>NC_081314.1:54657938-55860438 GCF_026419965.1 Kogia breviceps
AGCTGTGTGACCACAGGTAGACAGCTTGTCACTCTAAGCCCTTGGTTTTCTGACTTGTAAAAGGGAAATAATAGCTAACTTGAAGGATGGCTGTAGAGATCACATGAAATGTTGTATGAAACAGACGGCCCTCTATGGGTTATCGCCACCATCACCATCCTTCCTCAGCCTAGAATCCCTTCCTCCTTCTCCCTGCCCCATTAATTCCCACTCTTCCTTAAAGATAGCTCAGAGTCAGTCACCTTTTCCAGTAGGCTTTCATGGACTCCCTTTCCCCCTCATTATGGTACAGGTGCTTCCAAAGCATCTTGTGATATCCCTATTTTGGCACTAACCACACTTAACTGAAATTGTACAGTCGCTTCCCCCATTAGAACTGTGGGCTCCTTGAATATAGAGAACACTGTACTCCTGAAAGTACAGCTCTCAGGACAGGGCCTGGAAGGACAGTAATCAATGACCTGACATTTGTGACATATGTGGACACCATCCAACCTCAGAGATAGGGAAAGAGCAGTCTATGTCACTGATTCCCTCCCTTGGGAGAAAACATATCCAATTGATCAAAATTGAGATGGCAGGTCCCTGATTCCCAGTCTGGCTCTTTGAATCATAGAGCCCTAAGGCAGGAAAAAGCTTTAGAGAGTGCCTCATCATGGCGGGAGGGGGGAACATCTCAAGGAGCTTGTGTGCCTTAAAAATATGTATTCGACATTATAAGATTATATTTGGAAAAGTTAAAGAGGGACTTTACTTCGTTGTGTTTTGGGAATGAAAAGCCCCAAAAACCCTTGGTTGGTGGGGATATTTACACATCAGTCATATCATGGGGAAGGCAATCAGAACTGGGGCAGGGAAACATGAGGTGTCTGTATCTATCAAAAGGAGGCAGGCATTGCTGAAGTCTGACAAACAATGATCTATTTTCAACCATTTATTTGCGTACATAGGAGGAAACTGAGGCCCAGGGGGATAAAGGGGTGTGTCCAAGGAGACACAGCTTGTAGGCAGCAGAGACAGGATTTGTGACCCCCAGATTAGTGTTCCTCCACTACATCTCAGCCTCACCACGGCCTTGTGTGATGAAGAAGTGGCACAGCCCTAGGGCAGGAGGAGCACTGCATTGAGGACTGAGAGGTGGAAGGCATAGAGTGATCCTGGGAAAGCCAGTGGTCATATGCTCATATACAAAATGGGGAAGATAACATTCTATCACACAGGGCTGCGGAAGGGTCAAAGGAGAAGAGAAATTCTTTTATAAACTGCAAAACATTATTTAAAAGTGGCCTTTCTAGCATTTAAATCATCCAGCTTGTAAAAGAACGGCACGCTAGGGCTTCCCTGGTGGCGCAGTGGTTGAGAATCCGCCTGCCGATGCAGGAGACACGGGTTCGTGCCCTGGTCCGGGAAGATCCCACATGCCGCGGAGCGGCTGGGCCCGTGAACCATGGCCGCCGAGCCTGCGCGTCCGCAGCCTGCGCTCCGCAATGGGAGAGGCCACAATAGTGAGAGGCCCGCATACCGCAAAAAAAAAAAAAAAAAAAAAAAAAGAACGGCACGCTAAAGCTATATATGTAGACTCTCCATCACTTCAGCATAACCACAAACAAGGATTTCCAGACAAGTAGGAAAATTAATGCTAATCAAAACTTCCTGAGCACTTTTTAATCAGGGGTAATAGTACAAATGGGTAGCCACATGGGGAAAAAAAAGGTAAAATTACATCTACTTCTCAAATTGTAAACCAGGATAAATTCTAAATAGAACAGAGACCTAAATTTTGAAAATAAAACCATACAAGCACTAGAAGAAAACATGAGTGAATTCTTCTATAACCTGGAAAAAGGGAAAACTTTCCCAACTGTGACTCAAAAATTCTGAAACAATGAGGAAAAGATTAGGATTCAATTGCAAAAAATAACACTTCAACAAGATAAAACAAAAAATACCATAAATAAGGAAAAGATTCAAATTAAAAAGAAAATGTGCAGCTTATATCATAGGCAAGAGTTTAATAGCCTTAATATAGAGCGAGCGTCTAAAAATAAAGAATAAGGGACTTCCCTGGTGGTCCAGTGGTAAAGAATCCACCTTCCAACACAGGGGACGTGGGTTCGATCCCTGGTCGGGGAACTAAGATATCACGTGCTGCACGGCAACTAAGCTCACGCACCACAACTACTGAGCTCATGCGCCTCACCTAGAGCCTGCGTGCCACAAACTACAGAGCCCACACACTCTTGAGCCCGCGCCACAACTAGAGAAAAGCCCGTGCACCACAACGAAGAGCCTGCGTGCAGCACCTAAGACCTGACTCAGCCAAAAATAAAAAATAAATAACTTTTTTAAAAAAAGAAAGAATAAAAAGACCAAGAATCCCATATACATCCTAGAGATACAAACAAGCAGCCCACAGAAAAAGAAATGCAAATGGTCTTTAACTTACTACACTCAACCTCACTCATAAGAGAAACGCAAATTAAACTATCCTGAAAACAATGTCTTACCCATCAGACAAAAATACCCAAACTGGATGACAAGATCTGTTAGTGAGTCCATGGACATTTCCATATGTTGCTGGTGGGAAGGCTAGCAGGAGGGTAAAATGGCAAAACCCTCATGGAGGAAAATTTGGCAATATATAGTGAAATTATACATTCATTTATCTTTTGACCTAAGAGTCTCACTTCTGCAAATCCACTCCAAAGATTTGTTGGCAACAATACGAAAAGGCATGTGCATGAGGATTTTAATTGCAGCACTATTTATATAGCAAAAGCTTGGAAACAACTCAAATGCCCATCAGTGGAGAACTGGTTGAATAAAGTTCAGTACATCCACATGGGAGTGGTAATGTGGAGAAAAGTGAGTACAGTAAGCTATCATTTAACTAACGGTGCATATCTTTTAAAAAGTGGATGGAGGATTCCCTGGTGGTGCAGTGGTTAAGAATCCATCTGCCAATGCAGGGGACACGGGTTCGAGCCCTGGTCGGAGAGGATCCCACATGCTGCGGAGCAACTAAGCCCGTGCGCCAAAACTACTGAGCCTGCGCTCTAGAGCCCGCGAGCCACAACTACTGAGCCTGTGCGCCACAACTACTGAAGCCTGCATGCCTAAAGCCCATGCTTCTCAACAAGAGAAGCCACCGCAATGAGAAGCCCATGCACCGCAACGAACAGTAGTCCCCACTCGGCGCAACTAGAGAAAGCCCAGGCACAGCAACGAAGACCCAACGCAGCCAAAAAAAAAAAAGAACAGATAAACCGACCAAAATATCCTTTTTAAATAGCTACCTGTAAGGGAAGGGATGAAACTGAATGGAGTGGACTAATACAGGAGCTAGACTTCTTTAAACATACTTTGTTTTGGACTTTGGAAACTTGTAAATATTTTACAGAATTATAAAACATAAAAAGATTTTAAGCAAACTTTACAAATCAAAAGAAAAATGAAATAAATGAACCCATGTATCAAGTCTGTGCCATAGCCATGGAGAGATGAATCATCTCCAGTGACTTTAAAACATAGGACTTTGTTCATTCCTAGTGGATATACTGTAAGGACGAAAAAACTGTGAAACAATCTTAAACTGTAAAGTATTATATTATAGGTAGTAATGCTGGTATTGCCTTTTTGAGACTATTATGTGTGGATTGTAAGGTAAAACAAATGAGTATTGGTGTTGGTGTCACTGAAATTTTCAGCATGGAAAAAGGAAATATGGCTATGCAATAGATGAGGTAAAAACCCTGTCATCCTGATTTTGAATTGGAAGCATCAGTATAAACTCATTAAGTATACTGTCTTGAAAAACAAAAATATATTTCCTTTCCCTGTCCACTGAATATGTCTAGAAACAATGATCAAACCAGTAGCAATGAGAACCTCTAACACCTGGAACATGATTCAGAGCTCTTTAGAGAAATGGATGATTCCAGATCTGGGGAAGGAAATTTGGAAGAGCCTGGAACATGTTATCATGTCAGAAACCATGGAAGAAATAAAACACTACTGAGGTCATGTCAAAAAAAAAAAACTCAGGAGCCAATTTGAAGAGGCTCTCATTGGTCAAAGTGGAACCATTTGAGTCAATAAAAGTAATTACAATGGATTAGAACATACCAAATATTCAATACTTTTACACCATAGGTTCAGTATGACACTAAAATAAAACAAAACAAACAAAGAAACAAAACCCCTCATTGATCACCTTTAGAAGCAATCTGCTTGGAAATTAACTTGATAAGTAATACATAAAAGAAAAGAAGCAAGCACTTATCCTATCTTTCTTATAGTTGTAGCTTGGGTTTGATGAGGGGCACTTCTTCTAGGGTATTTCAGCCAATAAATTTTTAAAAGAATGATAGAGTATTACCATTTGGACACCTCTAGGGAAATAATGAACCTAGGCAGTGGTTTCAGTGGTACTAACGTGACAAGAGGAAATCAAACATCATACACTTTTTTTTTTTTTGCGGTATGCAGGCCTCTCACTGTTGTGGCCTCTCCCATTGCGGAGCACAGGCTCCGGACGCGCAGGCTCAGCGGCCATGGCTCACGGGCCCAGCCGCTCCACGGCATGTGGGATCCTCCCGGACCGGGGCACGAACCCGTGTCCCCTGCATCGGCAGGCGGACTCTCAACCACTGCGCCACCAGGGAAGCCCCATCATACGCTTCTGAACAGATGTGCACAATGACACCTGTAAGTATTCTAGCCCCCCCCAAATCAAACTTCAATCTAATATTTGATCAAGCTTTTAGAACTAGCAATTCACAGGAAACACAGCGGACCGAGGAGTATGTTACATGACACTACTGAGGCTGGGAGGTGAGGAATCATGAAAATCCAGATTGTGGGAAATTCTACAGGGCAAATGACCCAGTTTGGTCAACAAATAAATTGGGAAAGGAAGAGACAGAGAGAGAGACAGAAACAGGGAGAAAAACTCTAGATTAAAGGAGGTTTAAGAGCCATTATTTAATTACAACCCTGAATTGCACAGCTAAAAAATTATTTGGGGAAATTTAAACACTGATTTGACAATGAATAATATAAGAAAATATTGCTAATTTGTTATAGGTGTGATAATGGTATGGTAGTTAGCTTTAAAGAATCCTTATCTTTTAGATACTAAAGTTCAGAGAAACAAACAGAAGTTTATGGGTGAAATGATATGTTGGGAATTTGCTTTAAAATAATCTGGGGGTGTGGGGAGTAGATAGGAACACAGAGTAAATAAGTTTTCTCTTTCTCCATAATAAATAAAAAGTTAAAAATAAATAAAAACAATAATGTTAAAAACAAGCCGATTTCCAGTTGATGCAGAGACCCTGTAAGGCAATCTGAGACTCTCAGCCCTTCAAAATAAAGTCAACTTCCAAACTGTGAAGTCACCTGCCCAGAATGCCTAGTCTGAGATTCTCTGAATTTCTGAAACTTATCATAGACTAACAAAATACTTCACTATAATCATTCATTTAAAATGTCAGATCATGACACTTCTCTGCTCAAGTCTCTCAGTAGCCCCTCACAGTACTCAGAAAAATAGCTGAAGCCCTTTCAGTGGTCTACAAAGCTCTCCCTACTTGCTATCCCCTGTAGTAGCCAGCCTGAAGATGACCCCAATGATCTCCACCTCCTGGTATTTGAACTCTTATGTAATCCCCTCCCACTCTGTTCCAAGGTAGCCCTGTGTGATCCATAGAATAAAGAAGTGATGGCATGTTATTTCTGAGATTAGGTTATAGACACTGCAGTTGCCACTTTGGTCGCTTTCTCTCTCTCCCGTGAATCACTCATTCTGGGTAAAAACCAGCTGCCATGTCATGAACAGGTCCATGTAGAGCCCACCTGGCAAGGAAATCAATTTTCCTACAACCTCGGGAGGGAGCTTAGAAGCTGATCCTTGAGCTCCAGTTAAGCCTAAAGGAAAGTTTTTCTTAAAGGGCCAGGTAGTAAATAGTTTAGTCCTTGCAGGTCATGTGGTCCCTATTGCAAACTACTCAACTCTACCGTTGTACACAAACAAAAAATAATGGGTATGGCTGTGTTCCAATAAAACTTTATTTACAAAAAGAGGCAGTAGTTTGTTAACTTTCCCATGACTGCAGCCGAGGCCCACAGCTTGACAGCAATATCATGAAACCCTGAACGAGGACCACCCTGATAATCTGCTGCTTAGATTCCTGATCCTCAGAAACCGTAAACTGACTGTTTTAATCTGCTATGCTTGGCGTAATGGAAATAACACACCCTCACCTATCACCGCCCACCCCCCAACACACATACCCCTTCACCTTTCTAGTTTTACCTCATCCTTCTACTCTCTACCACACACTCAGCTCAGCAGCCTCTCTGTTGTTCCTTGGATGTAGCAGAGGCACTCCTGCCTCAGAGCCTTTGTTCTGTTATTCTGTGTCTGGATGCTTCTCCCCCAGGTATCTAGTTGGATCCACTAGCTCCTTCAGGTCTTTCCTCAACTGAGCCCTTCTCAGTAAAGCCTTTCCTGACCCTATAGACAAATTCAACGTGCCTCACTCCCTACATTCCTTATCTCTGATTTTTTCTTCATAACATTTACCACCATGTACCACACATTTTACTGTCTTCCTCCACTGGAGTATAAGCTTCACGAAGACAAATGCTTCTATTTTGTACTGCAGTATCCCCAACTCTAGCATGCAGTTGCTCTCAATAAATTGGTTAAATGAATGCGCTTGTCTCAACTAACCTGCCAACTCCTTAAAGGCATGCATATCTTACCTGGCCTAGTGTACCCAGGTCTTAGCACACAACATCAAATGCTAAATTAACTGTGTTTCTGAAAGATTACTCTAGGGGAGAAATTAAGGAGGCAGCTGGTGTTTGCAACACTTGATCCTCACCCGTGCCCACACTGTTTAGTACTACCCATGTGCACAGGACTAGCAGCTATCTTCACCTAGATCCTTCCTCTGAGCTCTAAACCTACACTATATTCAACTTCATGCTTGACACCTTCTGGACCTCAAATTCAGCATGGTCTAAACCTACTCTTGCCTTCTTCCAATGTTATCAAACTTGGCACATGCCACCCTCTAAGCCCACTGTATGTCACCCTTGACATTTCTCCCTTTCCACCAACGTCCATCACCAAGTCCCACAAATTTTATCCTCTGAAAAATCTCTCACATCTATCTACTTCTCCCATCTCCAACACCTCTTACCTACCATCATGGATACAGCCATAAGCCTCCTGCCTCCCTGCATCCAATGACTGCCACCGAAAACCATTTTTCGTAACACAGACACTGATCTTTTTCAATGCTCATCTCATTAACACTCCACTTAAAATTCAGTAGCTTACCATTTCTCTCAAGATTAAAAGGAAGCATCAGCTTCTGTCCTACATGTGCTGGTTTCTGCTTACCTTTCCAGATTCTTCTCATAACCAGTCATTCCATTCCAGATGCACTGGATGCCAACCAGATCCTCAATGTCCTGAGAATTTTACCTATGCTGTTCCCTCTGGCTGGAAAACCCTTTTCTCTTTACCCAGAGATTACTTTGCCTGTTCTAGGTCAGCTCAAACACTTCCCTAAGTTACTTTCCTTGACTTCCATCAAATTCCTTTTTAAAACCCCTCTTCTTTGTTGTACTTTATATGATTATTTGGACAGTTTCCCTCACCATACCAGAAAACAGGCTGTTTTTTCTCCATTGCATCCACAATGCTCAACAGAGCAAGCACATAGTAGGATGTCGGTAACTACTGGTGGAAAACATGAACAATTCAAATGGGGCAGAGTCAGGGAGTTGCTGTGTAACACTGGTGAGTACTTAAAACAAGTTAATTCTCTTAATAAGAGAATTAAAACTTTTAACACTCCCCAAACCAATTATATTCATCTGTATTAGGCTGGTATAGTCAAGATCTGGCAACATGATTCTACTGCTATCAGGACTCACAGCCCATGCCTGAGGTACTAATACCACCTTGGGACCAATGGAAAAGCAAACTTATGTGGCTCCCATAATTCTTATCTACAATTTGGATTTTGACAAACCATGCTGCTTAGAGCTCTCAAAGGTTGCTTTACTTGGGAGAAAGGGTCTATCTACTAAAAAGTTTTAAGCAACAGAAGACCAACATTTTTAGCATGATCAGGAGGCAGGTTGAGAGAGAAGATTCCAACTGGCTGACTGAATTATAATTTTTCAGACAAGGAACACAGAAACAGTTTAGTGGGCAAGATAGTAAGAGTTCTGATTTGAAGGTTTTGAGTTTCTAGTGCCCACAAGGCATCTGGACAGAGACCTCTAATAGGTAAGCTGGTTTAGAGCAGTACTATGCTCAACTCAGAGAGCCTTTAGGCTAATTAGGAAAGTTGCTCCTTTGAAGCAAAGGGCAGGAGTGATTCAATATTGAGCATCTACGTGCAAGAACTGTTCTAGGCACTCAGGATTTCATTTATAAACTGTACAACGATATGTGGGACTGTCAAGAGAATTTAAATATTTTATTACATAAAGTTATACCCAAAATTGTGCTTCAGTTTTTCACTATATACTTTAACTTGAGGACATGTGTAAAAGCTGTACACTTCAGAAATCCTGGAAGAATTTCCAATAGGCTATTTAAATACTGCTTACAGAAAGTATTAAAAAAAAAAAAAAAAAAGAACAGGGGAGTACAAATGAACTTATTTACAAAACAGAAGTAACAGATGTAGAAAACAAACTTATGGTTACCAGAGGATAAGTGCCGGGCGGGCGGGGGGGGGGGGGGATAAATTGGGAGACTGGGTGGGACTGACATGTACACACTACTATACATAAAACAGATGACTAATAAGAACCTGCTGTATAGCACAGGGAACTCTACTCAGTACTGTGCAATGGCCTATATGGGAAAAGAATCTTAAAAAAAAAGAGTGCATGTGTGTAACTGATTCACTTTGCTGTACACCTGAAACTAACACAACATTGTAAATCAACTATACTCCAATAAAAATTTTTTTAAAAAATAAAGGAAAGCCAGCACCATATAAACAGCATACACTTAAAACAAAGAGATGAATGCTTAACATACAATGTTTTTTATTCATTGATAAACTAAAGGTCCATTTCAAGATGTTTCTCTTGTATACTTCATTTGTTTTATTAGCAAGCAAAGCCCTGAAAGGGCTGGCTTCATCTAGTCCTCAGACTCGGATCCATCTTCATCTTGACTAATCTGGAAGTAACGAAGTTCGTAAGTCTCCTTGTCAGATGCAACCACACGAAGCCAATCACGAAGATTGTTCTTTTTAAGGTATTTCTTGGTAAGGTATTTCAAATACCTTTAAAATAAAAACATGAATTTCATAAAATACCTTCGATGTAAAGGCTTATTATATAAGATGTGCACTGTCACATTCATCTTCTGTGTTCCCAGTTCCCTCCAAAATATTTCCTTTCATTTGTATTAAGCATTGAGTGAGGTTGCTAGGGATATAAATAAGGCAGCATCTCACCGCAATTAAAATCAGTTTATGCCCTACCAAAACCCTTATTTCTCCCCTCCCCAAATAAACTTTATGCTTGAGAGCATTAATCATAGTTTCCTCTTCAGTCTTACTGCCACATTAGATTTTTTAATTAAACAACATATGATCTCATTCAATTGTTATGTACTAAAATGTCAACATTCTCTTCCCCACTATCAACCTCCCTAACCTTAATCCCACCTTGAATAAACAAGAGGCAACCTGTCAACAGTGCTGAATCACAAGTGATTCACAAGTTTAAAATTATCTAGTCTTGCAACTAGCATATGGCTCAGTCCTTAGCTTACAGCAGGGCCTAATTTCATCATTCCAGCCATTCTCACCATTTACATTTTACAGCAATCCTGAACTCCCAAGCATTCCTCTCAAGTCTCCCTGCCCTTTGTTAATGTTGCTCCCTGTTAGGAATACTTCATTCCACTGGCAATGCTAAGCTTATTCTCAGGTTCTCTGCAAATTCTTGCTGTACCAATCTCTACCTTCAATGTAACAGTTACAGTACTGCATTTATAACAATTATCTGCATGTCTATAAGATCCTTGAAGACAGATACTTCATCTCCAAATACCTAGTGATTAATTCATGACCACAGCTAACATGCACTGCTACCACCTTAATCCAAGCCGCCATTTCCTACCACAATAGGCTCCTAAGTCTTCAGTTTCCACCATCAATCTTCCTCAGCCACAACAATCAATTCCTTAATTTGCATGGCTCACTACTGCATTTCATTTAGATGAAGCTTTCACTGACCACTTTATACATCAACCTTCTTTATGCACTTACACAGCACTTATCAACTACTTAATATTGCATTTCATTATCTCTCTTCTCCACTAGAATTTAAATTCCTTGGTAGTGGGTACTTAGTCTGCTTGGTTCACTGCTAGGCTACTCAGTCCTGCAACAGTGCTGCCATGTATTATTTACTATTTGTCAAGTAAACTGAATGAACGAAAACTGGCTGCAAGATTAACGTTAAAGACTTTACCTTTGATTGGCTGCTTCTACTAGACAACCAAAACTAAGAAAGTTGGGACACTACTCCCAAGTTACACAACAGACAAGTTTCTTCAAACATATTCTAATATTAAAGCACCCAACATTGTTAAAAAAAAAAACCATGGAAAACAAATACCAACCTTTTAGAGAACTGTTTCTCAGAAACAACTGTGATTTTATTCTTGAAGCATTCAATGTGAACAACATTCCCAAGATTTCCAGTTTTTCCATTCACTTTAACCTTCTCCCGTAGAAACTGTTCCTATTTTAAAACAGAAAAAATGCCACACTAGGGAAGAAAACCCTAGATATTCACTAGGGAAGGTACCCTAGGAACAGAGCTTAGGTCAAAATCAAATATTACACACTCAATTCATTTTTAAGAACTCTACTACAATGATAAAAAACAAGCTGAGTAGAGTGATACTTACAAAATTTCCAGAATCAAAAATTCCATCTTCTACTGGATGAGTAAGGTCCAAATTAAACTTCCAGGTTGACTTCTTAGGCTTCCTGTCTTTCTTCTACAGAAAGTTAATATAATTATGGCTCTCTACAAGAATTTATTCACTTTATATACAAAATCAAAGATCTGTATCAGTGCAGTATTGTAAAATGAGGCTATATACATGAAATGGTGCGAAATTCTAAAAAAATTGCTTAATACTTATCAGATATACCCTAACTTTTTTTAAACCAGGCTACGTGTAGGGGAGTACACTCATGAACTTGGTTAAAATCAAGTTTTATGAAATCCGACGGAAATTTCCCCTGCTCACCACATAAGTGCCTCACAAGTGCAAAACTCAAGAAAGCGCAAAGTATATGCTGAACTACCATTGTTTCCTTCATCAGAAGATTCCAAAGAATCCTATTTTGCAAATGGAAAAGATTAAGATAATCAATCTACTTTCTACTACAAGTTTAAACTAAAAAATATCCACCTAGCTTGGTTTGAACCACTAACCAGGCCCATTTTGTTCAAGTTATCAAGACTTAAGTTTTGTGGGCTTTTATTATTGATATTTTCCAGACCACAGATGTTCAATTTTAAGTTACCAGGCACTACTTTATTACTGCCATCCCCACTGCAGATGGGGAAACAAGTAGTGTACCACCTAGTCCAAGCTCAGCTGCATGCCAGAATAGGATATTCCGCCCACTAACGTGTAGGGAATTCAATCCTTAATGCTGTTATGGGTGAGGAAAACGGAGGGGAGAGATACCTTTAATCTGGTAATTTTTTTTTAAACATGCATTATTTAGTTTTCCATACCCCAAACTTTTAGGCCAATACCGCGGAATAAGGCTTCACGTAAAATCCAACCAAATGGATACCAAGCACTAATGCCAGTTTGCTTTCTTAGGCAGTGGAATACTTTGTGCCAAAAAAATTTATCCAGAACTTGGAACTGGTAAAAGAGAAAACTAGGAACTGGCCTTGATTGGGCAATTTATACCTCTGTTGGGATAACAGTTAACTTCGGAAAGGCAAATAATTTATCTGGGGGGAGAAATAAGCCCAGAGGGTTTTGGACATTATCTAGTTTCGTATTTAACCCAGCAATTTTACCCTAACATCAAATGTTCTTTGGACCGGCTTTAACGTATTACTGGTTCCCTTATTAATAAATAAAGTCTTTGAAGCATGTTCCTTTTCTATTTGCTTAAGAGTCATGGCTTTCACCTTTAAAAAACAAACAAACAAACAAACAAACTCGTTATGAGATAATGAAGAAACTTCTTCTCCAACTTAGTTTTAAAGTTCTCTGAAACTTCTGCAACCGCGGCTATCCCGGGAGTTAAGTGTCTCGGGTCTCTCCCCGCCCTGGCTAGGCCACTCGACCGGGCCTGCCCGATTACCCACATTTGCTTCCTACTGCAAATAAACCGGTTATCATCGGCGATACCAGGCGCGAGGGAGAAAAGAAATGGCCCAAATGCTGTCTCGCTAGCCCCGTTCACCGTCGTGCCTCCTCCTTCCCTGCGCTCCCACGACCACCCATCCTAACCCAATTCTGGGCCCAGCTCGAACTCCTCCAGACCACATGGCAGTTGCCAGGAGTCAGCAACTTATCTTAACAACCTGGTTGTGTTCGTAACCCAAGTCTCCATTTTTACCCTTCCTCGACCTAGAGTTTGACGCTCCCAGCCCGCCAGCTGCAAAAATCATCTACATCGGAGTAATATACTCCCGGCGAGACCACCATCACTCACCACAGCCATCTTGCACGCCTGCCGCGTTATCCGAGAAAATGCGGAGACCAGCGGCACGTATTTATACCAAAGCGTGCTGCGTCACGCGCCGAGAACGTAAGATCGCCGCCTCCCGGAAGAGAACTTGGGAGGAGCGCGGAGGCCAGTAACCCAGGAAACCGGGGGCGTAGCCTGGAGGTCAGTAGGCAGTCACTTTTCCTGAGAGCGCCCACCAGCGACGGTAGCTGAAACCGTTCACGATTTTACGCTGGTGACGACAAACGCTGGTTGACCACAGTGGTCTCTCCGGTTGCTTGCTGGGAGGCCGCTCCAAATGCACACACCCGAGGGATACAGGAAACATTTTTCACTAATCGCCTGGATCTTTTTTCCAATCAGGGCAAGGCAATGTCTCAGGTTCCTTTGGGATCTCCTGTCTTATATTGCAATTATAACCTTCCAGCAAAAAAAAATTTTTCTGTATATATGTTTTTAAGTCTTGTCTTCTAAATGACTGTTGAGGGAAATCAGTGTTTCAGGGAGCCAAAACAAACTTGGTTCTTGAGGAGAAAAAAAAAAACCCCCAAACCAAAAAACAACCAAAAAAAACCTTTAGCGAAGAGTACATAGTGCTCACTTGTTCACACATTGTGTGTAATTTATTCTATTTTATAGGTTTTGGAGTTAATCCTAGGACTCCCGACTTTCATCCAAAAAGCCTTTCAGTTAATACTCAAGGAATATTTGCTGAGACCTAACTACTAAAATGTAAAAGACACACCAGGATGGATGTACAGTGGTGATAGTCTTGATGACAAAAGGAAAAAAGAAGTAGTTTTTGAGTTTCGAAGGATTGTAAGTTGACGTCGTTTCAGAAAAGTGGCATGCCTCTCAGCGTTTGGCAATATTTTTTGGTGAGGTTAAACTGTCATGCGGGGGCCCAGGGGTAGCAGATGGGGTGGACTTTTGTTGTTAATTTGGAGGGTGACCCTAGAAAGCAACCGCTGTGTATTTCCTTTATGACACTGATTAGTAATAGTGAGAACTATACTTTAACGAAGCATACAACGTGTAGGTTGTAAAAAGAGGTGTTGAATTCCTAGAAGAAATCCGTTTCAAGATTTTTTGCTTGTTTGCTTTAAGAACCACTATGACTTCATTTGTTTTCCAAACATTAAGGGGAAAGAAGAGCCATTAGCATTTTCTCCTTGAGGGCTGCCCAGGCTGAAAAGCAGAAATGATCCTTGTACTATTGGATGTTTTGAAAATAAGCCATTAATTGAGGCATTTATTACTTTGTTGCTTGCTTTTGGCAACCTTCCATGTCATGACAAAAAATCCTTAAGAACGATTAAGCCATTTGTACAAAGTGGGTATTAAAAACAACATGTGTTTCAAAATAACTAGTAATTCCAAAATTACTAAATAGAAACTATAACCGAAAAAAAACCCTCTTAATTAGGAAAAAAAAACCAAAAAAATATGTTAACCAGAAATGTGAAGATAGTAAGGTTAAATATGGTAAATAACCAAATTTTAAACACACAATCTCTCTCCCTCTCTCTCTCTCTCCATGTATATATATATATGTATATACATATACAATGCCTGTCAACACCCCATAGATACTTTTTATTTTGACAATAGATTCTAAAACATATGAAATAATAGGTGTCTAAAAAGAGCCAAGACAATTTAGAACAATGAAGGGAAGTTGTCTTTTCTGCAATTCAAATATAAGATCTTATAATATATGATAGATACATTTCTGATATATTATAAACTTCAGTCATTGGATCTATATGATAATAGAGCCTGAATAGAGCAGTAAAATATAGAAGGATATGGCAGATTAGATTCACAGGGAAACCCTCCCATATGTAGCCTCCTTTAAAAACTGGCTAAAATATAGTTTTATCAATAATTTCTAATGTATGGTTAAGTTGGTGGAAAAGTAAAAGAATTTTTTTGGAGACAGAAATGACCAGTTTTCATGCTCATACAAGTTTAGGGCTAGAATTAGGTCAAATAGCATGAGAAAGCTCCAGCCTAAAAATGTAGTTTAAAAGTATGCTTGGCTTGGTAGTGCCAGGCAGAAGCAAATGCAAATAAGTATCTTTAATATATTTAAAAGCAAAAACTATTTAAAATACCATAAGGGAACCAGGGACAGTCGAAATTGGCCAGGAATTTTTTTTTTTTTAAAGAACCAAGTAGAACTTCTAGAAATTAAAAATAGAAGATCTTTAATTAGAAAAGTGGATGAGTTAAACAGGAGTAGACAACAACTGCAGAGAATATTAGTGAATGGGAAATTACTTAGAATAAAACATGCAAAAGCAAAGAGATAGAAAATATAACAGGCAGGTTAAGAGACAAGGATGTCAGAGTAAGAATGTTCCAGTTATGTCAAATGGGAGATCTAAAAGGATACAATAGAGAAAATGGAGGAAAGGGAAAATTTAGAGAAATAACGGCTGAATTCTTAGATTCAGGAAGCCCAATAGACCTCAAGCAGGATGACTGAAAAGAAACGCACACCTAAACATTGTAGTAAAACTTCAAAACACAAACGCAAAATTGTTTTGAAAGCATCCTGAAAGAAAAATCAAAATATTTACTAACAGGGGTTATATTAACAGCTGGCTTCACATCAGCAATAATGGAAGCCAGAAGCAGAGGATTATCTTCAAAATGCTAAGAGAAAATAACTGTCTACCTAGAACTAAAAAGTATAAAACTATCTTTCAAGAGTAGAGATGCGTTTAAGACATTTTTAGATAACACAACGGAAAATCTGCTATCAGCAGACCCCCAGGAAAGGAACTCTGAAAAATATACTTCAAGATAAAGGAAAAGAATCCGAGAAAGAAGGCCTATGGGCCAAAGGAAATAGTGAGCAAAGAAAATGGCTAACTTGTGAGTGAATCTAAACAAACACCTACTGTATAAAAAAAAACATGTTTATTTTGTGGGCTTAGGGTGCTAGTAATGTTCTGTTTCTTGATCTTGGTGGCGGTTACATGAGTGTGTGTAGTTTGTGAAAATTCATCAAGCTGTAAATTTATAATCTGAGTGCTTTTCTATATATGTCTATGTTACATTACAATTAAAAATGAGAATAGTTTAAATTACTGTATGCCCAATTAGAAGAAATGAATACCGAAAAATACAACTTAGAATTTACACAAGAAAAAACACACTATCTGATAGTCCTCTATCTTTTAACTAAATTGAATTTGTAATTAAAACCTTCCCACAAGAAAAACACCCAGATAGCTTCACTAGTGAATGCTACCACACATCTGAGGAAAAAATAATGCTAATTTTAACAGATACCTTTTATGCCCAAACTCACATTTGGTCAGCTTCCCTTTTAATCCAGAAGAGGGGAGCATTTATCCACAGTTTCCTGTCCCCCATTGGTCAATGGTTATACATGGGGTGTTAACTGCCTTGTATTTCCAGGTTGTACATGTGTAAATGAGTGTTAGTAGGGAGATTCCCACACCTCTCCTCAGAGAAGCCATAGGGATAAAAGGTGAAAAATATAAGTGGAGACACTGCCAAGTTACACCTGCCCCAAATTGTCACTCCCTTCTTTCTTTTGAGTGGACAGTTCAGAAGTACATTCTACATCATTGCATGGAAGATCCCAGCAGGATTAAGCTTCACTTGTCCCCAGCACATTCCTTTTTGCTTTTGCTCCTTCCCAGTTTCACACTTCCCGCTTCCTTATTTCTGTTACCTGGGATCATTTTCCCAAATAAACCAAATGTATGAAGGCTAAGACACCAATTTTACACAAACTCTTTCAGTCATCAACTTGTTTATACTAGTAGAAATATTTATTTTAATATACTATAATCACAGATATATTATTAATAAAACCATATCCAGCAATATGTATGCAGCAAGTTGGGCCATTATTTGTAGTGGATATGCAATTGTATATGTACAAAATTTAAAATAATCTACAGATAAATTATCAGAATTAATATGTGAATTTATCAGGATTGCTGGATACAAAGTTTAGGTATAAAAATCAATTGCATATCTATAAACCAGCAATACATTAGAAGATGAAAAGTAAAGAAGATATTTTCAATAACATAAATATATCAAATACCTATGAAAAAAATAAAAAATGTACAAGAACTCTACACAGAACTATAAAATATAATTGAGAAAAATTAAAGAAGACTAAATAAGTAGACATTCATTGTGCCTTGACTGGAAGAACCAATATAATAAAGACGTCAATTCTCTCCAAACTGAATTATAGGTTTAATGTGATCACAAACAATAGCTTAACATATGTTTCTTGTTTCTTTCCTTCCTTCCTTCCTTCCTCCCTCCCTCCTTCCTCTTTCTCTCTCCTTTTTCCCCTTCTTTCCATCCATCCATCCATCCATCTATCCATCTTTCCTTCCCTCTCTCTTGAAACCAATTTGAAAATTTGTATGGAGACACAGATACCAGAATGGCCAGAATATATTTGAAGAAGGAAAAATAAAGTGGGAGGACTTGCTCTATAGATTAAGATTTATTTTAAGGATACTATAATTAAAACAATTGGATATTGTTTCACGATTAGACTTACAGACCAATAGAATAGAGAGGCCAGAAATAAGCACACACAAATATGTGTTTTTGCCATTTATGACAAAATGGCACTTAAGAACAGTGGGGAAAAAGTCTCACAACCATCACTTTTTTTCTAATTATTTTTCTAATATGCAAATTGATGTACACCTGCAAAAACATAAACCTTGCAGTCAACGTAAAACTTTAATATCCACACTACTATTTTGTACTGGAAAGATTATATTTTAATGAATGTTTTTAATAGTCTAAAAAACATTTATCCATGTACGTACCAATATGTATTTTGAAACACACACACACACACACACACACACACACACACAATGTTATGACATTTAGGCAAACAGGCTCGGAACAGTTTTCTGTCATGGTGCATTTGTATTTCATACATCTGCTTTTCCTGCAGCTTTGTGTCTGTACTGGGTTTGTGCATCACACAAAATATCTTACAGGATCAGATGGTGTACCTCAGTCTTACAGTGTTCTCTTTTGGAAGACCTCAGGTCTGTTAACATCACAAAGGATCACACTGTAATATAGAAAGTAGACAGTATCTGCATATCTGAAATTTACTTATTATTAAAACTCACTTTATTTGCTAGAAGCTGATTTATGAAACTGGAATCTGTAAATTTCCCTTTATCCAAACCTTCCAGTATTCAATGTTATCACCATTCAAGCATTGTATTAAAAAAAATTGTATATGTAGGAAAAACACCATTTCACAGGTTTTTTAATGGAATTTTTTCTTTCTGCGCCATGTGCTACAAAACGGAGCATGTTGAGTGTCATGAGGCATTGCACTAACCCATCTCAAAAAAAATATCCTCAAATGACATTGCAGACAAACAGTCCTATGGAAGTAAGCTGCACAGCTCTGACAAAGGATGTGCTATAGCCCTTCTGTGCAAACAACAGTCAGGTGCTGAGGAGAAACTTATTACTACTGAAGAATATTGCTTCTAACTCCTCCAACTTAAGAATGTTCTCCGTTAGATACTCATAAATGAAAGTTAAGGGTATCAGGCAGGGAAAATAGGAACTGAAGTCGCTGCTTGCTCTTTTCTTTACTAATTTGATAAGAAAGCATTAAAACCTGTGATTTAAAAAATGTATACTTGCTTCATCTCTTCTCTCAGTATGTATTTAGAAAAACCTAAGTAATTTTTAAGTTATTTTTAACAATTGCAGTTTCAGAAGTAAGATTTTCTCTTTACACAGTGCCACAGGAATTCTGAATAGTTGATCAGCCTTTAAAATGAGAACAAGTATCTTTTTTCATTGCTTAATTTTATTACTTGTCATTTTTAGCTTAGTCATTCACCTGTTTGTGTCCATTTGGAGTATTTCCATTTTTCACTACTATAGACAATGCTTGAGGAACTTTTAAATAACAAAATTATTATCCTCTTATGCCGAAAGAAATGCTCATGAAAGGAAATATAGAGAAGCAAAAAAGATAATGCATAAAAATATCTAAAATCCCACCTGCTTAGAAATAGCTATTTAATGCTTTGGGGCTTGAATGTTTATGAATGTGTATTTGTATATCTATATCATTTGGATTACACAAGTAGTTACATACATTTGTAAATATTGGTTGGTACTATACACTTTTGAAATTTAAAAAACTATTTATAAATTATTTCAAACTTACTGAAAATTGTAAAAATAGTTCAAAACGCACATACGTTATAAACATATAAATGCATAAAAGTCTGGATAAAGAATATATAAATATATATGTGTCTATATATCCTTTATCTAGATTTCTACCTGTTGTTAGCATTTTGCTCCATTATTTTTTCTTTACAGTATATCTATATATCTATAAATCTTTTTATTATATCTGCATTTTCAGTCATAGTTGAAAAGAAGTCAAGTTATAGAGAAATTCACCCATACTGCCTTCTAGGACTTAGTTTATTGTTTCCATTTGGACCACTGCTTCATTTGGAGTTTATTCTTGTGTATGTTGTATGGAATTCATTTTATTTTTTCCAAATTTATTATTTTTTTAACTTTCAGAACAATATAATAGTGGTCAAGATAGTGGGCATTCTTGCCTAGTTCTTGACCTTACTGAGAATGCCTTTAGTGTTTTTCCATTAGGTAAAAGGCTAGCTTTTACAGTTTTACAAACACACGCACACGTGAGCATGCACACACGTACACACATATAATGTTATATATACCATGTTATCATGTATAAACGTAGATATATTTATGTTAAATATTCATCCACCTGTTTTTTTTTTCCGAGAGATGTTTTGAGGATGGGTATTGTTTTGTCCAGTTTTTTTCAGTATCTATGGAGAAAATAATATGACCTATCTCTTTAGACTCATAATATAGTGAATACTATTAAGAGAGATTTCCTAGATATTAACCTGTTTCCTACGGGAGTGAATTAATAGATTTCATAATATTGAGTTATTCTTGCATCTCTGACATAAACTCCATGTGGGCATGGGTATCATTTTCTTCATGTGGGGTTTGAGTCTATTACTACTAGTATAGTATATTAGGATATTTGCATAAGTACTTGTATTTATTTTGGTTAACTTTATCAAGTTTAGGTATCAATGTTATATTTGTTTTGTAAAAATAATTTAGAAGTTCTGGTTTTCTATGCTCTAAAACAATCTATGTAACTTTGAAACCATCTGGTCTCTAAAAAGTTTGGTAAAATTCTCCAGTGAAACAATTTGCCTGGTTTTGGTTTTTGGCTGATGGTTTGTTTTTTGTGAACAGTTTCTCTATTTCTTTTATTAAAATTGTTCTGTTTAAACTTTGTTTCTACTGAGGTTGATTCTAATAACCATATTTTACTTAAAAATTATATCATTTAGGTTTTCAAATTTATCTGCATAGAATTTTTATTTTCTCTGCATTAGTCACTCCTTGTCATTTCTCACTTTTTACATTTGTGTTTTCTTCCTTTATTTACCTTAAATTAGCCAGTGGTTTGTTAATTTTTCAAGAAACCAGAATTTTATTTTTTTAATTTGCTATTTTTCTATTCACCTAATTCTGTTTTTATCTTTATCATTTCTTCCCTTGTGCTCCTTTTTATTTTGCTGGTTTTTTTTTTAGTTATTTGATTTAGGAATTTAATTCATTTATGTTCATTCTTTCATTTTCATTGATATAGGTGTTAAGGATACAAAGTTTCATCTGTACTGTTCTACATGGATTCTGATATATAGTGTTTTCATTATCTTTCAGGAATTGTTTCTTTGTAGTACCCCTTTCATCATAGGGTTACATAATAGGTTTTTAAATTTCCAGGTAGAAGAGTCTTTTTATTTACTAGTTTTTTTTTTTCATTTAAAATATTTTGAAATAAATTTAACAAGGTACAAAGTCTACATCTAGTTTTGTTTTTAATTTCACTTAGGACTGGTATCAGTGTTATTTTTAATATTTCCACTTTATAGAAACTGCTTTGTGTCCTAAATGTCCTTTTTTTTCTGAAGGTTCCATGTATATATTTTTTTCTCCAAGATTTACCTCACTGACTGTACAGAAATTAAAACGAACTAGAGTGACAATAATTTAAGTGAAACACACACATAACTGTGAACCAAAAAATGCAGACACACTATCATTATCAGGTAGATAAACCTCCATTCTCCCAGTTAGGATCTTTGTTGTGAATCTGATAGCAAATGTGGTTGCCAAGCCTTTTTGGCCCTCCTAAACACTGGGACACAAGTCATTGTGATGCCGGGTAGTACCCGTGGGTGGCGGCAAAAAATTATTTTGACTGGACTCAGAAATAACTCTCAAATTGGAAAATGGACTGATAAAACCTTGTAGGTGGGTTCTTTTGAGTGCATACACATCCAGTGATTGTAACTGATCCTGCAGAATGTACTGTGGCCATGGATACTTTAAGTTCCCAGTGGAACACACACTTTAGACAAGCAGTAGGGTTTTAAAAGTGTCAATTCCATAGGACACCTCCTGTTTGGATAGAATGTTTAAATATGAGGTTGGGGTGGTGGGAAGAAGAAACTCAGACAGGCTGATACATAACATACAATTAGTCCCTTTTCACTCTTCTTTTACCCCTCTCATGCCTACTTCTGGGAAACAAGCTACTGGTATTTGCAAGTGGCGGAAAAGAGTGGGGCTGTGGGGTGGAACACTTTAATTTGGTGCTTCTCCAACTGCCCAATTATGCTTGCTGGATATGGAAGATTATGGGTAACAGTGATACTGATCATGGATACAAGGTGACAGCTACACTGTAAGTCTTGGTAGGGTCCACAAGTCAGAAGTGACAGAGATGTTCTAGTGTATGAAAGGAAGAAACTGCTGAGCCACCTGAGGATGAATCTGTCCAGATGGTGTTGATTAGATATGGTGAGGATTGGGAAAAGGGTGAAGAGTTTGCTTCAGGGACTCATCACACGATTCATATCGCTGTGGAAAGAGAACAGCAACTCTGGTAAAGAAGGAACACTTCAGATCCTGGGAGGTCAGGGGTGGGGAAGGGACCACTAAACTCTCTTGCATTGTGTATCTCTGGAAAAATACACAGAAAGAGGAAGAAGGTGGGAAGATGTATTTATTCTTGTACCTATAGAATTTTGAACCATGTATTTTATGTATTCTTAAAAACTATTAAAAATTTAAAGATTAAAAAAATGTACCTAAATCTGGAACTAAAATCTAGAAATTAACATTCCCAGCTGTAAGGCTAGGGTGCTGTATAGTAAGAACCTAAAATATTAAAAAAATATAAATACAAGTTAGATTTTCTTTTAACAGTAATATACAAATTAATTTCTAGTATGAAAATGTTTCTAGGAATGTATATATACAAGAATAGTGTAAGCTGTTAAATTAACTTTATTTTTATTTAATATAACTGATGAAGTTAACAGACAAATATATTTTAATGTAACAAAAATTATAATTGCTAAGTTTACCATCTACATTTTAAAGGATTTCACAATTATTTTAATATAGACAAAGGCTTAATATTTTAATTTTACCCATTTTTGAAATGTAAAATACACGATTATAATAATACCCATACTACATATCTTATTACAATTTTAAAGTTTTAGCTAAAACATATGAGTCTCTGCAGGTAAAAGCATGAGTTCTCTTATACCTATGACAAATGAAATGTATTACTAATAAAGCGCCACTGGATTAGACAATGCCATTTCAACTATTTTCTTTTTGGAGAGGAGGACAAAAACAGTATAGAGCTAGTAATTTGCATTATACTTTGTAACAAGCACAAGAGTGCTTATTTATAGTAGATATTAACCACAATAAAGAATTCCTTTCAAGAATGATCACAACTGTGACTTATGACAAGCTGTATAGTCATCATTGAATAAAGTTTATATCCAGAGTTTTAAAAATGTGCAATCTTGAACTAAGATAAACTTAAGTCTACCAATATCAAGACACAGTTTTAGGGACTTTATATAAATAAAGGAATCTCTCTTTCAATTGTAAAATAGGTTTCAACCTGTTCTAAGGAGACAGGAATAGTGGTGGATGGTAAAGTTTGGCAAGTATGTTTTTAGAAGGTGAAAGCCTGATATGCATTGCTATAAGATGCATCTTTCATGTAAGGAAAACATGCTAATTAGATGTATACAGCACTTTTCAGGCACTTGACCTCACTTGGTAGTTACCTTTATGTTCAGATGGTTATTTAATGAAAAAACATTATATAGAACTTCAAGTCATGTTCCCACAGAACATCTGTGTTCCGTAAGCTAAATACAAATGTTCCCTGCTAAAATCAAATAATGCCATACACCCAATTCAGAGAAAAAAATTTAATAAAGTTAATAGATTGAATTTTCTCAATTTTAAGATTTTCCACAATAAATTTTTCTTAAGCTTTTGTTGCCTATTATTTGTCTGAATGGTAGGGGAAAAAAAGGCTTGAAAACTATGAAATATTTTGCTTAGGTGATATCAGAAAATTTTAAACTGTTGACCAGTTCAATATAATATACCGTTTATGGAAATATGCTTATAGTTCGCACATTTTCTGCTTAAGAGCCATATTTTCTCATAATAAGTTTGTTCCTAGTTCATATTACAGAATTCAATATGTAAACATTTTAATGTACCCCAAAAAATACTATGAATTTTTGTTCTGTTGTCCCTAAATACGTTTGAGAATCACATCAAAGTTTGGCTCTAAAACTATCTTTGGGTTCCAGGCCAAAGGAATGCTTTCAGATATATCATTAAGGATAAGGGTCTAAGATAAGACTACCAAATTCTTTTCTAAAATGAAAAAAAATATGGCAAGATTCCAGTATAGATGCTACTAATGTTCCCATTTTTTTCTTGAATATTTAGTATATGGTTTAAGTATGTTGATATTACGGATTTTTGTTTGTATGTATCACTCTATTACAATTTGGGAAAAATTTGCAATATACTTTCAGGCAGTTAGCTTTGAAATAATGAAACTTCAGCACTTAGCACAAACAGCCCTGAGAACAATGCATTCAATTTACAGTTCAACTAGAAATAATCTAATTGAGAAACTTTAAAGTACAAAAACAAATTCTGGAAAAGCTGTAAATTAAGAACAAAAAAGTTACCAACATTTGAGGCACTACCAGACTACAGTACTTTTAAGAGTTGGAATGACTTTGTAAAAAGAACAAACGTACAAAGCTATGTGTGCACATGCACACTCATTGTGCTATAATGAAAAGTTGTGTCCCCAAATTTTATAGCCTAAATATTTTATTGCAGCATCTCCTATTAAAGATTTCATGCTCTGGCTGCAGGAGAGTTCTGATAATTGTTATAAAGCATTGGTACAGAATTTTGTACCATAAATGGAAACCTATTCAAGACCTTGGTTAGCAACAATTTCAAGTGACTGACAGCCCTTGGAGGGGAGCATGAAAGAAACATCATAATTATGTTTATGATGCAAATGCTAAGTCAAAGTAGCAATAATTTGATCTATTTCAGAGGGTATACAACTTTGTAGCAAATAAGGTACAACAAAGTCTTCACAGTAGAAATAAAATATGTTGTTCTAGAAAGAAACAAATATTCCACTTGCTACTATAATATTGTATATAAATTGGTGAAATACCTACAGACAAAAAGGTATCACTGTATAATCTATCAATGTGACAGTCTACATTCTGTACATGGTAACTTTGACATTTAACATTTGCTATAAAAAAGTAAAACAAATACTAGAAATCAACTTTTAACATTTCTGATGTCAAAAAAGAATGAAGTCACTTCTGTTCTGTTCAAAAATATGTTTCCTGCTTCCTTTTAATACAATTTATAAAGCTTTTCTAAATGAAATATATTGTTCTGGAGAAACATGTACTGACTAATGTGAAAATAAACAGTCCCATATCTTTAAAATCTATACTTATAATTAATTTATGTGACAGAAGAGTATTTACACTTCATTATAGTACTTAAAATGAAATATTTAAGCATAAATAGCTTTTGCCATTCAAGATATGAAGGTACAGATGCATTATTAAAATGTATATACACTTACCTCACAATTGAAAATATATTTATGTGATGTTTGACAAATTATGAAGAACAAGGGCATGCCAATCCAGAATTAATACGAAACCAGAACACTAGTGTGGTTAACTGGGGTCATATGAATGACCAGCAAGTAACACAGATTGATAACTTTTTGGAGTTCCTGTGGGTAACAATGTCAACCAGTCACAAGTAAGATACATATTACAGAGTACTAAAAAACTAGAGCAGTATGTAGTAGATACTTAAATGGAATACTGGAAAGAATTTAGTCTAGTTACTAACTGTGCTTTGGATGGGCAAAAACTAAAATGTTTACTAAAAATGATTAACTACAACCTCAATATTTCTTGTGCTTTAGAATTCCTCTTGCATTTCCTTAAAGTATCTTGCTTCTTCTGCAAATGGGTTTGCTGAGGCCAATAAAATATTTAAAAGTGTGTGCAAATTAAGTAACTAAAACTTTGGGATCTTCTGCTCCTAATGCTATTTCCAGTCACTGAGTAGACCAGTTACAGCATCATACATATTTTCCTCTAGATGATAGGTACAAAGGCCTTTTAGAAGTCAAAGTATGATGGGAGAGGTCTCATAATGAGTCTTAGAGAATGAAGTTATTACTGAAATGGTGATTTTGTTCTAAGTTTCACTGCAATATAATGACTGGTATTGAGTCAAAGGTCCTCACAAACCCTGTGACAATGCCTAGAATTCTGGAAATATAGAGATATATGATCCAAAAGACTAAACAGAAATGTAGCAGAATCACCTAAAATACTTTTTAAAATAATTGTTTATAGAATTCTTTCCTAGATATATTTCACACCAGTAACTGAATTAAGTCACATGACAATCAGATAAAATACATATACTTCTTAAGTTAAATAATAATCATATAAAGTGACTTTTCTTCTGATTCACTTTCATGTTAGAAAAAACATACATAAATTTAACAAATGTTCCAAATCAATTTAAAGTAAGAATTTCCAGTTTTGTCTAACAAATATTTTGATGTCAAAAAAGTCTACTTGGGCTTCCCTGGTGGCACAGTGGTTGAGAGTCCGCCTGCTGATGCAGGGGACACGGGTTCGTGCCCTGGTCCGGGAAGATCCCACGTGCCGCGGAGCGGCTGGGCCCGTGAACCATGGCCACTGAGCCTGCATGTCCGGAGCCTGTGCTCCGCAATGGGAGAGGCCACAACAGTGAGAGGCCCGCGTACCGCAAAAAAAAAAAAAAAAAAAGTCTACTTAAAAATGGCTGGAAAGGAGTGACTACTACAAATACCAACATTTATTCAACATAATTGATAAAAAGTACTGCATAGTATCCTGTAAAGCATGTCACTCCTTTAAATAGAGAGAAAAAACAAGAGTTAAAGGCAAAACACAAATGGAAACGTCCTATTTTTATGTTGAATACAAAGGCCACAAATAAAAACCTATAGCTTTAACCAACATCCTTTGCCACTGTCCTTTGTGTCTTCCTTACAATATGACTTGCTAACAGTCACAAAACAGTTTAATGCCTCTGTCAACCACAAGAAAGTACTAAAATCACCATAATATAGGTTATATTAAGTGTACCAGCAATTTGGCAAAGAACAGAATGACTGAGGTAATACAGGTGGGCTGCACATGGTTACTAAGATAACTGGCACTTTTTCATAACATGATTTTTGTTTAAGGATCTGTACTTGCCACACCCATGCTGAAACTCTGACAATTCCAATCCATAATCTACTTGTTCTATGGTATTAAGTTTGAAATTAATGCAGAGCCATTCAACTTAATTGTGGTGCTTCAATACCACTAGATGCTACATTGTTTGATTTAAAACCCTGGTTTATTTATCATTTAACTAAAATGTAGGAACGATTTACTCAGACAAATCACATCTGCTGAAGCTATCTTGTCTGTTTCTTAGACTTACATAGTGAAAACCACAGGAAAGTTATAGGAAAGACACCTACCAAATTTTAAAAAAAGAATTATACATCTTGATCATTTTTTAAAATTACGAATTGCCTGCAAAACTAACTCAGCACAATTTCAAAACAATTAAAAAAGAAATGAGGTTGCTTATGAACGCCATAGCTTTGGTGACAACTTAGAACCAAACTTTAGATCTGCAGTTGATCCAGACCTAAACATTTTGCTCATGCCTGATGTTCCCATTTATTTGCAGGGCTTTATGGCTACAGCACATTCTTCACTCATTGCACACATGACAGACACCTAGAAGGAAAAAAATGCAGGCAAAAATGTATTCAAAAGGCAATACATATATAAGATATAGTTAATTCATCATACATTGGATATTTGTGGATATTTTATACATATTGATATTGTAAAGAGATATTCCAAGACCAAATAATCTATTTTTTTTTTACAGTTTTCTAAAGCTAAATTTCTCAAACTGTGGTTTTTAAGAAAACTTCCAGAGAACAGGAGAATAAGAACTATAAAAGTTTCAATACTTATTAGATGTTATACTTCTGAGAGTTATAACAAGATAAAGTAAGTCACCGTCACTCTTTAGTATTCCCATAACATCCTTTCTCATCCTTAAGAATAGTTCAGGCTGATCTTCAAAACAAATTCGGGGTTGACAGTGTCTATGTAGTAAAAAATGAACTCTGATACTTTTTTTGGTAATGGCCATGGTAAAAGGTATCATGGGAAAACTGCCTAGTTCTAGAGATCATTTTCAACATTTCAGCAGTATTTAAAAGCTATATTTCACATATAGTATTTTATGCTAACTAGTTTAGGTCAAAGTTTTTATAAAATGATTTTAAAAATCTCTCCATAGGTCTTTACCTGTACATCTTCACCTGCATTATATTTTCCTTCTATTTCTTTGCCTAGTTCACCTTCTGGCAGCTTAAGATCCTCCCGAACTTCACCAGTTTCTGTCAGCAGGGAAAGGTAACCATCCTGAATGCATATCAGCTATTGAAAGAAATTATACCATTTGTACTGATTAGATTACACCCACTCCTTTGTAATTTTTATATAAATTGCCAATTATATTAATTTGTATAAGTACACAGTAATACATTAATAAATTATTGGTGCTTAAGAATGCTACACATACAAAAGCATAAAATAGGTATAGACAAAAAATATAAGTTCGTTCCTTCCTGCACTCTCCCCTCCCTCAAATCTCTAGGTTATTAAACAGTTTAGGCTTTTTTATAGAGTATCCTGAAGTTATGTATACAATATATAGTTGCTTTAAAAAATAAATGAGGTCTTCCCTGGTGGCGCAGTGGTTGAGAGTCCGCCTGCCGATGCAGGGGACACGGGTTTGTGCCCCGGTCCAGGAAGATCCCACATGTCGCGAAGGCAGCTGGGCCCGTGAACCATGGCCGCTGAACCTGCACGTCCAGAGCCTGTGCTCCGCAATGGGAGAGGCCGCTACAGTGAGAGGCCCACGTACCAAATAAATAAATAAATAAATAAATGAGATATTATAAGTATTTTTCAGCAAGCTGTTTTCACTTAATATGTCTTAGAAATCTTTCCGTTTTGGAAAATATGGACCTACCTTAGTCTCTCTAATCACCTCACAACTGCAAAGTTATACTGTAACTGATTTAACCATTTTTGTATTAATGGGCATAAAAGTTATTTTCAGTTTTTCACGATTACAATGTGTTTTATAATTTGATTATGAACAAACTGAAGTGGAAAATTTTTCGTCTCCAGCTCACTGCTAACAACACTAGATTTTTTTTTTTTTTTTTCTTTCTTTTTTTTTTTTTTTGGTGGTACGTGGGCCTCTCACTGCTGTGGCCCCTCCCTTTGCGGAGCACAGGCTCCAGACGCCCAGGCCCAGCAGCCATGGCTCACGGGCACAGCCGCTCCACGGCATGTGGGATCCTCCCGGACCGGGGCACGAACCCGTGTCCCCTGCATCGGCAGGCGGATTCTCAACCACTGCGCCACCAGGGAAGCCCCAACACTAGATTTTTTTAAAAAGAAAAACATTAGCTTGTTGATGACATTAATGAAACAAAACCAGTCATCAACCTAACCTGGAAAAAAGCACAGTATTGATATCATTGAATTTCTTTCATTACAGGTATGAGGAAACAGCCAGGCCACATTAATTTATTCTAAAAGCATGTACACCATCAGTGTGCCTAGAATTTTAAAAGTTTTTTTTTAATTGGGGTATTATTGCTTTACAATGTTGTGTTAGTTTCTACTGTACAACGAAGTGGAGTTCCCTCTGCTATACAGCAGGTTCTCATTAGCTACCTATTTTATACATATTAGTTAGTGTATATATGTCAATCCCAATCTCCCAATTCATCCCACCTGCCCTTTCCCCACTTGGTGTCCATACATTTGTTCTCTACATCTGTGTCTCTATTTCTGATTTGCAAACAGGTTCATCTGTACCATTTTTCTAGATTCCATGTATATGTGTTAATATACGATATTTGGTTTTCTCTTTCTGACTTATTTCACTCTGTATGACAGTCTCTAGGTCCATCCACATCTCTACAAATGACCCAATTTCGTTCCTTTCTGTGGCTGAGTAATATTCCATCGTATATATGTACCACATCTTCTTTATCCATTCGTCTGTCGATGGGCATTTAGGTTGCTTCCATGACCTGGCTATTGTAAACAGGGCTGCAATGAACATTGGGGTACATGTGCCTTTTGAATTATATTTTTCTCTGGGTATATGCCCAGTAGTGGGATTCCTGGGTCATATGGTAATTCTATTTTTAGTTTCTTAAGGAACCTCCATACTGTTCTCCGTAGTGGCTATATCAATTTACATTCCCACCAACAGTGCAAGAGGCTTCCCTTTTCTCCACACCCTCTCTGGCATTTATTGTTTATAGATTTTGTGGTGATGGCCATTCTGACCGGTATGAGGTGATACCTCACTGTAGTTTTGACTTGCTTTTCTGTAATAATTAGTGATGTTGAGCATCTTTTCATGTGCCTCTTGGCCATCTGTATGTCTTCTTTGGAGAAATGTTTATTTAGGTCTTCTGCCCATTTTTTGATTGCACTGTTTGTTTTTGTGATATTGAGCTGCATGAACTGTTTGTATATTTTGGAGATCAATCCTTTGTCTGTTGATTCGTTTGCAATTATTTTCTCCCATTCTGGGAGTTGTCTTTTTGTCTTGTTTATGGTTTCCTTTGCTGTGCAGAAGGTTTTAAGTTTCATTAGGTCCCATTTGTCCAACAGGTTTTATAAAAGGCAATCACCCAGTATACCAGCATACCAGATGCTACCACTGACATACACAAAAAGAGTTAAAGACATGGTCCCTGGTCCCCTTTAGCCACTATGACAATACACAGGCATACCACAGAGGTAGAGTTTCAAAGCTCTCCTCTATGGCATTACCAACTTTGGCAATGGCTTTCCACAGAAACCCCACCTAACACCGGAGATTTGTTTTTACACATGTCTACAATCTCAAAAACAAAAAACCATCCTACTGAGCCACCACAAACACTTTTAATTAATCTTTTGGTCTCTCAAACATTTGTGAGGTAGTTGGCAGAAAAGCGGGAAGCAAGGAGGTTGAGACAGAAGTGTAATTTTTAAACAATTAACCACAGGCTCATCTTTTTAAATTTCAACTCTTTTAACAATTCCCTGAAGTAGAACTTGTCAATTTCAAGAGTTAAAGGTTCTCACTCCACTAGAGACTGAACCACATAAACCAAATAATAATACTGATATTTTGGTATTTATATGGTATTTTATTTTTTAAAGGGAATTAATAAAATAAGCCATGGGATAAAATATAAAGCATTTCAAATACAAAAAGATACAGACATATTATAAAACATCTACTAAAATATATATTTATAAATATTAAACATTAAAATAAATTGCTATAAGAAATAAAATTTAAAATTTCAAAAATAAGCTAAGCTACAGAAAAGTAAAATTAAATAATAAAAATGAATTATTTGATCTTAATTATTTATTTAAAAATTTTCATATATTGAGAAAAGTTGCAAAAATAATGCAATGAAATCCTTCCCCTTTTACCTAGATTTACTCTTTGTTAACATTTAACCACATGTGCTTTTTTCCCTCTCTTTATATATGGAATATATAAAATGCATACCATACACATTCTTATTCTTTTCTTATTTTTGCTGAACCATTTGAGAGTAAGTTTCAAACATCTTGACTCTTCAGCAATAATACTTCACTATGTTTTTCCCAAGAACAAGGACATATTCTTACATAACCACAGTTTATTTTTTAAAATCAGGAAATTCAATATTGCTAACATATTATTCAATATATAGTCCATATTCAAATTTGCCAATTGTCCCAATATTGTCTTCGATAACAATTTTTCCCTTCCAACTCCAGGATCATGCCTTGTATTTATCTGGCTGTCATGTCAGTTTAGTCTCTTAATTTGGAACAGTTCCTGACCCTTTGTGTTGCATGACACTGACATTTTTGACGAGCACAGGTTCACTGTATTGTAGAATGCTGCTCAGTTTGAGTTTGTTTCCTAATGATTCAGCTAGTGCATTTTTGTAAGGATTACTACGTATATGATGTGTCCTCAGAGTATCACATCAAGAGGCAAATTATGTCACTATGTCCTATCACTGGTGATATTAACTTTGATCACCTGGCTAAAGTAGTATCTGCAAGATTTTTCCTCTCTCAAGGTACCACTTCCCCTTTTGTAATTTTCAATCTTGAAAAAAAAAAGCTAACGGTGTCATTTTTGTGTTTCAAGCATATTTCTGTGCAACTTTTTCAATCCTCCCTCAAAGCCCTCTCTGACACTGTAGAGTTGGAAGGAGAGGATGGTAAGAAAACAGTTATAAGTCAATTCTAAATATTTCCTTCTGATCCTTCACCTATAAACAATCTACTTATTTGATAACTTTGAGATGTTTATGAACAATTTTTTTTTTTGGTAGAGAGAGCAATCATTTTGCTAATAGCAAGCAAGGAGACAGGAGAGGGCAGAGTCAGAAAACTTGTAATAGAGGAGTCAGGCATGCAGTGGTGTAGCAAGCTGCTGAATGACATTTGAAATTATACCATACACCCAAAATACTAGTACCAGAATGTGGTATCTGTCATTTCCTACTAAAAGAATCCAATGTATGGTGCTATTTCTCTCCATAGGGCTCCTGGGAAAATGGATAATTCCAGGTCCACAGCAGGAAGTATACAAGATCAGAAAGCATGGTGCTATTAAAGACCACTAGGTCCATATCAAAGGGATTCAGGAGCTAACCAGAATAAGGTCTTGAATAAAGAAAGAACAATTTGAGAATCAATAATGGTAATAAACTACAATGGATTGAAACATAAATGTGTTTAAATGCTTGAGTTCATAGTGAAAAAAAAAATTTCACTGGTCATCTTCAGTAGATGCCAGGAAACTAACTAATTTTGAAAACTGGTACTTAAAGGGAAAGAATCAAGTATTTATATTGGCTTTCCTATTATACACTGTACCACAGGGTAAACAAAAAAGTTGAAGGAAACTTTCTCTTATAGAAGTGTTCTGGCTTTTAAAGAAAAGTAACAGATTATTACTTTGTCTCCTTTAATAAATTAATGGATTGAGGCAATTATTACATATCTAATAACATCACAAAAAAAGAAACCATCAGGGGCTTCCCTCATGGCGCAGTGGTTAAGAATGTGCCTGCCAGTGCAGGGGACACGGGTTCGAGCCCTGGTCCAGGAAGGTCCCACATGCCGCAGAGCAACTAAGCCCTTGCGCCACAACTACTGAGCCTGTGCTCTAGACCCCACAAGCCACAACTACTGAGCCCACGTGCCACAACTACTGATGCCCATGCACCTAGAGCCTGTGCTCTGCAACAAGAGAAGCCACCACAATGAGAATCCTGTGTACGGCAACACAGAGTAGCCTCCACTCACCACACTAGAGAAAGCCCACACACAGCAATGAAGACTCAATGCAGCCAAAAATAAATTTTAAAAAATTAAAAAATAATAATTAAAAAAAGAAACCATCAGACTCATTTACTTGATGGTTGCACAAAATATCACCTATGGAGTAATTTTTGTTAAAGAAAAGAAAAAGAAAATAAAAATCTAAACTGGATCTGATCAAATCTGTACATCTAATTATCAATTTTCAGGAAACATGTGGTACAAAGGAAATGCAATTAGCAAAATACAGACTGCGCACTAAAGTCTACAGAACAACTTATCTAGTTTCTTCATCAAAAATGGAGGGGAAGAGAGAGAGAAAGAGAGGGAGAACGAAGGAAGGGAGGGAAGAGAGACTCAAATGCATGTCTGAGAGAGGAGAACCTATAAAGTAGATTTAAGAGATACCTCAACCAATTTCAATGCATGGACTTTATTTAGGTCCTGATTTAGAAAAACTGTAAAACAAAAACAGTAACTATCACATCTGAAAAAGCAAAACGCAAACAAAAAAACAAAGACAATTAGGAAAATGTAGATATTGATTGGATATTTGAAGATATTAAGGAATTACTAATTTTGGGGGTGCCACAGTATGCTTTTTGTTTTTTACAGCCCATACCTTCTAAAAATGTGTAGCAAAATATTTGCAGATGAAATGATAAACGATATAATATCTGGGATTAGCTTCAAAATAACCAAGAGGTAGAGGGTACAGGAAATAAAAATAGACGGTGGGGTACAGATGAAACAAGATTGGTTATGTACTGATAATTGTGGAAGATGGATGATGGGTACGTGAGGTTCATCATATTTTGAAAATGTCCACGATAAAAAATAAAAATTAAAAATGCTATGGCATATCAGAATTCTAGAAAGAGTACTGTAACCACTAAATAGCTGGGGGTACAGGGAGCTGAGGAAGCAAAGCATGAACTGAAAGGAAGGATATGGGAAGAGTAAGTGATTGCAGATTCTATCCATGATGTGGTCTGGTAAGAAAGAACATGAAAAAGAAGAATTATGGGGGAACTTTTTTGCTTGTATTTGTATTATTGGTATACAACAGAAGAAAGCTGGAGAAGGAAGAGCATCATTACAGGTGGCTTAGCCCTAATTTCTGAATTTAATTTTATTTCTCAATCTATTTCAAAACAGTCAGACTTTTAGGTAAGACTCCTCCTTTCTCCTTCTTCCTTTTCCTCTTCCCTCAGCACTCTCAAACTACTTCTTTAGAGCTGCTGGTCCCTGGGGGGAACTGAATGTTTGATCATTGTTATCAGACAACACAAGGAAATAACACTATCATCAACTAGAGTGCTACCTGACACACCAAGCCATAAAGTTGGGTATGCACAGCAGCACTCCATCATCAAGTGGAAGCTGCATATGTGAGATCAACTTGAGCAGCTCCTGAAGGCACCAACAAGTTGTATGAGACTTGGAAGCACCTTCTTCTGCAACATCCACAATTTATCCCTCAACTTGTACCAATGACTTTATGGGGAGCTCCCTATTACCACCTGACTGAAAAACAAAATTCAGAATGGTTTCCAGATGGTTATGCATGGTCTGATGAAACTATTCAGAGGTGGCCCTGAATGACAGTGGGGATGAGATCTTCAAGTACTGGACTTGAAAGAAGAGAGAACCAAAGGTTTGGATTTACACTGATTATGGGCAAGGGCTAAGAGTATGGATGGAAGGTCAACAAAACTGAAAGAAAAAGATGGGAAAATTGCTGACAATAAGGTCTGAGAAAGCGGTACGTGGAGGGACCTCTCCAAATAGTTAGAGAATGTGTCCATATAAATGCTTACCAAGGGGACATGCTACCGAGGAGGTAGACAATTAGGTGACAAGATGATTCAACCTGTGAATGTCATGTACTTCTTTTTGTAGTCTTCCCAGTCCTTGTTCAATTGGCTCACGAACAATTGGCCATGGTGGCATGGGCTCAATGACACCGGTTTTCTCTCACCAAGGCTGATCTGACTACAGCCACTGCTGGTACCTCATAGCAGAGACCAATACAGAGTCCCTGATATGGCACCATTTCCCTGGGGGAAGAGCCAGCTACCTGGTAACACTGTACTCCCTCCATCATGGAAGAGGCAGCAGTTTGTGCTCACTGTAATAGATCCTTACTCCACATATAAACTTGCCTTTACTGCCTGCAGTGCTTCTGCTAAAATCTCATCTGTGGATTTGTAAACTGTCACATTACTGTCAGTACCTCACATAGTATCATTTCTGGCTAAAAAATTCATTTGACAGACAAAACAAAAAGACAACAGGACAATGCTCAGAGAATTCACTGGTCCATGTCCTCCATCATTCTAAGACAGTTTGCCTGTGTACATTTGCCTACTGAATACTCATCTTTGCCTCCTACTGAATGACACTCTCTGGGCCTGGGTGCTGTTTTACAGGTTAAATAAATTCCAATATATAGTACTATTTCTCCCATAGGTAGAATACACAGGTCTAGGAACCAAAGGTGGGAGACTCTTCTCACTATTACCCTTAATGATTCTGTAGCAAAATATCTGTTTCTTGTCCCTGCAGTACTGGGATCTGCTGGTTTAGAGGTTTTCTACTCCAAAGAAAGACTGCTTTTACCAGGGGACACAAAGATTCCACAGAACAGGTATAAATTATAAAAAGACTTTAGGCACAAGGAATTCAAAGAGTCATTATTTTCTTTGTTGTTCTATTTTAGTTGCAACAACAAAATTCAACTCCATATCCAAAAGACATACCACTCATTTGGAGAATACACTAGGATTTAATAGTCACAGTTTTGGGAATTCATCAATAATCCAAAGATGCACAATATACACTTTATTAACATGTCCTGTAGTGATTAGTTTTCCTTCTGAAAAGTGGTCTTTAAATGACAGGTAAAACTTTAGTAAATGCAGAAAAGGCATTTAACTTGTGGTGTAATGCACAGGAACACAGAACTTCCTAAAGAAATATGACTCAAGTGCGTACCAGAGTTTGAACAAGTGTTTCTATATTTAAGAGTCTGGGGATTCCCAAAGGTGCCTGGGTGTATTTGTATTTTACACCATCAGTGAGCCCCAGATAACCATAACTACTTTTGGGAGAAGTGATGGAAATTAGCAATTCCAATCCAAGCTACATCTTGGAATGGAATTCAGGAGACAATTTTCCTTTCATTCTGAACTTATGTTAAAATATGTAAAATTAAAATTGTAAATATTGATACATTTCTTTTCCTAAACAAAGACTTACTTTTTAATTTTATAATGAACAGATATATATATTTCACTTTAGCTGACTGTCAAACTGGCACTTGAAATACTGAATTCAGCAAATACAAAGGACTACATGTAGCTAAATAATAAGTAGAAATTTAATCAAGGCACTTGGAAAGGTGAATGAAGACCACCATAGGACAATAAATATAACTGGAAAGGCTCATGGAACTAATTTTTTTAAATGAACAGAAATAAGTATTCTATGGTGACTTGATAATGAAGGGATGTGATCACTGAGTGCTCACTCTGCAAGGCACTATTCTAAGAATTAACTAATTAATCCTCACAGTGATTCCATGAGGAGTTTATTATTCTTATCCTTATTTTATAAAGAAAGGCAGGTGAGAGATTAAATAACTTGCCAACCAAGGTCATGCAGTTAGTAAGTGCCTAAGCAAGGATCTGGACCCAGACTGTTAGGCTTGAGTCATTCTCTTATCCGCTCTGGAACACAGACTACATACCAAAGGCTGGGACTACGAGGCAAGTGAGGCACTTGTCTTGGGTGCAAAATTTAAGGTGGCGCGTGCGCGCGTGCGCGCACACACACACACACACACACACCCCCTCAGTGATCAGGTTAATGTAATATTTTTAAAAATTAGAATTAATGCATAAATTCTATAATGAACAAAGTATCAGACAGGATCAGCCCCTGTGTGGCTTGGCATTGTTTCTGGTACTGTCTTTATTTAAAATTTTGTGCCTGAGGCAAGGGTCTCATTCATCTCTTACCCTATATCCTAGTCCAGGTCCTGCTTTATCTCAAAATAAAACCCAAACCAAAATTTTCCTTTATGTTAAATCTTGAGCTCCAATCAATGACTGGCTAATTTGATCACTGTAGTAGTCATGTGAACTACTGATACCATCTTTCTGAAACACTCAAGGGCAAAAACATTGTATATTGAATGAATATTAATGAATATTAAATATTCAAAGCATTCACATGTTAAGGATGAAAACAGAAATCTATTTTTGGCAAAAGAAAATTCTATGCTTAGCTTTAGTTGGCTGTACTATCTTTACCTCATTGAGTAATCATGTATGCATTTAACAAATGTTTATTGAGCATCCACTATATGCCATGTCTAAATTAGGTGCTCCAAGAATAATGGAATGATTAAGTGAAGTTTTTATACAGGAAAAGGGGAAGCAGAAAAAAACCTACTTTTTGGTACATATCTACTTATGAGGGAATTATGGAATATATTTTCTCATTAATCTTCATATTATCCCTCCTTTGTAGATGAGAAGACTGAGGCTCAGAGAGGTTGCGTAATTTGTCCAACATCACCCAGCTTGAAAGTGGCAGAACTAGATCAAAACTCAGACCTCCCTGACTTAAAAAAAATCTTGCTATTATTATACTAAGACAATTCAAATTTCTATGAAGACTCCAAAGCAACCTAGAAAACATTTGTAAGTGGGAAAATGAAAATATAAAACTGCTTACTAGATTAAAACTGTGCAAAAATATGTTTACATATGGACAAAAAGTAAAAGGAAATCATTGGATAATTGCAGTTAATGGTGACATTCTTTAAAAATTATACAGCACAATATGAGGTATAGAAAGGAACAGGTTTAAATTGGGTAAAACAAATTCGAGTGTCACACTTGTATTTTTCACTATGTAAAATGAAAAGAGTTCTATATATAGTATGCTTGATAAAGAAATTGCAGACTTTCAAGAAAGACTTTAGTTATGATTAATCTGAGCTCCCACTTTCTATGAGGTCAGTGGTTTGGTTACCATCAATACTCCAAACAAGAAAACGCTATCATTAAACATGACTTATCCAAATGCATAATTGGAACTAAAACTTGCAGTTTATACCTATAATTTAACAAAAGGTCACAGCATGGTCACTGAATACAAATAAAACAATTACGAAGTTTTTGTATTTTCTTCACCATATTCAGTGACCATACACTTTATCCTTTGTATTTATGGCTTTCAACTTATTTCCCTATTTAAGAACACCAAATTCTGACACACATTCACTAATACACACAAACTTGGTTGGTGGAACATGAATTCCAATAATTTCTTGAGAGTCTTAGGTCTGGTAAGGGAAAAGAAATACCTGGAAAGTATTTACAACAAAGAGAAATAATTTACAACAAAGAAAAAATAGTAATTTTACTAAACATTGGACTCACAATATGGAGTCACTTGGTTTGAGAAATAATAAGTGTTCAAATTTTTTAAAATGCAAGAATGTTAAAAAGTGGCAAACTAGCAATCATCCTAGATAAGGTACAAGTGTTAAATAGCACCATCTATTTCTCCAATTTCTAAAATAAGTGGTACTTAACAATTGGTTAGAAAAACCTACAAAACTACTTGTGGGTTTTATTAAATTACAATGGACAGTAGAAAGTATTTGCACCTTTAGGAAACAAGCAGCATTCTAAAGGAAATTAGTACTTACTTGATAATCATTTCTCTTAATATTTGGAACATCCATGTTGTGAGTAGAAGGGCAAATATCTTCATATTTTTTGCCCGTGAAAATATCAATTCCAACAAGGTGAACCTAACAGAGACGGGAGAACAGGAAACTGTTTAATCTTTGCCAAGATATCACTCATTACATACACAGACGCATAATACTAAAGCTGATTATGACAGATTCTCCTTCCAAGGTCATCTAATTTTACTTTCTTAAAAAAAAATGTAGTGGTCATACAACTGAGAAGCAGTGAACAACTAAACAGTATCATGACATATCAAGACCCAATATCATATAGTCTAGTAATTCAATCATAAGAATGATTAAGAAAAATGAATTTAGGTTCGTTAGAATGATGTTAGAACAGGTTTTCTCATTTGTAAACTGAATATAGACTGTCTAAGTCACTAGGATTCAGGAAAGTTTCAGTTCCCAGTTAATGAAACATTATAAGGGCCCAAGAAGGAAATGTTACCTTTCAGTATTCAAATAGCTGATCACCCAGTAATTGTGGGAAGAAAAAAAAAAGTGTCATTATACACTTATAACTACAGAAACCTCATGTTCTGTAATGGAATACGAATGATCAAAATCCCAACACCAAGAAAGACCTGGAAGGGCATTTACCTTCGCATGACCGTGCTTTCCAGTTTTGGAAGTTGACATCTCCACTATTTTGCACGGTCGTCCTTTGAGCACCACGAAGCCGTTTTTGCGCAGGGCCGAACACTGCATAGGGTAAGTGCTGGAAGCCCCAGCATCTCCAGTAGTGAAATCAATTTCGTCCGCCATGGTGGGCTGGGGAGATGGTTGCTTTTCTGAGGGTACTATGCAAAAAGTTTGTTTGCTTTTTAACAACTGGCATGCAGGCAAGGAAACGCCTCATTTCGGAGAGGTTACGAGCCACGCATCATGGATCTATTATTTTTGCATTTATAGAACACCCACCCAGAATAGTGGGGACTTTCTAACTCTGGCCTTACAAACTTTTCCATCCTTCGGTGGGAGGGAAGTCGCAGAAGAGCTCGTTGGAGGGGGGGTATACCCGCCCAGGGCGCTCACCCGCGCTGGGGGCAGCAAACCCGGCCCCCACCGTCCCACTGCAGGAGGAGCCGGTGACTTTCCCGCACCGCACCGCGCCGCGCCTCCCGGCCCTCCGCCGCCGCCCGGATCCTCACTGCGGGGGGCCCAGCCCAGGCCTCATGTCCCCACGAAGGATGGAGATAACAGGACCTGGCCAGTAGCACCTGGCCCTCGGGCAGCGGGAGCGCACTTCTCCCCCCAGCCCGCAGCGCCGTCACTTCGACCTCTCAGACGCCCCCCGTCCTGCCGGCATCCCCGGCCCGGCCCGGCGCCTCACGGGCCTGAGCCTTGGCGGGTCCCGCGCTCGCCTCGGTCCCCCTTCCATCCTTCCTCCTCTCCACGGTCGGGGCTCGGCTCCGGCCGCCTTCCCCGGCCCTGCCTCGCTCCGGTCGCAGCCCCACCACCTTTTCCCAGAGTCTTCACCTTTCAGCAGGGAAAGAGCGCCTTTCGCCTGCGTAACCGCGCCAGTCCCCCACAGCTGCGGCGGCGGCAGCGGTGGCGACCTCGGCAGTTCCAAGACACGGGGCGGGGCCGCCACACTTCCCACACCCCGGCCTCTCCGCCCTTTCCCGCCCCCACATCAGCCCTACTTCCGGGATAGGTCCCGGCGCGTCATAGGCACCGCCCTCTCGCGCTACTATTGGCTACAAGGTTCCTGAGGCCCCTCCCAGTCACGTGAAGAGCGCCCTGGCAACCCCACGTGCTGCGGATTAGTGCACTTCCGGCGTGAAGAGCACTTTCTGGAGTTCGGTTGCTGAGGGTAAACTAGCCGGCAAGGAAACTTGCTCCCTCAAACTTTTAGGTTCGTTACGTTCGGGTCCCAGTCGAAGTTAACAGGAACCAAGCCACGCACTCGGTGGCCCTTGACGTCAGGCGCGTGGCGGTTGTCATGTGATGGCTGCCAGAACTCGTGAGGCATGGGCCTCAACGGTTGTGCCTCGTGACTGTGGAGGGAACTTTGTGTTCCAACTTCTGGCCCAACTTGCAGCCCTACTTGGAGTTGAAAACCATGCTTCTTCCTCGAGGAAGAGCGCGAGTGCAGTATTTTATTACGTGACTCCCACTGTGGGTTTTGCGGGGGACCCTAGCCACCCATGATGAGATGCCAGCAGCCACTGCCGCTGCCGCTCCGCCAGGATCAGCAGCGCTGTCAGGGGTGGGAACTCTTGAGACGTCCAAGACCTAAAAAGCAGCAGTGAAATGACCTAACTCACTCCTCACATCAGAGGCTGTTATGGAGTTTTAGAGGCGAATGTGTGTCTGACTCCTACTGGATTGTCCAGCAGTAAGATGTTGTGCCAGACGCACAACATCTTCTTCCTTCCTCCTGGCATTGGCATTCCTTTGAGTTTGAGGTATGTCCGTACCTCATTAGACCAGTTGGGTTGTCTTGGAATCAATGTGGAGCCAACAGCGACTTGAATAGGATTAGGATCAAGATTCTTAGAAAGAGATGCGTTCTCCTTTTCTCAGTGGTTTCACAACCACGTTCTCCTACCTTGGAGAGGTGACCTTAACCCCAGTTTATGTGGCCCTGTGATTTTGTATTGCTGTCTCATGAAAAATACCATTTCTCACTTTCCTATGTGGCTCTAAGTTTTTTCACAGATATTTCACACATGTTGTCTAATCTAACCTTTACAATAAGTAAGTAAACTCTCTAAACTGAGCTCAGCCTCTATTTAATATGTGAAAGAGCCAGATTAGAACCCTGGTTCATGAGTCCGCTCCATTTTTCCTTACACCACCTAACCTTTCCCTATCATTATTAGGACAGTTACAAATATCTAAGGAGTATTTATGTAAGCAGGTAGTGCATTATTCCTTTAATTTTGACTGTTACTACTTTTTTAACTTCAAATTTACTAAGTTATAACTTATACAAAGTGGAATTTACCCTTTTTAGTTCTATGAGTTTTGAAAAACATAGGCAGCTAAGTAACTACCACTGTAATCCTATAAACAAGATATAGGATATTTCCCTCATTTCAGAAGTTTCTTTGTGCCTCTTTGTGGTCAGTCCCCTCCCACCACACTCAGCTCCTGGCAACCATTAGCGACTACTTGTTAGTCTACATTTTCAGTTGTGAAAAAAAGGCAGAGAAAAGTTGAGTAATTTGCCCCAAATTACACAGCTAGCGAGTCAGAGAGCCAGGATTGAACTGTAAGGCAGTTTGGCTCCACAATCACTGCTACCACCATATACTACCACATGCTGCCTATATACCACCGTATACTGCATTCACACAAGATTTGGATTTGGTCAAATGATCCAGCGTCATTCATTCAATATAGTTGATTCTAGTAAAGTTGCTGGAACATTGAATTAGCAAATACTGAACTATTGCTAGTAGAGGAAGTACATAGTACGTTCCTGTGATCATGACAACATTTTGGTCAGCAAATATATAATCTTGCTTTATGTGTGTTTCTGTTTGAAGATACTTTATTTAATATATATTGGTTCATTAACATTTAACTCACAGTCAACAGCACTGTAATTCATGCCCAAAGGAAGCTTATCTAACACATATATGTTCTCTGTAAGGCACATCACAACCTTCATGTGCTTAGAAACACTAGACAGCACTTCAGTACTATGCTTGGGGACCATTTTACATAGCCAAGTCATCAACAGAAGTCACAAAAATGTGAAAAGCAGCATTAATAGACTGTGAAAAGAACACTGTTTACAGTTTGATAGCTGAAACAAGAAGGCAGAGCATTGCCTTGTTTGACCTCGGCTAGGAAAATGTGTATTGAATGACTCAAATCTTCTGCTATTCTGTGAATGTCCACAAATGACCACGAAAACACAGTGAGTGCTTTTGGGATTTGGGGATTACAAGTAAATTTTAGTGACTAGGCATATTCACAAATATGGAATCCATGAAAAATGAGGATTGACTTTTTATCTTAGCACCCTCAGCACTGGAATTACTCTGTTGACCAAGATAGCCCCTTGTTTATTAGATGCTTGCTGTCCAGTGCAGGATACCATCTAGCAATTTTAACAGATAGAATACTGCTAAAGAAATAGCTACAGGGTGCTGGAAAAAAGGGCTTGGTCGTCCTCATCTGGTCTAGGTATTGTCCAATTGAAATATAATGCAAGCAACATGTAATTTTGAGTTTTATTGTAGCCACATAAAAAAGTAAAAAAGATGAAATTAATTTCGATAATATATTTTATTTAAGACAATACATTCAAAATATTTCACATGTCACCAATATAAAAATTATTAATAAGATAATTTTACATTTCTTATACTAAGCCTTCAAAATCTGCTATAGACTACATCTCAATTAAGACTAGCCATATTCAAGTGCGCAATAGCTGTGTGTGACTGGTGGCTACCATATCGAACATCACAGGTCTAGAAAATTTAAAGATTACTTCTCTGGGGGTGATATCTTAATTTGAGATCTGAAAAATGAGTGAAAGCAATGAGGAGGAGTTTGGAAATGTCATTTTAGGCAAAAGGATTGGGAGTACAAAGGCCTATAGGTGTCAGAATTGTGGCATCATCTTGGACTGCATATGGTTTAGTGTGACTGGTGTGTACTCTAAAAAGAAATGGGTGAATTTGGATTTTCTCCCAAGGGCAATAGAGAAACAGTGAAATATGGTACATATAAGAAAATGACAAGAACTTATTTTTTATTTAGAAAGACCATTCTGGTTGTGATAAGGAGAATTTTTAAGGTGGAGAAAATATTGGAAATACAAAACCAATTAGGAAGAGATAGTTAATGTTGGTGAACAAAGGTGGTGGCTATGAGAATATAGAGAAGACAGATTCAAGAGAATTGTAAGAGAAAATGGAAAGAATGTCATAATTAATTGAATGTTGAGGGTCAAAAAGGAAGGGAGACACAGGATGTGAAGAAGAGGAAAGAGTCAAATTAAAAACTGGAAAGATGGTGGCACCATTTGTTGAGATAGAAAATATAAGAGAAAAAACAAGTTTCCAGGGAAAATTGAGTTCACTTTTATGTAGATCAAGTTTAAGGTTCCTGTGGGAGAGAGTTATATGTTAAATAGAGATAGACATATGTGAATCATCAGTATATAGATGGTGATTAATGCTAAAGCAAGAGACTCACAGCTTTAAGGACACAGACTGAAAGTAAAGGGATGGAGAAAGATATTCCATGAAAATGGAAACCAAAAGAAATCTGGAGTAGCTGTACTTATATCAGACAAAATAGACTTTAATACAAAGACTGTAATAAGAGGAAAAGAAAGTCATATAATGATATCAGAGTCGATCCCAGAAAATGGATTAACGTCGGTAAATATTTATGCACCCAGCATGGGAGCACCTAAATATATAAGACAAATATTAACAGACCTAAAGGGAGGAATAGACAGCAATACAATAATAGTAGGGGACTTCAATATCCCACTTTCACAATGGATAGATGATCCAGACAGAAAACAAATAAGGAAACATTGGACTAAAACTACACGTTTGACCAGATGGACTTAACAGTTACAAAACATTCTACCTGATAGCAGCAGAAAACACATTCTTCTCAAGAACACGTGGACCATTCCTCAGGATAGATTATATGTTAGGCCACAAAACAAATCTTAATAAATTTAAAATTGAAATCATATCAAGCATCATTTCCAAACACAGTGGTATGAAACTAGAAATCAATTGCAGTAAAACTGGAAAATTCACAAGTATGTGGAGATTAAACATGCTACTGAACAACCAATGGATCACAGAAGAAATTGAAAGAAAAATAACAAATATCTTGAGGCAAATGAAGATGGAAACACAACATACCTAAACTTATGTGATACCACAAGTGTAGTCCTAGGAAGGAAGTTATATCGATAAGTGCCTCCATTAAGAAGAAAAGAAGATCCCAAGTAAACAGCCTAAGTTTACACCTCAAGAATCCAGAAAAAAAAGCCTAAAGTTACTAGAGGGAGGAAATAACAAAGATTAGAGCAGAAATAAATGAAACAGAGGGTAGAAGGACAATAGAAAAGGTCAGTGAAAATAAGCAGGTTTTTTAAAGAAGATAAACAATATAGGCAAAGCTTTAGCTACACTTACCAAGAAAAAGAGAGAGAAAACTCAAATAAAATTATAAACAAAAGATGAGACATTACAACTGATACCACAGAAATACAAAGGATCATGAGAGACTACTATGAACAGTTGTATGCCAACAAATTGGGCAACCTAGAATAAATGGATAAATTACTGGAAACATACAACCTACCAAGACTGAATCATGAAAAATAGAAAATCTGAACAGATCAATTACTAGTAAGGAGATTAAATCAGTAATCAGAAACTCCCAACAAAGAAAAGTCCAGAACCAGATGGCATCCACTGGTGAATTATACCAAATGTTTAAGAAGAATTAATACCAATTCTTCATAAACTTTCCCAACATATTGAAGAGGAGGGATCACATCTAGACTCATTTTATGAGGCCTGCATTACTCTGATAACCAAAACCAGATAAGGACACTACAAGAAAGGAAAATAACATAGTGCAAAAATCCTCCACAAAAATATTAGCAAGATGAATTCAGTACATTAGAAGGATCTATTCCAGGGGTGCAAGGATGGCTCAACATCTGCAAATCAATCTGTGTGATACATCACATTAACAAAATGAAAGATAAAAATCATGTGATCATCTCAATATACACAGAGAAAGCATTTAACAAAATTCAACATCCATTATGATAAAAACTCTCAACAAACTGTTTATAGTGGGAATGTACCTCAATATAATAAAGGCCACATATGACAAACCCACAGTTAACATTATACTCGATGGTGAAAAGCTACAAGCTTTTCCTCTAACGTCAGGAACAAGACAAGGATGCCCACTCTTGCTACTTTTATTAAACATAGTACTGGAAGTTCTAACCAGATAAGTTAGGCAAGAAATAGAAATAAAAGACGTCCAAATTGAAAAGGAAGAAGTAAAATTGTCTCTATTTGCAGGTGGCATTATATTACATGGAGAAAACCCAAAACTCCACCAAAAAAACTGTTAGAACTAATAGACAAATTCAATAAAGTTGCAGGATGCATATTCAAAAACAGTTGTGTTTCTACACTCTAACAATGGACTATCAAAAAGGGAAACTAAAACAACAATCTCCAAAGCAACCCAGTGTCCATCAACAGATGGTTGGATTAAGACAATATGGCATTACACACACACACACACACACACACACACACACACACACACACACACACTGGAATATTATACAGCTATAAAAATGAAATACTGCTATTTGCAGCAATGTGGATGGACCTAGAGAATATTAATGCTTATTGAAATAAGTCAGACAGAGGAAGACAAATACTGTATAATATCACTTATATGTGGAATTTTAAAAAATAATACAAATTAATGTATATGCAAAACAGAAACAGACTCACATATAGAAAACAAACGTGTGGTTATCAAAGTGGTGGGGAAGGGACAAATTTGGGGTATGGGATTAACAGATTAAAAACTACTGTAGATAAAATAGATAGGCAACAAGGATATACTACATAGCACAGGGAATTATGCCCATTACCTGTAATAATCTATAATGGAGTATAATCTGCAAAAATACTGAATCTGTGCTGTACACCTGAAACTAACAATATTATAAATCAACTATACTTAATAAAATAATAAATAATAAAACAATCCCATTTATAATTGCATCAAAAAGAATAAAATTCTAAGGAATAAATTTAACCAAGGAGGTGAAAGACATATACATGGAAAACTCTAAGACTTTGAAATTGAAGAACACACAGATAAAATATTTTCCATGCTTATGGATTGGAAGAATTAATATTGTTAAAATGTCCATATTACCCAAACCAATCTACAGATTCAATACAGTTCCTATTAAAATTCCAATGGCGGGCTGCCCTGGTGGCACAGTGGTTGAGAGTCTGCCTGCCGATGCAGGGGAGACGGGTTTGTGCCCTGGTCCGGGAAGATCCCACATGCCGTGGAGCGGCTGGGCCCGTGAGCCATGGCCGCTGAGCCTGCGCGTCTGGAGCCTGTGCTCCACAATGGAAGAGGCCACAACAGTGAGAGGCCTGCATACCGAAAAAAAAAAAAAAAATTCCAATGGCGTTTTCACATAAATAGAAAATCCTAAAATTTGTGTGGAAATATCCCAAATAGCCAAGATAATCTAAAAAAAGAAGAACAAAGCTGGAGACATCATGTTTCCTGATTTCAAACCATATTACAAAGCTATAGTAATCCAAACAGTATAGTATTGGTACAAAAACAGACCCATAGATCAATGGACTAGAAAAGTAGCCCAGAAAATAACCCATGCTATATGGACAATTAATTTATGACAGAGGAGCCAGGAATGTACAATGGGGAAAGGATAGTCTCTTCAATAAATGGTGTTGAGAAAACTCGATAGCCAGATGCAAAAGAATGGAACTGGACCCCTATCTTATACCATACACAAAAATCAACCCAAAATAGATTAAAGATGTGAACATAAGACCCAAAACCATAAAACCCCTAGAAGAAAACATAGAGGGTAAGCTTCTTGAAGTTGGTCTAGGCAATGATTGTTTTTGGATATTTCATCAAAAGCAAAAGGAACAAAAGAAAAAATAAACAAGTGTGACTACATCAAACTAAGAAGCTTCTGGACAGCAAAGGAAACCATCAACAACATGAAAAGACAACCTGTGGGATGGAAGAAAATATGTATGCAAATCATTCATCTGATAAGGGGTTAGTATCTAAAATATATAAAGAATCCACACAATTCAATAGCAAAACAAACAAACAAACAATCTGATTTTAAAATAGGCAGAGGAACGGAATAGACATTTTTCCAAAGAAGACATACAGATGGCCCACAAGTACATAAAAAGGTTCTTAACATCACTAATCATCAGGGAAATGCAAGTCAGAATCACTAGATTATCACCTCACACTTGTTAAAATGGCCATCATAAAAAAGGCAAGAGATAACAAGTGTTAGCAGGATGTGGAGAAAAGGGAACCTTTGTGCACGGTTTTTGGGAATGTAAAATGGTGGAGCTGCTGTGGAAAACATCATGGAGGTGCCACAAAAAAATTAAAAATGGAACTACCATATGATCTAGCAATCCCACTTTTGTGCATATACCCAAAGGAAATGAAAACAGGATACTGAAGAGATATCTGCACTCCCATGTTCATTGCAGTATTATTCACATATTCAAGGTATGGAAATAACCTAAGTGTTTGTCAGTGGGTAAATGGATAAAGAAGATGTAGTATATATACACAATGAATAAAATATTATTCAGTCATGAAAAAGAAGGATATCCTGCCACTTTTGACACATAGATAAACCTTGAGGGCATCATGCTAAGTGAAATAAGCCATATGTAGAAAGAAAACTACTGCATTTAGGTTTCATTATACATGGAATATTAAAAAAAAGATAAAAGTATGATGTATGATATGATGGATGTGCCAATTAACTAGATGGGAGGAATCTTCTCACAACACATACATGTATCAAATCATCATGATGGACACTTTAATTTTCTTACAACTTTATTTGTCAATTATACCTCAGTATAAAGTTTTTAAAAGAATGTAAAATATCTCATTAATAATTTCTTATACTGATTACATGTTGAATGATATTTTGGATATGTTAGGTTAAAAATATATAATCAGTGTCAAATAATTAGATGGGGCAAATAGAAAACAAATGGCAAAAAGAGAGAACTAAATTTAACCTTGTCAATAATGACATTAAATATATATGGATTAAACATTCCAGTTAAAAGGCAGGATTGTCAGACTGGAGAATCACAAAATACATGCCATCTACAAGAAATATGTTAAAAATAAAGACACATACAGGTGAATGTAAAGGGATGAAAAACTAGATGCCATTCAGACAGTTAGCATTAAAATATAGGAGTGGTTATATTGATATCAGATAAATTAGACCTCAAGAGAAAGACTTTTACCAAAGGAAAAGAGACATTTCATAATGATAAAAGGATTGGATCTTTAGGTAAATCTGTAATTTAAGTGTGTATATACCTAATAACAGGGCTTGAAAATCCATGAAGCAAAAACTAATAGAACTAAATGGAAACATAGACAGGACAATCACAGTTGGGTATTTTTAAATACCTCTCTCAGCAATTTGTGAGAGGTTGACTAGATTTGTCCTGTGGGTTGTAGTTCACAAATCCATGATCTAGAGTAAGTAGAAGGCAGGAAAGAATAAATACAAACACAGGATCAACGAGGTACTTTAAAAACAGAGAAAATAGCTAATGCTGAACCCTAGATAGTGTTCTAAACAACAAAAAAAAGAGAATACACAAATGACCAACATCAGGAATGAAAGAAGGGCTAGTGCCATAGATTCTTCAAAATAAATGGGTAATATAGAAGTACAATGAACAACTTATGGCAATAATTTTAACAAATTAGGTGAAATGAACACATCCTTAAACAAATGCAACATGTCAAAATGGATGCAAGGTGAAACAAATAATTAGAATAGCCCTACGTCTATTTTTAAAAAATTGAACTCATCATCAAAAATATTTCCAGAAAGAAATCCAGATGTTTTCTGCTGAATTCTATCAAAATTTTACGAAAGAAATAGCACCAATTTCACACAAACTCTTTTAGATATTAGAGAAGAGTACATTCCACAAATCATTTTTTGAGGCCAGCATAACTCTGTTTCCAACTCCTGACAATTACAAGAAAATTATAATCTAATATTCCTTATGAAGATAGATGTCAAAATCCTTAACAAAATAATAGCAAGTTGAATTCACCATATATACCTGAAAGGGTAATTACATAATGATCAAGAAGTCAAGAGGGTTTCACTTTGGGAATGCAAAGGCTGTTCAATATTTTAAAATCAACAAATGTAGGAGTAAATGGATTTTCATGACATTGAATTAGGTGATGGTTTCTTAGATGTGGCACCAAAAGCACAAGGAATAAAAGAAAAAGAGACAGATAAATTGGACTTCATCAGTACTACAAACATTTATACTTCAAAGGACACCATCAAGAAAGTGAAAAGAAAACCATGCAATGGGAGAAAATATTTGCAAATCATATATTTGATAAGGGTTTTGTATATGGAATATATAAAGATCACTTACAACTCAAAAATAAACAGACAAATAACCCAATTTTAAAAACTGAGAAAAGAGTTGAATAGATACTTCTCCAAAGAAGATATAGAAATGGCCATTAAGCACATAAAAAGATTATCAACATCATTAGTTATTAGGGAAATGCATATCAAACCACAGTGAGATACCACTTTATACCCACTAGGATGGCTGACATAAAAATACAGACAATAACAATTGTTGGCAAGGATGTAGAAAAATTGGAACCTTCATACATTGCTGGTGGGATTGTAAAATAGTGCAGCTGCTTTGGAAAAAAGTTTGGCAGTTTCTCAAAATATCAAACATAGAGACAGCATGTGACCTAACAGCTCTACACCTAATTATATCCCCAAGAGAGTTGAAAATGTACATCCTCCATAAAAACTTGTACATTAATGTTCATAACAGCATTATTCATCATAGTAAAAAACTGGAAACTACTTAATTGTTCATCAGCTGATGAATGGATAAGGGAAATATGTTATTATATATAATGGAATATTCAACAATAAAAAAGGAATGAAGTATTGGTTGGCCAAAAAGTTCGTTCAGTTTTTTCCATACGATGGCTCTAGTAGCACTTAGTTGTCTTTAACTTCATTTGAAACAATTTTGTTAGACTGTATTGTGACAGCTGTCATATCAGCATGCATTTAAAAAAACTTATCAAAATTGGTGAATTTTTGAGTAGCCATTTTAATATTGAAGATGGAAGGAAAAAGCAACATTTTCAGTATATTGTGCTTTATTATTTTAAGAAAAGTAAAAATGCAACTGAAATGCAAAAAAAAGATGTGTGCAGTGTGGGGAGAAGGTACTGTGACTGATCGAACGTGTCAAAAGTTGTTTGAGAAGTTTTGTGCTGGAGATTTCTCACTGGATGATGCTCCACTGTCAGGTAGACAAGGTGAAGTTGATAGTGATCAAATCAAGACATTAACTGAGAACAATCAACGTTATACCATGTAGGAGATAGCCGACATACTCAAAATATCCAAATCAAGCGTTGAAAATTGTTTGCACCGGGTTGGTTACATTAATTGCTTTGATGTTTGGGTTCCACAGAAGTTAAACAAAAGAAACCTTCTTGACCGTATTTCCACATGCGATTTTCTACTTAAACATAACAAAAACGTTCCATTTTTAAAACAAATTGTGATAGGCAGTGAAGAGTGGATACTGTACAATGCTGTGGAACGGAAGAGAGCCACCACCAACCACACCAAAGGCTGGTCTTCATCTAAAGAAAGTACTGTTGTGTATATGGTGGGATTGGAAGGGAGTCGTCTATTATGAGCATCTTCTGGAAAACCAAATGATTAATTCCAACAAGTACTGCTCCCAGTTAGACCAACTGAAGGCAGCACTTGATGAAAAACGTCCAGAATTAGTCAACAGAACATGCGTAATCTTCCATCGCGATAACGCAAGACCCAATGTTTCTTTAATGACCAGGCAAAAACTGTTACAGCTTGGCTGGGAAGTTCTGATTCATCTGCTGTATTCACCAGACATTGCACCTTCGGATTTCCATTTATTTTGGTCTTTACAAAATTCTCTTAATGGAAAAAATTTCAATTCCCTGGAGGACTGTAAAAAGCACCTGGCAGAGTTCTTTGCTCAAAAAGATATAAAGTTTTGGGAAGATGGAATTATGAAGTTGCCTGAAAAATGGCAGAAGGTAGTGGAACAAAATGGTGGCTATTTTGTTCCATAAACTTCCTGGTGAAAATGAAAAATGTGTCTTTTATTTTTACTTAAAAAGAAGGAACTTTTTGGTCAACCCAATATAAATAATAAATGTGGATAAGCCTTAAAGATTTGCTACATGAAAAAAGCCAGCCATAAAGGCTCCATACTGAATGATTTCATTTATGTGAAATGTCTAGAATAGGCAAATACATAGAATCAGACAATAGATTAGTGGTTGCCAGGGCCTGGGTAGAGGGGAGAATGAGAAATGAATGCTGATAGGCACAGGGTTTCCTTTGGGGTGATGAAAATGTACTGAAAATAGATAATATGATGGTTGTACTACTCTGAGTATACTAAAAATCACTGAATGGTGTACTTTAAAGAGGGAATTATATGGTATATGAATTATACCTCAATAAAGCTGTTACTTAAGAAAAGATAAAAAGTAAGGATCAATACTCATCCACTCAGCGTAAATAATTTTGCCATACCATAGTGAGGGTCCTTTTGCAAGCCTACTCCTTTGTATGCCTAACATGAAAAACTCCATTTATTATCATTACTTTCCTGAATATTAATAAAAAGGGTATAGAAAAAAATCAATAGAATTAACCATATTAACAGAAAAATGTTGAAAAACATATGCTAATCTTAATGGATGCAGAAAAGGCATTTGACAAAATTCAATACCCTTTCCTGAGAGAAACAGCAAACTAAAAATGTAAAGGAACTTCTTCAACCCAATAAAGGACACGTGTGGGGTGGGGGTGGACAATTAACATCATATTCAACAGTGAAAGACTGAATGTATTCTCTCTGTATTTCTTTTCTATTGTGCAGTAACAAATTGCCACAAATTTAGTGCCCTAAAATAATACCCATTTTAAAATCATACAGTTCTGTACATCAGAAGTACATGCACAGTGTGGCTCTGCACAGTTTTTTCTCTGGATTTTGAAAGGCCAAATTCAAGGTTTCAGCAGAGCTGTGTTTTTTTCTGGAGGCTCTAAGGATGAATCCACTTCCAGGCTCATTCAGTTGGCAGAATTCAGTTCCATGCAGTTTTAGTACTGGAGTCCCTATTTCTTTGATGGCTGTCAGATGGAGATTGTTCTCAGCTTGTAGAGGTCACTTGTGTTCCTTGGCTCATGGCTCCCTTTCTCCATCTTCAAAACCAGCAATGGCAAGTCAAGTCCTTCTTATGCTTTGAATCTCTTTGACCACCCATTCTTCTTCATCTTTCATCTACTGCTCCTTCAGCATCTCTCTGACTTGACTTTTCTGCCTTCTTCTTCTACTTTTAAAGGCATATGTAATTACATTGGGCCCAACAGAATAATCTTCGTAATTTAAGGTTAAGCTGATTAGTAACCTTAATTCCATCTTCAGAGTCCTACACAGCAGTACCTAGGTTAGTACAGACATACATACATACCTTAGAGATATTGTAGGGTTGGTCCCAGACCACTGCAATAAAGTGAATATCACAATAAATCAAGTCACACAAATTTTTTTGGTTTCCCATGTATGTAAAAGTTATATTTACACTATACTATAGTCTAATAAGTGTGCAATAGCACTATGTCTTAAAAAATGTGCATACCTTAATTAAAAAATACTTTATTGCTAAAAAATTCCAACCATCATCTGAGCCCTCAGCAAGTCATAGTAGTAACATCAAAGATCACTGATTACACATCACCATAACAAATATAATAATAATGAAAAGTTTGAAATATTGCAAGAATTATCAAAATGTGATACAGAGACATGAAGTGAGCAAGGCTATTAGAAAAATGACACCAATAGACTTGCTCAACACAGTGTTGCCACAAACCTTCAATCTGTAAAAAGTACAATATCTGCAAAGGGTGATAAAGTGAGGCACAATAAACAAAGGTATGCTTGTATTTGATTGAATACAATCAGGGGATGGGAATCTTAGGGGACATTTTCAGAATTCTGCCTACCATGTCCTCTAAGAACAGGAACAAGACAAGGATGTCCACTATAATCACTTATATTCAACATTGTATTGGAGATCCTACCCAGTGCAGCAAGATAAGAAAAAGTATATGGATCAGAAGTTACTTTATTCGTGATGTCATTATCGTCTAGTTGAAAATTCCACTGAATATATAAAAAGAGGACTACATGAGTTTACTAGAATTAATAAGTGAGGGTACAAGGCCAATAGGAAAATTAATTATATTTCCATGTTAGTGACAAACAACTAGAAATTAAATATTTTTAAAAGGGAACCATTTATAATAGCATCAAAAAAATGAATACTTACTTATAAATAAAATAGGTGTAAGACCTATATGTTGAAGACTATAAAATAATAAAAATATTCTGGAGATAAGCTAAAGAAGACTTAAATAATTGGAGGCATATACCATGTTCATGGATCAGAAGACACAATATTGTTAAGATGTCTGTACTTCCTAAATTGATCTATAGGTTAAATGCAATCCTAATAAAAATTCCAGTAGGTTTTTGTAGAAAGTGACAAGCTTATTCTAAAATTTTATTGGAAATTCAAAGGACCTAGAATAACCAAAATAATTTATAAAAAGAACAAAGAATACAAAATAAATTTAAAAATAAAAAGACATCAGAATACAAGGAATAATATAGTGTAGGGATTCTCAAAGTATGGTCTGGGGATCCTTGAAAGTCCCCAAACCCTTTCCAGGGGTCTGCAGGATCAAAGCTATCTTCATAAAAATACCACAACATAATGCTTACATTATTTGCCTTTTTCATTCTCATTTTCTCACAGTATGTAGTGAAGTTTTCCAGAGGCTCTGTGACATGTGATACTGTAATAGACTGAATGCAGAAGCAGATAAAAGGATCCAGCTATCTTCTATTAAGTCTAAAATTGGAGAGGTTTTCAAAAATACAAAACAATGCCACTCTTCTTACTATTGGGAGGAAAATACAGTTTTTAAATAATGTTATGTATGTTAACATGTAACAGGTTTAATATTTTTAGCAAATAAACAAATATCTTAATGATTTTTTTAAAAGGAAGAAGAAGAAGGTTGGAGAATGCCCACAACCTGATTTCAAGACATTATAAAGCTACAGTAAAAAAAAAAAAAACTCAATGAAAGACAGCCCATTTTTAAAAATGGGCAAAGGACTTGAACAGACATTTCTCTAAAGACTATACAAATGTCCAAAAATCACAAAATAAGATGCTCAACATCATTGGTCAGTAGGGAAATGCAAATCTAAACCACAATCACTTTCACTAGAATGGCTGTAATTTAAAACAAAACAACGTGTATTGTTGAGGAAGTGGAGAAATTGGAACCCTTGTGCATGCTGGTGGGAATGTAAAATGCTGCAGGCTCTGTGTAAAATAGTTCTGTCGTTTTTCAAAAAGTTAAATATAGAATGATCATATGACCCATTAATTCCACTCCTAAGCATACACCCCAAAGAACTGAAAACAGGTATTCAAACAAATGCTTGTACACAAATGTTCATAGCAACACTATTCATAATAGCCAAAAGGTGGAAACAACCACATGTCTTTTTTTTTCTCCTTTTGGAACAGCTTTATTGAACTATATAAAGTTCACCCATTACAAGTATACAATTCAGTGCTTTTTTTAGTACATTTACAGAGTTGCACAACCATCACCATGATCCAGTTGTGCATTTCCACCAACTCAAAAAGTTCCCTTATGCCGGTTTGCACTCTCCACTCCCCAGTCCATGCAATTATTGATCTGCATTCCATGATCCCAGACTTGCCTTTTCTGGAAATTTTATATATATGGAATCATACAATATGTAGTCTTTCGTGTCTAGCTTCTTTTACTTAGCATAATGCTTTCCCTGTCATAATGTTTATCAGATGTTCACCTTTTATTTTCTGGATAATATTCCATATTCTATTGTACTGACATGCCACATTTTATCTGTTCACCAGCTGATGGATATTTAGACTGCTTCCTGTTTTGAGGTTTGCCTGTTATAACTTCATATAAATTCAAATATATTGTTATTTGTGTCTGCTTTCCTTCATTCAGCATAAAATTTTGAGATTCATCATGTTGTTTTGTTTCAGTTATTTGCTTCTTTATATTGCTGAGTAGTATGTATGAATATTCCATGATTTATTTATTTATTTTATTGTTTATTTATTCTATTAATAAATGGTTGAGCTATTTCACTTTTTGTCCATTATGAATAAAGCAACTCTAAACTATTTTTGCATTTGTATTTCTCTTGGGTAAATATCTAGGAGTAAAATTTTTGGATCACAAATTAGGTCTATTTTTAATTTTTTTTTTAACATTTTTATTGGGGTATAAGTGCTTTTCAATGGTGTGTTAGTTTCTGCTTTATTACAAAGTGAATCAGTTATACATATACATATATCCCCATATCTCCTCCCTCTTTCGTCTCCCTCCCAGCCTCCATATCCCACCCTTCTAGCTGGTCACAAAGCACCGAGCTGATCTCCCTGTGCTGAGACTGCTTCCCACTAGCTATCTATTTTACATTTCAACCACATGTCTTATTCACGGATGAATGAATAAACAAAATGTGTTACATACATACAATGGAATATTACTCAACCATTAAAAGGGATGAAGTACTGATACATGATACAATGTGGGTGAATCTCAAAAATGTTATGCTAGGTGAAAGAAGCAAGATACAAAATCACATATCTATTATTCCATTTATACAAAATGGCCAGATTAAGTAAATCTGTAGAGATAGAAAGCAGATTGCTTGTTGCCATGGCTAGAAGGAGGAGAGGAATGGGAAGAGACTGCTTGATGGGTACAGAGTTTTCTTTTGGGATGATGAAAATGTAAGAAATAAGTAGAGATAGTTTTTGCATACACTGTGGACTGTACTAAATACCACTGACTTGTACACGTTAAAATGGTAATTCTGTGTTATATGAATTTCACATCAACAACAAAAGAAGAACCTCAGTCTCTATTTCATATGCTACATAAAAATTAATCGAAAGTAGATCATGGACCTAAAATTAAAATTAAAATTCTGGAAGAAAACATAGGGAAATATCTTCATTCCCTGGGAGTAAGCAAAGAATTTTTTAGACAAGACATAGAAAACAATAACCATAAAAGAAAAAATATGTTAAACTTCATCAAATATAAAGCTTCTTATCAAAATGAATATTCAAGCTATAGACTGGGAGAAAATAATAAGAAAAATATATGTAGCCAAGATACATTTCAACAGGTGAATGTATAAACCAACTGTGGAATATGCAAGCAATGGACTATTACTCATTGATAAACAGAGAGAAGCTATCAAGCCATGAAGAAGACATGGATAAGCCTTAGATGCATATTGCTAAGTTAAAAAATCCAGTCTGAAAATGATTCCAATTATATGACCTTCTTGAATAGACAAAACTATAGGGTTAGTAAAAGATCACTGGTTGCCAGAGGCTTGGGGGAAAGTAGGGAGAGTCAAATAGTTGAAGACAGAATTTTTTTATGGCTGTGAAACTATTCTGTGAGATACTATTATGGTGGATGTGTAACATTATGCATTTGTTAAAACTCATACAACTTCACAGCACTAAAATTAAACTTAATCTATGCAATTAAAAGAACACATTTAGGAGGTTGGTGGATCCAAGAAGGAATGCAGACATTACAAGTGAATCTAACTGTGTTACAATGTATAAAACAACCCCAGTGAATGATGTGGTGGGAAAGGTGCTGATCTAGGTAACTATGGAAATGAGTCTCTAAGGCCAAAGGCAAAAAGAATTGCACATAAGCACTGTACTCTAGTTGATAAAGCTGTTTATTATGGGGACATAGATTAACAAACCTGATAGTGCTATACATGTATTCTGGAATTGAACAATGAAGTAAATGGATGGTGCAGGACAGAAGGCAGTTTTCTCATTGTGGAGGTGTAAATTTACAGGGGAGGAGACTTGAATGATCTATGTAGTAATGGATAACAATTGGAGACATCAGAATGAACTCATGTTTAGCTTAGTATAACTACACATGATTACATACATAGAAATATTTATAGATGTGTATATTATCCAGGTTGATATTCATGTATATATTTTCTTTTTCTGTCAGCTGAGAAGGCCTGGAGGTAGCAATAAGCAAATCTGTTGCCCAGATCTTGGTTTCTGATATCATTTTGCAATAAAAGGAACTAGGGCTTCTTGGAGAAATGTCTGATTCTACAACTAGGGCAGGAAATAACCCAAGGTAAACCTAGAGCATTTTGTAGAACTGGGGTGTAAGGAAGTGCTCAAAAAACAAAATAAAACAAAACCCAAAAAAGGGGATGAAAAGAAAAAAGCTTACATTGATGGGGATATGTAAAAGGTACACAGGAATCAACTGAAGTAGATTCCTATTGCCAAAGCTAGAACACCTTGAACAACAAAATAAAGTCACGTTGGATGATAACCCAAAGTATAAAATAAATATTCATAAGTACATACTGACATAAACAAATGATTAAATTAGTAAATAAATGTTGAATAATAGGTAAGTTATCAGGACAGATATGTGATCTTCATATAGTAACTTTCTTCCTATGAGTTATGGAATGGGAAAAAAAGTATCAGTGGGGAAGCCTTTCAAACACTACCCCAGACAAGTGATCAAGGTTGATAGCAACAGATGAAATACTATTGGATTATAACCCTAAGTATTAAATAAATTGTCATGAGTCCATAATAGTGATATAAATAAATGATTGAATAAATAAGTGAATGGAGGAAAAAAGACAAACCTCCCTTGTAGAAAAATTCCAAATAATTTATATAGATGCTCTGCCCTCAAACAGAGGGAGCATAAATCCCAATTGTGCATAGTGATTATCTTCCGAAGAGTACAGTATAGAGAGGTAAAAACAGTGACTTTACATTGGAGAAACCTGTTAACACTACATCAGCCAGGTGATCAAGGCCAATATCAACAGTGATAAACAATATTGATAATGTGTACTTCGATATGATGTGAAGAAAATGGCACTTTACCGCTGAAGTCTTCATCCCTTAAACCCATATCCCCGGTCTAATCATGAGAAAAACAGCAGACAAATTCCAGTAGAGGGACATTCTACAAAACATTTGACTAGTACTCCTCAAAACTGTAAAGATCATTAAAATAAAGGAAGTCTGAGAAACTGTCACAGCCAAGAGGAACCCAAGGAAACAGGACACAAATATGTAATGTAACATCCTGGATAGGATTCTGGAACAGAAATATACATTAGTTTAAAAAAAAAAACCCAAGGAAGCCTGAGTAAACTATGGACTTTAGTTAAGAATAATATAACAATATTGATCCATTAATTTTAACAAAATACCATACTAATGTAAGGTGTTAATAATAGGGGAAACTGGGTGAGGGAGTATATGGAAACTGTCTGTAACATATTATCTGTTTTTCTGTAGATCAAAAACTTTTGTTAAAAAAAAGAAAGTCTATTAAAATATATATGGCAAGTGGCTTACATTCCTCCTAATTAAGGAATCCTACTTAATAATAAATGCAAACAATTTTTTAAATGGGCAAATAACTTGAACAGATACTTCACAAAGGAAAATATATGAATGTCCATTAAATGCATGAGGTACTTAATATCACTAGTTAGCAGGGAAATGCAAAAGTAAAACCATGGTGAAAAACCACTATAAACCCAACAGAATAATGAAAATTTAAAAGACCGAAAAGACCAAATGTTAGCCAGGATGTGTAACTCCTGGGATTATAAAATGGTACAACCACTTTTGGACATTTTGAGTTTCTTATAAAGCAAAACAATTTCAATTTTAGTTACTTAACCCCCAAAATGAAAAAAATGTCTACAAAAAAGCTTGTACATGAAAGCGTATTGCATCATAATAGCTAAAAACTGGAAATACTCCAAATGTCCATCAATGTTTATCTTTATTGAATAAACAAATTGTGTTGTATTCATAAAATGGAACATTACTAAGCAATAAAATGGGACAAACTACTGATAACCATAGTGTTATGGATGAGTGAAAGAAGCCAGAACATTATGCTAAATGGAAGAAGCCAAATATGAAATAATTCATACTGTAGTGTATTTATTATGATGTTCTGGAATAGGAAAAATTAATCTATGGTGGGAAAAATATCAGAAAAATTAATTCTGAGAGAATAAAAAAAATTACTCTAAGTGAGGGGTGGTGTATGGACGGCAGAGGGGCATGAGAAGACTTTCTTGGGTGATGAAAATGTTTTATGTCTAAACGTATGGATTACCTGGGTTGTATGCATTTATCAAAAGTCATCATATTGTAAAGACATGTGCATTTTACAATGTAAATTTTACCTAAATAAGAAACTCTTAAGGGAAAAAGTTTAAGGAACAACTAGGATTTTGAATTGGTAATTTTAATAAATTGAACAATTATTTTTAAAGAATCATTGAATATTCTTTCTGTGTTTAAAAACTATCAATGGAGACGTTAGAAAAAAATTCAAGATTAGAAAATTTTCTCCAGAGATTTTTGCTAAGAAAAGGAGGAGAGAAATATAATAACAGATAGAGTCAGATGTGAAGTCAAGGGAAAGTTATTTTACTTTTTTATATGTAAGCTTTCTACTTTGAATGAATTTTAGATTTATAGAAGTGTTACAAAGATAGAATAAAGAGTTCCCATATACCCTTCACCGAGTTTCCCCTAATATTTATATCTTACATAACCATATTATCTATACATTTATCTAAAATAAGAAATTAACATTAACACAATATTATTACTAAAGTAGAAACTTTATTGAGATTCCATCAATTTTTCCATTGATTTTCTTTTTCTGTTCCAAGATCCAATTCTGGATATCACACCATTCTATTTCATTAGTTTCCTCTAATATGTAACAGTTTCTCAGTGTTTCCTTGTTTTTCATGATTTAGTTTTGAAGAGTACTGCTCAAGGTATTTTGAAAAATGTTCCTCAATATGAGTTTATGTGATGTTTTCTGTTCTGTGTTTTCTTAGATTCTGTATTCATCTATTTGGCATCCATTAATCACAGAGCCAAGTGAACGGCCAAACTTCTTTGCATCTCCACTGTGGTTCAGCATTCACAGGCACATGAAAATCATTTTATAAACCTTGGAACCAATCTGGGTCCATACCCCGAGCCACCTCCCTTATCTAGCTCTCATATACCAAGCCAATATTTCCCCTGCCTAAAATCACCCAAGGCCAGGTACCAGACATCCTATAGCTCAGAGCCTATTGACATTATTCAAACCAGTCAACCGTAAGCTGTTTCCCTTGCCCTGCCTTGCCTTTTCCATGGAAAACACAATGAAGATTTTAGGCCATGTTTTCTATATTACATTCAGTGGAAGCAAGTCACTAAATCCAGCATATCCTCAAGAAGAGGAGTTAATGTCCACTTCTTGGTGGGAGAGATCTCAAAGAAGTTATGGACATATGTTAAAAATGTACCACAATTATTAATAAATACATTGGGGTAGGTATTTCAAAGCTATGCACTTGTCTGGTCTCTCCTTAAAGCTTCTCCTACAAATTATAGCATTCGTCTGTGGATCTTGCCTGCAACAATTATTACTGTGGTATTCTAATGGTGATTTTCTATTTCCCTCATTCCTTCTTAACTTATTACTTGAAATTCTTCTGTAAAGATTTGTCCCTTCTATTTGTTTGCTTATTTTCATCAATATGGACTCATGGATATTTATTTTTTTCTTTGGTATATAATCAACAATATCACTATTTTGTAGTTTAAATTTTTCCAGCTTTGGCTATTGAGAGCCTATGTCCTTTGGACATGCCCCCGTGTACTTTTTTTAAAAATAAGTACTTCCTCACTTTCTGGGATTATACGATACACCAGGCTTATTTTGTATTTTTCCTGCTTGGCCCTAGAATCAAAGGGTATTTATTTACAAATCAGGATCTTGTTTCTATTAGGTATGCTTGCTGCTTTTAGGCTTTAGACAAAACTAGGAAATAAATGTATGTATACTAACTCATGTATACACTGTGTGTGTGTGCATGTGTGTGTGTATATATATTCTTTTCTTCCTGTATGTTTCATTTTAGTTTCTATTGCTATTCCTTCAAATTCATTAATCTTTCTTCTACAATGTCAAATCTGCCATTAATCCCATTCATTGAAATTCATCACAGTGATCCTAAGTTTGATTTGGATCTTTTTTGTATTTCTAAGTGTCTACTCAACTTTTTGAACATATGGAATTCAGTTGTAAAAACTGTTTGAATGTCTATGCTAATTATACCATCTTTGTCAGTTCTGAATCTGTTTCTAGCGATTGATTATTTTCCTTTTTATGTGTTGTGTTTTCCTGCTCCTATGCATGACTGGTAATCTCTGATTGGATGCCAGACATTGTAAACTTTTCCTTGTTAGGTCCTGTAAGCCTTCTTGAGTTTTTCTCTCTGATGCAATTAAGTTACTTGGAAACAATTTGATCCTTTCAAGCCTTGCTCTCATGATTTACTACCTGGGTCAGAGCAGTGCTCAGTCTAGAGCTAATTATTCCCACTACTGAGACAGCACCTTCCTGAATGCTTTACCCAGTGCCGCTGAATTACGAAATTTTTGCAGTCTGGCTGGTGGGAACAGTCACTATTCCCAGGTCTATGTAAGTTTCAGGCAGTTTTTTCCCTTTAATCGTTTCGTATGCTTCTTTCCATGGCTTCAGGTAGTTTGCCTACACACATGCACTGAATACTGATGGGAATCCTCGATGGGACCTCTGGGGCTCTTTCTCTGTGCAGCATTCTCTTCTCCAGTATTTTCTCCTTTGAACTCTAGCTGCTGTGGCCTCTTTGTACTCTCAGCTCCATCTCCTCAACTTAGGAAGACTGCTGGACTCTGACTTTTTCCCTTAGTTTCCCTTGTTTGTTTTCTGTCTGTTGGGGACTACTGTTCTCTGTTTTCTACTATCTAATACCTTGAAAAATGTTGTTTGATGTATTTTGTCTGGGTGGTTTTCGTTGTTGTCATTAAGGCAGAGAGTAGATCTCATCCTTTTTACAAAATTTTGACTGGAGGCAGAAGTCTAGATCAAAATTTTTACAGGAATAAAAGAAAAACACTGTCATACTAGAATTCTCTCTCGTAAAAATGTTCTTGAGAAATGAAAGTAAAATAGAATTTTTTACATGCAGACCTAAGTAGATCAAGAAGAGTTAAGGATGTATATTGTAATCCCTATAGTAACCACTGAAAACTTAATGCAGAAATGTGAAAGGAAGTTATATAGGCTGAAGGGAAATAAAACCAGAAAGAAACTCAGATTTTCAGAAAGCAATAGTAGCATCAGAAAAGGTAATATGTATGTAAACACAAGATTATTTTTTCCTCTTATTTTAAAAGATACATATACACAAGTATACATATATATAATATATGTACACGTAAGCACATAAAGTACATATAACTTTAAAGCAAACATTATAATACTCTTTTGTAGTTTATAACATATGTAAATGTAATGCATTACATATTACAACTATAGCCTAAAGGATGAGAGGTTTTATGAACCAACTGATTGTATAGTTACCACATTTTTTGTGAAGTAATATTAACTCTAAGTAGACTGAGCAAATTTAAGGATATATATTATAATCTCTATAGTGACTACTAAATATTTAAGGCAAAGAGGTATAACTAAAAAGCAGCAGGTAAATTAAAATTTTAAAATTAAAATATTTCACTAAAAACAAGGAAAAGGAAGAATGGAGGAACAAAAACCAGGTAGCACAAGTAGAAAGCAAAATAGTGAAATGATAGACTTAAACTATATTAATAATTACATTTCATAATTATAATAAGGCACCTAGAAACACTCCAACTTACATGCAGAGATGATCAAATTGGATAAAAAAAGCAAGACCCAACTCTATGCTATCTATAAGAGAGGCACCAAAGTGCTACTTAAGCAACCATCAACTTAATAGACTACTGTGTACATAGGTTGCTATACATGACCCTCATGGTAACCACAAACCAAAACCCTATGACAGATACAAAAAGAAGAAAAGAGAGAGAGAGAGAGAAAGAATACAAACAACACTAAACTAAGTCATCAAATCACAGCAGGAGAGAACAGGAGAAGAAGTAAGGAACAGAGAAAAACTACAGAACAACCAGAAAACAATGAACAAAATGGCAATAAATATACCTATCCATAATTACTTTAAATGTCAATGGACTAAATGCTCCAATCAAAAGACATAGGGTGGCTGAATAGATTAAAAAAAACAACCAGACCCATGTATATACTGAGAAGAGACTCACTTTAGATAAAAATAGATGTGGTATATATTTACAATGAAATACCATTCAGCCATAAAAAAGAATGAAATCTTGCCATTTGTGACAACATGGATGGAACTTCAGGGCAATGCTAACTGAAGTAAGTTTAGACAGAGAAAGACAAATACTGTATAGTTTCACTTATATGTGGAATCTAAAAAACAAAACAAACAAACAGAACAGAAACAGACTTATAGATACAGAAAACAAACTGATGATCTTCAGATGGGAGGGGGGTTGGTGGGTGAGGGAGATAGGTGAAGGGGATTAAGAGATACAAACTTCCAGTTACAAATTAGTCACGGGGATGTAATGTACAGCATAGGGAATGTAGTCAATAATACTGTATGGTGATAGATGGTTATTAGACATATTGTGGTGATCAATTTGTAATGCATATAAATGTCAAATTACTACGTTGTACAACTAAAACTGATGTATGTCAACTATACTTCAATTTTTAAAAAAAGGAAAAAACTCATGTTCCTAAAAATTTATTTTGACATTTAATGTTTGTTTTATGGTAGTCAACAAATGTGAAATATCTAAACAAAGTTGGAGACGATTAAGCACTTGATGGTATTTAATAAAAGATGTACATACAAAATTTTATTCTACATAGACCATAGACTTATACATAAAAAGTAAAATTATAAAGCTTTTATAAGAGAATATAAGAAGAATATCTGTGACTTATTGGTAGGCAAAGGTTTTTTGGGAAGGACACAGGAAAGTGTAATTATAAAAGAAGAAAAATGTATGAATTGCACTTCATCATAATTAAAAACTGCTCATTAAGAAAATAAATAATACAGGGACTTCCCTGGTGGCGCAGTGGTTAAGAATCCTCCTGCCAATGCAGGGGACATGGATTCGAGCCCTGGTCCGGGAAGATCCCACATGCCGTGGAGCAACTAAGTCCGTGCGCCACAACTACTGAGCCTGTGCTCTAGAGGCCGTGAGCCACAGCTACTGAAGCCCGGGCACCTAGAGCCTGTGCTCCGCAGCAAGAGAAGCCCCTGCTCGCTGCAACTAGAGAAAGCCCGTGAACAGCAGCAAAGACATAACACAGCCAAAAATAAAATAAATAAAATAAAAAAGAAAAGAAAATATAAGGATATAAAAAGATTAAATATAAATAAACAAAAATGATGTATCATGAAAATATTAAAGAACATCACTGAGATAGAGGACCACTTCACAGTGACAGAAGTTTTAATCCACCAGGAAGGTATAATGTTACAAAATATTTTCCCCCTATTAACATAGCCTCAAAAAATATAAAGCAAAATTTCACGGAAGTAAAAGGAAAAAATTTTTAATCCATGATCATAATGGGATACTTTAGCCTACTTCTCTCAATAATTGAGAGGACTATTAGACCAAAACAACACCGAAGAGTAACCCTGCTAGCTGCAACTACGGAAAGCCCATGCAGCAACAAAGACCCAATGCAGCCAAAAATAAATAAATAAATAAGAAAAGAAAATAAATAATACAGCCATAGAATGGGAGAAAATATTCATGAAACATATATCTGATAATGAACTCGTATTCAGAACATAGAAAGAAGTCCATCATAAGACACAAACAAAAATAAAAACAGAGAAAAGATTTGAGCAGACACTTCACAAAGGAAGATATTCAAATGACTAGTAAGCATATGAAAAACCAAGATCTGGGTGCTAGGTATGCTGTTGCTACTGTAATTCCATTGTTTAAATGATTAGTGGACAGAACCAAGAAGTAATTTTTTCTTAAATCATGAGGTAATATTGATATTTCTAATTCTAATGTAACATTATAGCGTTTTTTCCATACTTGATTTTATTTTATTTGTGTATCTCTTTTATCTTACAATGAAATCTTTTTTCCTAATTTCATGAATATGCTTGCTTATTTGCTTTATTCTACAATTACATTAAAAAGTTTCAGAAATTGGGGAGGGGGAAGGGTAAGCTGTGACGATGTGAGACAGTGGCAGGGACATATACACACTACCAAATGTAAATTAGATAGCTAGAGGGAAGCTACAGCATAGCACAGGGAGATCACCTCTGTACTTAGTGACCACCTAGAGGGGTGGGATAGGGAGGGTGGGAGGGAGGGTGACAAAAGAGGGAAGAGTTATGGGAACATATGTATATGTATAACTGATTCACTTTGTTGTAAAAGAGAAACTAACACTATTGTAAAACAGTTATACTCAAATAAAGATGTTAAAAAATTAAAAAAAAAAAAAAAAAAAAAAAAGGACTGATACAAAACTGTTTATAGTAGCTCTATTGACCGTAGTAGCCAAAACCTAGATGCAACCTAAATGTCGATCAAAAAAAAAAAAAAAATTGTAATTTTGTATGTAGTGTTACAAGGGATTACTATTCAGGAAGGAATTTTTTTTTTAATAAATAAATGTAAAAATTATTTAAAAAAAAAAAGTTTCAGAATTACAATACCTGTATAATTACTAATAATATATTAACTAAAGTTTAAGATCTCTTTTTCAGTTCCTTTTGTCTTTAGAATATATTACAATAAGGATGTACAGAGTACTTGGTCAAAATCTGCTTGAATCTCAATTATTTTCTCCTTTGTTATTTTATCAGATTGATTTATAGTTAGGTTAATTTGTTTCTGTTTAATATATGTCAAAAGAATGATAGAATATCATCATTTTGCAATTCCAAGTATAATAAACTGATTCAAGTAAGGATTGTCATTGTATGTTAAAACCTTTGGCTAGGGCTTCCCTGGTGGCGCAGTGGTTGAGAATCCGCCTGCCGATACAGGAGACACGGGTTCGTGCCCCGGTCCGGGAAGATCCCACATGCCGCGGAGCGGCTGGGCCTGTGAACCATGGCCGCTGAGCCTGCGCGTCCGCAGCCTGTGCTCCGCAATGGGAGAGGCCACAACAGTGAGAGGCCCACATACCAAAAAAAAAAAAAAAAAAACCTTTGGCTAAAATTTTGTTAAGGTCAAAATATTCACATGGCCTCAAAGTAACATCCCACTCATGAGATTACTTACGTAGGGTGTATTTTGCAGTCACTAGTTAAACAAGTGATCAAACTTAGCAACACCAATGGTAGGACAACCGGATATTATGTTTCTTGGAGTGATGCAATAAAAAATACACAAAGTCACCTATGATGTATTCTTGTCAAAATATTTAATGTGAATCTAATCATGAGGGTAATAATAAGACAAATCCAGAATGTGGGACATTCTACAAGATAACTGGCCTGGATGCTTTAAAAAAATGGCAATGTCGTGGGATGTTAAAAAAAAAAAAGGTAGTGAAAATTGTTCTAGATTAAAAGAGTACTTAGAAACATAATCAAGTGCAAAACATAAATCTTGATTAAAGCTTAGATTAAGAAATACAAACTTCAAAACATTTTTTGTGAAATTTGAATAGCATATTATATGATGATGTAAAAGTATTGTTAATTTTTCAGGTAAGGTGATGGTATTATGTTTAGGTAGAGGATATTCTTTTCTTAGAAACTTCATGCAGAAAATTTTGGAGTTGAAGTGTTTCAGTGTCTACAGTTTACCTTCAAAGGGCTTAGCATATATACACATATAGAAAGAACTAAAGCCAATGTGACAAAACGTTAACAACTGGTAAATAAAGATGATGGTATAGGGTGGTATAGGGGTGTTTATTTTAGTATTCTTTCAACTTTTATGTATGTGTGAAATGTTTTCATATGAAAAATTGAAAGAAAAAAAGATGGAGTTCAGGACGTTTGGGGGAACAATCTGAGTTATTGTCACCAGGTGGTGCTCGTGCTTTTCAAATATAGCTAAATAAACAGGCCAACAGTCTGTTGACAATTAATTGGATATTTATTTAGGAAAACTTTGGGTGGGAGGGGTCACAGACTATAAATCCCGCTTTTAAATTTTGCCAGTGTTCACTCTTTCTTGCATTATTATGTTCTACATAAATTGAAGAGTCTCAGCTATAAATTTTCTTTGTCTCACTCTGCCTCTCTCCTGTCCCTTTCTGTTTCCAGGCCCTTATTGGGGTTTTTCATGTTATGGAAAAACCCGAACGAACTTTTTGGCCAACCCAATATAACTCATATCCACATCAGCTAAATATCTAGGCACTATTTCTTAGGATGGACAGTATCTTCAGAGGTATTGCACACCCACTATATGCTTATTTTTAGTGTTATAACTCTCAATCGTAATTTTTCTTTTCTTCAGGTTACTGCCTTTTACCTACCATAGCTCTGTCTTAAAAAAATACTTTGTTTTCTTTGTTTTGTAAATGTATTGCTGTCTCTCAATATAAACAATTTCTTTCGAGAAGGAGGTTTAACTAAATATTGTGTTTTTGTAATGCAAAGAATTTCTGTGGCTTGTAGGGAGGTCTTGTAATGATGATAAATTGTTCCCAGGTTATTGTGTATATGACTCCAAGGTCTGGAGAGACGGAGCTGTTTACCTTCTTGATTACTTCATGCTCACATCTGGGCCATCACTCCCAGCACTCTCTATTCGTTCTCCCAATATTGAACACTGAAGTCTAACCCTTCCCACAAATAGGTGGAAGGAGGGCCAGTTTTCACTGACTCACAGGAGCATTCTCCTCTGCACATCCTCCCCTCCTCACTAAAAAACTATTTCCTGCTCATTACCCGGATCACTGGCAATTGAATTCTTTACAAGAGCCAGCAGTGGCACTACTCACCCACCACATTTTCCCTTCTCTCTTACCCTGTTTCTCTCTCTCTCTCCACCCTTTTTTGTTGTTGTTGTTATGGCAGGGGAAAAAAATTAAGTAGTTGAAATCTTGGCATAACATTTTTTAGAAATTGCCAAGTCTGATGTTATTGGAGGGAAAAAAATAGGAAGACCTAAAGAAAACATTTAGAAAAACTGTTTTTGCCTGGAATTTTTGTATATAATTTTCCCCCCAGATTATATAGTTCTAGGCCAGGAACTGTCGCTGTCTTACCCCTGTTTGTTTTTTTCATTTCTACAACCAGCATTTGTTTCTCTTTTCCATGGTGCTTGTTATTATGAAGAATTTGTTATTGCTTCTCGTTTGGTTGGTTGGTTTTAACCACTTCATGGGAGTTAGTGCATTTGTTACAATCAGTGGAGAAAGGTAAAAGCATGAGGAGATTCATGCTAGCACAGTAGTCTCTGAACACTTTAGTCAAGTTTGGGTGATGATGGTCTATGGTGCTTTTGTTTCCACTTTGAAATAATATTTCCCAAGAGTCACCCCTTCCCCTTACACATGCCTATATACAGTATTTCAATAAAGTATTGGGTAAAAAAAGATAATTGAGTACATAGGTAGTAAGTTGTACCCATTCCTTTCTAATTATTTTATACCGGTAATTTATTCATATTTAGCAAAATAATGAAAACAAGAACAAAAACTTTTTTTGTTTAACTCAGAATTTAATTTTTCAAAGCATATTAATAAATGATTATCAATTAAACATTACTGTTTGGAGGCTGATTTATTATCGTAAACACACCTACTATATTCAATAATTTAAAAATAAATTCCAGTATTTATGATGACAACACCTAGAGAGAACATTCATGTTAAATACATTTTTGAAGATTCTCTTTTATTACATTACATAATGAATGGACATTTTATTTTATTTTATTTATTTATTTATTTTTTAACATCTTTATTGGAGTATAATTGTTTTACAATAGTGTGTTAGTTTTTCCTTTACAACAAACTGAATCAGTTATACATATACATATGTTCCCATATCTCTTCCCTCTTGCATCACCCTCTCTCCCACCCTCCCTATCCCACCCCTCTAGGTGGTCACAAAGTACAGAGGTGATCTCCCTGTGCTATGCAGCAGCTTCCCACTAGCTATCTAATTTACATTTGATAGTGTGTATATGTCCCTGCCACTCTCTCACTTCGTCTGAATGGACATTTTAAACAGCAATGCAGACACACATTATAACTAAGAGACAATATATGCATATTAAAATTCTGTATATTTCAATAAGGTGAAAAATAAAGCTATATAAACTGATCTTTAGATTTTTTTCTGTAAAAGTAGAACCACACTTTAATAATGCTCTGACACATCTTCATTAAAGCTTTGTTTATAGACAATCAGAATGCTTCTCACCCCCATTCATCTAACCTCTAAAAAAAAGAAAAAAGAATGCATTTGCCAGCTGACATTTTTCCTGTTTTTAACGTTACAAATGGGAAATTCCAAAAGAAAGTGCATACCAAGCTGTTACACTGAGTTGTCAAATAAATACCATTAATTTTAAGATAAAACAGAAGTGGTTGTATTACATTATTAATAGTCAGTGCAAAACAGATGAACTTAGTAGTTTTAAAGAAAAAGTCTGGAAACTTCTTTTAGGTTGCCCTGAACTTTTGGTTGATGCCCATGAATTTAAGAATAGTTACACAGCATGTGCCAGGCATTTATAAAAACTTTTTATTTTTCTCTTTCCTATGTAATACATGTTTATTGTAGAAATTTAGAAAATAGAGATAAGTGAAATAAACCCTTCACCTGTAAAAAAATTCGTTTCTGATTCTACAGCAGAGAAAAACATTATTGTTATATAGGGCTATAACATCCTTTTAGCAATGTTTATGTGTATATACCATTTTGTTCCTCTTTTCCTTTCTGACATGCACAAAAAATGGGTTTAATTTTTTAAAAATTTAATGTATTGAGAATGTATTTCCATGTTATTATTATTTTTCAGCATCATTTTTAATAGAAGTCCAATATTCCACTGGGTGAACAGATCATAATTTATTTAAATAATCTTCTATTCTTAAATATTTATATTCTTTTATTAGTAAGCAACATACAATAAGCATAAAAGGATATGCTTTTTAAAGACCCTTAACTTCAAGTGTGTATATCTTTTTTTTTCTCCCTCGGTTTCGTTCCAGCATCTATTTCTTCAGTCAGACAGCAATTTAAATTGTAGAACAATAGGATGCTACCATTGGTTCATTATATACTTCATTCATTTATCTAACAAATAATTATTGATTGCCTACTTTGTGCCAGGATCTGTGCAAGGTACACAGGATATAATGATGAAGAAGGTACAAGTAGTCATTAATCTGAGGAAGTATAGTTTTATGTGAGAGAAACACAATAAATAAAGTCATTGGATAGGTGCCATTATAGAATAAGTACACACATCCAGGGGGGCACATAAGAGAGGCAATTATTCCAGACTCTGACAAAGGGTAGTTAAGGGGAAATGTTCGCATTGCATGAGAATTTCCTGTGCCATATATTCTCAGGGTGGGAAAAGACTTCAGATGTCATTTAGTTCAAGCCTCTTTGCTGCTAGAATTTTCTGTGTCAAGTGGTGATGTAATACACAGAGCTTTGCAGTATGGTCAGTGGAGTTAGATTCCTTGGATTTGAGTCCTGAGTCTACTCATTTAGTATCTGCATGTACGATTTCAGGCACGTTGCTTTAAATCCCTGTGCCTTTTTTTTAAATCTCTAAAATGGGATAATAATAGTGCCCACTTAAAGATGCTGTTGTGATAGAAGATTTCATATAGGTAAATAGGGTCTGGCATATAGTATACGATCCCCGACCTATGATAGCTCAACCTAAGATTTTTTGACTTTGGTGCAGAAGTGATAGGTGTTCAGTGGAAACTGGACTTCAAATTTTGAATTTTGATCTTTTCCCAGGCTAGCAATATGTGGTATGATATTCCTTCATGATGCTGGGCAGTGGCAGTGAGTCTCAGCTCCCAGTCAATGCAATCAGGAGGGTAAACAACCGATACCCTACATGTCCCGTGTTGGAACATGCTTAAGGTAGGCTAGGCTAAGCTGTGATATTCAGTTGGTTAGGTGTATAAAATGCATTTTCAATTTACGATGTTTTCAGTTTATGCTGGGTTTATTGGGATGTAACCTCATCATAAGTTGAGGAACATCTATACATGCAATTCATGTACACTCAATTCATGCAGTAGTCATGTTAAAAATACGGAGCTCAGGGCTCCCCTGGTGGCGCAGTGGTTGAGAGTCCGCCTGCCGATGCAGGGGACGCAGGTTTGTGCCCCGGTCTGGGAAGATCCCACATGCTGCGGAGCGGCTGGGCCCATGAGCCATGGCCTCTGAGCCTGCGCATCCGGAGCCTGTGCTCCGCAACGGGAGAGGTCACAACAGTGAGAGGCCCGCGTACCACAAAAAATAATAATAATAAATAAAATAAAATTAAAAATAATATGGAGCTCACTGTCCACCAAAGCTTTTGATTGTTAGAAAGTTATTTTTTGTGATAGGTTGAAATTGGGCCCCTGTAGCTTTTACCTGGAAGATATTCCCACCTGAAAAATGGAAGAAATTTCAGAGAGGCAGCTTTTGGTTCAATTTAATGAAGTAGTTTCCAGTATTTAGAGCTATCTAACAGAAATGGACAGCCTAAGGAGGGGTGATTTTCACAAGTTAAAAAAAACCACACAGCCTGTTGTTTGCAGAGAGTTCCCTGGATGAAAACCAGAATAGCAGCTTTCAGAGCTTATCTGTACTACAGGTGGACTCTGAAACTCATTTTGAAAGCATGTGAACACAAACACATTAAACTTTGATTTTGTACTATAGTGACACTGTTATCGGCAAACACAGTTTGAAATTACAGATTTGCGTAAGAATATGAGCACATTGTCTTGCACTGAATTCCGTAAAGGAATTAATATTCTCACAGCACTCAGATTAAACTTTGCTCAACAACAGAGAACTGGTGACCATTCTCCCTTGTTACTATTGAATCAATCCATACATGCAATGAAATTTAGATTATGACATCTAATCTAATTATGACAATCAAAACCAGCCTTCTGCCAGAGACCCCTGCAATGAAGAAGCATTAGAAACAAGACAAAAGAAACCATGTTACTTTTTAAGCTAGTTTCCAAGGCTGAACTGAAATAAATATGCTTTCTACTGAGAGTCTCACCGTGGGTTTCCTAGTGTGAAAGGTTTATAACAGATTTTAGACTAATGGAAACAACTATGCTTTGGAACAGAGTTTCAGTAGGAGTTGATGTGTGTTTATCAGTTTTGAATTGATTTACAATTCATGAAGCCCTTAGATGGTAGAAAAGAATGACTACTCCGTGAGACACCTTGGTGAAGATCACGGGGGTAGTCAGCAGAGGTCAACGGTAAATCAAAGCTGTGAATGGAAACTTGCAGGCCCACTGCTACTGCTGCAGTGGCTATTTGGTAATATGGATGGGCTCACCGTCCCCTCCTGTGTGGCCTTTTCATGCCTTTCAATATATAATCTGAGTTATGTAACTGAGCAGCTTATTCTTTGAGGATATGACTCAAGTTGGATTATTTCTAGGGTCGAACTACTATAATTCCTAGCAACTGTATAGAGATTTACATTTGAAAATTAGAATTAGTGTAGTATAGGATAACATTATAATATACTGTGGGGTTTTTTCCTTTTAAAAAAAGTGGATCCTCCACTTTTAGTTAAGTTTACCAACTTAGAAGGGGTAATTTCTTTTGCTCATTTGAACTCAAAAGTGACTTCCTTATCTTCCACTTGAAATCACTTCTTTTCTCCGTGAGGTTTGGCATCATCTATTCAAGGTAGCCAGGCTCAAATCTGAATCTCAAAACTGTGGTGTCTCACAACTGGACCTTAAAGGATCCTTAGTCTATCACCCGTTTGATACTTAAAGCCTTTACCATTATCTAATTTGTGATTCCCCAAGTATTTGAGTACCTACTCAGTACCAGGCACTGTACTCATTCTACTGAATAATCATTTCTGCCAGATATTAAGCACCTCTGGGAAGAAAGAAGATATAGTCATAACGAGGCACATCCTGCCCTAGTGGAAGAGGCAGCTAAGAACATTTTAATACGATGCAGTGAGTGCTTTGCAGAGGTCATGCAGAGGACTGGGGGAAGACAGGAAGGGTGCCTAGCCCGGAGGAGGCTTCAGGAAGGGTAACTGGGCCTGCTTTCTAGAATAGGGAACACTAGAACTGAATCTTGAAGGATGAATAGGAGTGATCCAGGTGACTGGCAAGTGTGTGTTCCAGGCAAGGAAACTGCAAGGGCAAAAGTGCAGAGAGACCAAGTTTATCTCTCTAAATCTTGGTTTCCTCATCTGTAAGTGCTTACTTTATAGTGTTGTGAGGAATAAATGAGAAAATGTTTATAATGGACATACTAAGTAGTCACCAAATTATTATTATTCTCATCATCATCATTATTACAACTGCTGCAATATAGCAATGTAGAGATATGCAAAGTAACCATATAGCAACCAGATGACCCCCCACGCACACACCCAGGCCCATAATTCTTGCCTGATAAATATACTACATATCTATAGTAGGAATGTTCCAATCTGAAACAATCTCAGAGCCTAATGCTACTAGACACTTCAGGTCATAACAAGTCCCCTTGCTTGCTAACATTCCATGTTCAGTAAAAACCACGTTGCTATGGCTTCCCTTGGAGCCAGGTCAGGTCAACATGAAATTCCAGATTGCTCAACAACTCTGTTTTCTTACTGTAAAATAATTTGCCACTATGGTATTATGACCAGTCTCTTATTAATTTTGTAATAACACTCAAAAAGCACTGACTATGTGCCAGACACTAGTCTTAACACTATTCAAATATTAACTCATATTTAATTCTTACAACAACCCTAGAAGGTAGCTTACTATTATTATCATAATTTTTAAAATGTGGAAACAGAGGCACAGGGAAGTTAAGTAACTTGCAGCTAGTAAAGAGTAAAGCCAGATGCAAACTGAGGTGCTGTGGCTTCAGAGTCCCTGTTCTTTACCTCTACATGCACTGCATCCCTGAAGCCAGGCAGGCAGCTCTGGGACCCTATGGGACTGACTTTCTGAGCCCACAAGGCTGAGGTCATACTCTGTGGTAAATGCAGCAAGATAAATACTGCTTTGCTGGGTTTGTCTGGGTGCCTTTGGCAGCTGGTCTCCCAAAGTGCCTGGATATCAGCCTTGGATTTGGTCTTCAGACCTCACAGTCCTTCTTCAACTGATTAGAGAGAGTGGTTGGTCATCTCTTGCTTTCAAGATATCAGATGCACTGGCCTGCTTGTCTTGCATTGGATCCAAAGTTTGCCCTAATCCACATCAGAAGGGCCTTCAATTCTGAAAAATACCTTTGAGGCCTACAGCAGAACAGTTCTTCAGTTGTATTCTGAATGGAAATTTACATTTTTTTAGGTTTAGAAGTGGTTATTCCATTCCCATGGAGAACCTTATGGTTTGAGTTTTTCTCTGATGAAAACAGAAGTGGCCAGTGGCCCACCATTACAGTGTCCCAAGGAGATCTCTACACAGAAGCCATATTCCAGGATGATACACATTACTTATTCCTGTATAACTTTTACCCCACTCCTTTGAGACATCCTGGCCTTGCTAAACTCAGTGAACTGTGAATGAACCAGGAGGACTCCCTTTTGCCTTCCTAGCCTAAAGCTAATCTGAGAACAGGTCCTTCCTCAAAGCCCACACTCCATACTTGACCTTTGGGGTCTTATCCACACTGATGACAAAAAAAAGCAGAGACAGGTGAATTGCTACCCTTCAGAGCAGTACTGGCTCTATCTCCCCACCTCTAGGCTTCTTCAGGGTGGAGGTCCTTTTAAAGGCAGGGCTCAGACCTATCCACACCAGCATCCCGAACAGAACAAAGTCAAGGAAGCTAAGAACCGAGAGAAGCTGGAAAGAAAGAAAGAACCCCAAAGAGCCGTTCATGCCAAAGCAAGGGCTTTTACTTTCTTCTGGCCCACTGAAAGCTGCAACTCCTAACAACATACCTTCAGAGCTTCCCCTCTAATGCTCCTTGAGGGGAGGATAGGATTGTGTTGAGTCGGGGTGGAGGTGGGAGAATGTGGAGGCGGGGTGGCGCTTGAGCTTCGGTAGAAGTTGACTTGTGCTGCAGATGCCTTGTAACCGGTGAATAAAGTCATGGCATCATCTGACCTGCTCTTGAAATTCACAGATGAGACAGGATACAGCATATCATGGGGTTGAAGAGTCCTAGGGACTCTGGAGTCAAGCTACCTCAGTTTGAATCCTGCCCTACATTTCCTATTTGAGTGCCCTCGTACAATTTACTTATCCTCCCCATCCCTCAGTTTCCTCATTTTTAAATGGTTATCATCATAATAGTAGAGTTTAGAATAATAAAAATGTTGGGGAGGTGTATGTATGATGGTGGCACAGGCCATGCACCTAGGCAAATCCAGTTACATCTGGAGACTTCAATACTTCTCTCTCAGCAGTCAGAGAACAGGTAAAGGAATAAATCATCAGTAAGGAAATAGGAGACCTGAACAACGCTATCAACCAAATTGACCTGATTGACATTCATAGGATACTCTACCCCACAGCACAGACTACACAACTAGACTCACCACCACGTGACTGAAAGCCAGAGTTATTAGAGGTTTCCAATGTATTTAATTTCTAACTTGATAAAAATGAAATATAATTGCAGAACCAAAAGAACAATGATTCTTGTTTCACAGTATGTATAACTCATCTCACATTCTTTCACTTCTGATAGTTCCATCATAGTTACATGATTAGGGGCTTTTTGCTTTTGCAAAGTGTGGTGTGTGGGACATGTATGCTGGTCACCCCTCTCCTGCCACTGCAGGAGAATGTGGGTGGGCAATGGAGGACGGCAGAGACGGGAAGGGGAATCTGGAGACGGGCACTAAATTGCCAAAAATATTTCTATGTGTGTTCTTATTTTACAGTCATAGTGATGTGGGAGATGAGGACGGGTCTTTGGCTATCTTGTCACCCTGTTATTTGCTGTTCTTTTTCTTGGCTTTCACCGAACAGCCCTGGTGTCAGAAACCATCATCACATGTTTCTTACTCCAACAAAGTGGTGTTAGGCAATGTACTAGTTAATTGTATAAGACATCCAAGATCGATTTCCCTACATACAAAATATACTTTTTAGCACTAGGTAAGAATAATGGAACATAGCAGATCCTATACACAAGGGGAATAAAAAAAAAAAAAACAACAACTGTGAGAAGAGCATAAGATGCAGCAAGCAAATGGAGAAATCTTTAATGGGGTAGACGAATCATTGTTCTGACTTCCCCTGGGTTTTCTCACCCATGCCCTCCTGCTGAGATAGATGTGCTTTTGCAAGGCAGAACTGGAGGTGAGTAAATAAGAAGGCGGTTATCTACTTTTATCATCACAGCACCCCACATGTCAGTTCAAGAAAATGCTAATGAAGAAAATTCTGTGAGTTTGTGGAATCAGAACCCAAATTACTTTTAGAATTTAAAAGAATCAGTGTAGGTACAGCACCAACCACTTAATCCAATGAAACAGAAAAACCCTAATGGAGATCATCTTGGCATGTTAGGAAAACAACCTCAGGGCTCCCGCTGACAGGATACTTTCCCCAAGTACTATTAATTATAATGCATTATTAGCTAACTGCAGGCAGTGGATGCCCTTTGCATGTTAACAAAAGTGCAACAGCCTTTTAGTTAGTGGCTCTTGCTCAGTCTTCAAAATTGTCTTAATCATTAGTGAATTAGTTAAACAATAACATTAGGAGATAAAAATAATCACCAGTGTCACTTGGGAACAAGTCTAAAGTAGAACTGGCTGCCAGAGGCTCTGGGTACAGACATTCCTGACTGTACAGATTGACCGGTGACAATCAGTACAACTCCAGACAGAGACAGCTTCATCCTGGCCTCCTCAGGGTTACACAGTAACATGAGATTGTTGTTGTGGAGTTGATTTATGCTACAGAGTGTGGTAGGTGTGTGAGACAGGGAAAGTGGTACCATGGCCTCTCTGTTCAGTTCTCAATCATTCAGAAATTGACAATGCAGTTAGCAGATTTTTGAAACTCATGTTCCTTTCAGTGCTCTCTTTTTGGGCCATTTCACTGATTGTTAATGGCTCCACCTGGGGAGGTCTGGCAATGATGCTGAAACTCTGTCAAGCCTCATTGGCTGTTCTGGAAAGAGGTTTTGAGTGTTAGCTCAGAGACTGTGAAGAGAAGCTCAAATCGTGCTTTAGGATTAGCTCTGGATTTTGATGATTGGCATATTCCTCTTCTGCTGATTCATATTTTGAAGACTGACTATAGGTAGAAAAACATGGAAAAAAAAAATCTCCTCGAGTGACCTGAGACGATAAATTCGTTGTCTTTTGTCTTATCCAAATTTTTAAAAACACTAAATTTACTTTTTATAAATTTTACATACAGTAAAATTCACTCTTTTTGGTACACAGTTCTGTAAGTTTAGACAAATATATAGTCAAGTAAACCACCACTACAATCATAATAATTTGTGTTATCACCTCAGTATGAAGAAATGCTAAGAAAATGTCTTCAGAATTTCTTTTAGAGCAGGTCTACTGGTAACAAAAATCCTTTATTTCTTCTTCATCTGAAAATGCTTTTTCTTTCCTTTCATCTCTGAAGGATATTTTCTCTAGATAATACTAATTTATGCTTCCACAAGCAGTGTGTAAGGGCTGTGTTCTCTTGGCACTCTTGCCAGCCTCAGTAGTACCATTTTTAATAGTTTTGCCAAATTGGCAGGAAAAAAATGGCATCTCATTCTTTAGGCATTAAGAATATTTGCCCTTTGTTGTATATGTTGACAATTTCTCCCCACTTTATTTATTTTTAAAAAACATACACATGTTTAATACTTAGGTAGAAAAAGCTACCTTTTCTTCCTTTATTATTATTATTTTGCTTTATTTTAGAAAGATCTTTTACACCCTAGGTTAGATTCGTATTCATCCACATTTTCTTTTGGTCCTTCTAGTTGTTGTTTTCTAAATTTAGCACTTTTCTCCATTTGCAACAAATTGTTTTGGTTAGTGTGAAGTAGGCATTTAACTTTATTTTTCCTAACTGGTATGTATATGTTCAGTAACATTTATCAAGTTATATATACTTTCCCCTTGTCCGAAATACCCATTTTATCAAGTGTTAATTACTTTTATATAGTTGTGATTGTTTCTGAGTTTTTAATTCTATTTTGCCAGTCTGTGTATTTGTACATACATGCCACGACTTTATAATGGTAAGTTTTTAGTATTGCTAGATTTAGCAAATGAAAATAGAGGCCACTCGGTTAAATTTGAACTTCAAATACGCAATAAATAATTTTTTAGCATATGCCTGTTTCAAATATTGCATGAGATTCCAAACTTCAAATTTAACTCAGTGTCCTATATTTTATCTGGTAATCCTAAATTCCAATATCTGCAACACATACTCCCAGTCTTTTTCCTTTTCCAAAATGTGCTATTATTTAAAAAAAAAAAAAAAAAAAAAAGAGTAGAGTCCTTTAAGAAATTGATGGGTAGATGCTTTGGGAAAGTTTTTAAGTGTGATTAAAGATGACACCAGCAAAAGAAAGCAAAAATGGGCTTCATTTTCATTCTTCAAAATAGAATAATATTAAAACATGTTAATTCCTCCAAGACATGCTGGTCCTCTTTCCACCCCACCCCTCCCTTAGTGTCTTTTGTTTTTCTCTCCTGGAGGTAAAAGTTCTTTACCATTTGTTGTTATGGACTGAATGTTTGTGTCCCCCCAAATTCATATGTTGAAACCCTAACCCCAAAGTGTCTATACTTGGAGATGGGACCTGTGAGGAAGTGATAAAGGTTAAATGAGGTCATAAGGATAAGCCCCTAATTGGATAGAGCTGGTGCCCTTATAAGAAGAGGAAGAAGCACTAGAACCCTTTCTGCCATGTGAAGACACAGGGAGAAGGTGACCATCTGATCTTGGACTTCTTAGCCTCTAGAACTGTGAGAAATAAATTTCTTTTGTTTAAGTCACACATTTTATTTTGGCATATTTTGGTATTTTATTATGGCTGTCCAAGCAGACAAATACATCACTTGAGGACTAAATTATTTGCATATTTCATTAAAAAAATTTTTTAACAATTATTATTTGTATCTTGCAAAATCCTATAATTTAAGCAGAATCTGTGCTATCTTTATATGTGAACTGCCCAAGATGACTCAGCTGATAATTCTATAAACAGGGTTTAGCATTAGAGTGCAATTGGTTTATAGGAGTTGGTTCAGGAATCAATGATCTCTAAGATTCCTGCTCAGGGTAGGAGCTCACCTAGTACTTTCTCTGCAGAAAATAGCTAGTCAATCTGATACAAGAAACTTCAACGTTTTTACTCTTTGCCTCAAAATGTCTTCATATCATTTGTCCTTTTTAAATTTTTCTCTCACCTTTCTGTCTCCTCCTTTCTAATAGCACTCCCTGTGATTTTTATATAAAACTTTCCCATGCCTCACTTATCCTCTCTCATGAATCTTAAAATTCCTTCTCTGTTTCTCCTTTCCCTTAGTCTACAAACATATTCACACATTCTCCCATTGTAATAAAGTCCTGTATTGTTCTTCAAATTGCAGACCCTTTTCTTCTACCATCTATTTCTAAAAGAAGGTTAATTTCCCCCACATTTTTTTAGCCTACTATAAGCATAATATATGTGCACAATGAAGAAAACTTGGCCCATACACTCACACACACACACACACACACACACACACCCTAACCCCAACACCAACCCTAACCCTAACCCTAACACACTACCTGAAATCCTATCACCTATTGATAACCACTAACCACTGTACATTCTTCTCTTGTCCTCTCGCCCTCTCTTCCTCCTCTCTCTTCTCCCTCTTTCTACCCCTCTTTACTCTCTCAATCTCTCTCGTCTATCTAAAATATATTGTGTATATATAATCTCATCCATTTTTGTGCTATATATAGCATTTTTTCAGTTGATATAATAGTTTAAATGAAAACGTTTATTGTTATTTAATAGTTTTTTAATTTTTATAAAATAATGCATGTCTGTAATTTAAAGGTTAAAGAATAGCACAGGCTTATATTACATATGTTTAAAAACACAATAATTTCTTGCCCCATCTGTCTTCAACCATGAGTCTTCTTAGAGGTGAATACTTGAAAAGTTTTTAACTATTTCTTAAAGCTTTAATATCCATGTTCTAAATCATATGCTGTATTGTTCGGGTCCCTCTCACAATTTCTCACCTTCTCCACATATCTCATAATATAGTACTATTATACATTTTTAAAAAAATTTATTTATTTTTGGCCGCATTGGGTCTTCATTGCTGCATGTGGGCTTTCTCTAGTTGCTGCGAGCGGTGGCTACTCTTCATCGTGGTGCGTGGGCTTCTCATTGCGGTGGCTTCTCTTGTTGGGGAGCACGGGCTATAGGCGCGCGGGCTTCAGCAGGTGTGGTGTGGACTTCAGTAGTTGGGGCTCGCGGGCTCTAGAGCGCAGGCTCAGTAGTTGTGGCGCACGGGCTTAGTTGCTCAGCGGCATGTGGGATCTTCCCGGACCAGGGCTCAAACCCGTGTCCCCTGCATTGGTAGGCGGATTCTTAACCACTGCGCCACCAGGGAAGTCCAGTACTATTATAAGTTTTATTTGAAAGCAAGAATTGTTAACAATATCCAGTATTTTACATAATTATGTGAATAATTATTCACCATTGAGCCAAGTGTACTAGGACGTTTCCTTTCTATGCTGCTTCCTACCGCACTCTCTCCTTAGGCATTCATAATTGCCTCCTATTTGCATTTGTTTAGTTTTCTATGTGCTTGGCACTATTTTTTTTTCTAAATGTTCCAAATTATTCTTCATATGGCCAAACACATCAGAGAATATTTTAGTTTTGTTTTTCCCTGAAACCTTCTTTTTCTTGCTTCAGTCTGAATTGGTTGCTTTCTAGGCCCTGGAGCTTGCTGTCACCTATGACTCCTGCCTTGAGACTTATCAATTCTCTCCTTTTGCTGAATTCCATGTCTTTCTCTCTCTCTCTCTCTCTCTTTTTTTGGCACAGTACACATTCCACTTGTTTCATGAGAGAAGGGACAGAACAGGTAAGTTTTTGAGTCTTGCATGTCTGGAAATATGCCTAATTCTACTTTTACACTCAACTGATAATATATCTTAGAACAGAATTCTAGGCTGGAAATAATTTTCCTTCAGAATTTTGTAGGTATTTTTCCATAGCCTTTTAGCTTTCACAGTTGCTATTCAGATATGACATGCTTTTATGAATCCTGTTTCTTTGTATGTGAACTGTCTTTACTTTCTGGATGCTTTCTTTTTTTTTTTTTTTTTTTTTTTTTTTCGGTATGCGGGCCTCTCACTGTTGTGGCCTCTCCCGTTGCGGAGCACAGGCTCCGGACGCGTAGGCTCAGCGGCCATGGCTCACGGGCCCAGCCGCTCCGCGGCATGTGGGATCTTCCTGGACCGGGGCACGAACCCGCGTGCCCTGCATCAGCAGGCAGACTCTCAACCACTGCGCCACCAGGGAAGCCCTGTAGATGCTTTTATATGTACTTTTTAACTGCTGGTGCTCTGAAATTTCATGATGAAATTTTGTGCTTTGTTTGTTTATTTGTGTTTTGCACACAATTAACTTTCAATCTCAAGCCTTGTTCTTCAGCTCAGCAAAATTTCAGTATGATTTGCCTTTGATAATTTCCTTCCTTCTATTTTGATCTTTTTTTCTCTTTTGAGCTCCCATTGTTTAGATGCTGGATCTTCTGGGCTGATCCTCTTTAAGTTTCATTTCTTCCTCTTCTCTCCTCCTCCTAGCATTTAGTTTGTTAATAACTTATAATAACTTTTCAGAGTTGGTCATGTTATCTCTTATTCATGGACAAAAACATGTTTTCATGCTCAATAATGTGCCTGCAGTTGGGCATTAGGCCAGTTCTTTCCCCAACACCTCTTTCATAGTCATCCTTCTCCTACTTTACAAAAGACAGGTATAGTCCTCCTGAATTTCACCATGGCGCGTTGCCCCAGACTCAAATCTTTAGCAGTGCCAAAAACAAGGGATACTTAGAAATGATTTTAACTGTGACGTCTACCTTAATTAAGGTGGCATAAGAAATAGTATATTTGGGCCTGAGTTAAGATATTTTGAATTCAGACATTGTAGAACAGGGTACTGACCACTTTGGTTTAGCAGACCTTACCCAATTATTTTCAAAGTGCATTTGCTCCTGAAGGAAAGACCAGTAAAAGTAAAGAATATAAAGCATCTGTAAGAAATGCAGGAGACAGACTTGTGACCAGTACCCATGTCTCATTTACGTTTACCTGTGGAAGCACTGGAATTCAGACATGAGATGGCTGTCACAGGAATGAGTATTCAGGTGCTCATTGGAAGTGAAAAATTAAGTCAGATAGAAAGTAAGTCTGATTTAGAAAATTAGTTTGACAATGAGGACTGAGTTTGCCCATTAGGTTATGACAGACATTTTCCATGGATTGAACAAGCTAACAAGCTGTATATGAGCTCTCATCGGAGGTTTGATGTGACTAGAGCATGTGATAAAATAGAAGAATTTTATCATATATTTGTGAAAATGCATGAAATTAATACTATTTCAATTCTCCCAAACCCTTCTGAGTATATCAGGTTAACCAAGTTGCCTCTAAGTGAAAGATTCAACAAGATAACTACTAGTCTTTTAGTAAGTCTTGGTAAAGACTCTTTGGTATGCTGCCCAGAAACTAGGGAGGGAATAATTTTAACAACTGGATAACGAGTCCTTTCACAATACAGGTTCTTTGATTTCAACAAAATTAAAGGGCCCAATTGAGTTATTAGCTGATAGTTTATTAAAAATTACTTTGATGATTAATTTTTATGTGCTTTTTGGCTATAACTTAGAAATAGTTATGGAATTAAATGACATTGGTCCTTCCATTCCTATCTAGTTATTTATGAAAACAAGATTTTCAATACATCTATAATAACAAAAAGTAATGATAGAATTTATGTTGAACACTGTTTCACATTAGCAATAAGAAATATCTACCATTAATATTTAAATTATTTGATGAAAACCCATACTTCTCACTGAGATGAATTTCTAAAATAAATATTTTAAAAATTATAAATGTATATAACTGGGTCACTTTGCTGTACAGTAGAGATTGGCACAATATTGTAAATCAACTATACTTCAATAAAAAATTTAAAAATAAAAAATGAATAATTTTATCAAAATTTGTAATATGGATAATTTTCATCAGTTATGTGCTACTAATTATCATAAATGCTAACTCAATCCAGAAAAGAAAAAGAGGTTAAACATTTTGACCTTTGTAGATACAGGACATTTTTTAAAATTAAAATTCAAATTATAGATATTTTTTGTTGCAGAAACTTAGAATCATCAAAAATATTTTAAAGCACGTATGTTTATTACTTTAGGATAAAATTCTTTGGGGGAAATGGAACAGAAATATGAGAATAGAAAATAATGCAGTAAATTTTCCAACTGTTAAATATAAAAATATATTTATATATATATTTTAAATAGTTATGGTGAGTAACAAATTACTACGGTAATTAAATGCTATTGAATAAATAGAGCATAGCAATTTTAAAATGTAAATATATACTATATTTTGAAAAATTATATCCTTTGCAGCTATTTAAACATATGATGAAAAATTTTAGATATTAACTTAAAAATTTTAAAACCACTAACTTACAGTTTTTCCTTTTCTCTCCTTTGTACTATAACTATTTGTTTTCAAATTTTATCCCCTTTATGAGTATGCAGGTGAATGAGGATAGGGACCATGTTTTCTAAGCTTTGTATCTTTTACAAAACTTTAATTAAGTGTCTTGTTCATAATAGGAGTGCAATTCAATATTTACTGAATTAAATTATTTCTACTTTCATCAAGGAGAGTCATTCATTCCTCTTCAATTGTTCTTACCTAGCCCACAGGTTAGTTTTTTCTACTACTGATAATCAAAACAACTGCTTGATGGAAATAAAATTTTGGTTTAAAATGTAACTCACATATTACCTTTAAAATGAGAATAGGAAAGATACTATGAGAAGGAAATGAGTATATACAATAAGCCAATATCAATTTTCTTAAATGTGGTTATTTTCTACATAAAATAAAACAACACAGTATTTGGAAATATACTTATTGACATAAAACTATAGTGTATACATACTATAAATATGTATACATACATTCATATAGTTTATGTATGTGTATACATACTAATAAAACAAGTTTATTTTCATGATGATCCTTTCTAATGTGCACTCAATTAGAAAGCAGTAAAAACACCAGCAGATGTGGCTCAGAGTGGTTGACAATAAACCTTTTCTCGTCAGGTCACTAATACAGAATTGTAATGAAAAATTATATATACTTTACGCAGCACCTTTGCTTAGGACACTGTAAGCACAAGATATTGCCTAATACTGCTTTATTTGCTCGTTTGCAACAATAAGCTAGCGAGAAGAAGTAGCTTATGCATGTGTACTGGTTTATACACTTTTGCAGTTTTTGAGGATTATCAAGGTTTGGTCTTGCCCTGTGATTTAATCCTATTAAATTACATTTAAATATGATATATAGCATTTTATGTTGTACTTAGTATTATCCAAAGAAATAATATTACATATAGACCTCTTAAAAAATAACTTAGGCAAAAGCAAGTTTAAAAAATACAATAGAAACTCTTATAACCTACTTAGAAATATCAGGTATGGGTTTAAGAATTAGATAGCCTAATATCTCCCCTAATTCTTACCATTCCCTTGTCATCGTGAGACTGTTGCTTGAAGTAAGAAAATGTTATCTTGAATTTATAAAACTTTTAAAAATTCAAAACCAAAAATTGGAACTATCTTATATATGATAGTCCTGTATCCTAACAGTATCTTCATGAATACTAATTCTAGGTAACACTTATTGAGCGCGCCCTTTGTACCAGACACTCTGCTTAGCACTTTATGTTAAATCCTCACAACAACTCTCTGAGGTAGGTATATGACTGAGCCCTCTTTACGAACGAGGCCTCCAGTTTGAGTTTCATGGAAGGAAAAAGATGCAGATGGGGATGTTTATACCCTGGTCTTCCTGAACTCCTCAATAGACTGAGCTCCTTGAGGAGGGGTATTCTCTCAGCATGCATTACTGGGCTGATCGTGTAGAGGAGAGTGGGGAGAAGGAAGTGAGAGAAGATCCTTGCATTGGTGTCATGACAGTGGGCAACACTAGATCTAGCAGATGAGTGGCCAGATCCAGAAGTGTAATCATGCCCCGAGCAAGCTAAGAGAAAATCACATTTGTAAGGATGTTAAAGTATGAAAATAATTCCACAAGAATGATAGAGTACTATGAAAATTAAACATTCAAACACATGTCTAATTTCCCTGGGATTAAATCTAATTAATTAGTGCCGATATTATTATATATTATGATGAATATTGTTGAAAACCTAGGAGTTTTTTTTATCATGTTAAGCTAGTTCTTTTGTCTTAGCCTCATTTCATCTTAATGTTTCTTTTCAACTCACTTGTATCTCTGAAAGGAAAGAATTATGAAAGGGAAACAATGTATGCCATTTACATTTCTCTGAGGCAGAAAACTTCAGGGTCCGAATTTTTGGTATTTGTGGTCAATCAGAATAATTAATTAAAACTTAAAAGGGCTTTGGGGTTCTTTATTTAAACCTTTACTACTTTATTCTAAATGAGGTCAGGAATAGTGATTAAAGAATGTGAATAAATCACATTCATCACCTATAAATATGTTAAATTTCTTTACCAGTGCAACTCTGGGCTTCTCAAAGGCCATCAGCATCCTGATGCTTCAGCATCATGAAGACAGGAGCCACAAGATGAGCCATTTTCCCGCTCCTACCCTATTCAGAGTCCCTACTTTTTGTTTGTTTGTTTGTTTTAACAGCGTTCACAGTTTAGCAAAAAGGTCTGCTGAACTATTTAAGCTCACTTTGACTGTGTTCTGAAGTCCTAAGTGAAAGTAGTTTATCCCAAATTGGCCCAGAGGAAACAAAAATCAAAGTGAAAAGAAATAATTTCATGTTGTTTGGAATGTCAAATTACATAAAGGTAAACACCTTTGATCAAAAAAAAAAAAAAAAAAAAGGAAAGAAAAATAAAGGAAAAGAAAAAACAAACAACCCCCCACCAAGTGTTCAGTATTGTTTTTCCCACTCTTAAAGAGAACTTTTTAAAAAGTGCCTTTCTTTTATGCGCATTAAAACAAATGTAAAAAAGATTGATTCAGTGCTCTACTTTGTGAGGAAAACAGCCTGGAGATACTTTAGCTCCCTGCTAAGCCATTGGTATCCATCAGAACTGTATTTCCATAGTTGCAAAATTGACTGTAAGTGAAAGTCTGTTCAATTATCTGTGTATTTCCAATATGTCCACATAAAAGCACTTGTAACGGTGCCTGGCACATAGGTAGTGTACAATAAATGGTAGCAATTGCAATAGAACAGCTTAGATAGCATCCATATACTGCTAAGGCAAAAAAGGAAATGTCAAGTGGGATGATTGTTTTGTGTTAGGGAACTCAAGTCTTTTCAAGAAAATTCAAAAAGTATATTGATCAAGTCTGAAATTAAACATTCATGAACTTTCAGGAGGCTGCCCTCAGGATCTTCCAACCTTACCTTTTCAACTATATTTTAAAACATAAGAATTCAGAAAATATTTTTTAACAAACAGAGCAGTCTTTTACTTCCAATTTCCTAGGTTAGCCTATTCTATCTTATTTGGGGTTTGAGGAGATATGCAAAGTGTTTGACTTTTCACTGTTTGAGTATATTTTGTAACACAACTCAGAAAACCAAGCTGTGCTCAGTTAAAAAGCAAAACAAGCTATAGCTCAAAGGATTGAACCAGCGAGGAATTAACATGGGTTTCTAATAGCTGTTAATATTAACTGAGAACCCAATGCTAAATGACCAGGTAAAACCTTTTAGTGTTTAATCTTACAAAAACCATCTGGTCATCAAAGTAACAAAAAAAATTTTTTTCCCCTAGATACTGAAAGATTTTGGTAAGCCTACCCAAAATAAAAGTTTTTCTTTATAACCATATTTTCATGTGCTTAATAAACTATTCCACATGAAAAATAACAGAAAAAACTTTTAAAGCACAACACCAATTCTAATGCACAAGAAAAAAGCTGAGGGGAAAAATTGCAAAAGTTATCAATTTTAACATGGACCTTACCGCCACTAGTCATATCTCCCTTAGTATTGATATGGGGTCTGCAGGTAGGAAAATTCCAACTTAATCGTATTTAAATATGTAAATATTGGTTGTGTCTTCAGGTTTCTAGTCACGTGCTTAATGAAGAAATAACTCTGAAACTGCTTCAACGTCAGGATACTCTTGTTGTAAAGGACAGCACTAAGAATATTAGAATGTACTTGTCATTTAGTGTACCAGAATAAGCTAGACCTTTTGGTTTACTTAATTATAGAGTCTTACCGCCCAAAATAGATTCTTGAAGTTAAAAAAATACTTTCTTTGTAATATTTGATGACATTTCTGATCAAAGCCTATAACATCTCTTTAAAAAATAAAACAGTACCTCAAGAAGTAGATATAAAGTTCTCAAAAAACTTGTCATTTAAAAAACACTGCTTCCTTCCTGTTTCTGTTCCTGTCAAAAAGCGGGTTATCTTTACACAGTCTCTGTAGCTCCAAGGAATTCCATTTCTACAGCAGCTTTTGGTGCTTTGGTTGAAGCACTCTTCTTTCGGAACTCTGCTGCGATTTCCTCAAAGGACTTTCCTTTGGTTTCTGGAACTTTGAAAAATGTAAACAGAGTAAAGGCCAGGACTACACCAGCAAAGAGGAAAAACACATAAGGTCCACAGAAGTCCTGCACAGAGAATAAACAGAGTTCCAATTAGCAGCTCTTCAACCTTATCTTCTGTTCAGTAAATTTGTACAGTATTAGGCTGCTTACCGCAACGTACTGGAAACACAGAGCTATAATGAAATTGCAGGTCCAGTTGCTGAACGCAGCCATTGCTAACGCAGCAGGGCGTGGTCCTTGACTAAAAAACTCAGCCACCATGAACCAGGGGATGGGGCCTGGTCCAATTTCAAAAAAACTGACAAAGAGGAATATGGCTATCATGCTCACGTAACTCATCCAAGCCAATTTATTCTGAGGAGAAAACAAAAACAAAGCAAAAGTGGAACTGACATTGACTGCTTCTTCCTTTAGCTAGGTAGATTCTCATTGAGTTCAGAGATGACATAGCTCCCTTCTTGATGTGTTTATATTCAATTAAGTATAAAGTTATTCTAGTCGTAGACAAGTTTATTCTAGTCTTAGTCATCCTTAAATCTTTTGCGCTATAGGAAATCCTCTGGATTAGGATTTTCCATGACTCTTAGTCACTCTTTTCCTGTGAAAGAGGAAAAGCAAGGATCCAGTGACCTTTGCTTCTACTCATACCAAGGTTGCTAGACAGGATGCATGTTCTCCTGTAAAGTAGTGGATGCTGGTGCTGGGCTGGAAAGGTCTAGGTACTTGTCCAAGGTCACACAGGCAGCCAAGTGGCAGAGCCAGGATTAGAACCTGGTTGGGCTAATCCCAGAGCTTGTGCTCTACTATGATATACACTGCCTCTCTGGGTAACAAGCACACTTTACCTGCTGATGTTCTATATTTAAACCCCTAAACTAATTCTCTTTTTCTTTACATTTCTCCTTTGTATTATATGCTGTTCCTCTTGCTTTATTTCGTAAGTCAACCTCAAACGTTTAAGCTGTAGCTCAGAGGTGCTATCATATGGTAACCAAAAATCTCAGTGCAGGCGCCAAACTCACCAGTAGCACAAGTCCCACCGACATGAAGATGGCACAAACAAACATACCACTCATTCCGATTAAAAACAGAGAGCGTCGCCCTGCCTTCTCCACAAGGAATACCTAGGAAAATTTTAAAACATATTGGCTTTATACTTGAATCGCTTTCACTGCCAAAGAGATCATTTTAATTTATACAGCTGGAAAGAGGCCCTTCTGTTATTCCGTTTTACAGATGCGGAACTCGGGAGGAGAGTGACCCTTGCCTGGGGTGGCAAAGATGTTCTCAGTGAACCGAGGTGATTAACAACTACTGGCTTCCTTTCATCACATTGATTTGAACAGGTCATTCTAGAGAAAGAACCATAGCACAACCGCCACCCGATGTTTATCACTTTGGGTGCAATATTTAGAGACTGGACCTCTTGGATCTCTCCCAATATATTTCCTGTAGACTTAAAATACAAAGGTCCTACATAAAAATGACATTAATTTCCCTTCTGATAATTATCCTAAGTTATAATTGCAAGGGTTTGAGCACTGCAGACCCTTGAAACAGTACAACTGTTGATGTGTTAACTATTCTCATCCAACTTTCTTACTGCAAATAAAGCCAGACTGTGACCACTCAGGGGCAGCATACAGAATGTGATGGCCTTACCAAAATAGTCAGGTCCGCATTTCTCTGGTGAGCCTAAATGTACCTGGTGCTGGTAATGAACTATCCACTTGAAAAGGTATGACTTTAAAGCAAAAGGTCAAAGTGCTTTCTTATCCTAATTCAGGAGATTTGGCGTCGATTCCTTTGGGTCTGTGGATCTTTGCACTAATGGTTAAGGTTTACAATTTAGCCAGGACCAGAGTTTGTTGAATAGACTCTTGCTTGATCCTTGGAATACTGCCAAGGTTGCTGAGTCACACACACAAAAACTACCTGTCATAATTTCTCACTTCAGTGAGTAAATTGGTTAGGCTCATAAATCTATCAGTAAATCAACAGCAATCCAATACCCTTAGTATAGTGAGCTTTGGCTCTGAAAATATCTGAGAAACATTTCTTTTCACCTACAGTGAAAGCCCCTTTCATCTCAGAGGCATTTCATATTAGAGATTCAAATCACCTCAGGGTGGTAAGCAAGGAGCCACATTAAAAAATATATATTTTTTTAGTTTTCTTAATTTTTTTGGCTCCGTGGGGTCTTTGTGGCAGCGTGCGGTATCTTTCGTTGTGGTGCGTGGGCTTCTCTCTTAGTTGTGGTGTGCAGGTTTTCTCTCTCTAGTTGAGGCGTGTGGGTTCCAGAGCATGTGGGCTCTGTAATTTGCAGTACGTGGGCTGTCTTGTTGAGGTGCTTGAGCTCAGTAGTCACGGAGCATGGGCTCTAGGGCGCACGGGCTTCAGTAGTTGTGGCGCACGGGCTTAGTTGCCCCGTGGCATGTGGGATCTTAGTTCCCTGACCAGGGATCAAACCCACATCCCCTGCATTGGAAGGCGGCTTCTTTACCACTGGGCCACCAGGGAAGCAAGGAGCCCACGTTTAATTGTTGAGAAAAAAGTGGGAAAAACAAACCTTTCTCAAGCTCATAAATTTTCTCTCTATATTTTGACTCTTTAATTATGACTTTCAAATTTGATTTGATGACACCATGTCAAGCTGCCAGGAAAACTGGAGGATTTCTTCAGGAATAAGGGCTTTTACTGTGTCTGTGTCTTCTATTTCTGAACAATTATTGCTAATAGGATTATAAACTCTAAAACTACATGCCTTGAAAATTGAGTTGGACTCCCTCCTTGGGGCTAGGTGAGCACTCAGGAAGGGGTGTGATACAGGGTGAGATTTGGTCAGGGGCCAGAGATGTCTACCTGACCTTAATTCTCATTTCCTCTGCAGACACTGTACCTCACTCAGATCCTGGATGCTTACTTAGAGCCACTCTATCTCCTCTAAATCTATGCTGCCTTCCAGTTCCCTTTATATTCTTCCCGTTTTGTTTTCTCACTCAAGATTACAGGCTCCCTTCTACCAGCTCATTAGTTTAAAAGAAAATATGGAAATGTGGAACATAATTCAGCATCGAGTTAGAAAAGTCTATCTCTTTCTCCAAGTACTCATCCAGAAAAAAAAGATTGATTATGTTCTTTCCAAATTGTTGAAACATTAGTATATTATCAGTACATATTCCTAATTGCACATCTTTATTTGAAAGGATACACGGAATTCAGTAACATTGGTTGATTTTGGTGAGAGAATCTGGATGACTGAGAGGCTATCCTTTTTGTACTGCTTTGAACTTTAAAACAACTTTTCAAAAATAAATATAATTAAAAATGTTATCTGTAGTCCTGGAGGGTTAATTAGACAGCTGTTTAGAGTTGACTTTTAAAAATTTTGTCAGTCATGCAAAAACTTTCACAGAATAAAAGGATGAGCTCAAAAACGGTATATTCAAAATAATCAAGGCTCTATTTTCAGAACAACTCCTCCCACTCCGTGGGGTTGGCTGGTGGCGGGGAGGACAAAAATAGAATTCTGCAGTAGTTTTCTCGTTCGGCATTCTTAGAGTTTGGGTTACCCTGATCTTGATAACATGATGCTTTACATAGCAAATCCTATTACACATAAAATGTTTTAATCATAGTCTCTATATGAGAAAAATATGTTGAAGTGGGATTTGCAAAAATATTATCTCAGGAGACAAAAGAATGCGAATAGTCCCTTGGATTCCATCCTAGTACCAGGCCTTTATTGGTTTAGAGTGGCCTTTTGGATTGAACAGGCATTATCTCTAAAGGCATTTCTACAGAAGCACTGGTGTTCCCTTACTATCTGTTCTTCCTTCTCTTTCCAAGGTCCAGTTCTGTTTCATGTGGTCTGGACAAACCTGCCTTTTGATCTAGGTAGCCAGGCTGTAATTTATTGACTACTCTAGGTAATAGTTAAAAGTCCATGTGCAGAGAATGAAAAACAAGTGACTAAAGTATATTGAGTATATAGCACTGTGACCAAAATTTAAAAGCACAAGCTTTTTTAACAGCTGCATTCAAAGATAAAAATAAGCTCAATTATCCTCATTTTAAAGTGAGTTACATTAGTTGGGGAGTTTGGGGGGTTTTGTTGTTGTTTTTTGTTTACTTTAATTCTTAGATTGTTATATTAAATATTATTACTGTCAATATACTGAATCGTTCCTTAGATAAGGTATTTGGTCTTAAGAAGAGTATATGACCTCTTCCCTTGTTGAGAAAAATTGTCAAAAGTATATAATAACATTTGACATTTGAAAAAAGTTACATTTCAAAAATAGCAATAACATTTCAAGTTATAAACCGCTTCTATTCCATCCTCTCATATTATCACAGTCATATACATCACCAGAAGCCATGGCCTTGTGAACTACCTGCAAGTTCTGCCCAATGGCCTAACATCATAAGAATTTACTGAATCAGTTTAATTTTGCTAGAGGCTTAGCTATCTAAATGAGAGGACCATGTTTATTTAAAAAATGTTTTTTCTAAGATATCAGGATAAAAATTTTCAACCATGGAAGGAGAGGATCTAGGATCCAATGCTGATAGAAATGACAAGCTGTTTGCTAATATCAAGGGGCTTAAGGCTTAAGTACAGAGCAAAGGAGAAAGAGCCCAGGTATTTACATAAAAATACCAAGTGTCTGTGTCCCCAAGTGAGTTACTAATTCACAAATGAGTGACAAATGACATCTTCAGTAGATAAGGAGAACCAGTATCTACCTGTTCAGTTATGCCTAATCTCAATACAGTGGTTGGTTATTCACAAGTAGGACTCTTCCTGTGACCCACTTGGTTCTATCTACATACCCACTACACGTGGACAATAAGTCATAGGTCACTTTTATATTACAAGGTTATTTTACTCCCATTTCTGGACTGAGGAACAAGCAGAATATTTATGTAGAGTATTTAACTTACAGAGAGAGCAGTGAAAACTGTGTTGACAGCACCAACTCCAATGGTTGCATAAACAGGTTGGCTGATTCCAGCTGTCTGAAAAATGCTGGTTGAGTAGTAAAATATCTGCAAAATAATAATAGTTTAGCCTTAATCAAGAAGCCTAGCACTCATGGCTTTAAAGCAAGAATTATTTTAGTTTATTTATTTTTAGGTGTTTCAATGGAACCAGGGTCCCTAGAACTCCCAAAAGGTTTTATCCACCCTCTTCTTCCAGGGAAGGAGAAACCACAATCTTCCTTCAGTGTGTAAAGCTTCCAGTCACTTAAAAGTTCTCCTTATATTTAGCTGAAAACTCTACATCTGCACTTTATTTTTTTGTTAAAGTATCAAATACATGCAAAAAGGTACACATATCGTTTAAGTGTACAGCTCAATTAATTTTCACAAATTAAACACACCTGTATAATCTAGATCAAAAATAAATCATTTCCTGCCCTCCAGAAGCCCCCTAAATGTCACCCTTTTTTCAAAGGAAACTCTTTCACCTTCTATCCTTATAGATAAATTTTGCCTAGTCTTGTACTTGATATAAATGGAACCACATAGTGTGTATTTTGTATCTGGCATCAACATTACCTTTGTGAGAATTATCCATATTGTTATATTTTCAGGCTGTTCATTATCATTGCTGTTTAGTGTATAATTGTATCAATATACCACAATTTAGTTACTCATTCTACTATTGATGGGTATTTAGGTAGTTATCATTTAGAGTGGTTATGAATAGTGCTGCTATGAACATTCTAGTACAAGCCTTTTGGTAAAATGTGCATACATTTACACCTAGGAATAGAATTGCTGGGTTATAGTGTATGCATGTTCTCAGCTCTGATAGATACTGCCAAACAGTTTTCCAGAGAAGTTGTGTCACATACGTACTACTATATATAAAATAGATAGCTAATGGGGACCTACTGTATAGCACAGGGAACTCTACTCAGTACTCTGTAATGGCCTATATGGGAAAAGAATCTAAAAAAAGGGTGGATATATGTATATGTATAACAGATTGCTGTAGACCTGAAACTAACACAACACTGTAAATCAATTATACCTCAATAAAAATTTTTTTTAAAAAGTTGTGTCGATTTGTACTCTCACCAGTGTATATAAGAGTTCTGGTTGTCATTGCATGTAACCCAAAATTTTCCACGAATCTCAGTGGATGGAGAAATCTGATTCACAATCCCCCTGATAGGCTTCATTATTTGGTTATGTGCTTATGTTTATAATAGTCTTTTAGATCATCTTTTTTGTTCTATCATCTTCCATCAGTTCCTTTCCCACATAACATGTCCTGCTGCTGGTGCCTCTTCCTGCAGACATGGCTGATGCAGGAGGACTGTTCAGACTGTGTTCAGTGAGGAGTGGATTACTCACTTCACACCAGCCCACCATTTTAGGCTGCCTGACAGCCTGTGGTTCGACACTTCCTGGATGCCTCTAAGTCAGGCACTGGGAAAGAAGCTAAAGCAGGGAGGTTTCGAGAGATTAAGTGTTGTGCTCTTGGATATACAAGCAGAGCTGAGAGAGAGGATACAGATTTGGTCTCTGAGCCCCAAAGTTATAAAGAGTTAAGGGATAAAAAATGAGTATCAAGGACCTGTTAAAGGAGAATGGAGACCACAGCAGAGTAGCATTCACTTTGCGGAGTGAGGCTCAGGTCTTCTTTTGCTTCAACTCATGCTTCAACTTTTGCTTTCTTTGCTTCCCCCAAGTCTCTGCCCATTCATCAGTCACCCCCAAAGTGTCTTTGTGAATCTAGGATTGGCTCACTATAAAAGCCCAAACCACATTTTTAACAGCAATGAAAGGGGATAAGTGATTTTCTTTATCTAGTTTCTTAACAAATGTTTAATTTTTTTCTTCTAGTAGCTGATTGTCAGTAGAAAAATTTTAGTCTGCATAATACAAGAATCTCAATTCAAAACCTAAATGCTAGCTAGTTTAGTATTCAGAATGTTTTTCAGTCATGTCTTTTCTATTACCCTTACTCACCAATATCATGTCAGTTCACTCTATTGTTTATTTTGTGTGCTATCTCCCCAAATAGAGTGAAAGTTTCTTGGATGGCAGGAAACTTCTTTGCACAAGGCTATCTTGTATACTTCATTTAAATAGACAGAGGGAATCTTGGATTCCTTTTGCTTAGGCTATCAGAAATCCTAAATTTGATACTCAACTCTGGAAGCCCCTTGTAATTTAATCTTCTAGTTATATTTATTCTCCTTTTCCCTCTTTTGTATTCGTTATGACTTGCCTTTTAACCTTCATCTTAATAGACTTGCAGACCACTGATTATTGACATTTAAAAAAACTGTAAGCTGATTTTAGAAGGCAGATGAGTCAAGACAAAAAATTAATGCTCATTCAATATATTTGTTGTAGTAAGACATGTGATGTCAACATTTTAAAGTATCCTTAAGTTATTTAAACTTAAACCCCTTTCCTCATCTATCTTAATTCACTTTGCTCTTAAGAGTTAGGGGACGTTCTGAAACTTACCCCATTGATTCCAGAAAATTGCTGAGCCATGTGCAGCATCAATGCCACTAGAATAGGCTGTCGGTAGCTGGAATTGGTGAAGAGCTGAATTATGGAGACTTTCTTTTCACTTGATGCTTCCTCCCTTTCTTTTCTCATCTCAGTGATGTCTTTGGTGACATCATCACTTCCTCTGAGTCTTTTCAAGCCTGTCCCCCAAAACGATCAGGTTGACACAACTCAGGTCAAAACAAAAATAAATTTATTTGTATTATGTTAATGAAAGAGCTACAGTTCTGTATAGCCCTTTCTGTTACTTAATAGCATGGGTGTTGGAAATTCTTTCTTGTTAAATTAAATCCTGCTTTTTTATTTCTCAAAAAAGCAGATGGGCTTCCCTGGTGGCTCAGTGGTTGAGAGTCCGCCTGCCAATGCAGGGGATACGCGTTCGTGCCCCTGTCTGGGAAGATCCCACATGCCGCGGAGCGGCTGGGCCCGTGAGCCATGGCCGCTGAGCCTGCACGTCCGGAGCCTGTGCTCCGCAACGGGAGAGGCCACAACAGTGAGAGGCCCGCATACCGCAAAAAAAAAAAAAAGCAGAACATTTCGCTTCATCTTACGACAAACAAAACTGTGATCCTCATTATCATAGAAGGATAATGCAGGAAAGATCTTTTAGAAGTCTCTGTATGTGGATTTTCTGTTTGGTTTTGTGTGAATGTTTATGGTTGCAAAATGGCATGGACCAGTCGTATTAAGTGATCTTGCATATTCTTCTTCCATATAATCACTGACTTCATTTGGAAAGCACTGGTACCAATTTCATGAGTATCCATTCATGCACACTCTTTCTCATTAGCTGATAGTTCCAAAACAATAGGAAGAAAGTAAAACCACCCATAGACTTACTTTTCTTTGCTTTGGCTTCCTCTTCCAACTTGATGTAAAGGTATCTGGGGCTTTCTGGACAGAAGAAGAGCAGCAAAGATTGGAAAACAGCTGGCACAGCAGACAGACCAAGCAGGATGTGCCACAGCTCATGATTGCCCAGGATAAAGTCTAGACCAACGATCTGAAAAGTCAGGGAGGAAGCATATCAACTGCACATCACTTTGGATCTGCCTTCTGAAACAATTTGTTGAAAAAGCACATTGGCTATTTGATAGTAATCCCTGACAATTGTGACTCACGTATGCACAAGCATGCACAAGATGAAAACTACTGCTAGTGTGTCTCATCTGAACTGAATCATGGACTCTTTGTTCTGCAAAGAATTCACCTAGATTTGTTTTCATTAACTCCTACGGGACATTTAGGATGCGAATCAACCAAACTTTTAAGCACACATTTGATGTCTGAAACAACAGCAAAAATCATGCCTCTTTGGACCTTTGTTAAAAAAATTTCTTCCTAGATTACCCAGAACTTAAATAGAATGGGGTTACAAAGATAAAACAATTACTCTGATGAGAACTAGTTTTGTGATCCCTACTGCAAGTAGTTTATCCTCTGGATAGCCATAGGTTTGAGGTTCTAGGACTCCCTCTGAGAACGTAGGACAGAAGGAAAGAATAGAGTCAGCTGAACAAGAACTGCTATTGCAAGCATCTGCATATTAAATTTGAGCAGGTAAGATTCTCAAAACAAAGGAAACCTGGCTAGGCAAAATTTTGAAATTTTGTATTCCTTGAAATCTAAATGGAGTAATTTGATTCTAGAATAGCTTCAGCAGTTCAAGACATGGCTTACCAGGTCACTTCCATTGCCAACCCCACCACGACTCCAAGGAGAAAAGTGAGGAGTGGAGTAGTAGTACTTTAGCTTTGAGCTAAAAAGCCTATGTCTCTATACCACCTCCACTACCACCTGTGGAACTGTCTTTTTCCTCTGTGTTGTTCTACTGCGAGAGTGGACAATCAGGGAAGGAGAAGTTGGGTAGAGTAGAGGATGGGCGAGGTAGGGGATGGGAGTTTTTACCTGACTAATAAGAATGCCTGTGACAATGGCCAGCTGGTGAAGGGCACCAATAGCACCCCTGAGCGTGGTTGGAGCAATTTCACCAATGTACATCGGAACCAAGCCTGAAATTAACCCTGAATGAAACATGAACATAAATGTTAAGGTGTAGCCAGGACTATCTCAATAACAATAATTCTGTTTAAGTACAGTCAATATTCTGCTGAAACTCCCTTCCTGAGTTTACTGGAAGGAAGAGCCCTTGTCACCAACAATTACACACAGTTTACGCAAAGAATGTTTGCTGATGCGACTCCAAATGAAGTTGTAGTTGGATATACAAATAGAAAGGAACGGTTAGTCATGCATTTGGCAATTATTTATAGCATTGTCTTATTTAGTTAAAAAAAAAATCCATGTTAATATTGAGTTTGTATCATCATGCCTTAGGTTGTCTTCAGAAAAGAGACTGAAGAATGTTTTAACAATATTCTTAAAAACGCAATAATATCCTCACTCTAGTTTTGTGGGATTAAAGGAAATTAGAACTTATCTAGACCAACTTCTTTACTTGATAAAGGTGAGAAACGACTTAGCCAAGTTCACAGTGCAATAGAGTGTTAGTGGAGAACTACAAGCCCTGTCTGAGTTTCAACAATGTGGAGGTGCCTCAAGGTCACAGTTGAGTTGGCCAGGCCAAGGGAGAAGGTGGAAGGGGTTGAGGAACTCAGAGGCTCTTCCCCCAATCACTCCAACCAGAGCAAACCTAGCTTCTTTATTCTCTCCAAATAATTGGCTTCAGAAAAGATTTTATGTGCATAGAGACTTCTGGTGCTTAAAGGAATACAGAAATTTGAAAAGCTCTAGGCGGTTCTGCCTTCTATAGTTTTCCTACATGCAGATGCAATCAGTCATGCTGGAAATGGTGGAGTATCTAGCCATTTGCTGAGTGCATAAAAAAGTCAGAGATTATCAATGAGCAAGGCTGAATGCGATGTTTGGCATTTTCTTAAGAATTTAAAAGTAAGATTTGTCAGAGGCTTTCTCTTAGAGAGATGGCCTGCCTATCAAATGTATAAAAGATGCTTTGAGGAATTGTTTCTTTTTTTTTTTTCAGTATTTTTTAATGCTTCAAATTGTTCTTAATATCACATGAACATTTGCATGATTGATACAGCATCTGAATTTCTGCTTTTACATTAACTCTAATGAGTGGTCTGTTGATCTTAAAGAAGGGGGAAAAAAACCCATTTGTTTGGTCCTATTCTAGGCTGTACTATTTTTGTGTAATGCCTAACATTATACCCCAAGAACAGAAAATGCAGATAAGCTCAAAGGTCTGAAGTCACATGAACCTGAAGTCAAATTGTATTTCCTATAATTTTTAGCAATTTTAATGCTCATAATAGGATCGGACATAATTTTAAAAGGTGAGTTGGAGAGTACAAGTTACTTGGCTATGCTAGTGATAGGTTGCTCCATGTTATGTTTACAGCATTTATTTTCAACTTTACCAAAAATATTTTGTAATTTTTTTCTTGCTATATTTTAAAAAATAGAGAGAAAAGATAGAAGAATCATGATTTGGACTTCTTTGATTGTGTTATTATTTGTATTTTACAGAAGAGGAAACTGAGTCTCACATTCAGTTACTAAGGCCAGACAGAGACAGTGCCAGAATCGATTCACTCTGAATCCAAACCTTTTTCCACAAGTGGGGTGACTCTTTACCTTGATCAAGCTACCCCTTCAGTTATTTTTATTAGCATTGAAAATAACAAAAAAGAGACAAGTAATCTTAGACTTTTGTTTCAACTGATCATTGAAGACGCATGGAATTATAGTATTTCCTCTTTGCAGGTAAAAGTGTTAAAAATATTTTATATGCCATTTTGTGCCCTCACCTTTCCTCTCCCACCCCCAATGGATATTATTAGGGGCTATGATTTGGGACAATGGGTGTTACTGGGGTTGAGAAGCAAAAGATTTGACTATTTTAGAGAATGCACGATCCTCCCTTTCTGCTGATAAGTTGCTTCAGGTAGCTTGAAAAGTTGTTTCCAAGAAATAGTGATTCAGCTGTTTAGATGTGAAGTTCTTAGGAGGAGCATCCTTCCTCCATTCTGAACTCCTCTACCAAATGATTCTGCCTGATTCCCTCTCCCCATGGTCAGTGCCACTTTAACCCTTCAACCAGCTACATGTGGAAGAATTTAGGGCCAGGGAATGTGGTCTGAGAGATGGGCCAGGATGTCAGGGTCTTTCCAGATAGGAGAGACAGAGACAACAGTGGCCAGGCAGGCCATAAGTGTAGAGGTGGGGCTGTGGGCATAGCAGTCTTCCACTGTCTACTGAACAACAGGAGTAATGATAACAGCTAGCACGTTTGGCAGCTTGCTGTAGTCAGATTCTATGCTGAACACTTATTCTCACAAGTATCTCCAGGAGGTAGATACTGTTATCCTTCCCACTTACTGGATAAGGAAACAAAGTTAAATAATTTGCCTTAGATCATATGACTAGAAATGTTGTCATTGCTGTCGATAAGAACGTACCCTTACAACTCCACTTACTGGTCCCAAACCTCCCTGACTCAGGACTGCAACTTTATGCTACTGCCTTTCCCTTTCATGATGTCACTCGAGGCTCAAAAAAATTCCCTACATGTAACCACATCTGCCTTCAGAATAATGTTCAGATGTGTGTATGTGTTTGTGTGGGCGTGTGCGTGTGTGTGTGTGTGTGTGTGTGTGTGTGTGTGTGTGCATGACTTACCACAGTAGAGTCCTGATATGCCTCTTCCTGAAATTATAAGAATGTGAGATGGTCCCAATTTCGAAAACCCCATCAAGAGAGCTCCAGCTAATGAGAGAATGTTTGCTACCAACATGGCTTTGATTCTGAAAATTTGAAAAGCAAGGATTATAAATTTAGCATCAAAACTTGATAAAATTATTTGCTTTCACAGCATGCTGAGATTTTTACCTAAGACTGAATATTTTAATTTTGCTGATAGAGCTAGTTGGGGAATCTAGCTCCCCATGATTAAACCATGATTAAGCCATGATTTAGCAATTAAACCATGATTGCTACTTTGATCTGTCTGTGGGTTAAAGCATTAACAATAAGTAATATATATATAATGGGAGAATTTGGGTTGCATGTACCTGATCTCCACATTTTGATAGAGTTGATTCAATTGTGATGATGACTGGTTTGCTTTAAGATAACACTTCTGACACCTTTTCAAATAGTTAACAATTAAGTTTTCTAGAAGTTGATTGTTTTAAAGAATAATTGCCTGGTGATAGCTAAATTTAATGCTGTAGTTGTAACCTATGACACCCCTTTGTTTTTCTTTTAATGGTACAACTTTTTAGTTGATATAGATCATGAAAGGAACTTTCAAAGTTAAGTTTTCTTTAGTATGAATTATTTAGAAGTAAATTAAAACATGCTTTTACTTTAAGCCTTATCATAGAGAACTATAGTTATCCCTATTTTGTCATTATATGCCAGCATATTTCCAGAATCTATGAGTTAATGTCAACTGATGTAAAATATGTAATAAAGCTGACAATAGCAACAAAAACATCATTTTCAAAATTAATCATATGAAAATTGACATTTGAAGGTATCTGATACTCTTCCTCCTGTTAAATGGGAAAGTGAGGTACACAAAAACCTTCTTCAAAGTTCAGTAGATGCTAAGGCCAATAAAAGAATTTGAGTGAACAGGTGTGAAAATTTTTGTCCCACAAAGAAACGTAAGTATCTTGTTATGCTCTTTTTCAGTGCATCAAACTTTAATAGGTGAGCTTTTTCTAAGCAAATATCTTAAACACCAGATTTTTTTTTCTGGAAAATAAAACTATATAATCTCATACTGCAATGATTGCCCCAAAAACCATGTGATAGGCTGGATAATACCCCACAAGAGTCCACATCCTAATCGTCAGACCCTGGGAATATGTTACTTTATATGGCAAAGGGATTTTGCAGATTGATTAAATTAAGGATTTTGAATTGAAGAGATTATCCAGTTGGGCCCAATGATGTAATCATGACTATCCTTATACTAGGAAGGCAGAAGAGAAGGTGATGTGATGAAAGAAATAAAGCTTGTAGTGATGTGCTCTGAAGATGGAGGAAGGGGCCACAAGCCAAGGAACAGAAGTGGCCACCAGAGGCTGGGAAAGGGAAAGGAAATGGACTCTTCCTTAGAGCCTCCAGAAAGAATGAGCCCTGCTGACACTGTGACTTCAGCCAAGTGAAACTGAATTTGGGTCTCCAAAACTGTAAGAAAACAAATTTGTGTTGTTTTAAGCCGTTAAGTTTGTAGTAATTCATTAAAGCAGTAACGGCAAGCTAGTATATGCAAGTTATCAACTACCCAAAGACAGGTAAATAGAGTGCTTTAGAGCTGACCAGCTTCAGAACTGCATAGTAGCAAAAGTGTTTCTCTGTAAAGTGCTTTTTCTCTACACAAGGACAGAGGGCAGGTAAATTCAATCATTTACCCTAGGAAACTGTTACTAGCTAGCTAATAGTATATTCCATTAGGCGGGAAAAACATAAAAAGTCGTAGAAGAGATAGATAGTCTGAAAGTATTTTTGATGCCGGATTGCTCTAAAGTCCCTCTTCCTTACCACTGGTGGATGCTGGAGCACTCTATACACCTTAAAGGATTTTAATTTCTGCTCAGACGTGAGAAATGGCCAAGAATAAATAATCTAAAAATACACGAAATGGTTGACTCAGGGAGAAAGAAATCTATGTCTAAGTATATTTCTTTAAATCTTGCTCTAAATACTTCTGTAGGCATAGGCTTCTTCATCATCATCATCTACACTTGCTGCCTGCTCACTTTGTTTCAAGCAGTGTACTAAACCTTTTATATTCATTTTAATTTAATCCTTACAATAATGCCACGAGGGAGGTATTTTTTCCCCCACATTGCAGATGGAGGGAAACGTCTTAGAGAACTGAGGTAACTTGCTCATTTTCACATAGCTATTAAGTGACAGAGCTGGGATTTGATCTGTGTGAAACCAAAGGTTAATGCTTTATTTTGGTGAGTTCCATTTTTGATACAAAAGAAAGAACATAGTCAAAGGCAAGCTGTGTATACCTTCCTTCACTCATGGTAGTGTGGACTGCCCAGATCATGGTCTCCCCCACCTTACCCAGGTACTTAAATTTTAAGTAAAATTTGACTTTGAGAACCCAAATCTATAAAATAGTGGCTATAGACATCTATTGACTATTAACACAGTTACAAGGAAAGATGTTTTTTAAAGCAGTAATGGAAAAGTACACTTTTATTTACTTTTAACTAGTAGAGCAATAACCCTGGCAATAAGGACCATCATATTATTTCTCAGTGAATCTCCCTAGAAAAATAGTTTTGTGAGAGAGACTGAACTATTTTGTCTTAATTTTGAAGTTAAAATTATTAGTTTTAGGGCTATTTTCAAGGAGGATCATTTTTCTACTGAGAGTTGGAGGAAGCCTCACTTTTAGTTCACAATAAACAATTTGATAAATGGTCATTTGACATTGTTGATGCTAAATCCTAAGACTTTTTTTTTTTTTTGGCTGCACTTCATCTTAGTTGCAGCATGCGGGATCTGTAGTTGAGGCATTCAAGCTCTTAGTTGTGGCATGCATGTGGGATCTAGTTCCCCGACCAGGGATCGAAGCCGGACGCTCTGCTTTGGCAGCACAGAGTCTTACCCGCTGGACCACCAGGGATGCCCCTAAATCCTAAGATTTGAGAAGACAAGCATCCTGATTCCATCACCAGGACACTAATTAAATGTTTTAGAGTAAGTCACTGGATTGTTAGAATCTCTTCTCTAAATGAGGGACAAGGGCTTAAATTTTTTCTTCAGTGATGAGAAATATAAAACATCAATAGCTGCTAAAAGAGTCAGTCATCCATATTTAAAAATTTAACTTAGCTTTGCTTAATTTTATTTATTTTAGACATAATTAATCTAGAAAAAATTCCAACTACTGCTTAAACCAACTTGGTGCAAATTGAAATGATTTTTAAATTTTTAAAATTAAAGCCAGTTAATGACCTGCATAATTTATGGATACTGATTTAAAGATCAGCTAAATACCATAAGTTGATAAATATTTGAAGAACTGACCATTTTCTTTTATGGTAGAGAAAGTCCCTCTCAAATAAGAGTAAGAATAAAACTTGCGTTACCATGCTACCCATTACTTAAGAGAAATTCTTACAGTCTTTATTATATGAAAGCTCCAGTACAAGAGGAAGAACTTATCATAATTTAATAACCAGAGAGGGAAAACTATAATTTAAAGTAGGAATTTTAGGACTTCCCTGGTGGGCCAATGGTTAAGACTCTGCACTTCCACTGCTGGGGGCACGGGTTCAATCCCTGGTCAGGGGACTAAGATTCCTGCATGCCATGTGGCCAAGGAAAAAAAAAGTAGGGATTTTTATAATTAAATGAGGGACTTCCCTGGTGGTCCAGTGGTAAAGAATCCGCCTTCCAATACAGGGGATGTGGGTTCGATCCCTGGTCGGGGATCTAAGATCCCACGTGCTGCAGGGCAACTAAGCCCACGTGCCACAACTACTGAGTTCGCGCGCCTCAACGAGAGAGAGAAAACCCGCACGCGACCACTAGAGAGAAACCTGAGCAGACTGCGTGCCGTAACAAAAAAGATCCTACATGCCTCAACAAAGATCCTGTGTGCTGCAACTAAGACCAATTGCAGCCAAAAAAAATTTTTTTAAAAAGGAAAATAAATAAATACAATAAATAAATATTTTTAAAAATAGTTAAATGAATTGTAATCCAGTATTACTAAGATAGTTGCCTATATCATTTAGAACTTTAAAGGTTTTTGCATTTTCTAAATTTTCCATGTTTGCTTGTTTTTATGATGAGGAAAAAAAGTGATAAAAGATGGATGCAAAGAGCAGAAAATAAATCTAAAGAAATAATCGTTTTATTTTCTGTTTTACTTCCTCTCTATGGGGGTGGGGGGGATCCAAGAGCTTTAGTACATCACATGACTAAATGAAATTTGAGTGTAAAGGAGTTCCACTGACGTGTTTAATCCAAAACACATAATAGAAACCAAAGTAGAGAAATGGAGACACCACTTGCTTCAGCCCCTTGTTGGGGCTTTGAGATAAAAGGAGCAGCAGCTAGAAACCCCATGCCAAGTATATTGGGCAGCTGGGAGCTGGGGATATTGACTGGACTTTAGAACCTGACTGATCCAAATGTCTAATTCTAATCTGAAAATGAAAACCTGGATGTCTGAGAAATGGAGCAATTTGATGAAGCCAACAATCGACTCCCAGGTTAAAAATTCCATGCTTGACTCCCCACTGAGTTCCTGAGTAAACCACTTGTGCACTGGCTTCTCAATATATTGTACAAGTTACAAAGTCAGAGAATCAGAGTGATTATCTAGAAATACACACCAAGCTCACTTTTGCTGTAAATGCCTCCACTATTAAGCCGATGGTTGCAACAGATTTCTCCATTATTTGGTCCAATACCAACCTAACTCATAGGGTCATGAGTTGAAAAAATAACTCTGAAATTATTCCACAAAAAGAAAGATGATTTCTTTCTAAACAAACTATGACACCCAAAATACTGAAGTTTCTGTGTTTATGTTTGTTTATGATATTTGCCTACCTTCCAAGCTGGTCTCCAAGCAACCCACCAAAAAATGAGGCAATCATTCCACCAACTGGAAAGCTGGACACAGACAGAGACCAGAGCATGGTGATGAGGCTAGCAGATGCCACAGGCTCTTCCTCAGCCCAAGGGGTTGGTGTGGGAACCCCTAAGAATGGGCTTGTGGGTAGTTCCTCTGTACTGTTGATAGCATAGCTGTTGATAGCTTTTCGGTCTTCAAGCGGAACACCCAAAACATGTCTATAATGGGTTGTTATTACCTACGGAGATAAAATAAAAATAGCTCCAATATTTCAAGCATTCTGTATATTTTTTGTTTGTTTTTCCTTTAAAATATTTGTTAGGTGTTTAAACAGGATTATCTCATTATGTGTGTTATGCACATACTAATGCATATAGTTGTTTCAGTTGACCATATCCTAGAAAACAGAGGTCACAAATTCCAGTGCCAACGGGAACCAGACAGGAACAAACAAGTGAAGGAGGCAAGAAGGGTCTTGATGACTAGAGGACTGAAACACTGTCTGTGATTTTGAGAATGTAATAGTGAGTTGGCAGAATTTATTTGTCCCATATGAAGGAGGAAGTTGCAATGTGAGACTAGTGTTGCATGACCTTAATTTTTTTTTTAACATCTTTATTGAAGTATAATTGCTTTACAATGGTGTGTTAGTTTCTGCTGTGTAACAAAGTGAATCAGCTGTACATATACATATATCCCCATATCTCCTCCCTCTTGCGTCTCCCTCCCACCCTTCCTATCCCACCCCTCTAGGTGGTCACAAAGCACCGAGCTGATCTCCCTGTGCTATGCGGCTGCTTCCCACTAGCTAGCTGTTTTACATTTGGTAGTGTATATATGTCCATGCCACTCTCTCACTTCGTCCCAGCTTATCCTTCCCCCTCTCCACGTCCTCAAGTCCATTCTCTACGTCTGAGTCTTTATTCCTGTCCTGCCCTTAGGTTCATCAGAACCATTTTTTTATTTTTTAGATTCCATATATATGTGTTAGCATACGGTATTTGTTTTTCTCTCTCTGACTTACTTCACTGTATGACAGACTGTAGATCCATCCACCTCACTACAAATAACTCAATTTTGTTTCTTTTTATGGCTGAGTAATATTCCATAGTATATATGTGACACATCTTCTTTATCCATTCATCTGTTGATGGACACTTAGGTTGCTTCCATGTCCTGGCTATTGTAAATAGTGCTGCAATGAACATTGAGGTACATGTCTCTTTTTGAATAATGGTTTTCTCAGGGTATATGCCCAGGAGTGGGATTGCTGGGTCATATGGTAGTTCTATTTTTAGTTTTTTAAGGAACCTCCATATTGTTCTCCATAGTGGCTGTATCAATTTACATTCCCACCAACAGTGCAAGAGAGTTCCCTTTTCTCCACACCCTCTCCAGCATTTATTGTTTGTAGATTTTTTGATGATGGCCATTCTGACCGGTGTGAGGTGATACCTCATTGTAGTTTTGATTTGCATTTCTCTAATGATTAGTGATGTTGAGCATCCTTTCATGTATTTGTTGGCAATCTGTATATCTTCTTTGGAGAAATATCTATTTATGACCTTTAATTTTTAAAGAGAAGCCAGAAATCTAGATTTTTGTGTAAAATTCTTCAAGTTTTAAAGGTTGGCAACGATCCAAATTGAAAATATCCTACAGGTTGAAAAGATATATTTTCATTCCACTGTTACCCCTGCATAGCAAGATTTAAATTTGCTTCTGTAAATATTTTAATAGAGACATAAAAGTAGGTATAAGAATCAAGATTGGGAAAGATGAGGCCAAAAATAAAGTTTGTATACAAATTGAAACACTAGGTGCTGTATCCTTGCTTTAGGTGAGCTCTAAATTTATTAGTAAGCTTCCTAGCAGCCAGTGAAAAGAGAGGAAAACAGTCATATATACTGGTGAATTCTGAAGATCAAAAACAACTCAGTAGTACCTGAGAAGGTATTGAGACCTGAAGGAAGTTTCTTGTATGGGCCCTCACAGAGTTCAGTATGTAACAGAATAAACAATGTTTAAAACTAGATTTCACAGTGCCATATTTTATAATGTGTTTCAGTAGAGGTAAAGATCTAACAAAAGTATAATCGAGTAAAGGCACATCCTTCAGGCTCTCTTCTTTCTGTGTCATTCCTCTTGATGATTTGGTCACTATTCAGCAGCAGTGAGCTGGGAGGACCTCTGACAAGGACCTGGAATGCAGCTGCCCTAGGTTGCCAGTCCTGGGCAAAGTCCTATGTGGTAAAATCAGCTGATGAGGGAGAGAATGATATCCTCTTACAATAAAAGAAGTCTGATCCAGACATTTACCTCATGGAAGGCCACTCTATATGGATAACATACACAGAAGAAAGGCTGAAAGGAAATATTCTAAACGTTCTCAGCAGTTTGCTCTACATGAATAATCATGAATTTTTTTCTTCTAAAACTTTCTGCAGCAGGCATGCATAGTTTTCATACTCGTAAAAAAAGTAACTTTAGAATACCCTAAAATAATTCCAAATGTCATTCTGCTAATAAAAACAAATGGGCACGAATGACTCTTCTTACGTAATAGTGTTTAAGCAGCTCTTTCCATACAGAAGGAGGGGGTTATAGAGAGAGCACTAAGCTGGATGCCGGTGGGTGATCTCTGTGTTTAGGTCTGGCTCTAGGACTTGGAGTCGAGGAGGGGAAACCTTAGATTAATTTTCCCTCCAAGACTGAAGAGGATGCTTTCAATAAGGATTTGAAAAGTTCTCCCACAAGAAGAGAAAAGGTTCTACCAATTCCAAATTTCAAGGATCCTGTTAAATTAGCATGTGTTGTCAACACCCACAGAAAAAATAATATGGCCCCCAGAGTTATTCCCTAAGTCTCTCAGCCTTGGCAAGGGCTGCCACACTCATGATGCTATGTGGTACCTAATCAGAGCACATCTTTTAGTTCAAGGAGCAACCATTTCAGCAGATGGATTGTGGCAAGTACACATTTCACACGTTCACACCCTGTAGTCTCTTACATTTTCCTTGGAGTCCAGTGTCGTAAGAGAAGCAGACGAAATATGATGGATTCATAGAAGGAACCGAACAAATGCTTGTACCATCACCTTATGCCACCCCTTCCCCTAGCTTCTCTTCTCTCTCTCTCTCTCTCTCTGTCTCTCTCTCTCTCTTCTTCGTTCACTAAACGCTTTATCATTTACATCAATCATTGTGCTTGGCACTGGTGCTAGGAAGAATAAGACATCAGTCCCACCCTAAATGACCTGACAGTCTGATTCAGAGCAGAGGAAATGAAGTCCTGGTTTCCCCACTTACAGGCTGTGGGATCGGAGAAAAATGATATCTTTCTCCTGTCTATTCACTGGAAACCAGAGTAGGGATCCCAAAGTAAATGAGAAAAATGATAGAAATTATTCAATATTTTTTAAAAATACCCATTCAAATAGTCAACATGAAGAAAACCCAAACTTTATTGGCCTTCTTGACTACTATTCAAAAGTTTTGTATTATTTTACTTTGGATCACCTATGGGAGACAGGAGTAGGGGGAAGGACTAGAATCTTGTTAGTTTTAGGGCTCCTAAGTGTTTTTTGTTGCTTGTTTGTCTTTTTTTTTTCTTATGATGAGAACTCAGGATTTACTGTCTCAAAAACTTTCATATATAACATACAGCAGTGTTAATTATATCTGTCATGTTGTACCTTACATCCCTAGTGCTTATTTATCCTATACCTGGAAGTTTGTACCTTTGACCTCCTTCATCCAGTTCCATCCCCTCCCCTGCCTACCCCCCACCCCCGCAGGGTTCCAAAATGCTTTGATCTGGACAAGAAATGGGCATAATAATGTTGTTGGGCGAGTCAGATGGGGGAGAGCGTACGTTAGTGCCTGACGCACAGTGAGTTGGTGCTCAATACATGTTTGTGCACTGAAACAACCCTATCCTTCCAGTGTTTTCTCTTATTCCCTGGCATTTCTATCTGTGCGTCTGGGAGCTCTGAATGTTGCTTCAATCAGCTCTTAAGTTTTTTATTTTAAAAAATCCTTAGGCACGTGGTATTGTAGCTGGAGTTTTCTGTGAGCTCATCAAATAGCTGAATCAGAGATCAAGGATTATTTATTACTCTTTCTTTTTCTGTGAGGGTTTTAAAGTGAGGAGTCAAGGCCAAGTTATCAGCCTTGGAACCACGTGTGTGGAACCTGACAGAAGACCAGGATTATCCCGTGTTCCCCGCGTGGACACACCTTATCTCTCTGGATGCGGAGCAGATACCTTTCTGTCACTGATAGAAATTGCCAAAAAGAGAACTTGTGCATGTTTCACTTGCCTGTTGAGGTGCATTGATCACGCCAATGTCATATCCAAACTGGAAGGAACCCAGCACGGCAGTGAAGACAGTAAAAACCAAGGTCCTGGTGACCTGTGGGGAATGAAACACAGGGCTGGGAAACACCAGGCAATTCCAGTTACCATCGTCCCATCACTCTGCAGCCTGGACTTCTGACAGGCTGCACTGGCTGGTTCTTGCCCCTTGATACTCATTCACTGTGTGCCCAATGCTCCTGGCAGGGCTCATTCATATGGAACTGTGGGCACCTTTCATTTCCCCTACACTGCTAAAGCAGCAGAAATCTGGGACAGCTTTGTGCAGGGGGGGAACCAGACATCCTTTTCCACATATATATGTGGATATATTCTTTTAAGCTTCAAAATCAGGACTGTGAACTAGAATCGCTGCTGACTAAAGGACACTGCCAAGATCAAAACAGTTTTAAAATAAAATTTTAAAAATCATTGAAAAGTCAAATAAGACACCAGTAACAAAGAGATAGGGAGCTCTCCTGGACATTGCCATGATACAGAAACACCTCAAAACTCATCTAAGAGGCATCACAATCCAAATCAACATCTAGGTAAAATACTTTTCAGGATCTGCAACTTGTTGAACCTAGAGTTGTGAATCAAGGGATATTATTTTCTCCCCAACTTCAAGCAGCTACAAAAAACTGTAGAAAGTGGCAGAGCATCCATCCCTTTCAACTTATAATTACATGTCTAACCATCTTAGAGAAATCATATCATGCACACAGAGTCACATATAAGGATATTTGATGCATTTTTGTGCATGTTATAGCAAGAATTGTGGAAAGAACCTAAGTGATACATACAATACATTATGCAACAGTTAGAATAATGTGATTGTTATATATTGACTTTTTAAGTGACAAAGGAAATTGTGAAATCTCATTATTTTTTTTAAAAAGACTTAAACCTAAGTGTTATTTGATTTGTGTGTGTTTTATGTAATTCATAGAATACTTTCTTGAAGAACAAATAACAAAAGGATGACCTTTGAGGAGGAATGTGAGATTGGAGAGGTGGGGTAAAAGAGTATTTTTCTTTTATTTATATTATTAACCATTTTATAAGGAAAATATTTCATGTATAATTATGTAATTTGAAATTTTAAAGTAAATGACATGAGATATAGTAGGAACATTGTTGAATGAATGGATGAGTCATATTAACACAGCGTTTAGTTCCCACTCTGATACTTAGTGGGTATGTGACCCAAGCCACTTTCCCTATATAATCTTCAGTTTTTCTCTAAATTGGCAAATAATTGTAAATCCCCCTACTCCAGTATGAAGAATAGCTAATTAACCAGACCTCCTTATTCCCCAATTAAGCTGGAGATCAGAAATTTCACAGTGTCATCATCAACAAAGTATTAACACAGTACCACCCTGAGAGCCCTTGAAGTTACTGTCTAGTGGTCCTAAAACCAGACTTTACTTGAAGAGCTTATTACATGTGTAGCTTCCTGGAGCTCACCTCAGATCTACTAGTGGATTGGAATCTCTGGGGTGAGGATTGGGAATCTATATGTTCCCTCTCTTTCTACTAATTCAGAATTAACTGCAGGTGGCACCTATATAGACTTTCCCTCCCAGTAACTTTGTTCCCTGAAAGACAAGACATCAAAGCTGACCCAAATTATATGCTAATAATACGATATATATATCTCCAAAGAACCATATAATGTCATATAACTATGAAGCATATATATAATATCTTATATATCATATAATTATATAATTCACATTTGTATTTATTAGATATAAATCATTATACATATATAGTTAATCAATAGTAAAATAATTATAAATAAAATATATGTAAAAAGCGCACATGTGCGAGCAGTTGCACACACAAATACACACACACGGTATGGTTATGGTGTGTGGGATTACCAGAGACTTCGAATTCTCCTCTAAAATGGAACTGGAGACATCTAAAATGCAGTGGCTCAGGCAGCCAAAGCTAAGATGGGGTTCCATTCATTTGGTTGGTGATTTCTCCTTAAATCCCCTTTAAGCTGTTTCCAAGGACAGAGAATTTCATCCCGTTTACAGATAGCATCATTAGTAATGAGGGGACCAAGAAGCACCTTAAGCAGGCTTTAACCCCCTTCTGGATAATCTCCATTACTACAATCTGGACAATCTGATGTTAGGTGCAATGCGAACATAATCTCCATTACTACAATCTGGACAATCTGATATTAGGTGCAATGCGAACACAGCTTCAATGCCTAAAACTGATTATTTTGCCTACCGCATGCCATTCACGGCTGTATGTGTATTATGTCATTTACCTGTAATAGTTTTCTCTTGTTGCTATTACAAATAACCAAACAAAGCAGTGGCTTAAATAACACAAATTTGTTATTTTACAGTTTTTGTAGATCAGAAGTCTGACACTAGTCTCATCAGACTAAAATTAAGGTGTTGGCAAGCTGTGTTCCTTTCTGGAGGATGTAAGGGCAAATTTGGGTTGATGACAGAGTTTAGTTCCTTGTGGTTGAAGGACCAGGGTCTGTGCTAGCTGTAAAGCAAGGGCCATTCCCAGCTTTACGGCATTCCTTGATCAGTCAGGCCCTGCCTCCATCTTCATAGCCAGAATGTCTCTACCTCAAGGTCCATAACGGTAATGGCATTTGTAAAGCCCTTTTTACTATGTGAGGTAACATATTCACAGGTTCTGGGGACAAGGTTGTGGACATCTTTTGAGGACCATTATCCTGCCAACCACACAGTACCATAAGTATCCCTATGTTATAGATAACTAGACTAGTTAAAGTCTTAACAGCCAGTAACTTGTATTGATAGAATAATGATTTGGATCCAGAACTTACGCTTTTAATTACTTGGTTATTTTGCATTTCTCATTGATCAGAAACAAACATTCACAAGCCAAACAGGTCTGAAACTCTAGGATCCTAATCTTTCTAAATTGAAAAAAAAAAAACTAAGAGTGCACATATTTATAGGATTTGCCGATTGTGATGCTGAAGCAAATCACCAGACACCGACCAGTTCCAAGTGCATTTTCCATTTTCCCACCACTCACCTCACAAATCCCCTCCTTCCTCACACACCCGTAAAAAGCTTTTGTGAGGTTTCTGATGAAAATCAAAAAGGGCAAACAAAGGCTACTCTACTGCTCACCTGTAGCTCAGCTGAAGAAGAACCTCAGGTCCTACCCAACATCAAGCCCAGGGCTACGATATACTTGCCCAGTTTCACCCCTGCATCTCCTTTTCTTCCGTGGCAGAGTGTCCCAGCACTTGGTGTCTTAGTGGCTGCCCCTCCCACTCCATCCCTGGGCTTCTGCTCTCTGCTGGCTCTCTCTTCCTGTCCCCACAAGACAGGCATATAGTTCCTTTCTTCTTATTTTGAGTCCAACTGGTGAGCAATGGTGAGCAGCGGTGCTACAGAAATGGAAGATGGGGATGAAGGTGGTGGCTGCAGCAGATCTGGTCCCCTATAATCTCCATCAGCCTTCCTCTTCCACTCCAAATGACAGGCTCAGTCACAACAGTGTTAGCTGTTCCTTCATTGCTTTGACAAAAATGTAAGTTAGTTTCCAAACATAGAAGATCTCTGGAACTCCTGTCTCATTACCTTCCAATTAAATTGTTTTAAGTCATTACTACAGAAATATTGGAGCTGCCCCTAAGATCACTTTCTCACATTATAGGGAAAACAAAAAAAGCCACTGTGAGGGAGATAAGAGAGGTTTTAAACATTTAGAAATCTTAGGGTGTTCTTAAAGTCTTTGTCCTCTGGTCTTCATGGCTCCTTTTTCAGCTTTGGCTCTGGTACTGCTACCCATGGCCTGCAGTTCCCCACTTTAACTCCTTGAGATAGAAATTTCATCCAGTTGGTCAGATAAGGAGCAATCTCATTTATTTTAAGCAGGCCACTTGAATTCCCAACCAAAGCGATCATACCAAATATCAAAGTCTTTGGAACTGTTTGATTGCATTTTCTTTTTTGTTTTTGTTTTGTACCTCTTATTTTCAGGTTTTCAGAGAGGTTTCCCTCTCTGAACTCCATTTTGAACTGGCTCTTTGTTTGCCATCATTTCTTTTTCCATTGTGAAATAAAAAGGGATAACATTTGTAGTTAACCTTCTTTGTGGTTAGACTTGGTCAGAGAAAGTTTTGCTTATGAGAAGGAACATTTCTGAAAACTACTAAACAACTAAGTTTGAATTGGCCCATTAACCTCCATTCATTCAATCTAATATCCAAGAGGTTGCCTCAAGGGTAGGTACATAGGAGCTAGTGAAAACAGTGAGAACTTAGAGAGGAACTTACTCTTGTCCAGGCTCTGTGTCCTAAATGGTTTGCCTGTTCTCTCAACAACCTTGTAGGTGGAAATTATTATACCATTTACATATGGGAAAAGGTAATGATATGGAAAGGGTAATGAACTCATCTAAAGGCCATATATCCACCAAGTGGCAGAAGATATTCAAGGCTTTTCTCTCAACTTCTTCATAGGCAACAAGGTATTAAGCATGCACTTTTAGAAAGACTGTCTTCATTTGGAGCTTAATAATTTTAAGTTAAAGAAACTATGTTCTATATCCAATTAAAAATATGCTGCTGGATAAACGTAGAAGAGTAGAATGGGCAAGTGGCTGAAACTTAACATAAAACAAATGTGGTGTTTATTTTGTGGCTTAGAAATCAGACGGAGTCTATTGGGAAAAACAAGCAGGCTTGGGAGTCAGAAAACCTGGAAGAGTCCCAGCTAGGCCCTTAACATCCCCAAATCTCAGTTTCTTTACCCCGCAATTGGGTATAATAATAGTTAATGCATAGAATTGTTATAAAGGCTGAATAAGATACATACTGTGGTCTTCCTATAAATAGTGAAAGGACTGAAAAACAACTGATCTTTAATCACATCATTATCATCTCATTTATCACTCGTGCCAAACAACCACCTGTCAAATTTTTAGAAATCACCCATAATCTTCACAACACTACTGCAAAGTACATGAAATTATCCCCGTTTTACAGGTGAGGAAACCAGGGCTCCGAGATTAAGTGGTATGCCCAACACACATAGCTGATGAATAACAGATACTCTTGGATTGGAAACCAGAGCTCATCTTAAACTGCCACTGCTAAACAAAAAGGCAGCTTTTCAGCATCTATTGATTAACTAGGTAGGGAGCAGAGCTTGTACCCTTTCCTCTACAAAATACTATGTACACCAACCCAAAGGCGATCTTGCACCCAACTTTGGAAAAGTCCAGGAGCTTCTCAAGCCATAGAATTTTCAAGCTGAAAGGGACCTTTGAGAGCAATGGATTCTAGGCTAATCTCTTCTTTTTTCAGCTGAAGAATCTGAGTCCAAGTCTTTTGAATTATACAGTGCATTACTGCGTATATCCAGAGTGAGAAGCCAGGTCTCCTAACCCTCAGTCTCACGCTTAGTTCACTTCTTTCAAAGTCTGGGTGGTTTTACAAAGCTATACCATTGTGCTTTACATCAGTTCTCATTCTTTCTGGGTTCCCTTTTTAGGCAATTCCTTAATTCTCAAGAGAAGTCCTACAACACAATTTCTAAAGGCCCCTAAGGATAGCTCTATGTGAAACTTGATCATAGCCTATGTGCCAGGCACTGTGGTTAAACACCTCTCTTTTTGCAATATCTACCAAACTCCAGTTGTCTGAACACTACCTTCATAATTTTTGCCAAATCTGCATACCATCTGTAGAGTTATCAACTTAATATTTGTCTTTATACTATTTTTAAAGTTTTAACTACTTTAGCTGTATACTGGGCTGTTATAGGAAATCACGAAATCCTAGTTATTCCTTAAATTATAAATACATAACTATTGACATTAAAATGTTTGTCATCTGAGTTTCTCTAATATTATCTCATTTAATTACTCCCATACAGTAGAGAACTATTATAATCCCTGTATATCCCATACTATATCCTTATGTTATATGCCAATGTGTTCTTAATTTGTTGCAATAGAGAAAAGCACTTGAGAAAATCACACAGACTAGTGAGAAAATATCCTTAAAATCTCAATTAGTGGATAGGCCAGTTAAATAACTTAACCCCAGTATCACAGCAGGTAAGTAGTATCAGCACACTCCAAATCCAGGCCTCTGACTGCAAAGCCTCTGCTCCTAGCCTTGTAACTTACTGACATGAAAGATGGCTCAGCAGAGTAAGTTATACCAGATCAGAACTTAGAGGTCCTACTAACACGCATTTACCTACTTGTATGATTGTGTGCAGAGGTGGGGGCATTTGGTTGGGGGATACTTAGAAGACAGCAACAGCACTATACCCTTTTTATTTTCAAGTTTTTACTTTGAAAAGTATATCTACAGAGAAGTTGAAAGAGTAGTGCAGTGAACACTCCATAACCTTCGCCTGTGTTCACCAATGGTTAACCTTTACCACATTTGTTTAACTCTGTGTGTGTGTGTGTGTGTGTGTGTGTGTATGTGTGTGTGTGTGTGCGTTGTTCTGGCTGAATCACTTGAAAATAAGTAGCAGATACTTGTGTTACTTCACTCCTAAATACTTCAGCATGTACTCACTAAGAACAAAGACATTCTCCTACATAATTACAATACCATTATCATATCCAAGAATGTAATAGTTATAAAACGTTATCTAATATACCATTTTCAAAATTTCTCACTATCCCCATATTGTCCCTTAGAGCTGTTTTCTTCTTCCTTCCACCATCTAAGATCACTTTTTGCATTTGGTCATCAGTTCTTCTTAGTCTCCTTTAATCTAAAACAGGCCTCTACCCCTTGTTTTTCAAATATTGATATTTTTGAAGATTTCAGATCAGTTTCACAATTAGTTAGATTTGGGTTAATATGCCTTTTTTTGCACATTCCTTCCGTAATATGGTTATGTAGTACCACTCGAGAAAACATTACACAGACTAGTCAGAAAAGAGAGCAAATATCCTTAAAATACCAATTATTGAATAAAAAATATGATTTTTCTAGCAACCAAGCTATCAGTCGGCCAAGAGAAGTAGCTTTGATCTGTGATAGCTACACCCAGTATCCCCCAAATCCTCAATACGCTCACTGACTTCAACAGATTTCCCTATTCATGTCCTCAAATGGACATAATACGACTGTACCTTATCTTCTGTCATTTTGTGGGTTGGAGTCCTCCTCTTAATTCCCGGTCCTGTAGTGAGTGTGGCAGATACAGTGGCCAGTCCCTGACTGTCCTCCTTCAGCTTCCTGAGACTAGTTATACATTAGAGTAGGAGGAGCAAGGCAAAGAAGGCATGAGGCCAAGTCTAATCTTGGGCAGAGGGCGAATATTGATGAGAATCCAATCAATAAATGCTTTGCCTCTGTGACTTGTGGCTTCAATGCCTTTGTTCCACCAGGAAAGAAAATGGGAGCAGGTCCCTTAGGTGTAAGGTAGAAATCAGAGGCAGTCATGTTTTAAGGCACGTTCTAAATGGGGCAGTAACCAGGGGCAGGTGAAAAAAGGAATCTTTGGGGTCTTTTGTCGAAAATGAGAGAAGCTGGGCTGCCATGCTATGCTGTGGGGAAAAGAGAGACAGGTGCGTGGGAGGCACATGCACTGCCCTGCAGAGAAAAAGTACTGTGGTGCTTGCGTTTCAGAGCTGGACTGTGTGGCCAGAGGTCACTGTAGGCTTGAGTGGTTACCTGAATGCATTTGGAGAGTCAGGAACTTGGGTTTGAATCTCACCATTTTACTGGTGTTGTGACCTAAAACAGTGGCTCATTGTGACTTTCCTGTGCCTTAGTTTTTTTCCCCTGGTAGAATGAAAATAACAGAATATACACTTTGTTTATTAGTTGGGTTAAATGTGGTAATATATGAAAGTGTTTAGCATGGTGAATAATAGGTGCTCAGCAAATGTTGGTTGCTCTTGTTTTTGCTGTTATAGTTACTGGTTCCGTGTATGTCAAGAGGCACCTGAAGGAGGCAGTAGTGGAGCTCTCAAATAAATCTCCCAGGGCTTGGGCTTGTGACCGTCAGCACATCCTCTACCGTGTCCAGTCTTGGGCGGGTGGGAGGCAGGTGACATCAAAATTTGTTGAGCTTGAACTGTGCCTGCCAAACCATGTTACTGGTTCCACTGAGGCTCAGCAGGAACCAGTGTCCAACGAACAGCCCCATAAATGAGGGGTGTTATGAAGAAACAGAATGAGGAGGTAAAGGAGGCTCAGATTTCATTTGTCTTTTATTTCCCCTCTCTTTTCATTTGTATCACTTCTGCAAGGTAATGCAAGTGAGTTTCATTCAATTCAAATCACAAACTTTTATTGAGCCCAGCACAGTCCCAGGCTCTGCGATGCATGATATAAATACGACACTTTGGAGCTCATAATGCATAAGGAGAGAGAAATGTAACCATAAACAGCAATACAGTAATTTCTCAGTGGAAAGGCATGAATGAATATTACTAACAAAGATAGTTAATCTTTATTGAGTTCTTGTTTAGTGCCAGGTGCTGCTCTCAGCTCTTTACATGGATTAACCCATTGAATCATAACATAAGGTACTCTCCCTTGCAGAGTCAAGCTTTGGGGAGCAGTTTTGAAATCAGAATTTAAAGACCCCAGGTAGCCGCGCTGCCGTTCGTGCATAGCCGGCTCCTGGCTTTCTGCTCCAGTTTCAGCTGGTGATGTGCACGACCAATTGTCTGAGCGTATTTAATCAGGAGACGATTCCTTAGCAATCGTTTTCCAGTGACAGGACACTCTGCCAGAAAGTCATTGTGCGGCTGTCAAAAATGATAGTTCCCTCTGTTTACCTACCTTTGTTTTTTGAATCTTCCTTTTAAGAGATGGCCTTGAGTGCTGCGTGGGGCCGGGGAGACTTTTAACTTCTCCTGCCAGGTTGGAGCTGCGAGCACAGGGCGCCCTGCCACTCGCTTAACCGGGACGCTGGACCTTAAGCCACCTAGACCAGTTTCCTCTGGTTTAGCCCAGACCTCTCCTGTTCTCTTACTCAGAAATAAGTAATCTCTGCACATTTTAGAGATGGCTGAAACTTTATCTCCGGCTGTAGGGTGGAGGAATTGTTACAGTGATTGCATTGGGATTTAGCCTCCGGAGAACTGATAATGCTTTTCGGCCTCTCAGGAGAGTTTGCCTTAGCGCCCACCCGAGGAGCTGCGGGTCCGATTGCATGAAGGCATCTTCGTGTTTCCCTGGCTGTGGGATAAAGTCAGGCTTTTCTCGCTTTGTTGTCCGGATGGGGGCCCCCTCAATGAGGTGCGCCAGTGTCCAGAATCACCCAGAGATCCCCTCTGGGCTGCGTGAAACAGCTCTGTGTGGTTTTTTTTTTTTTTTTTTTTTTTTTTTTGCGGTATGCGGGCCTCTCACTGTTGTGGCCTCTCCCGTTGCGGAGCACAGGCTCCGGACGCGCAGGCTCAGCGGCCATGGCTCACGGGCTTAGTTGCTCCGCGGCATGTGGGATCTTCCCGGACCAGGGCACGAACCCGTGTCTCCTGCATCGGCAGGCGGATTCTCAACCACTGCGCCACCAGGGAAGCCCTGTGTGGTTGTTTTCATAGGGTTCACTTTGTAAACCCTTCAAGTCACATTCTGATTACTTCTTTTTTCATTTTATATTATTTTTTATTTTTTAACATCTTTATTGGAGTATAATTGCTTTACAGTGTTGTGTTAGTTTCGGCTGTATAACAAGGTGAATCAGCTATACATATACCTATATCCCCATATCTCCTCCCTCTTGGAGCTGATCTCCCTGTGCTATGTGGCTGCTTCACACTAGCTAGCTATTTTACATTTGGTAGTGTATATAGGTCCATGCCACTCTCTCACTTCGTCCCAGCTTACCCTTCCCCCTCCCTGTGTCCTCAAGGCCATTCTCTATGTCTGCATCTTTATAAAGTCCACTGATTTAAATCTCATCCAAAACCCGCAGAGAAATATTCAGCATAATGCTTAACCAAATGTCTGGGTACTGTGGCCCCAAGTTGAGACATCAAATTAATCATCACAGCATGCTACCTTTGAGGTTGGTGTTTTTCACTCAGTATAATTCCTTCAAGGTGCATCTAAGTTGCATATATCAGTTGTTTGCTTTTACTGCTGAGTATTGTTCCCCCGGAATGGATGTACCACAGCCTGTTTAATCATTAACCTTTGAAGGACATCTCAGTCCTTTCCAATTTTCGGGTTATTACAAATAAAGCTGCCATAAATACTCATGTAAATAAAGAAAAACCTTTTTGTGTAACCATTAAGTCTTCTTTTTCTGGAATAAATGTCCATGAGTGTAATTGTTGGGTCATATGGTATTTGCACATTTCGTTTTTAAGAAACTGCCATTTTACATTCTTACCAGGAATGTATGAGTGATTCAGTTTTTCTGCACCCTCAGCATTTGATGTTGTCATTATTTTTTACTTTAGCCATTCTGAAAGGTGTAGTGATATCTTACTGTGGTTTTATTTTACATTTCTTTAATGGTTAATGATGTTGGACATATAATTTAATTATCTGACATCTGTAGATCCTTTTTGGTGAAATGTCTCTTCCTATCTTTTGCTCATCTTCTCATTGAATTATTGTTTTGTTTCCCTTCATGGTAGAACTCTTCTGAAAAATTGTCTACACACACTTCACTACTCACCATCCTTTTCTCCTCAATCCAACTTAAGTGGGTTTTTGTCCTTCACTGTGCCTCTGAAGTAGCTTTTTATGGGTTTCCCCAAAATCTGTGTCTCCCTAAGGCTAATGGACAATTCTGTATCCATTGGAGCACTATCCTTTTTCTTAAAACTTTTTCTTCTCTTGTTCTCATGACAATATGATCACTTGAACTCAACAGCCACTGCTTCTTATTATCTTACTCCCTCTTTATTCCTAGACTTCTAAATGGTATTGTTATCCAGGGCTCTGTCCTTGGCCTGTTCCTCTTTTTATCTACATTCATTCTGTAGAAGAACTCATCAGATATAAGGGCTTTAAGAACCATCCATACTAGCCCTGTGCAATAGAATGTTTTGTGATGATAAAAATATCCTACATCTGTGCTGTTCAATATAGTTGCCACTAGCCACGTGTGGCTATTTAAACTTAAGTTAATTAAAAATTTAAATTTCAGCTACGCAGTCCTACTGAAACCAAGCAGGACCCTGCGAGGCCTTCCTGGGAACAGACTCCCCTCCTAACCACAACACACCCTGTGTCCTCTCCCTCTTGTTTGTAAAAAAGCTTTAGCCTCCCCGAGTTCCAAAGAGCAAATTTAATCAGTGAAGTGAGACAATGCAGAAACAAAGGAAAATAGTCAAGCAAGAGAAGATCATCATAGTTTAGTCATAAAACAAAGTCAAGGACCTTTAGTTCTTCCTCGGGGGTTATAGGTAATATCCTGAGCTATACCCTTGAGCTGATTTGCAGATACTAAAACCCCCACCAGGTGGAAGAAGTTAACCTTTACCGCATGCTGACCACAAGCACTTAGATCCCAGACTAGTTGGAACCAGAAGGTTGATGATGTTGATTCCCGAAATACCACCCAGTTACCGCACTACCAACCAATCAGAAGAATGTCCACAAGCCGATCAGGCGCCTTTCGACCCTCTTCCTCACCTTGCCTTTTTTTTTTGTGGTACGCGGGCCTCTCACTGTTGTGGCCTCTCCCGTTGCGGAGCACAGGCTCCGGACGCGCAGGCCCAGCGGCCATGGCTCACAGGCCCAGCCGCTCCACGGCATGTGGGATCTTCCCGGACCGGGGCACGAACCCCTGTCCCCTGCATCGGCAGGCGGATTCTCAACCACTGCGCCACCAGGGAAGCCCCTCACCTTGCCTTTAAAAACCCTTCCCCAAAAGGTTTCAGGGTGGTTTGGGTCTTTTGAGCATGAAGATTATCTTCAACTTTTAGACAAACAACCAGCAAGGCAAGAGGCAACTTCACAAATGAACTAGGAGTTAGAAAAATAATTAACAATCAGGTTCCTACCACCTCTTTCTAAACTATTGAATACTTACCATAGTTCAGCATTTCACACATTGTCACTTCATCCCTATAGCACCATTTAAATAAAATATTCTCATTTACCTGTGAGAAGACTAAGCCTCAGAGCATTGAAGGATCTATCCCAAGTTTCCATGGCTAATCAGTGGAAAAGCTGTGATTACTCATTCAGCCTTTCAACAGATGTTTGTTGATTATCTTTTATGTGCCAGAACTGGGGACAACAGTGAACGCATCAGATAAGTTTCCTGTCTTCCAAGAATTTACATGCTATAGGGATTGGGATCCAAGTTTTAGAGCCTACATTGAGAGCACCTCAAACTTTCCCAAATGACAAACTATTAGGTTCCATATAAACCCGGATTTTTAGCTTCAGATCTTTCTGCTATAGCCCACCATTGCTGTTACTGTTCTGCAAGACATTTTTTGAAGCTTGTCATCATGTGATCGACTCCACAGTGAACGTTGGCTCTCTTTACATTCATATGCTGTATGGCCCAACTTATTCAACAATTAATAACTGGATTCTTGACCACTAAGTGTAAGAGCGAACAGTTGTTTAAACTGCAAAAGCATTGTCATGTTTTCTGCCAAGTCTAGAGACCCTCACGCCTACTCCTTCTTTCAGTTCTACCTACAATCCAAACAGAAAGTCATCTGTTGGGCTTCCCTGGTGGCGCAGTGGTTGAGAGTCCGCCTGCCGATGCAGGGGACACGGGTTCGTGCCCCGGTCCGGGAAGATCCCACATGCCGCAGAGCGGCTGGGCCCGTGAGCCATGGCCGCTGAGCCTGCACGTCTGGAGCCTGTGCTCTGTAACGGGAGAGACCACAGCAGTGAGAGGCCCGTGTACCGCAAAACAAAAAACAAAAAACACACAAAAAAGTCATCTGTTGTATGGAGAATACCCGTTTAATAAGGATCCCTATGATAGCTTTCCTTGTGAAAAGATAAAATGAAGACTTTACTGAATGTATTGAGAATAAGGATTTGAGATTATTTAATTTTAGAAGACCCTAAACAATTTAAGTAAACAGTTTGGAGACAATTTAGTGGCCACAAAATGTTTCAAATTCAAGTCTTAATTAAACTTTGTGTCCCTAAGCAATGTGAGACAGTTGGGCCAATAATATTAGACCCTTATTTCTTAGAGTAGGTTTTAGGAATAAATAATCCAATGAGCACTGAAGTCTGAGCTTTGATGTAATAGACTTGAGGGAGGGGTTTGATTAAGTGTAAATATTTCTCTGACAGACAGTAATGTGAGTGTGGGTTGGGTGGGACAATGAGTGAAAGAGGAAAGATGGAGGACACTAAAAGGAATGGAGTCCAGGTCTCCAGGAAGGCCTGCTGAGGCTGGCATGTTGTTCCTGATGGTGCTCTGTGACCCACACTGACCTCTTGGGCTTCCCCTGGAAATGAGCCTTGGCAGAGGTCCAACGAGGTCAAGTCTTTGTCCAAGGTCAGTGATGGTCTCTATCTTCAGCCATATCCATGGCTGGGGGAGCCTGCTAGGATCTTAAGGAGAGTGTCCTGTGCTGGCACTAAGAGGGAAGGACATGGGGCAGGTTGTTTGTGCCAGTTCTGTCTGTGACAGCCAATAAATTGCCCTATTTCCTTTATTCCCTTCTCTTTTCTTTCTTTTAAACTTGCCTGTTAATGCATCAATTCAATGAATCTCTAGGTGGATAAAAAAGGATTAGTAGATTCTTCTGGCTAGCTCAGTGGTCACCTGGAGACACTCAGACAATCTTAGGTGATAAACCCAAATGTACACAGAGGCCTGTGGGACCTCTTAACCCCCTCCCAAAGGCAAACCTATAGCCCCAGGTGCAGGGAAGAGGAAGTAACCCTGGTCACTGGGGCTGTGACTGTCTACTTCTTGGACAGATACACTGACCTTAACAGCCTTTCAATGACCCACATTGGGAGTCTCAGGTACCAGATAAAAAGCTACCCAATAGCTGTACAAGTCTAGGCACTGTCCTCACTTTTCCTTTGTCTCTTTTTCTCCTTTCAAAAATATTTACTTCATTTTAATAGCAAATTAAACATAAATACATGAGACCATTGTCATTGAGAAAATTTTGTAGAATACAGATAAAGCTGAAATAACCCCCTATCACCACCTTCAACCAAGATAGCTCCTCAGGGATGTCTCTGTTTTCAGTTTGGTAGGTGTCTTTCCAATCCACCATCTCCTTTGAATCTTCTACTCTTAATTGTTTCTGTCACTTTGCCTCCTCTCCAAATTTGTCCTCTCTGCCATGTTACAATGAAGTTTTAATTTAACTACTACTCCTCAAGAAGCTTCCTCTTGGACTTCTCTGGTGACGTAGTGGTTAAGAATCCGCCTGCCAATGCAGGGAACATGGGTTCGATCCCTGGTCCGCAAGATCCCACATGCCACGGAGCAACTAAACCCGTGTGCCACACAACTACTGAGCCTGCATGCCACAACTACTGAAGCCCACAAGCCTAGAGCCCGTGTTCTGCAACGAGAGAAGCCACCATATTGAGGAGTCCCTGCACTGCAATGAAGAGTAGCCCCCGCTCGTCGCAACTAGAGAAAGCCCGCTCACAGCAACGAAGACCCAAAGTGGCCCAAAATAAATAAGTAAAATAAATAAAATAAATAAATAAATAAATTTATTAAAAAGAAAAAAAAAGCTTCCTCTTAATTTGCCCTCCTTGGTATGGCACAGAAGCCATAGACAAGCGATGTGCAATTCCTCAGTTGTCTGGATATCCTTTTCCAGCACCCCAGGCCTATGCTTGTCTGAGAGAGAACATGAGAAGAAGAGCAGCTGTGTCACCACTTCTGCTAGGCCAGATGATACCTGGCTGACCCCTTTAGGCTGGTAGCCATCACTTTAGAAAGGATGAAAGGTTTTCCCTTCCTGGAATGGTTTTATATCTTTTCTGAACCCAAGGAACCGTGTAAAATGAATTCATGCCACCCTCTCACAAGGGTTTGGAGCACTGGACTGGGGTCAAGAGATGTTTCTGCGGTTCTCCCTCTCCAGAGCGTTTGGCTTTTTGACTATGGGTAAGTCTTACTTAACTTCTCTAGACTTCTTCTGTAGAACAAACTAGACAATCTCTGTCTCTTCATGTGTAAGATGGAGATTTTATTGGATTCATGGGATTTTTGTGGGGGGTTAAATAAGATAGTATGGATACAGTGCTTCGAATAAAGCCCAGCACATAGTAAACTCTCAGTAGATGTCAGCTGTTATTATTTTTCTGCTCTCAGTTTCCATGATTTGTTCTTAATTTAACATCCTCTCCAAAAGTTAGTATAGGGTCCTGTGACTCCCAGGGTTGACTAGCTATGTGAGTTCTGCTCCTTTTTTTTAGCCTGGAGTTTGTGTTATTTGGCTCATTAAAAGAACAAGGGGCCACCTACTGAGCGGGCACTTCCCTGGATTTGTGTCATTCACATAAGGAAGGTTTGACAATCTGTGACCAATTCCTCTGACACATGTGCATCTATGGTAATTTATCAATGGGCTCTGCCCCAAATTAATTAATCATTGGGCAATTCAGTCTAAATTGAATGGTGCTACTGCATGCAGAAAATTTTTGTTTGCAATTCTTGAGTCATCTCAGTTTAACATAAGTCAATTAAAATTCTCTCTTCCTAACCATTTTTCAATCAAGTGTGCCTAAACGGCCACAGTACTCTGCAGGGCATCTTTCTGTTTATGAGTTTGTGTCTCTATAATGTCTGTGGGTTAATCATTTTCCGACAGTGTGCTATTCTCTATCGCTGCCTTCAGTACCTTTTGCTGCTAGTTTGCGGGGTACTAAGGGAGGCTTATGTGGTTGACATAAAAAAGTGGGAGTGAAGATCATGAGGTCATCATTGAGGTATAACAAACAATGTTGCTCAGTGTTATTGACCAATAGGTCACCAATAAAAGAAGCAGTGTCAGGGAGAAATGGTTCTCGTGACAGTTGTTTACCAGACATAGAGGAGTTCCAGGAATGTACTGTAACAGCAGATGGTGCAACTCGGTGATGGGTGAGTTGTTGACCGGGTACTTTTTTGTCTTGTAGATCTTTAAGAGACATAATCAGCTTCAATTTATTAGCCCCATTCTCCTCGGAAAATCCCCAGTGCTTACCAACACCCAGTATGGGCTCTGGCATCTGTTCAGAGTCTCGGAGAGTCAGTGGCAAGACTGGTAAAAATAAACCCAAATAGAATTTCTCTCTCCCTTACAACTTGATATCATCTTCCCTCTTTGAACAGGGCAAGTGGGTTTGGGGAAGCACTTTGTGGTGGTTGGTGGGGAGAGGGAGTTTTTTCATTTTTCATCGGTGAGTCAAATGAGTACATCAAAAATTGAAGCTCAGTGCCTTGGTGCCTCCATGCAGTAGATAACACAGTATCCACTGTCCTAGAAGCAATCCTCTGAGCCTCTAGGGATGTCCAAGGCAGCTGCAGAATGGAGCCCTCCTTTGTGGTGGCCACGGTCTCCCCTCACAGCTGGAGTCTACCCCACGTTTGCATCCTGCCTTTCTTCTCACTTCTGTTCGCTCCTTTTTCTTCTCTCTGCCCAAAGGCTCCTCAGGTGGCCTGTGCCGAACTGAAGGGGGAAATTGCTTTGTTCTGCTACAGCAAGAGCACAGGGTCTCTCACCCTGACCCAACTGTAAGATGCCAACCAAGCCTTACGGTGTGCTCTGTTGCCTTTGTTTTGCCACTGATGGGAGCAGGATGAAGAGGGTCAGGAATGTGGCTTGGTGGGGAGGAAAGAGTGCTGTCCTAGGAGCCTTCCTTTTCCACAGCTGATGCAGCCCTCCATCCCACCTTGAGCCACTCAGGGACTTGGAGCCGTGGTCTCTGAAGGGTTAGGCTCTAAGTTCCCTGAAATTTTGTCCTTCCAAGGCACATAAGATCACAGCAAGGATAGGGATAGGTTTCTTGCTGATGGCTTCATACTGAAGGGCGAGGAGATGGTCGAGTGTTCCCATAGCTAAGTGTCCTGAGTGACAAATTCTAGTTCATTTCCGGTGGTTATAGCACTGGCTAGGAGGCGGCCCCAACACTAGAATGTCCGTGGTCCTTTTGTCCTCATCAGTAGCACCTGACATGACTCATCCATTGTCCTTACAGATTTCTTGCCAGTGAGAATTCCCTTAGCATTTTAAGCCATTAATTTGCTGCTGCAGAGCCAGCTCTGCCTAGGAGATAACCGCTCCAGATGCCAAGGCACTGAAAGATCGCTGTCTGAGAAGTTTACTGAGTAATGAAATAAAAAAGCATCTCAAATACCAGATGCACAAGGTAATGCTTTTTCCGATTGTCATCGTTAACTTCCACAAAGATTGTAGCAGAGTGCTGTTGGGAATGTGGAAGCGAGAACTAGATCGTGGGAGAAACCGTGAGTTTGCCGCAGGAGTCACTGCTTGATTAGTAAGATCAAATCTGAGTCTAAAGACAGACTTTCTTATAAAGTATCTTTCATTAAGGTAGCGTTATATTCACTTTCTTTTAACCATCAAAACTTAAGGAATGAAGCAGGCATATAACACAGGACTATCAACCCAAGAGCACCAAATGGAAATGTGCATCAAACAACAGAATGTCAAAAAAAGGTAATTTGGGTATTTAAAAAAGGAAAAAAGGGGAAAAATATGATTTTGGGTATTGAGAGTGGCAAAGGCACCTTATTCTTTCCCTCTTTAGATAAACCAATATACATATTTAAAAAGTAAAAATGGGGGCTTCCCTGGTGGCGCAGTGGTTGAGAGTCCGCCTGCCGATGCAGGGGACAAGGGTTCGTGCCCCGGTCCGGGAGGATCCCACGTGCTGCGGAGAGGCTGGGCCCGTGAGCCATGGCCGCTAAGCCTGCGCGTCCGGAGCCTGTGCTCCGCAACGGGAGAGGCCACAATAGTGAGAGGCCCGCATACCACAAAAAAAAAAAAAAAAAAAAAAAAAAAAAAAAAAAAAATGGGCATTATAAGAACAACTATGTACAAAGTTTACAAAGAGCTTTTTTATAGGTGATCTGATCTGATCAACGTAACACAAATGTTGAGTAGGGCAGGAATGGCCTCATATCCCCATTTTAGAAACAAGAAAACAGAGGCTCAGAGATGTCTATTTGCTTAGGGTCACCCAGCTCACACATTGGGTTCTGACTTTAGATTCTGTTCTTCCATGTATTTTACAAATAAAGTCCCAGTTCTCAGCTTTCTCTTTTCCCATTGTTTTCTCATGTCCTTTTAGTGAAAGGCCAAGGAAAACCTTCTCCCAGGGTGATCACTGACATTGAATCACAGTCTTGACTCTGATGTCTCAGGAACCAAATGCTCTGGATGAGATGCCACTCAGGTATTCTTTATTTTAAAGAGGACAGATGCTCTTTGCAAGGTCATTGTTGATGGAGTGGTTTGGTCGAAAGAGCACCAGACTGGTCACCAAAAGAGCCAGCTTCTTATTTAGGTTCCACCACTGCCCACCCTAAGATCTTGAGCAAGTTATTTCTTCTCTTTGCAGCTCAGTGTCCCCATTCACAAAACGAGGGGGTTAAACAGAATGAGCTCTAAATTAAAATTAAAATTAGGGGAAAAATTTAAATATGTTGGAAAAAATTAACATGCATAATGAGACAAATAATTAGAACATATAAAAAGTAGGCAAGACCAATGAAACAAACCAAGAGACCAAGAAATTAATAGTAATAGGAGAATATAAATGTAGATTAAAGCATAAAATGTAAATAAAAAGGGGAAAAGGGGTAAAAGCAAATAACATACAAAGGTAAATGGAGATATTTAAGCATAAAAATATTCAAAGGAGAAAAGCAAAGTAAGAAGGATTTAAACTCACAAAGAAGTAGAAATCAATACAGCTGCCAAATAAAAGGGAGAGGTTGGACTTCCCTGGTGGCACAGTCGTTAATCTGCCTGCCAATGCAGGGGACATGGGTTCCATCCCTGGCCTGGGAAGATCCCACATGCCACGGAGCAGCCAAGCCCGTGCGCCACAACTACTGAGCCCACGCACTGCAACTACTGAAGCCTGCGTGCTCTAGGGCCTGCGTGCTGCGACTACTGAAGCCCTTGCGCCTAGAGCCCATGCTCCTCAACAAGAGAAGCCACCACAATGAAAAGCCCGTGCACCGCAAAGAAGAGTAGACCCTGCTCACTGCAACTAGAGAAAGCCTGCATGCGGCAACAAAGACCCAACGCAGCCAAAAAAATAAAAAATAAAATAAAAATAAAAGGGAGAGGTTAAATAGAACGTAAATAGCTTTGCTGTACACCTGAAACTAACACAACACTGTAAACCAGCTATACTCCAATAAAAAGTTTTTAAAAAGTAAATAGCTAAGTAAGAGAAATTAGAAGTTGAGTATAGAAAGACAAGTATTTAAGTAGCAATAGAAATTTTTTATCTCAACCTAAATCTAAGAGACAATAAAAAAGATGGTAAGGGGCTTCCCTGGTGGCGCAGCGGTTGAGAGTCCGCCTGCCGATGCAGGGGACGCGGGTTCGTGTCCCGGTCCGGGAAGATCCCGCGTGCCGCGGAGCGGCTGGGCCCGTGAGCCATGGCCGCCGAGCCTGCGCGTCCGGAGCCTGTGCTCCGCGACGGGAGAGGCCGCGGCGGTGAGAGGCAAAAAAAAAAAAAAAAAGATGGTAAAAGTCAATGGAGGTTTGAAATTTTGAGATAGAAAGAGGGTAGGCATGAAAAAAGAAAAGCAGTTCAAAGCCATATAAGAACAGCAAAGTGTATGCAAATAGGAAAAAATAATAGCAATAGAATGTACTTTTAAAAGGGTATATTTTAAAAGTAAAAGGTGTTATTAACTTCAAGAAAACAAGAAGAAAATAACCGGAGTAGGAGAGCCGGTAGGCGTCCTGTGTCTTCGGCAAGGCCCTCTGAGCTGAGACCACGTGCTGCAATGTTATGTCTCCAAGTTGGAGGCTCAGGCCCCCGTGGGTAGCAAAGCTCCCGGCTGTGAGGAGGAGTGTGCCCCAGTGACGAAGGGAAGTAGCATGGTAGATGAGGAGTGAGGTCGGTGGCCCAGATAGCTTGTCCCATTTGGCTGGTCACAGCAGCACCTGGGCAAGACTTCTGCAATCCCTGCTTGGGACAAAAGATGGTACCAAGACGCCTGCACAACATGAAACAGGGTGGTTGTTTGCACGCACTTTTGGTGTCTAGACATACTGGAAGCATGCAGAATTGTTCAAAGGGGAAGAAAGGAAAACTCCAGAAGTATAGCATTTCTCAAAGTGTGGGATGGGGGGTGGTTCAAGACCACGGGCACCCAAATTACAGACTACTTCTCAGAGCAGGATTGGGGTGTTCCAGAAGGTCTTCCTGAGTAACCAGCACACGGGTGATTCCTATGACCGGGAGAGTTTGGGCGAGTAGGGCTGGGCTGGCTTCATGCTTCAAAGCTGGGCTTCAGTGAAGAAATCTGGGGACTTAGTCCTACAGACAGCAACTAAAAGAATGCTGGGAATTGCATGCACGAAATGATCCATTCTCACGGGTTTCACCACAAACACACAGGAATCACTGCGTTCTTAACTGACAGTGTGATTCATTCATCAAACATTGCCCACGTTGGCCAGGCAGCTGGCTGAATCAGGAATCTGAAGCCCCTGGGGCCTATGTTAGAGGACTGGCACAGGGGTGTAAAGAATATGCTCCACACTCATCTAGTCAGGTGATTGTTTTTCCTGCTCCACCAGCACTTTCTCTAGTCATGCTGAACTACTTGCCATTTCCAGGCCCACATGCTCTTCATTCCTCTGTGCCTTTGTTCAAGCCGCTCCCTCTTGCTGGAATGCCTCTCTCCCCTTTTCCTGTCCCATAACCTGGTAAAGGCCACCTGCTCCTGGAAGCCCTCCATAACCACTCTAGGCAGAGGGTCCCTTCGCTTCAGTCCCGTAGTAGTCCCTGCATTCCTCTGTCAAACGCTGGGCTCTGCTTCTTTCGCTATTGTCTCTGTGCCTGTTTGTATTCCTCCCCTGCCTTCGCCACCTGCCCTGCAGCAAAAGGAGACTGCAGCACCTTAGGGGCAGGGATCATTTCTTCATCAGCTGTTTCTGCCTTAGCATCCAGTGGTGACGCCTGCTATGTATTAAGCAGCTGGTAAATAAATGGTTGCTTTGCTTTTCTCTTCACAGGTGGGTTTGTGTTGGTGGCTTGTCAAAAGTCAGACCATGGTTGTCTCAAACACTTTAAAAAATAAGATGGCATATAAACAGGCAAAAAATAAAAATACTATGATGAAGTTTTTTGAGCTCTGATACTTGAAGGTGATAAGGCAGCTTTATTAAGATGAACTGAACCAATGACTGTTAATAGATACACATTAAACATTGCCATAAAACACAACCAAGATACAAATGAAGATTCTTAGGGAAAATGCTTATAGTTACGTTTTCCAAATTATGGGCCAGGGACCTCAGCAGGACTTGGGGTTGTGGATCTATAACAGAGTGTCCAGTATCCAAGCGTATACCAAGCATTGTTTGTAGACTAAATGACTCACATGTATAAGTACTTTTTTCCCAATGAGTGTGGCTATTAAAGTGCAGTTTCATTTAAAAGTGTTACTGAACTTTTTGCTGCTTTTTAGTTTCGTAGGTGGTTATGATGGGAAGTCATCATATTTAAAATGATTGGGAAACTCAGGCTTATTCGGTGGCTGGGATGCAGTTAGTTGATGACTTCTGTGTTGTGCAATGTCTTCTGTCATAGCATGTTCACTCTGCGCTGGTACTTAGGCCTGTGGAAGTTGTTTGAATTCTGCCTGAGATTAACCACCACTTACCTGGATAAAGCCAGCAACAGAAGTCTAAATATGGACACCAGGGTGGGCATCTGCTTTGTTCCTGATGCTGGATCATCCTCTTCCCCTTTTCCCCCCTTTCTATATTTATCCCTTCAGTTTTTTGGGTTTTTTTTGCGGTACGCGGGCCTCTCACCGTTGTGGCCTCTCCCGTTGCGGAGCACAGGCTCCGGACGCGCAGGCTCAGCGGCCATGGCTCACGGGCCCAGCCGCTCCACGGCATGTGGGATCCTCCCGGACCGGGGCACGAACCCGCGTCCCCTGCGTCGGCAGGCGGACTCTCAACCACTGCGCCACCAGGAAAGCCCTATCCCTTCAGTTTTTGAAATGGGCAGTACATTTTTATACTAAACAAAGATCTGGACTTCTATAAGTACTCTAGAGCAGTTATTACCACATTAAAAAATTTTTTCACTAAGCAGGAAAATTTCAAAAACAAAACCCCATACAACCCCAAATCCTGTGGGGACCAACAAAAGGCTGCCAATTTTAAATTCTGCCAAACTAGAACATTTAATGAAATGAATGTGTATATATTATCACCAGACTCTCAAATACATCTTGTCACTATACAGTGAGAACATGCTGCCTCCAAATAAGACTATCTTTAAATGAGCTTTATGGAAAGCTCACTGTGTTGTCCTTTGTCTTGGAATAACTTTGGCCTGCCCAGATTGATGGGCCTCCAATTATGAATGGCTGTCCTAGTGAGGAGGAAGGCTGAGATAGGGGAAAACATCAGATTGACCTGAAGGCTATGCTCTTTCTTTCTGGTCCAGTGATGCCTTCTAGCCCTGAATTCCCCAATCTTAACTGGCATCTCTTTTACTAAATGAGTTTAGTAATACAAGATGACCCGAGATCATGCAGCATTGGGTGTAGGGCTAAAATATTTATGATGCTGCTAATCCATGTCCTCATGACACCATCTGGTAAATTAACTTTGAACTTTGGAAACCAAGATGACTATTTTTCTTGGCTGGAGGTGATCTTCTTTCAAATTGTTATTGTCATGGAACATTAACTTAGTTGCTTATGGATGTATAAAAACACGTTTTCAAGCTGGTGATATTCAACTTTAAAGAAAACCAACACTCAAATATTTTCACATAAATTATTGAGAACTCATTTTAAAATCATTTATGGTGTCTATACAACTGGAATTTGTGATGCTTAGAGTGTTCACAATGACTGACACCTTGGGCATTTCTCAGCCTCTGTTCCATATTATCTGTACCTGGAACCAGTGCTCTGTATCTTCTGTAAAGGGCTCCAGGAATCTACAGCTAAGTACCATGGAATCCAAAAATGGCTTTGGTCCTGGAAAAGATTGATTAAGACCATCACCCTTGCTATTTAGCATGAATTATATATTATCTTTCATCTCAACAGATTTGTGAAAAGACATGGAAAATAATAGAGGAACAAAAACATTCTTTCACTGTTATATTGCTTCATATTACATCATTTCATTATCTTCTCCCTTTATTTTTTAAAATATTTCTTTTATTAAGTGAGCAGGAAAATACATGATTGAACAAATTGAAACTACAAGCTGTGACCTTTACAAGACTGAGTGAAACAATAAATTCATCAGAAGGCATGTGTCAATTTCCTACAACAAAACTTCATGCAACAACATTCAGTGGAGCTGAATATATACAGATGTTAGAGGCTGCCCAGGGAAGCCTCAGAACTACTGTCACTTGGAAGAATCGTAAGACCCAAATGTCATTAGGCTTTCTTGAAGCTGCATTTGGCAGGAGAGTACCTTTAATGTTGTTTATTTCTTGTTTTAGAAAAAAATTTGTTGTTATCATTTTTAAACATTTAGACCAGAAAACAAAATTCAGTATCCTCTTCCCACTTCTAGTAACTCTGTACTTATTGCACTGCCAGTAGCTTAAAATGGATCATTATCTGTATAAATGTAATGGTTTTGAAATACATTTTTCTCAAGGTTCTATATGACAGCCTCTCTTCCAACCCTGCAGCTTGGCCTGTTAAGATGATTCATGGAGCAAGAAAGTACAGCCAGGATTATAGTGAGGTGTTTTCCATCCACAATAGCCTTCCAGGAAAGGAAATCCATTAGGTTTTCTATTATCTACGTGAAAGCAGACCTATGTTTTTGTGGTATAGACTTTGGACACAGCTTTTTGTTTTGATATTGAAATGAAAATGAACTTATAGTTTTATACCTTAATAAAAAAATCCCCAAACTCTGTTATTTATTTTCATTCATTCATTCATCCGATAAATACTTACTGAGTGATTACTATTTGCCAGGCATTATTATATGCACTGGAGATAGGCCGGTGAACAAACTAGATGTTGATAAGCGCTATGAAAGGCAGAGACTAAGTGAGGGATTGGAAATTATTTTATATAGGTCTCTGATAGTTTAGGAATATTTGTGCAGAGACCCAAAGGAAGGGGAGAGCGCATGATACAGATACATGAATGGAGAGCTTTCCAGACAGAGGAAACAGCCAGGGCAAAGACCCTGAGACAGGAGCATGCTTTGAGGGTCTCCTGGGTAAAGCAAGGAGGGCAGTGTGGCTGGAGCAAAGTGAACTAGGGTAATAGTAGATGAGGTCAGAGAAGTGGTAGTGGTGGTTGGGAATGGAGCAAAGGCTAGGTCAGATTTATTAGGGCCTTACAGGCCACTGTAGGACGTTGACATTCTGAGTGAGATGCGAAGATACTGAGCACTTGAGCAGAAAAGTGGCATAAACTGGTATATTAGTGGATGTTTTAAAAGTGTCATCTCAGGTAAGATGTGGCATGGTCTCAGCTTGGATTACGGATATTTTCTAAAGTGGGCCGGTGCGGGGGAATAAGGTGTTTTGTTTTGAATGGATTGCATGTGGTATGTGAAAGAGAAAAATGAAGGGAAATGATAAGATCTTCTGGTCTGGAGGAACAAAGTTGCCATTTACTGACATAGAGAAGACTGTAATATGGGAGTAGATCTGTAGGTGGGGTGCAAATTAGTGTAGTTTTAAATATGTTGAGTTTGAGATGTCAGTTATGCATCCAATGAAGATGCCAAGTAAGTAGTTAGACATATAAATCGGGCTTCCAGAAAAGAGATTAGGGCTGGAGATAAAAATATGAGTATTGATAAAAACATGATGGTTTTTCAAGCCCCAAGACTAGAAGAGATCACTTAGAAAGGGGATGTCCGGTGCTGGAAACTCTAGGAATTCAGCAAAGGAGACCAATAAGGAATGGTCAGAGAGGTGAGAGAACATGAGAGGGATGTCCCAGAGCTGAGAAACTATTCAATACTTCAAGAAGGAAGGAGTTATTCCCTGTGTTAAAGACTGCAGGTAAGTTAAACGGCACGAAGCCAGAGACCTGGCCATTGTATTTGACAGTGTGGATATAACTGGTGTCCTTAGCAAGAGCTGCTTGTGGCGAGGATGAAAAGCTGATTTGTTTTTGTGTGTGTGAAGGGGAACAGATAAGTAAGATGGCAGTTAGGGATGGTAGTGGGGCCCGGGGTGTTTATAACACAAGAGATCGCAGCATGAATGCAGTACAGCCCTCCAATAGAATGAGTAAAGCTGGTGACACAGAAGATTTTGGGGGCTGATGACCTTTATTTGGTGACAATGGATGAGATCCACCTAGAGCAAATGGGAAGAATTGCCTGCTACCAGTTTAGGAGGTGGTGAGGTAATTGGTAATGGTAAGTTTCACTGTTCAAGATCAGGAAACTGAGAAGCCAGGGATTCTCTAAGTGGTTCTTGAAATCACCACGAATTAATCAAGGGAGGTGTTGGAGATGGTGACAGTGAGCTAAGAGCCAAGATACTGAAGCAAAGAGGGGGAGTGACCGAAGGTAACTGGAGAACTTATAGGCTGGTGGCAAGAGCTTCAAAGCATTGAAGTGTTGAGGAGGAAGCAGGGATAATAGTCTGGAAGTGGAAATGAAGAACAAGCAGGCGTCCTACTACTATCAATATTTTATTTTTCACATTTTGATAGAGATAACAGTATATTCCAGGGTGTGGCAGTCACAGTATGGGAAAACCCCGGCTTAGAACCTATCAAATCATTTCTAACTACAGCTTGAAACAGACTTAGACAACAGTAACTGAAGGGTTTTTGAATGCAGGGAAAAAAAAAATACTTGAAAGTAACCAAAAGGTTCAGACTAGGAAATATGCCAAGAAGATTTTCTTCTTTTATACCCCGACACAGGTGAGACTTACCCAGTTTCAGCACATTTTTGACAATTTGAAACACTTTAGAAAACTGGAGATTTAAACAACGTAAACACTTGTAGGCATAGTGAAATGATAGTTTTCCCTTCCAATATTTTAAATTTGGCATTTCTACAGTTATGTTAACATTGTAAAAAAGATAGCTAGAATGCACAAAAATAGTTTCACAACATCCAATTTTAAACTTCATCCAAGCTGTCATCCTTTTTTGTTTTTTCCTGCTGCAGATTTATTTCTTGCTGTCACCTAACACTTGAAATTCTGATTCAGGGTGATGTCTGAGGTTTTTAAATAAACCGTAATACAGAACTACTATTCCTTAATACTAACTCCAGGGGAAGAGATAGGAGGAAGAGGCAGCTGGGGCATGGATATTTGCTACGGACAAACAATGATCCATTGCTGGAAATGAAAACTCACCTTTCCTCCAGTATTTGCCCAGCCTCAACTGTGCAATGCAATTTAGTGTGATAAAAACCATCAAAACCAAACCCTATCATGCAAGGAGTTGAGTTAGTTTGAAGATATCTACACAAAGCAAAAATCTGGAAACTTTAGAACATTTCTATTTTAAACTGTTTTTTCTAGTCTTCATCCAAATGTTTGGCATCATGGACAGAGTCAAAGATTTTGGTCTGAATTTAGAATGTCTCAAAACTTATCCAGGGATTTTTGCTTTTAAAATGCTTTGATGAGTTTTATTTTGGTGCATTCTGGCATTTTCTGGAATGACAGCCCTAGAAGAATGAAGTTCAAAGCAGAGAGTTATGGTCTCATACTGTTTGATGCTATGCAAATTTTTGAATATTCTAATTGTCTATGGAAAAAGTCCCAGAACAATGATACAGTATGCAAATCAAACAACACTAGAAAATATTTGGTAGACATGTACAAATGGTCAGTTTTGAACTTGCAAATTCTCAGGAGGTTTTCTTTTTTGCTGGAGCTTCTGAAAGAAGATCAGTTTATACCCATTTTGGGACCCATAAAAGGAGAGCAGCACATTTTAAGGTTCTTGATATTGCAATCCTGATCAAGGCCAAAATGTAATGGTATTTATGAGGAAATGCTGGCAGGTAAATGAAATCAAATTTAGATTTTTGGATTTTATTTTGTAACTGAATAGTCTCAGGGAAGCCAGCTTTGAATTTGTTTGTTATTCTTTGATATAGTTAGATTTAAAATTTTGCGGGATGAGCTAAAAGGTAACTAATAATTCACAGAAACTGTTGAGATGGTCAGAACATAGAATCAGGAGATTTGGGAACATCGGGAGCATGGCAGGGTCATTCAGAATTGCCATCAGCATGTTATGGATATTCTCCTATTTTCCTCCGGAAGGTTAAAAAAGTTTGACCAGTAACTGCATCTTCTTTCTTAAAAATAATGTAGCACACCTTATACCTTAAAGCAGTCAGCACAAATGCAAGTGATGCCTGTTCAAGCAGACTTTCAAAGACAGCACACACTATTAACACAAATAGCTCTTCAACATTTCAAGGATACAGTGACAGCAAGTGGGACACATACTAGTAGGGAAAACATTTTTTTTTTTTTTTTATATTTCATGGAATGTGAGGTCAGACTTCAGCCGCTTCTTGTCTGGCAATGGACAAAACCAAAATGGCTCCGGCCTGAATTTCATATCTCTTTCTAATCTACTGCACAGGAGGGACCAGAGACACCAATTACCAATAAGTAACAAGAGCAGACAGAAAACTGTTAGTAGGTCTTGACAACCAGGAATTAAGATGCTTTTAAAAAATGTGTACTTGATGCAACGTATGTAAGAAGCATGTCTTGGAAAGCTGTGTCAAAGTGTTAGAAAAATGGAGTCCCTGTTTGAGTGGCCTTGTGGGATGTCATCTGTTCCTTAACCTATACTGTTGAAGTAGCTCTAAGTCTTCTTGAAGCACTGTTCAAAAATCTTCAAGAAAAATGATATCTAAATAGAGTCATTAGATTTTATGTGGTACTTAGTGCAAGCTGTCTTCGCTTATATTGTGTGCAAAGACAATGGTCTGAATGTAATTGGCATGGAGAGAGAGTACTCTCCCCATCTAAAGGGATTTTACAGGTCCGCTGTTCCCATTAACCACTCACTGCATGGAGGAATTTTCCCTAGCGTCCCGGACTGGCACTCAGCAATGATGGTCGCCTGACAGACCCCAGCCCACGACGATGGTGTGAGCAGCTGCCGTGGATTTTACTGCATGATTATCAACTGAGAGTAGCAAGGACAGAAAAACTCTAAAGAAACTTACTTTGGGGGAGGGAGGGCTCAGTTTCTCTTTGTATAGAAATCTTAATAAAAATTTCTTTGGTCTTGAAACTAGTTTCAGTTTTTAGTTTTAGTTTTTCCTGCTGGGGATTTTATCTCTAGAACTGGCTCATTTTATTTTTAAGATGGTATTAAGAGGGATGAAAAGCACAACCACCCCCTCACCCCTGCCCCCCCCCCAAAAAAAGAATAAAGAATTAAAGCAAACCAAAAAGTTGGGAATTGTTACGGGCCCAAGAATAGTTATTCTGAAATATTCTGCATGACCTAGGCCTCAGTATTTCAGGGCTAGGGCCAGTCCTGAAGGAGGAAAATGTATTTTTGGAGATAAAAGCTTCAAAGAATTCTTTAGAAATCTTTTAAGGAGCACAGATTTGTGGGGGGCCCTTTTTAAATTTGGTTTTGCCTTGTACTCTGTGTAAGATATTTGTACAAAAATATAAAAGGCATGGCTTGATGTTTAACGTCTGTGTTTTATTGTTGTTGGCACCAGAAAAGCTCATGTTCTATGTTATGTCACTGTACATACTGTAAACAAGACTGCATTAATATTGTTCTCTTATGATTTTTTGTTTCAATGAATCTAGGCTTTAAAAAATACATTCACAAACTACCTTATGTTTAAACACAATGATTCCCTTTTATTTCTTAACTGTACCCAAAATCCCACAATAAAAAAATCATTTAAAGCTGTGTGTTTTGAACTTACCACCTAGAAATAAAAACAAAACAAAACATAAAAACAAAGATCAGTTTGCAACATAATTTAAAGAAGCTTCTGGTTTAAAATACCACAGCAGCAATATAAAGAGCTGGTGGCAATCACATGTGGGGATGAGACCCAAATCAATATATCTTGTCCACGTCAGCATCCAATTACAGTAGTTGCTAAATTCAATCCAAAACGTTATTGCTGGATTTGTTGCATGGAATTTGTGAAGATAATATTGTTCAGCAGCAGAACCTTAGCAGTAAAAATGAGAACAGGAGGATATCATTGCTTTTGAGCACTAAAGGGGCCACAATGAGGACATCCTGGTGATCGCCTGAAGATAATCCTCAATTCCTTTCCTGTGCTACCTGCTTAAAATAAATGCAAATGACAACCACCTTTACAGGAGGGGCAGAATCATCTATAACAGGACTAGAATATTTCCCCTTCCCGCCCCCCCTTGCCCAAGCCACCAGATTGAAATGGTGCCATTTTCCTAATGTGTATTTCGTTCTCATTAATAGTACATCAGCTGCTCATGTATTTAGGCAAAATCAGTAGGATCATAGATTTTTTTTTTTTGATCTCTTTAGAGTAATTGTTTTCTCCAGAAACAAGCCACATTAGTTTTGTTGTTGTTGGATTTTTTTTTTCTTTCAATTTTTCAAGAAGAACAATTTGGTCAACTACTGTTTTATTTTAAAATATTAAGTGCACCTGAGATTGCCAGTTGAGCTCTCTATATGTCTCCTGGAGATAACACTGCTGTGATGAACAGTGAAACAAAACAAACGAAACGAGGTAGGTTAAAACAGGAAGCGCAACACAGATATTGTTTTGCAACACCTTGATACCACAGGCGGCCATGCTGGTAGCTTTGGAAAAAAAATCCCAGACAGTCACGTAAAAGTTCAAATCATCTGCGTAAGAGTCTATAAGGACACAAGTCAACCTGAACGAAATACATACATACTCTGCACAAACTTGTTTACCGTATGTTGGGTAATTTGGAGGAAGGTAAAATGATTAGGGTCTCAGAATTTTGGCCAAAGCCTTGCTTTCAAGTTCTATAACATCTGAACCAATGATGCCTGCTGGGTCTCAGGCAGGCTTAGTAGTCTAGTCCCTTCTCTCACCAACCCAGAGAGAACACAGGCAGCTCAGAAACATTTATTATTATTATTTTTTTCAGTCACAGTTTTCATCTTGGGAAAGTGGCACCCTCAGGAGAAAGCTGGGAACGACCAGAGCCTGGATCTTATTTATTCTCCAATTCCCAGAAAGAACAAAGTCTTAACTCCTAACAAAGCCCGAACAGAGTGACCTCTTAGCTGGGAAGTTTTGTGCATTTGGAAAAAAAGAAAGTGTGTGTGTGTGTGTATATATACATTTTTAGCTTGTTTCCAGAAGCTCTCTGTCTGACCCCCTCTGTCATCCCATCTTTTGCCCTGATCTGTTGCATAATCGCTGAGGCAAGGTTGTATTATAGAGTCCCTCATTCACTAGAGCCGACTCAACTCAATGGCACTACTATCCCATTCAACACACTCTGTTCTGTACAGGGCCATATAAAATAGGGCCTGCCAGACTCACAAAAATGGTAGTTGATTTTATTAGTCTAAGGCTAGTAGTTTAGCCATTTAAAATCTATTTCCCGAAAGAGGGGAAAACTAGTATTTTTCTTCTCTTTTAAAATTCATTAGCAGTTGCTATCAAAAAGCAACCTTTTGGGTTCGTGAAGGCAAAAGATCTCTACAATTATCCCACTATGTAGTTATGGCCTTCAGTGTAAAGAGATAAGGTACATTTATTGTGCTGTCTCTCACCATTCGAAACTGGAAATTTTACAACACATTGTATACTTAAAGCTAGCAGGCAGACAATTAAAAACAGACATTTTCTCAGTATGCATTCTTTCCCCATTCTTACAAAGTAAAGGGGTAAAGAAAAAAGTAAAAAAACAAAACAAAATAAAACTCAAAACCCCACCAGAACACAGCTTAATCATAAGAGCACACAATATTTGTTTCTATCCCTAACTCCGAAGGGCACATGGTCCATCTTTGTCCACAGACAACGCAGCATTCTTGGGGATCTCCTGGAAATTCCTGCCACCTTTTTCTCTCCTTCTCAACCAGGCTGCAACATTGAAAGATGGACTGTACTGGGACGGGTGGAGGGAGAGGAAAAGGGTAAAGCGGTATGGTCAACCAAGCCTTCTGATTCTGCCTCTAGACTGGCATAAGTCCACATGAGTTATGTTCTTTTAAATTAGAAATAACGCCATGAAGATAAGTGCCAAGTGCTCTTCTGTTACCAGTTCATCATGGAATTTCTGTTGAGGGTCATGAAAAACACTTGGCTACTTCCTCCAGATCGCACGGATGCAAAAAATACCTGTTTGAAATTAAAAAGAAGTTAGTTCAACTGCATGGTTTCTTTCCCTCTTTTCTTCAACCGTCCATCCATTTTCTCTCACATGTACTATCCTTGCCATGTGTCAGCTCTTAAGACTTAATGGCTGGTGTTTATAAAGTGCCTTTTAATACAGTGCATCCTCTGTAAACATTCCTGCCTTTATTCCTATGAAGGTTACTATGACTGATTGTGGCATTGGCCTTCAGGGACCCAGAAGGGGCTATGTCTTGATTTGTAACAACCCTTTGTGCGCACACTTTTTACAAGGGAGTTTCGTGCTAGGATAATATGCTGGATTTCTGGTCTAGGACACAATACGTCCTTTGTTAATTTCTGGAAAGCCACAGGGGCTCCCCTTTTCTCTCCCCTAATAACAAGAGGGCAGACTTTGGGAATGAAGAGAATCCTCTCACATTTCCCAAGTCAAGGGGGAATTTGGGGCCTACTGACTACTATACAACTTCATTTCTCAATTCAGAAAAAAAAAAAAAATAAATGGTTCTGGTCAGATAGGGTAAGGTGTTTAATGCCTATTCACTTTGGCACTCCAAGAATTAATGCTTGGTTTCTCTGCTGATGAATGCATATCCTAGGCCAAAGGAGATCATGGCATTAGTAAGGAGAACCACAGTCCATTCGGTCTGGGTCTGCTAAATCATTTTATCAAACGACTGAGAGAAGCGAGCAAAATTTGGGGTACTGCTTGCTTGAGCTCAACATCAATGAACCACTGCCCAGCAAAATAATATTCTGGGCTGTGGCCCAGTCCTTCAGTCAGCCAACACCAAACTTTGGTCCAAGGCATTTACTTTTGTCATTAGTATAAAGTCTCTGCTACTTCATTCCCACAGTTTCTTCGGAAGAATGCTGTCTCTCCCAACAACGTCTTAGGAAGTTCTGTGGAAATGCTCATCTTTCAGCTAATGCTATATATGTAAGTAAAGCTACTGTTAGGGTCAGTGAATCAAAACAGGGAAGCACAGAGGACCCATGGGAACACAATGAGGGAAAGAAAGGGCTGCTGTTCTCTCCAGGTTCTGTGAGCCCTGGCTCTAAACCTCGGGCCCCAGATGCTGGTGTGGTCCCAGCCTGCTGCTGAGGGTGTGGTCGTGACTTGAAACTGGCTTTCTGGGGTGGGACTTCAATGAACTGGAGTGTGGGTGTCCGTGCCCAGATCACTCCTAGTCTTACGATTCGCAGGGGCTGGAATTCTACTAGGGGTCAGGTCTGTTTTCTGGCATATTCTGATAAGGGCCTGGGACCATCCTTGCCATCCCCAGCTGTCGTCCACCCAGACCACACCAGACCACACCAGGTCAGAGTAGTTGGCTACTCCAGGGCCAGACTAAGACCAGCCTGGCTTCTGGGGAACGGGGGTGAGCCAAGAGATGCAGGTCTGTTCGACCTGTCACGTTCTTTTCTATAGATGTCTATGTCTGCTGTTTTGGCGACAGCATTTCTAAGTTGGCCATAGTCCCAAAGGATGAATTCACAAATACAGTACAGCTTAGCTACTAAAAACTCGGGGTTAGTCTACTGGGAGGGCAAGGGAGAAGCAGCACTGCTGCAGAATACACCTTCTGGGCGACTGATCATGCCAGACGAACACCGCCGATTTCACTGGAAAACAGTCCCCCTATGACACTTCAGAAGAAACATGGCTGGAATGACACAGGACATGGCACTAGTTGAGTTTGTGGTTGTGCATTCCTTAAGGTATGGGTGACACTTTTTTAAAGTTTATATTTCTACATGTCAAATGTTTTACATTTAAAGTAGAATATAATGTGATGGGTTACTTCCCAATACTGATTCTGTGAAAAGTCTAAGAGTGGGGTATAAAGTTGACCCACTGTGAGATGACTAATGAGAGGCCGGCTCTTCTAAGGGCTTAGGAGAATTTGGGGTATTTGCTGAGTCATCTTAAGGCCTGCAAGCCACACAAGTTACTAAGAGTTTACAAGAAATTTTTTAGATGTTTTTATGTCTTTTTTGATGTGTGAATAATATATTTTGAGGGTTCACATGAATCAAACCAAATAATGCCATTTCAAGATAATATTGATTGTTTAACACAGATGTGATTCAAATCAGTATAAAGGAAAATGAAGGTTTCACAGGTACCTGGTGGTCTCTTAAAATGCAAACACTAATGCAAATGTTGAAACGGATTTACCTTATCATTTCTTTCACATAGAAACTTTAACCTTTGAGCTCGCTTATGCATAAATACTCCATCCAAATGTCCTGTTTCCACTGACCGGATCTCAATAGCTTTCTCGCCCCAGCCCATTATCTGATTGGAATGAATGTAGGCTGTCAAAAGGAATTTCCAAAACTGCATTAAAAACATTAGATGGGCAATAACTCACAGCATCTGTTCACATCTTAACCACAAAAATGACAAACGACTTGAGATAAACAGACAAAGCAAGTCTTACAAGTGTTATTCACAGACTTTTTTTTTGTGGAATCAAATGGTTGTTTCACATTTCTTGACTTTCGTTTCATTTGGGGGGTGTAACTGCTGAAGGAGATAAGGAATGGTTAACCTACCCACAGACGTGGGCATTTCTCCCCATTGGAGCACCACATCCTTAGTTATCCGGCCGTAGGTGTTTACATACACCCCCTCATCCTCATAGCAAACAAGCATTTCCATTCCATCTGTTTTAGGCAAGATGACAATGGCATGAGGAGTAATATTGCCCTGAATCTAGAAGACAAAGAAAGGCCAGGCATTATTCTTTTAAAAAATAAGACAGTATCTTAGCTATTAATCTCTAAGAATTGCAAAGAAAAAAAAAAGTTTTTTCTTTTCCCTTTTCCATTTACATTCTAGAGACTGACATTTTGCTTTGCTTAATTTAACCACCGACCTGTCAAATACCCTGGTAAATACAAACTTAGGCACTAGGTTGAGAATCCAATTTACCTGTTCTAAAAGCAACAACTACAACTATGGAGCACCTGCCCTGTGCCAAGTGTGCGCCCTTTCCATGTATAACTTCTGGCCTTTAAAACAGCTCCCCATGCTAGATGTTTCTGTCTACAGATGAAGCAACTGCATCTCAGAGGGGTTATGTAATTTGACCAAAGCTGCACTAGTATATGGTGGTAGAATCGGGATTTGAGCACATTCCCGTGTACATTGAAAATCTCACGTTTTCTATCTGCTTCCAAAAAAGATGAGGAGAATGCAATCCAGTTGGATCTGATGGAAACAGCCCAAATGTGGCCAAAAGGTGGGACCAAAACAGGCTATGAACAGTCAATACAGATTGTTTATCTGGGTGCCTAAATAAGTCCCCTACATATGAACCTTCAAGGTACGAACTTTTCAAGGTGCGAACGTGTGTTCGCATGTCCAATATTCACGTGCCTGGTGTACATTGTGACGTGTGTGCATCCTCTACAAGTGGTTGTGCTTTTGTGCACTTTACCTTTACAGTACTGTATAGAGTACAGTAGTACAGTATCATTATTTCAAGCCCAGGATGTCCGGAAGCAAGCGTAAAAGCAGCAGTGATGTAGCTGGTACTGCTGAGAAGTGCCAGCTGTTGTACTGTACTACTGTACTTTTCAAGGTACTGTACTGTAAGATTAAAAATGTTTTCTTTATTTTTTGTGTTTGTTTTTTATGTATTATTTGTGTGAAAAGTATCATAAACCTATTACAGTACAGTACTACATAGCCGATTGTGTTAGTTGGGTACCTAGGCTAACTTCTTCATTGGACTTATGAACAAACTAAACTTACGAACTTGCTCTCGGAACGGAACTCGTTCTTATGTAGGGGACTTACTGTAGTCCAAATTAATGGCTTGTTGAGAAAAAATTTGAAAATTACCATTCACTAAAAAAAAAATCATACTATTCAGATAAGTGTAGATTGACTTGTTCTGGGAAAAGAGACGTGGTGTTGCTGCAATCCCCTGGTTGAGAATGTCATGGCCATCCAGTAGGTACATGGTGGACGGTTATGAGGGGATGGAGGATGATCATGGGGACAGCCCAGTCCCCTCACCAAGAGCACGAGCTGTGAGTCCTGTGTGCACATACACACAAGAGAAAAGCTGTAACTTGACAACCAATGACGTATGTGTGTTGTGCACCAAAACAACTTTTTTCAATTGTTGTGCTCCTTTGGAGTAAAGTCTTTAAAGTCTCAAAATACCAAACAGCAACAGATTAGGTCTCAGACTTTGTTGACAAATAATTTCCACTGTATGTTAGCCTTGGGACTACATACATTAGAGGAAACACAATTTACCCTGCACTCATCCTACTACATGAAACCATGGGCAGCACGTCCCTCAAAAGTCATGTTTTAGGCAATGTGTCAGTATAGTAATATTAATAGTACAATTTGCAGGGCCCTGTGCCAACTACTTTAGATGTATGACCTCACTTAATGCTGACGATAACCCTTTGTGATAGGTCCTCTTAGCCCCATTTTACAGATGTGAAAGCTGAGGGTTGGACAGGCTGCCTAATGTGTCCACTATTACAAAGCGAATACATGCAAGAGCCAGAGCATGTGCTCCAGGGTGTCTGATTCCGCCACGTGACACTACCCTCCACTTGAAGAGAGGAACAATAGCAGAAAAAGGATCACTGGACTTCTCCCACATAAAATGAACCAATCTCCTTCAAAAACTAAAAATAGAAGCTCATCTACTATAGTCTTGCTTAAAAAACAGAATCTATGCCCTTGAACGAAAAACACTGTATGTATTTTAATGTAAAACCCAATGAGACAACATGTCCAGTACATGGCAAATAATTGCTATTACCTGTCACTCAATTTTAAGCAGCCATAAAAATCAGTTAACGTTACATGTTTTATGTTTTAAAAGCCTCATCTATTTAGTGAAGACCATAAGTCCATCTGCTTTACTGATTAGTACAAGCATGACCTCCACTAAAAATGTACAAAAACAAATCTATACACACAGGTTGTGGAACAGAGAGTCTTGACAGTCTGCTTCCAGGAACTTACATGAGATGGTATGTAGATATCATAAGAGTTTCCTGAATCAACATCAATTACATGGAAACCAGTGTGTGAACCAAAAATAACCTTTAATCTTTGACCTTCTTCTACTGTGAGATCAACAAGCAGTGGCTTGTGCTGGAGATCTGCAAAAGACTTTAAAAATCACCACATGAGTACCCACATCATTCAAAGACGTTATCTTAATCAATTTTTCCTTTAGCCATTGCCTGTGGAAGTCAATGTCTGACTTTCTTCAATTGAAGAGCTAGGAAATCTTTCTTTCAATTTTAGGGCTATTCATATTCTGACTCTGGGAGGAAGAGTCTAGCATCCATTTGTTCCCCTTTTTCTACCCCTTGTGCTCCAGGGCACAGAAGCTGGTTGACAGTTGTCAGTTTTGATAGTGTCATCATATATTAAAAACTTGGTGTCTGGGTGCTGCTGTTCTTCCCTGTTTTATTTTTGGCCTTTTCTCCAAGAAGAAGGTCCAGTCACCTCTCTGGGCCCTCTCCTTCCCAAGGGACAGTCCAGGCCCAGGCATAGCTACTACAGTTTCAGAGACAGACTGGGTGGGCAGGAGGGCCAGCCCTGTGCTAAGCCTGTTCAGGGTTAACAGGCATGCTCTGGTTCTGACTCTCCTGGGTGAGTGAGTACACATCAGGCTGGCGCTCTCTCTACACTTAATGTTGAGATCTGAGACTTGGGTTTGGGCGATAGAGGATGGTGGGGATGATTCATCTCAAGACTCTCGGCTTCCATTGACTAGCTGGGTTTAAAAGGAAAAGAAAAAAAGAGCTCCAGCCACGTTTATCAAAGTTCTGTGTGTGAGACTCCAGAGTCTAAGCCCCAACTGTCAAGCGTTCCTCTGTTTTCCTTCGCCATTATTTAATCCACACTCTACCTGTATTGGCCTTGAAGTCTGGGCGAGAATCTGTGAAACCACAAGTGCCTCGGCTATCATGCCACCATCACCTAACAGACCCCTCCCTCCTTCTCTTTTGCTAACATCATTCTCACATATGGGAGGTTCTTCGTGCCTCATCTCCTTGTCCCACGGGAGGGCTCGACCCCCTGACGGCTCCAGTCTTTCCTCTTCGAGTTCTTGCCTTTGCTCTTCCCTCTTTCTAGGCTGGCCATGGTTTGCTCAACAAAGCATTTTGCAGTCAACCCTGCACTTTGGCTAGTACACTGATGACAGTAACTTCAGAATCGGAACGGGAATGGGATCTTGATTGAAAAGCTTTTGTGAAGAGAGATTTTGGCAGGACAGCAGCACCACTGTAGCTGTCAGGAGTCATGCCTGAAGTGTTATTACTAACCCAGTGCATTCCAAACATTTCTCTCCATAAAAGCGGGGTTAACGAGTGGGGCCCATTTCACATCTTCCTGAGCACATCACAAATGAACTCCTTGCCCTGCTAAAGGAACAAGATAGAAGCGAGGGTGATTCAGTCCTGAAGAGGGCTTTGTAATGTTCCCAAGGCAGCTTCTGCCCTCACGTGGCATATGTGGCAACAGAAAATACATAAAGGGTCAAAGAAAGATAATAGTCATAAAGGTGGGGAAGAAAAGTGAGGGCCAAGGATATATAAAGAAAGAGAGAGATGTAGGCAGAGAGTAAGAATGAACAGAAGGTAAATTCACACTGGCTATGGGTAGACTGTGCAGCTCTGAAAACATCAGAGTGCCTATAAGTACTGGTCCTTCTGGCATTTGGGGGTCAGCTCTCATGATCTGGAGTCAACGGGACCAGCATTTCCCCATCCTACTTCTGTTGAATCTCATGAGTTATCAAGCCAACCACAGTGGGTACAGACTTAGACAAGATAAAAAATGAAACAGCAATGAAAATTGAAGGATGCAGAGAAACTAGGCCATTTCCATACGTGATTATACTCAGTATTCACTTCAGAGAAATCCAACAGCAATGGGGATATATGAGCATCAAGTGAGTTTTAGTGACTTTTCCCCAAAAGGCTTACGAGGATTACAAGATTTAGAGACTCAGTTCAGCCTTGAGATTCAGTGCTGCTTGCTGTCGGTCTGCCTTTTTCAGACGAAATATCAAGAGAGTGCCCTAGTTAGATGGGTGTACAATAAATCTCATTGCCTAATATCATAATGGATGCTTTGCCTGGTAACCATTCCCATTAAATGCCACTTAGAGATGATGATGCAGAGACCTGAAATGGAGGAGGGTGTACCCAAATTTTAATTTGACTAATTAACAGTATTTACTAATACCTAGTCTTTACTTTTAGAATAACAAATAAGAGCTCCTACACTTTTAAAAGAGGTTTATTATATACAGAAAAATTGGTACTAGTGTATGTGTAAGTTAACCACTGTTAACTGATGGGAACCTAAACTATATAAAAAAATAAGCCCTTGTTAGGTAATCACATGCCTACTTACCTTAAATGCCATGAACTTATGATATGGTTTAGGAGCCCAAGCATATATCTCCACAGCATTCTTTAAGGCAATCACCAAGAATTTGATCCTTTCATATTTGACTGTAATAGAAAAATTATGAATTAAAATAGTTCATTAATTTATTCAGGTTTTTGTATTAATGAATGTGTAAACCACTATACACACACACACACACACACACACACACACACACACATCATCCTGACTGAGGGTAATGCTGCTCTGGTGTGGGATGTTCTCATAGATATAGATTTAACTTCCTTTAATGTACTTGGTTTGCAGGATACCTGGGGCCTTTTGCTTCATACTGGAAGGCTCTTCTTCATCAAAAGATGTAACTGGCTTAGGACTGCCTCTAAGCACTAGGTCTAGATGTGAATTATTTATTGTAAGAAGAATCTGTATACAAATCCTTCATGTTTCCTTGCCTGGGTTTTATGTTCACCCACATGTAAGCAGCTGAGAGCTGGTATGGCAAGATGGTAGAAAAATCAACAAATGGGTACAGGCATAATGGCTGCCGTTCGCTTATTATTCAAATTTGGATTCCAGTTATTAGGAATTCAAAAAGGACCAGTGCCCTTAACATGAGACCCCAGAGAGATTCCTCTCCCTTCCTGCTATGTGACGTTATAGGAAAAAGACCACTGTCCGTGACCCAGGAAGCAGGCCCTCACCAGATACTGAATCTGCCACCAACTTGATCTTGGCTCTTCCCATCCTTTAGAGCTGTGAGAAATAAATTCATGTTGTTTATAAACCACCCAGTCTGTGGTATTCTGTTATATCAGCTTGAACAGACTAAGACAGTACACAAGGCAGTCTTTTTATTTATAAAATGTTTGAACAAACAGAGTGTCCTGTGTCCTAAAGAATTGAGCCCAGGATAACTGACCAAATTCTTGTTCTCTGAGCTCTTTTTCTGGAGCATGCCTCTCCTGTTTACTATTCTGTCTTTAATATACTTTCAAATACTTCTTCAGCAATTTATTTCCATATTTCTAAATGACGTGCTGATAATGTTATTTACAACTTTTTTCAGCTGTAGATATTACCTACTGACTGGAGAATGGAAAGGGTCTAGTCTCTTACAGTAATCTCCTCTCTCTAGATCTCTCTCTCAAATATACACATCTCTTCCTCCCCACTCTTCCAATATAGTTATATTTACAAGTTTTGATTAAGTCAATATCCTGTGTTTAAATCATTATTGTTCATAGATGAGGCATGTAGTATACCATTATTATAATTCCCTTCTTGCTTTCAAATTTTTTTCACTTCCTTATTTTCTATGTATCCATCTCTAAGCACGTGGAAACTTTCTGTTAGTGCTGTCAGTACAGTCAAATATGGCAGGTAATCTATTAGTAACATTTTATTTTTCTTGTAGGTACCTCTTCCTGAACCCTCCATTGTCCCACTTTGCCTGGACTAATTTCTTTCTCCTTCTCTGTCTCTCTCTCTCTATATATACACATTCTGCTTGTTCTGTTTCTCTGGAGAGCCCTGGCTAATACAGATGGGTTATAAAATACTAAGTGAAAAAAAGTTTTCCTTTAAACTTTGAAAGCCTTGCTCCATTGTCTTTTGTCTTTTTTCTTGGCTGTGCTGCACGGCATGTGGGATTTTAGTTCCCTGACCAGGGATCAAACCCTCGCCACCTGCAGTGGGAGTGTGGAGTTTTAACCAGTGGACTGCCAGGGAAGTCTCCTCCACTGTCTTCTAACCTTCTAGTACTGTTGTAAGTCCCAGGCCACCTAATTCTGTGTCTATTACATGTAAACTCTTTATTTATTTACTTATAATTTGAAAGCTTTAAGAGCCTTCGCATTTCCTGGGTACTGAAATATCATGTTGCTATGTCTTCTTGTGAGTCTTTTTTCATTCACTATACTAGGTACTCAGTGAATCCTTTTAATTTGAGATTTTGAGGTCTTAATTCTAGAAACTTTTCTTGTATTCTTTCTTTGATGTTTTCTTCCCCTTCCATTTCTTAATCTTTTTCCTAAAACTCATGTAACTTACATTTTGAACCACTTGGTCTAAAACTTTTATTTTCTTACCTATTCTCTCTTTTTTCTATTCTTTTCATTCTACTTTCTAGGACATTTCTCATCTTTGTCTTCCAACCCTTCTACTGCATTTTTTTATTCCTGCCAATATATTTTAATTTTCAAGATTTTTTTTCTTGGTCTCTGAATGACTTTCTCCAACCCTGTTCCATCTTTTTTTAAAAAAATAACACCTATTCTTCTTTTATGGAAACAGTATTTCTAATCTCTCTGAAGTTATTATATTGATAGTTTCTTTTAAAAAATTTTTGTTCCACTCCTCATTATCCTTGTTTCCTCTAAAGTCCCTTTTTTCTGTTTAAGTTTCCTTCCCATTAGTGGATATTCCCACTGTCTGCTCTAGTGGGCTTATCGACTGAATGGGTTTCACTTTTAAGGTGGTTAGATAGCATGCTCTTTTCACGGCATTTCAAATATTAGTATCTCAACATCTTTTCTTGCTGGCCATTTAGTTTCTCCAAAGACCATCTTTCAATCTCTTGCTTGGGAGTATAAGCATGGCTGGCAACATTTGGGGTGCTAAACAGGGGAAGGAGGTGTGTGTGTATTAGTGTGTCCTTATAATTCAATATTCCTCATCAACAGATTTGCTGGGCCCACCTTTCATCTTCTGCTGCTGTCAGGGAGGGTGGCTGCCTGACTGGGTTCTGGAAGATTTGGTGTTCATCAACTTTCCAACAATCCTCCCATTTTCAATCCCACCCTCCACCTCCACCTCAGATACACATGGGGCCTCAGGTCCTGGGCCTTTCTGGGTTCTGTTGAGCGACTGGATTGATTTTGATGACTTTTCTCACAGCAGACTTAGAATTCAGCATTTCCTGGTCAGCTAGTTCTGTTCCTAGTCATCTAACAATTCTTGTTCAATTTTGTTGACATCTCTTATCTCTTTTCTCTTCTCCTGGTCCCTTTGTCCTTGTAGGTTTACAGCATTTTTATTTCTTCATGGTTATTTTAATGGGTCTTTGGGAGTGAGTTCAAACTGGAGCCTAAGACTTTATTCTGAATGCATTCTTTGAACTTCATCAATCTGACTTTTTGGGGAAATAATGCAAGTATATTTAAGGTTCCAGCAGTGTCTTAAACTGGTCACAAATGCATCATCAATATCTGATGGAAAAAAACTAAATGAAACTTAACTGAATAATTTGGATTGAGCTAACAATTCCATGTCTTGAGACTTACCAACTTTGTAATGTATACAGCCTTCCAAGTCCCCAACAGTGATCCAGCCTTGTTTCTTTTCTACTTCTGGGTCATTGTGTAATATTCTGTTTCTTAACCATGAAAGATAGTAAACTCGTAGCTTATTCTTCTTTCCTGTTGAAGTAATAGAACTTTAATTTCAAGCCCCGAGACAGCTTTTTCTCTCAATCCTTCCCCATCTCCATTTTATTTTATTTACACTTGTGTGTGTATCTGTGTATGTGTGAAGGCACAATAATCAGTGTCTCCAGCATCATCAAAGTATTATCTCTGCCAGAACTTACGATCAAAACAGGTCCAAGTGTTTTGGGCAAATAACCATTGCATAATTTGTCTTTACCTTCTGTTGCTTTCTTATTTGAGCAAGGTGCTCTTATTCTCTCCTCCCAGTGCAAAGGGCAGTGTCTGCACAGTAAGACCTAATTCTGTAATGGAATGGTTGATCAGTGTTCCAAAACATTCCAGATCTAATTACATGAAGGAGTTTTGACAACTGGACATTTTAGCATACTCATGTGTGACTACCTTTCCCTCACCTGCTACCCAACAGCATATGTTTATGCAGAGACTCCCTTACTCGCCTCCTCTATTACTTTAAAGATGACAGCTGGTAGTAGTTTCATTTTACCAAACAGAAAAAGGAATTTCTTAAGGAGATATGAGAAACAAGTTCAATGACGGCAATTGGGGCTCAGAAAATAACCCTTGGCCATGTTTACAGTGCTGAGATCCCTGAAAGGAGTGTCAAACAAAAATAAGAATGGAGAAAAAGTTGTGTACTTGGAAAAAAACACAAAAGTTCCCTTTGGTAAATGATGGGAAAGAGATCATGGAGTAAAGAATTCTTAGTATGATAAGGAAACATCTTTAAAACATTGAGGAGTTTTAAATTGAGGAGTAAAATTTAATAAATTGAGATTATCTGAGTACCAGATAAGATGTCCCTTGGGGTGGCTTTTCCTAAGTGATCAGTAATTTAAGCCTGTGGGTTATACTTCTTGGGTACTTATTTTCCTTTGACTTCTCTTAGATGTCAAAAAATGTTCCATATTTTGCAGCTGTGATATATACCAGAAGAAAAGAATTCATTAAAGCATTGAACACTGGATTTGACAGGAGAGTACATTTATAACCTAAATTAAGGGAACCATGTGCAGTTACTCTTCCTTTTTATAACCAAAAGCCTTGAATATGCATTGATTTCTATAGCTAGGATGGGCAGGAGGGCTGGTGCTTTCTCCTCTCTGTGACAACACAGATCCAAGGGCAGTTCAAGAAAATTTGGCTCCTGTTTTCATTTTCTTCTTTCCCTACCTAATCACCTCATGATAATACGAAATGGTTACACTTTTAAAAATGGGATGTGTCACTAACAACATAATGAAGTCTGAACATGAATTTTCTGATATCATTTCCTCTTTTGGTAGGTGACTGGCAGATATACGGTTTTAAATTTGATTTGAGGGTGTTGCAATCAAGAACGCATTACCCAGAATAAAGGAGTATGCTGAATTAAACTCAAATGATAATACAAGAAGAATTTACTTGGTGAACCCTTATTTGGGGAGAATAAAAAGAGATGAAACTGAGCATTCAATGGACAGGCAAAAGAGGAAATTGTAGCATCAAATGAGGGCATTTTCTCAAAACAGAAGCACAGCTGAAGAGTTAAACTTTATTCAAGGTTCAACCCAAGAGGAGTCCTATGTTTCTCTTTGCAAAACAATGGCTGGTTCTCAAACTTGGCTGCACAGTGGAGACACCTCAGGAGCCATGAAAGCTTCTGAGACCTGGGCTACACTCCCAGATTCCGACCCGCTAGTCTGGGGTGCATTCTGGAGTTTTCACATCTCCTCAGGTGGTTCTAATGTGCAGGGGTACTGTCAATTTCATACTGGATGGGATGGGAGGGTAAAAGGGGGGTATTATTTATTAAACTCCTTCAAACACCATCCGAAAGAAAAAACTTTCAAGAACATAGACTCCTTCAGGTTACATTTTTAACTTGTCAGTAGTAAGGTCTTCACTTTTGTCTCTCTCTCTCTTTTTTTTTTTTTTTTTTTTGCGGTATGCAGGCACCTCACGGCTGTGGCGTCTCCCGTTGCGGAGCACAGGTTCCGGACGCACAGGCTCAGCGGCCATGGCTCACAGGCCCAGCCGCTCTGCGGCACATGGGATCCTCCCGGACCAGGGCATGAACCCGTGTTCCCTGCATCGGCAGGCGGACTCTCAACCACTGTGCCACCAGGGAAGCCCTCTTTTTTTTTTTTTTTTAAAGCTCTTTTTGGGAACTGGAAAGCTGCAGAGGGTGGCAATGATTCCTACCTTCCAATCTCCTTGCAGACTCAATCACCCAGTGGGTCAGCTGCACTTGCTAAAATGTCAGTGAACTATAAACTAAAGAAGTTCTTATAAGAAAAGAGACCAGAGAAATTTCTGCTTACAAAATTTCTCACTCCCAGAAGCCTACATTTATTTTTTTGAATTTTATTTTATTTTATTTTTTATACACCAGGTTCTTATTAGTTATCTATTTTATACATATTAGTGTATATATGTCAATCCCAATCTCCCAATTCATCCAGAAGCCTACATTTTTATATTCTCCATCTAAGAGTAGACGGCAATGACTGGAGTACAGACACCTTAAAAGGATCCTTGCTGAGTCCTGGCAGAGGGTGAAGGCCCATACGTACACAGCCGTGGTGGTATGTCTCTGTCTGATTCAGATTGCAGGCAGAGGTGAAAGACTTCCCTTTGAAGGTCAGAATCTCTGGAGTTACAAAACGTGGGTCATGTCATTCTGGCCCTACTGCCATAATTTATCGTGCTGCTCGTTGGCTGGGAAGGGCAGAGCTTACTATTCCTTCAGAAGTGAGGTGATCACCTTTCCCATCTGTGCAGACCTGGAGGACTTGGTCATCCCAGCAACATACCTGATATCGTCACGAGGACATTCAGTCCCTCTAGCACATCCATCTGCTGAAATCGCCTCCGGTTGATCAGATTATAAACTTTGCCTTGCCCGCTTCGGTCCAAAAGCATCAGGCCATTTTCAGTTCCCACCAGGAGGTTTACACCTGAAAATTTAAGAAGCATCCAAAGACTGACCCTTATGGACTTTACTCTTCTGCATCCAGTGTCCCTTCAAAACCTAAGAAACTGTGACTTATAAATATAAACTAATGGGCAAGCAGGTACTACAGTAGGGAGTGTAGAAGTAGTAGCTCTGAGACAGTAATTAAATCACTGTCCCTCTGGTAATGAAATTAGTTTTCTTTTATAAAGTAGTAGCAGCATTCATTACATGTAGCCCTTTACTACCTAAAATAGAGTTCTTCTCAAGAGGAGCCTGAGGCACAGATGTGATGCTAGCACAATCTGCCTTTATTCCTTTCCTGTAACACCCACGCTTTTCTTGGCTCTCTCTATAAATCATACCTCGAGACTTCCCCAAAGTTCACCCCACTCCTATTCATGCAGTGATTTCTAGCCTACCCACCTTCTACATATAATAGACTGTCCCATTCTCATATTCTATTGGAAGAAAAGGCCTTCTTCCTTCTCACACCAAAGCTTAATTTACATCCCATACCTTAAGGTTCTGCTCTTTGTTAAGGAAATGATAAGCCAATTCAAGTGCAGGTATTAATAGCCCAAGAGTCACAGAAATATTGACTGTAAGGCAGAGGTCCCCAATTCCCCGCCCCACGCCGTCCGTGGAAAAATTGCCTTCCACGAAACAGGTCCCTGGTGCCAAAAAGGTTGCGGACCGCTGCTGTAAGGGACTTCTCAGGCATCTAACTCTAGTTCAGCCCACCTCCCATGAAGTAATTCCTATTACAAAAACTCTAAGTGGTCTTGTCTGGATAGCAACAATCTTGAAAATTCATCTCTAGGCAAATAAACACCCCTGACTCCCAACATACACACAGACACGTGCACACATTGTGAGTTCAGCCGTGCAGTGGCCTATATTTATGAACGGGTAACTTTTCCACTTCTTTTGCTTACTGCACATCTGTCTTCTAATTAATGTGAATGTCTGCTCTTTCAACCACGTTAGTCAATATTAAACATGGTTGTCTTGTTGTCTTCTAATAGTCTCTTCTCCAGAGGACAGAGCCTTACTCCCCCGAAATGGTTTCCAGGCTCTGTGCTCATCCCTGCTAACAACTCAAATGCTCTTATAAAATTGTGGTGCTGCAAACTAGGTATAGTATTTTAGATGGGTGCAGATGAGCCATGTCCTTCCTTGATCTGTATGTCATGTTTATGGTAACACAGACCAGGATTTTGATAGAATCTCATCACACCTATACTGAGTCTGAGGTCAACTAAAATCTGCAGATCTTTTTCACAAGAACTGCAGGTTGATTTTTGTTTGTTTGTTTGTTTGTTTGTTTGCGGTACACGGGCCTCTCACTGTTGTGGCCTCTCCCGTTGCGGAGCACAGACTCTGGACGCGCAGGCTCAGCGGCCATGGCTCACAGGCCCAGCTGCTCCGCGGCATGTGGAATCTTCCCAGACCGGGGCACAAACCTGCGTCCCCTGCATCGGCAGGTGGACTCTCAACCACTGCGCCACCAGGGAAGCCCTGCAGGTTGATGTTTTGAACTAAAAGGGAAGGCTCATCATTTGTTGTCCTTTTCAAGTTTTAACTTACTACTACTACTGGTATGGCCTTTGGCAATTCACTAAAATATTCTGTGCAGCTTTTTCAACTGTCACATGAAGGTCACGCCATTATTGCCCTTGCAGAATGTTGTATGGATCACAGAGACAGGACATGGGGCACATCACACAGTGCTGGGCACAGAGTGGGCGTATATTAAGTGGTAGTTAGTTCTGTTGTTGGCTTTAGCCCATCACTGTTATGTGATAAGTTCACTCTGAATCTCATTGCTCTCCTGGGTATCAGTTCTTTCTAAATATAAAATTATATCAGTTAGGGTATCAGTTCTTTCTAAATATAAAATTGCTTTTGGTCTCTCTTGAGGCCGAGACAGTCCCAAATCCGGTCTCTAACACCCACGATTCAATCAGCACTCTTCTGATAGTAAGATTCCTGTTTGAGGGTCAATTCATTAATGAATGGCAGAAAAGCACCAACTTACCCCACAGAGCTGCACAAAGTATTTCTGAGTTGAATCGCTTCTTGTATTTTCTGATTTCTGGTGTGTCACTATGAGGCCGAATGTTGGTTGGGTTTACGTTTACCACTGAAATCTTTCTTGCTTCATTTAGTTTGGCCTGTTCTTGCCTAAGAAGTTCGCTAGTAAACAGAGCTTTGAGAAAAAGAATCAGAGAAGTCAGTGGCATCTTAAAATATAACCAATGGAGATACGGAAAAGGGGCTTCAAATAACTATGATTTCTCCTTGTTTAGTGTGCATTATGGTAAAGGCAAAGAAACACTGAAACTATAAATATTTTACACTTTTTTAGTAGAATAAAGTATGTCATTCATAAAAGCAGTGTTTTATCCGTTAGTAAAACAGGCTTACAGACACTACTTGAGTAGTTTAGGGAATTAATATTCATCTCATAAAATTAAACACACCATCCTCATCTCCTGTAATATATGCAGGACAGATTAACTTTTTGAAATTTCACATTATCAATTGACAAACTGGCCTAAGTTGAGTCTGATGATTAGTGAGTAGCAGAATTCTAGAAAGCAAGACTGTCCTCTAAATCAGCCAGACTCTTGAAGTGGGAAGCACACACCTAGAACTCAACACAACTCAACACGCATTTATTTTGTCTACTGCGTGCACAGCACTGTACCCAGAAATTGCTTCTGAGAAATATGTGGTGAGTTTGGAGATCTCTGAGGAACTGCTTTTCCTAGGGCCCCTGGATACCTCTGGGTTCCTACCAGAATCAAAATTGAAGAGATGAAAAAAATAGAAAGAACTTTGTCTGAGGAATCCTATTTAAAAAAAAAGTAATAAAAAGTCTTCCCTTTAAGACAGGGCCTAAGCAGTTAATGGCTTAACTATTGAATTAATAATTATTTTTTATCAGGTCATATCAAAGCAGAAACTAACACATAATTATAAAGCAATTATACTCCAATAAAGATGTTAAAAAAGAAAGGAGAACCAAGCTGTTTCTAAAACATCGGGGCCTTCTAGCTTACCGGCAGCTGATGATTCCTCATCCTCTTCATCTTCCTCAGTGGGAGACGTCTGGTACACTCTGGGGTCCACAAAGGGGGTGAAGGAGGCTTTGGTGCTGCTCCCCATACCATACTAATCAATAAGCAAGAAGATTAAGAAGAGCAGATAGATAAATACTGTAGCAACAAACGATGCTAATAATACTTTGCTTGGGCTTTAAAATTATTAGAAACTCTTCAAACCATCCAACTGTTCACACTCTGACCCCCAAGTCAAAGTGTGTGCTTCTCTCTCCAGCTTCTACTGATACTGGTTCCTCACTAACCATTATGTCTTTGCAGGGTTTCATTAATCATCAGACTGCAAGAACTGTAGTGAGCAAATTATATTATGGACCATACGTGGCACCTTAATATCTGATAAGATGGCTGTAGTGACAGAGCCTATTTCTCCCTTGAAGTAAAAGCAATCTCCTATTGACCAAATGGTTTTAAGAAAAGCTGACACAAACTGGCAGTAAACTAAGTAAGCATAGCAACACAGCTGCACTTCATCCTGAACACAAGATCAACCAAAGACACCCTCTTGGGGCCTTTGGGGCCTTCCATGCTGGCCTGGTGATGCAGGTGGATTGGTGTTGCCTCAAGAAGCCTTAAAATCTGCAATTCAGGAACAATTTCATCCAGGGAATGAAGATTTTTCCTTTCCATGATAGTTTCCTTAAAAGGATACTTATATGCCCTATGTGGGAACTTCATGAAGATACTAGGTTTGCAGGCAATACACTTTAAGGGCTTATTTAAAAAATAATCTCAAGGGCTTAGAGAGCAAAATTAAGATATGAAGTCAGAACTACACTAGGGAACAGTAAACTATCAAGGCTTCATGTCCCAATATTCTGTTTTTGAGTATAGTCAAAGGAGCTTCAATAACCATCTCCCAATTTTGTCTGTCATCTCCACTCCTACTTACACTTAAGTCCTTTAAATATTATAAACAGATCTGCACTCAATATAAGAAGCATCTTTTTGGGGGATAAATGTCTTTAAGTTCTAATTTTTTTCTCAGGTTTTAATTTAAAAATAAAACCAGTATCCCAAGACCCCTAAACACATAAGGAGAAAACCACAAAGGCCCAATCTGACTTTAATTCAAGATTTCCCCTTCAAGTTATGAAATCAAAACCATTTCATCCTCCATAAGGTAGGACTCCCCCTCCCAAACAGAGCACTTCCACAGACATTGTCTCCTTTGATCTTGAGAAGTCTATGAAGGAGGTGTGCAAGTACTGACATTCCCACTTAGACCTGTGGAAGCAGCAGAATGTGGAGTAGGGTCTGACTGCACGGAGTCCTCCTTGGCACCCAAAGTCAGGCAGAAAACAACTGTCCACAGTGCATGAAGCTGTAACAGTGCTCTACGTTCCTTCCCTTGCGGCAAAGTTCACCTGCTCTGTAGCTTTAGAATCCAAATGGTGCATCATAAAAACTCAGTGTATGGACAACCTCAAAAACAGCGTTATAAACTGTATGCATTATAAACACATGTAGGGTCTATGTGTGATTCAAAGGACTATTCATGAAACATGACCAAGCACTGTGATCTCATCTGACTGGTCAAGCTCGGTCAACGATCTACAAGCACTTTCCGGCAGATTGTTTATTCTGGCTTTTTTCCCCAGACTCTTTTCGGTGTAGGAAAGATAATATCCCACTTCTCCCTTTCTTGTGCTATTTGGAGTTTAGGAAGATGAACACTTTGAGAACGTATCTATTTTTATTTTTCATAAACAAATCATTTCAACCTTATTTCACCTAAGTCAAACTTAGTTTGACTAAATTAATGTAACTATGAACCTCAACTATTGGCCTTGGAATCTCTACAGGCTAAGGTTTCCTTTCCTGGCCTGGGAGATAGGAGGTCCCAGTTCTGGTCCCAGCTCTGTCACAAAACAGCTGTGTGCCTTTAGGCAAGGCACTTAACCTCTCTGAGCCTCGCTATTTGCTTCTGTAAAAACAGGCTTTGGTCCAGATGCTACCTGAGAACTTTTCACTGCTCTGTTTCTAGGATTTGGTCCATTTGATCATATGCATAAGTAATTATACAGTATAATAAAACCCAACCAAACATGCTTCTGGGAGCTTGGCAAAGCCTCCTTCTTGAGGGGCCCGGGGTCTCAGAACCCCCTGCCATAGGACAGAGCTGTCGTGGCTATTGCCCAGCACCTACTTCAGTCCCAGAGTCCATCTCCTGGGGGTGGGTGGAGACGCGGCCCAGGCCCTCAGTGGGGGTCCCCGCAGGGGAATGGCTCTGCTGCACCAGGTCCGGGAGGTTGATGTGGCCGGCGAAGCCATTGCTGTCACTATGGCCAGATCGCTTCTTCTCTCCAGACGTCTGAGGGGGCACAACACAGGGAGGCCGTTAGAGAGGGAAGGCAAAGGCCACAGAGCGATGTCACCCCTCACACAGCACAGCTGCAGTGGCGTGCAAACCGTCCCCCTGGGGAGTGGGAAGATATTCAGATCTCTATTTTATCTAAGAAAAATAAGAAAAAAGTTAAGCTTTGCTAATATTTAGTACATGGATTGACGCTGGGGCCTTATGCTCCAGCATGAAGGGCAGTCCGGGGTCACATACGATGAGGAGGTGCCCTGTGGGAAGACAGGAATGCCGCGGGTGGAGGGGCACCAACAGGGGCCGTGCATTGTGTGCGTGTGTGCTGTGCACGCACACCAGGTCACATAGACACAAACCCACAAAACAGAAACATCACCTAAAATGTCGCTGAAAAGAAACAGTAGGATGAGATGTAACACTAATAATTCAGGCCCAGTGTACTCCAAGGACATGCAGAGATGATTCCCAACTCCCAGGGTTCTTTGTCAGTCACGAGGTCAAACCAATGGTTAACTAATCGTATCTGATGAGAGTTACAAAGAAAACATGGAAATAATCTAAAGATTATTTGAAAATATGGGTTCACATCCACTATCACTAATGTTGAATCTCTCGGTAAGCAACTATGGTGGCTTGTGCCAGGAGCTGGTAAAAAAAAAGAAGTTATCATGACTAGGAAAGCAACTGAAATATTGTTTAGAGCATCCTTTCCCCCCCACACACAAATATTATCTCATTTATTAATTGTGGCTCAGAGATGTTAAATAAGCAGTCCAAGATCACACAGCCCAAGATGGTGAAGGCAGCAGAGCCCGGGAGTGTGCCTGCTTTGGCTGGACGCCACTGCCTGCTCCAGAAGCTCGAGTGGGCAAGCGGGGGCAGGAACCCAGTCCTCAGGCCCCCCCCGCGGCTCTTCCTCCAGAGCCATCCAGGCCCTTGAGGAATCTGTGCCCTGGGCAAAGCCTTCCTCTGAGGTTTGGGAGCGAGGGAGAGACACTGGGCCACTAAGTCAGCTGGGTCAGCCCTCCCCTAGGGGCCAATCCCTCCCCCCTCGGGTGGGTCGGGGCCTCACACCCATCCCCAGGGCCCACCTCTCCCGCCCCTTCCCCTTCCAGGATCTCCTCCAGGCGGCCACCAGAGTCTGCATAAACCAAGCTGTGGAGGGCAGCCTATAGCATTGCTTTTTAATGTCCTTTAAAGGTCTTTTATAAAGTATATAATTTTAGTGCAGTAGGACAAATGCATAATTTGTAAACAAATAAATACACTGTGTTATGTGGCAGTCCCTGAAATTCTTACTGATAAGGTTGCATGACCTAACACGTTGGAAATCATTGCCGTGGAGAGCAAAGCCTCCTCTCAAAGATGCTAGGGATGACATACAGAATTAAAAGAAAATCCTGTTCCCCAAAAGCCAGTGCCCATACTGTAGTCCTGGCTAGTACTGCACTTTCTGATTTCACATTTATATGACTGGCTCACTGAGGTTTCTTACAGCAGACCTGATTAAGTAATGATTCCCTCTTTGCCTTTTCTCTTTTTCATTCATTTGCCCAACATTTCTGAGTGTCTACTAAGTGTGAAGCATTTTGCTGAACATGAAGGAATCAATCTGGAGCAAGGCAGACACACTCCCTGCCTTGTCTGGGGCTGGCATGGGAAGGGGTCGTGCTGTTTCTCTGACCACCTCCCTGGCCTGGCTTCTTCCTTCCGGAGCCTGTCCCGCCTGGTCTTGCAGTTACAGCTCTGCACCTGCCTCTGGCTGGAAGTGAAAGGAGGCACTTTGTGGGGAAAGATGAAACAGACTCCCAAGTTCCTGAAGGGGTGCATGTAACTGATGTTACTAAGAAGCTTGAGAGATAACTGGATAGCCTTAGCGCCCTCTGTATTTCTGGCCACAATACTTCTGGCCCACGACTGCCCAGGAGAGGGGCATTTTCCGGACTCACTTTGTCACGGTGCTCATCTGAACACTTCATCTTCTAAATTACATTTAAGGGGTTCAGTCCTAATTTATTATATTATCCCCTATTTTATGTGTACTGGGCAGCTTCTCCCGCCTTCTTACTTCTGTTCAAATACTGAAAAGCTTTTTACCATTTCCCTCCAACTTTCCAGTAGCATAAATCGCACATTGTCTCTTTAGAGTTTTGTGGTCTCTCTGGTATCAGCAGTGTTCTGCCTCAAGCCAAAAATTAAAGCAGACACACTGGTTATCAAAGAAAGACCTGAAGAGGCTCAGAAGGGAAATGGCCCAGACAGTGAGAAGCTTGAAGGAATTCAGCAGTGACCCCTGAATCTTCCCACTTCTGAGTCATCACCCTTTTGTTCATTCAACCAGCACCCTCTAGAATTAAATACCTTCTGTGTGCCATTCTGCTGGGAACACAAAGATAAATGAACAGCAGCTCTGTCCTCTACGATCTCACTAACAGAGCCCCAAAGAGCTCTACGATCTTCATGCCCTCACCAGTCCCATGGGGGAGGGCACTAGGGTGTTCTGAGTATCAGTAGATGCTGGGTATCACGCTGAACACCTTAGGTTCATCTCCTCACAATTCCACCGGGGGCTAGCTTATATTATCCCCATTTTACAGATGGAAAAGCTTCAGTGTAAAGAATTCAATTAACTTGCCCCATGTGACATGGGTTGCAAGTGGTGAAATCAGGGTCTGAACCTAGGCTGTCTGGAAGCAGAGCCCCGCTCTGGTGGCTGCTGTCCTATGTGGCTCCGCTCTCAGCCTCAGCTGATTGACTGGACCAGGAGTGGACACCTGAGCCAAGCACGATCAGATTCCCATTGGAATTTCCAGTTAGGCCTGAGAGATACTGCTCAGTCTCTGCTGGGCAGCTGAACTAGGATGTGGTGAACACCTTGCAATTGGGAGGGTGGGTATGGAGACGTGAGAGCACGTGCTTGAGGGGGAAGAGGAAGCTGCTGTGTGGACAGAGAGAACAAGGGAGAAAGTGGAGGAAACAGAGATGAGGGTAAGGAGAGACAGGCAGTGAGGGAGCCAGAGATCTGCACACGAGAAGCCGCCTGAGCTCCTAATCCCTTTTCAGTTTCTGGTTCCAACCCTATGCAGGGTCCCAGCTTGCCTTCTGCCTTTGGATTCCTTCTAGGAAACACCTCTGAATCTCTGATACCTACCCCGCCTTTTTTTCTTAATCTGTTGTACGTGGGTTCTCTTTTCTAGTACTTGTAACCGGTATGCTAATATCCTCGTTCAGTGGGTGGGCAGACCCTGGAGAGATACCAGCTGGGCAGTAAGGAAGGTGCTATGGACAGAGGCCCACGGAGTCCCAGGAGAGGCTTCAAGGAGGAAGGGAAGCTGAGCCAGACCCCCAGGGGTCTGCTGGGTGAAGAGTGGGCTGCAGTGGGGGGAGGAAGAGGAGCTATTCCAGGAGATGGGTCCCTGTGGACAAAGTGGTAGATGACAGCTGGTGTGGTGTATTCTACAAGGAGAGTAAGGAAAGGTCCTATGGGGCTGTAGGAGGGGGAAAGGTAGAACCACGGGGGCAGGGGTGTGCACTACAAGGGGGATGGCCTCTGACAAGACCATGGGTAGGAGAGCCAGAGTGCCCCTATAGAAGCATCTGGTCTACTCCAACAAGAAGTACGAGTTAAGTGACTCTCCTTGATGTTCATCTTGGGGAACTGAACCATAAAGAGTTTTTATTTTCTTCTCCTTCTGTCATACTTTAATTTGTATTTATCTTTTTAATACACATACTTTTAATGGATTTCAAGTCCGGTTGTTACTTTAAAAGCCCACATTTGTAAAAAGAACAATTTAGAAATTGAGAGGACAAAAAGATTTTAGGGCCCGCAATAGATCAAATTCATATATGACGCTGCTGAATGCACTTTTCAAGGTGACTGACTGTGGTCATAGAGTATTGGAATGCTTTAAACAATATGGAGCCATTTGGATGTGGCTGGCAACTGAACTCAAAATGTGGCTCCAGATGTCCACGTCAAGGTATTGACTCTGTCCTAAAGATTCAAGCAAATTTGAAACCACATTAGAAACTGGAGTCCTTTTATTTGGAGTCAGAGAGTAACTCATTCCAGAACATTTCCCCTCATGTTTTCCCAAGTGGCAAGGTCTAGTGAGAGAAGCCCTCTACACTTGCATTGAAAGTATCCATTCACCGCGCTGGGAGATTTATATGCCAGCACGACACAATGTCAACTTCAGCAGCCAAGTCCATTTTTCATTTCAGGCTTCCGTGAAAGGGCTCTTTAAAGTCTACTTGAAAGATTCGGCAAGGCCATAAAACGAAATTCTAGCAAGTTGCTTTGTGAACTAGTCTTCCAGTTATAGCTCTACTGCCCATTATTATTTCAAAGGCCTTATTCATCTCAAAACTACAGTTCCTTTCTTTCTAACAAAAATGAGATGCCCTCTGCCTTTTTGGAGAGCAAAGCCTGCTATTACTGTTTTCCAATCTATCCTGGCTGAGGAAGGGGAATGACAGATGATATATGTTTGTGTTTCAGAAGGAAGAATGGGAAGCGGTAACAAGTAAAAGGAGAGCTTGATGCTATGGAGAGGGTGAAATAAAACAGGTAACATTTATTGGATGCTTACATGCATTAACTCATTTAATCCCCCCTCAAACATCTTGTGAGTCATATACTATTACTTATGAAATTTTATAGATGACAAAATTGTTGCAGGGAGAGGTCAAGTAACTTTTGCCCAATGTCACCAGACATTACTTTCCTTCCAAGAAAAGACCTGCTTGCATGGTGATGATGAAGTGAAAAAGAAGAAAAGACAGATTCTAATGTGTCCAGGCCCTTCTTATCGGCACAGATACAAAGGGGAAGTAGTGCATGTTGGAGGGACAGGGGCAAGGGAATGTGTGCCCCCTGCCCCCAAATGATGTTCCTAGAGTTTAAAAAGACAAAATTCCTCAAAGTGCTAAAGGTGTGTTTTTAAGTACATCTTTGTATTTCTTTGTTCTTTCACCAGTACAGCTTAATAGTCTTTAATGTTAATTTAACTAGATAAGATGATATCACCATTTCTTGGAACTACCGAGCATTTTCTACATAAAACCCACAAGGATAAAACCTGGGATCGGGAGGAGAAGGCATAACAAGGCCACTGATGTTATTTGGATAGACCATTCATTTCTGTTTCCCTGTGGTAGGAAACATCTGGGTTTGCCAGTCTTAGATCCTCAGGCTCAAATGCTATATTCCGATTTGCATAGCTTCCACTGAAGAATCTGGACAAATCTGATTAAGCTCAGAAGGATGCAGGAGAGAAGGAAGACAATTAAAATCACTCAACCATTTAGAAACACGGGTCCTTCTCCCTCTCTCCACCCCGTTCCCTAAAATACAAGCAGTAAGCATCCTCTGTGAAAGCTCTAATAAAAAAACCAATTAAGAAATGCACTTCTTCTACAGTTTTTATACCAACTTACTTCTCTTATCATCAAGGTCCCTTCTCTTGAAATACTGCTGCTGAAAGTGTCTGCGTGAGAGGTCTCCAGCCCACGTGTGCTGACCATTCCCACATTGTACTGCTCAGCGCTCCCCGGGGCTCCTGTGGGTCTGAAATGGGAAGGAACAACATTCACGACAGTGTATGTTTCGGGAACACCTGTTTCCTGTCCACAGTAATATTTCTTATTGTGGTGAAATATACCTAACATGAAATTTACCATTTTAACCATTTTAAGTGTAAAGGTCAGTGGCGTGAAGTACGTTCTACTTTCATCTTTAATGCTGCACGGATGCTCGAACTGAGGTCCCACTTCTGCAGCGGCCCCTCTGGACCTACTCTCTACCCAGCAGCCAGCGTGAGCAACCAGGCTCTGCATGATCTCTAAGCCTTCCCTACGCTGGCTTAGACCAGCAGGCGGCCTGAATTTTGCACATGCTGTTCCCTATGCCTGAAAAGCTCTCTCTCACCCTGGCTCTTGGCTGGTTCCCTCTCATTTATCTGATTTCATCTTATCTGATACTTTCCCTGAGAAGCCTTCTCTCACCACCCATCAGTGTCTTATCCCACTAGCCCCTCTTCTTTCTCTTCATCCTTTTTCCTTAATAGTTCCCATTACAATTTGTAATTCTTTATCTTTTTGACTCTTTTAACTTTTGTATTCTCTCTCATTAGAACAGATGCGTGTGAGGGCAGAATTCTTGTCTCTCTGTTCATCCCTGTATACCTAGTACCCAGCATAGAGCTTGGCACAGAGTAGGAGTATAAAAAACAATCACTTCATAAGTGGGTTTTACACTATTTAGAGAGAAGAATATCAATTAAGGGCATTCTGGTATACCAGGCACCCATTAACGAGGCTGTTTAACTCAAGAGTGTCCAGTACTTTCCCAAACCTCTGTAATCACCCCACACTGTGGTATATTTATTTCCAGTTTGTCTCTTGCTCTTGCGTTTAAGATACAGTGGGAGAAGGGAATAGGATCTTGACATCTCTGCCCTGAGAGCAGAGAATGAGGGTTGCTGTGGCCCTTGGCATAGAGCACAGCACCGTGGGAAACTGAGGACCAGACGGGCAATGTGGCCCACCTGCAGGACTTCAGTTTTCAATGCGGGACCTATTGTTACCCTACTGTGCAAGCCACTTCTCTTGTAAAGTGGGTTTTTTAAAAATAGGAAAGGTACCAGCGTTTGTTTCTCTCGTGTATTAATTACATCTTTTACCATTTTGTTCTTCTCTTTTAATTGCTTCTCATACATTAAAAAAGCATCTCTGAAGAGAAATACCATATGAGATCACTTATATGTGGAATCTAAAATATGACAGAAATGAACCTATGTACATACGAAACGGAAACAGACTCACAGACATAGAGAAAAGACTTGTGGATGCCAAGGGGGAGGAAGTGGGGGAGGGATGGACTGGGAGTTTGGAGTTAACAGAGGAAAACTACTACATATAGAATGGATAAACAACAAGGTCCCACTATATAGCACAGGGAACTGTATTCAATATCCTGGGATAAACCATAGGGAAAAGAATAGAAAAAAGAATGTATATATGTGTATAACTGAGTCACTTTGCTGTACAGCAGAAATTAGCACAACATTGTAAATCAACTATACTTCAATAAAAAGTAAATTTAAAACAGTAAAAAAAAAAAGTACATTCCCACCAACAGTGCAAGAGGGTTACCTTTTCTCCACACCCTCTCCAGCACTTATTGTTTGTAGATTTTTTGTTTGTTTGTTTGTAGATTTTTTTGATGATGGCCATTCTGACTGGTGTAAGGTGATAGCTCATTGTAGATTTTTAAATTTTATTAAATTTTTAAATTTTTATTTTTTTTTAACATCTTTACTGGAGTATAATTGCTTTACAATGGTGTGTTAGTTTCTGCTTTATAACAAAATGAATCAGCTATACATATACCTATATCCCCATATCTCCTCCCTCTTGCATCTCCCTCCCTCCCACCCTCCCTATCCCACCCCTCTAGGTGGTCACAAAGCACCGAGCTAATCTCCCTGTGCTACGCAGCTGCTTCCCACTAGCTATCTATTTTACATTTGGTAGTATATATAAATCCATGCCACTCTCTCACTTCGTCTCAGCTTACCCTCCCCCTCCCCATATCCTCAAGTCCATGCTCTAGTAGGTCTGTGTTTTATTCCCATCCTACCCCTAGTCTCTTCATGACATTTTTTTTCTTAGATTCCATACATATGTGTTAGCATACGGTATTTGTCTTTCTCTCTCTGACTTACTTCACTCTATGACAGACTGTAGGTCCATCCAACTCACTACAAATAACCCAATTTCGTTTCTTTTTATGGCTGAGTAATATTCCATTGTATATATGTGCCACATCTTCTTTATCCATTCATCCGATGATGGACACTTAGGTTGCTTCCATGTCCTAGCTATTGTAAATAGTGCTGCAATGAACATTGTGGTACATGACTCTTTTTTATTATGGTTTTCTCAAGGTATATGCCTAATAGTGGGATTGCTGGATCATATGGTAGTTGTTCTATTTTTAGTTTTTTAAGGAACCTCCATACTGTTCTCCATAGTGGCTGTATCAATTTACATTCCCACCAACAGTGCAAGAGGGTTCCCTTTTCTCCACACCCTCACCAGCATTTGTTAGTAGATTTTTTGATGATGGCCATTCTAACCAGTGTGAGGTGATACCTCATTGTAGTTTTTTTTTTTTCTCATTGTAGTTTTGATTTGAATTTCTCTAATGATTAGTGAGGTTGAGCATCCTTTCATGTGTTTGTTGGCAATCTGTATATCTTCTTTGGAGAAACGTCTATTTAGGTCTTCTGTCCATTTTTGGACTGGGTTGTTTGTTTTTTTGATATTGAGCTGCATGTGCTCCTTGTATATTTTGGAGATTAATCCTTTGTCAGTTGCTTCATTTGCAAATATTTTTTCCCATTCTGAGGGCTGTCTTTTTGTCTTGTTTATGGTTTCCTTTGCTGTGAAAAAGCTTTGAAGTTTCATTAGGTCCCATGTGTTTATTTTTGTTTTTATTTCCATTTCTCTAGGAGGTGGGTCAAAAAGGATCTTGCTGTGATTGAATTGATACAGTCACTATGGAGAACAGTATGGAGGTTCCTTAAAGAACTAAAAATAGAACTACCATATGATCCAGCAATCCCACTATTGGGCATATACCTGGAGAAAAGCATAATTCCAAAAGAGTCATGTACCACAATGTTCATTGAAGCACTATTTACAATAGCTAGGACATGGAAGCAACCTAAGTGTCCATCGACAGATGAATGGATAAAGAAGGTGTGGCACATATACACAATGGAATATTACTCAGCCATAAAAAGAAATGAAAATGAACTATTTGTAGTGAGGTGGATGGACCTAGAGTCTGTCATACAGAGTGAAGTAAGTCAGAAAGAAAAAAACAAATACCGTATGCTAACACATGTATATGGCAAAAATGGTTCTGATGAACCTAGGGGCAGGACAGGAATTAAGATGCAGACATAGAGAATGGACTTGAGGATACGGGGAAGGGGAAGGGTAAGCTGGGATGACGTGAGAGAGTGGCATGGACCTATATACACTACCAAATGTAAAATAGCTAGCTAGTGGGAAGCAGCCGCATAGCACAGGGAGATTAGCTCGGTGCTTTGTGACCACCTAGAGGGGTGGGATAGGGAGGGTGGGAGGGAGACACAAGAGGGAGGGGATATGGGGATATATGTATATGTACAGCTGATTCACTTTGTTATACAGCAGAAATTAACACAACATTGTAAAGCAATTATACTCCAATAAAGATGTTAAAATAAATAAACAAATAAATTTTTTTAAAACGTAAAAAAACCAAAAAAGGCATCTTCGGTTTCTTGAATCCTATCAAAGTTCAAGGACTTGATGGAATGTTCAATCTGAGAAACAAGACACACACCAGTCTTATGACATCTCTGGGACAGAGAAGACACCAGTCAAGGAGTTTTATCCAAAATGGAGAGGTGAAAATATGAAGAGGTGAATCCAGACAAAAAAAATGTACAGGAAGACACTTACTTTGAAATTACTAAACTAGAGCAGTGGATTGAATACATTTAAGTACAGGTTAGAATTGATGTGTTTGGGAAGAAACTCCAAAGAAGCATTTTCAATATTTCACTCCCATAAAGGAGCTATTAATAGTGTTCAAGAGACACAGAAAAAGAAATTTCTGTAATGAATTCCTGATGTATTGCTAGATTGGTAAATCAGAATAATTCTCAAAACTCTGATTTCTTCAGTCATTTATTTGAAAATTTGTTTTATCTTGTATGCATTTTATTTTTAGTTGCCTTAAATTCTTGTTTAAGGCAAGGTGGTATAAAACAAATAAATCAGTAAATGAAGCCTTTATCAACAGCCAAAGTCTCCTAGGATGGGAAGCACTTTCCTTCATCACTCAGGCATTCTTTGCCACTGTCAGAGGCTAGATGGACCTGGTGGCTGCCACCAGGCTAACACTGTACAATCAAGTTCTCTTTCAGAGTCTCACCTGAGTTCAAAGATTAAAGATATTTTGGCTCAACGTCTGTTTTTACCCCAATGGTGTTATGATTCTTTTTTAAAATTTAATTTTATTTATTATTTTATACAGCAGGTTCTTATTAGTTATCCATTCTATACATATTAGTGTATACATGTCAATCCCAATCTCACAGTTCATCCCACCACCATCACCACCCTGCCGCTTTCCCCCCTTAGTGTCCATACATTTGCTCTCTACGTCTGTGTCTCTATTTCTGCCCTGCAAACTGGTTCATCTGTATCATTTTTCTAGGTTCCACATATATGCGTTAATATACAATATTTGTTTTTCTCTTTCTGACTTACTTCACTCTGTATGACAGCCTCTAGATCCATCCATGTCTCTACAAGTGACCCAATTTCATTCCTTTTTATGGCTGAGTAATATTCCATTGTATATATGTACCACATCTTCTTTATCCATTCATCTGTTGATGAGCATTTAGGTTGCTTCCATGTCCTGACTATTGTAAATAGTGCTGCAATGAACATTGGGGTGCATGTGTCTTTTTGAATTATGGTTTTCTCTGGGTATATGCCCCATAGTGGGATTGCTGGGTCATATGGTAGTTCTATTTTTAGTTTTTTAAGGAACCTCCATACTATTCTCCATAGTGGCTGTATCAATTTACATTCCCACCAACAGTGCAAGAGGGTTCCCTTTTCTCCACACCCTCCCCAGCATTTGTTGTTTGTAGATTTGTTGATGATGCCCATCCTGACTGGTGTGAGGTGATACCTCATTGTAGTTTTGATTTGCATTTCTCTAATAATTAGTGATGGTGAGCAGTTTTTCATGTGCTTCTTGGCCATCTGTATGTCTTCTTTGGAGAAATGTCTATTTGGGTCTTCTGCCCATTTTTTGGATTGGGTTGTTTGTTTTATTAATATTGAGCTGCATGAGCTGTTTATGTATTTTGGAGATTAATCCTTTGTCTGTTGATTTGTTTGCAAATATTTTCTCCCATTCTGAGGGTTGTCTTTTCACCTTGTTTGTAGTTTCCTTTGCAAAAGCTTTTAAGTTTCATTAGGTCCCATCTGTTGACTCTTGTTTTTATTTCCATTACTCTAGGAGGTGGATCAAAAAAGATCTTGCTGTGATTTATGTCAAAAGTGTTCTCCCTATGTTTTCCTCTAAGAGTTTTATAGTGTGGTGTTCTGATTCTATCCAAACATTTTAATCAGAAATATCTCAACGTGGATGAATTTTCATGAAAAAGGTATTTCCTAGAGCTCTTTCCAATCCGACAATTCCTTAATTAATATTCTATATATCTCAGTTAAATTCTTCCCCAATTTTTGCATTTTCATCATAATTTTGCTAAAATTACCATCACTGGTTCCAATCCTTTTCTATGTAAATGTTAGAGCAAAAATTTCATACACCAATCAGCTTTTCTGTCCATATCATCTTTCAAAGGTTCTGTGTTCACTACTTCTACCAGGTCCAATTTTAAAGGTGTAAATTTTATTAAGATTTGATTCACCGTCAAGTTTTAATCTATAGTGTTAGTGTATAGTGTTAACCACTGTCAGTTTTACCTTTTGCTGAATATTTTTCTGAGACTACGTTTTTCCTGAGTCAATTTTATACTTTTAATTTTATGAGCCAGAACTGCTTCATTTATGATAAATTTTTATGGTGATCATTTTGGGCTGTTCTGAGTTTTATTCTACATTATTTCTACTAGTAATATTCCTCATAGATTGACTAAAAGATGACAATCTATATTCCTTCCTTTGTCAATTTTCTTCTAAAATAGTGAGCAATTCCTCTTAGTTTAAGGTTGTTCTATTGTGCAAGATTTTTCTGTTGTATTGTGAATCTTCTGTATATACCTGCTCATTCTGTGTACCTTGTATTAACTGCTCACACCACTAATTTTTCTGCTATCATGTCGTCTGATATAAGGTAATGGCTTTTGATGATGGAAAATTCCCATAAATTTCTGCGTGCTCCAAAGTACTTCTCTACACATTTCTTTTAAAAGGCAAACTGCAGCCCACAGTTCATGTTTCAGGGACTGCAGAACATCTTTAAATTGTAAAAGAAGACATCTTGCTGTGTCTGTTGTTGTTGATCACTTCCTTCTGCCTGCCCTTCTTACTCCCCTGGTTGTCCTTTCATCCGCTGTCTCTGTATGTTTCTTTTATGGCTCCAAGCTCCCAACTCTACCAGGTCAATCTTCATTAACCCCTTAGAAATTCTTTTGTGCATTCACTCATTCATTTACTTGTTAAAAGTTTTTTATGTGATATACATTGTACCAGACACTAGAATAAATATCTGAAAATTAATACATAACCCTAAACTTCCAGAGGATTATAATCTAATGGAGGTTGAGAGACTAATAAGGTACATAAAGTGACTGGCAAAAGACAAAAAAATTAGTTTAGCAATGCAGTATTTCTAACTCAGTAAGAAGGCATAAATAGAAGAGCAGAGGACCAACGTCAATTGGAAGTTATTCCCCTCCTCCTTCCTGTGTTTTCACAATCCTTCTCTCTTTACTGGCTCTTTCTTCCAATCAATAAACAAGATAAGGTCTCTGCTGTCTCCATTTCATTAAAACATCTCTCTTGACCCTACTTCTGTATTTACTACCCACACTTACATTTCTCTTTCCTTAAAGTTCTCCTTGCAAAGTTCTCCAATTTATTCCTTAACACACTCTGGTTCACTCCTCAGATGACTACTTCTCATACTTGACTTCAAGCACCTTAAGGAAACTCCCTAAGTCATTTCTAAGCTCTCAGTTTCAATGACTGCTCTTTGACATGGTGTTTGGTCTCTTGCCTGTGTCTGATCACTCCGCCCCATTCTTCTGTACTCCTCTGGCTTTTGAGACAACTTTCCCCTGGTTTTCCTTTTATCCCTTTGTTCTCTGTTTTCTTCATAAGCTCCTCTTAAATGCTACTGGTCCCCAGGATTCTGCTTCACTCTATATAACCTTTGTACAGTGTTACTAACAGGGAAAACTGTGCCGGGGAGGGGTAAGGGGCTGGGAGTTGGTGGAGGGAGTAACATGGGAACTCTATACTATCTGCTCAATTTTTCTGTAACTCTAAAACTGTTCTAAAAAATAGAGTTTATTAATAATAATTTTAAAAGGCAATGGTTTAAAAATGCTAAGGCTAAAACAACTATAACATTTTATAGTTAAAATAATCCTTTGTTCTAAAAATTATTTTTCTGATATAGAGTCTGGGTAGGAAGACTCAGTTGTCTGAATTTCTATAAAGACTGTGAAAAACAAGACACATCAACTAATTAGAAAGAAAACTATAGAAAATTTACTGTAATTAGGTCACATGTTTAGAACAATAATCTCTAATTGGATTTGTCAAAGTGTTCCTGCAGGTATTGATTTAATTCAATTCAATATACATTTACTGAACGCCTGCTACATGAAAGGCCCTTGGTTTGGCACTGGGTAGTGGATATAAAAGCTGAAGAAGACACGGTTCCTGAAACTACAGATATTAACATCTGGAAGAGCATAAAAACAACACAAATACTCAAATGCAAGGCAGATGTAAGTGAGAATGTGGGACAGAGGGAGGGGGGTCATTCCAAGAAAAGACAACATTGGAAAAGTGCAAGGCATTCGGAAAGAATAATGAGAAGGTCAGTTTGGCCAGAGCATATGCTGTGACAGTCATGGGGCCTAGGAATGAAAAGAGTTGTAGGGCACTAGGGATACAGCACGACCACAGCCACGCTTTTACAACCCTACTCAGACCAAAGACTGAACAAACGGACAGGATGGCGGAGAGGACGGCAGGCAAGAGGCGGTGTGGGCACAACAATAGCCTGGCTGGTGAACGGGGCCAGAACCATGGTTTTCTAGTGAGACTGGGAAAGAGGGGACATAAGACATGTGGCTTTCAGTGTCCAGACTGCATTTTATGAGATTGTGCAAAATTCAGGGACTGCAATAGCAATAGATGGTCCTAATGATGAAGACCACGCCTCATATGTACTGATCTGAAGCATGTGCTGGTATCTGAGGGAAGATACTGATACTAAAGGCTGCCTCTTCAGCTTGCTTGGGCTGATGCAAATCAGCTTACGTGCCTTTCATTCCCTCTCTCCTATTCTATAAAGCTTTTATTTTTTTCCTGATTATAAAAATAGTGCATGCTTATCATAAAACTGGGGCTATATACAAAATAAAAATCCTTTTGAGTTGTATAATCCACAGGTAACCACTATTATAATTCCCCCTCACTCTATTATTCTATGCATGAGGCACTGGGAAATAGTGCAGTTGGTTAGTTATGGAATACAATCTTAGTTATGTGCACTCTTATAGGTTAAACCTCATCCTATTAATATGAAGTCAACACTGTACATAGAAGAAGTTGTTGTTTTGCACATCAGGATCTCCAGCCGCTTGTCAGAATGGCTGTGGTCTATTTCTAAAAAGCTCTTTTGTATAGACTTCATGATAGTGAACTGTGTTGCAATATATTTATATAATTAATATAATATATTAATTTTTTGCTTTAAAAAATACAGCACAAAATGTGAAGGTTTACCTTAACAGTAGAAAATAAAAGTGATAAGAATGTATGTAAGAAGGAGGCTAACTCAGAAATGTCTCATTCCTAAAGAAACAATGGATTTTTTAATAGTATGAAGTTTCTCAGGCATACAACTGTTCATGCTGTAGCAGAACAGACTGTATATATTGGGTTGGCCCAAAAGTTCGTTCGGGTCTTTCCGTAAGCTCTTATGGAAAAACCCGAACGAACTTTTGGGCCAACCCAATATTTTATATTCACAAAAGTGCATATATTTGGCAAATTGGAATAAACACACACATACACATGCACACATCTGTATCCTGTTTCTTCTCTGTTTCGTATACAATTACATATTTTAAATGTTCTTTAATGGACAATCATGTCAATCTGTTTAAAAATTAGCAATTCTTCAAGAGCCTCGTCAAGTTTTGCCTCCACTATAAGTATTCAATGACAACCCATTTATTACTTCTTGGGATTACAGTAATAGATCCTCTGAATGCCTTTACCAGTATCTAGCCTGTTCTCTTTCCAAATCACTTTGATGAAATGATTTCTCTCAAACATGGCACCAATCATGTCTCTCCCCAGCTCAGGAGACCTTCGACGGTTCCCCACTGGCTACATGATCCCGGTCTGGTTTCACTAGTCCAGACTTCCCCTCCCTCATACCATCTATATTCCCACCAAACTTAACCTTCTGTGCCTTTACTTCAGCTCCCTGCACCTGGGATTCTAACATCACTCCGTGTTCCTTTTTACCTTGATGACAGTTATTTGTGTACACGTCTTTCCTCTGGATTAGGCTATAAACACTTTGAAGCCAGGATTTGCAATTCCAGTGCAGTGCAGTTAAGTGTAAATCAAAGTCAGTGAAGACCAACTCTATTCCAGACACCAGGCAAGGTGTTAAGAGTAGAGAGTAAATAAGGCTCAATCCTCACCCTCAAGGATCTCACAGCCCAGAGAGGGAGACAACATGTAATAAATAACCCGATTCAAGGTACTCCATGAAATGGCAGGAATACACAGGAGACACCATGCAGCACAGAGGAAGGGATGGGCTCTGCCTGTACGGGCTGGGCCGTGATAGGTGATTTCTAAAGGAACGAGAGAGTGCCAGACAGCAGAGAAAGCGCAGCGCAGCATGGTATATTTAGGCAATTTTAGAAAGGTGGGTGTTTCCATAGTGGGGGAAGAGATGGACTTGCCTTTAGAGATACGAGGGTAAATACCACTAAGAGCCTTACAAAATACGACAGGAGGCTTAAAAACCAAATGTGATTTAACATCTCTCCCAAGGCTATTGGTTATTCTTCCAACTATTTATATTACTCTGAACTTCTCCATGTATAATTTTGTCTCTCTCCAACTAGAATGTAAATTTTTGGAAGGCAGAATTCATGTACGCATTTCTTGAATGTCTCAAAGCCCTCAGTATGGGGTCTAGCACACAGTAGAAGTCTTACCAATCTTTTAAATTCACAATCCACCCTCATAGCTGTATGCTCAGTGCTTAAAGGGAATTCAAAACATCTGTTAGAAGAATGAACCAATGCTGAGTCAAGACAAAAACTGAAAGGACCAGCATATTTTGTGGGAATGTTCTGGATTAGTGATTTTGCCTCTAGAACAACTTTATTTGCTGTTAAAAAAGCAATTTAATGCAATTTGTTTCCAAATGTCATATTTTAGCATATTTATGGTTGTCAATAACTGGGTAATCAGCAGTAAAATAACAAGTATGGATTTTCAGCTATGATAATTGGACTTGTCTCTCAGAATTGCTTGTATGTAACCATCGTTAATCAATGGATGACATTTCCTGCAGACTGGGAGGCCCTGTCTCTCCAAGCTCTGCCAGACAGGACTGTAATTTGTGGCCTGAAATGACATCTCCTCTATAGGGAGTAAATGTGGTGTGATGACCAACAGTGGTAGCTGAGTCAAAGAAATGTAAGTGAAGGAGGAGTGAAGATGGAAGAGTTAGCATTGCTCTTTATCAAAGTTATGGCCAACCAGGGCTGGGCACCTTGTGTTTATTTGGGAGAGGAAATGAGAGATGTATGTGAGTGTGATTGTATGAATATGTTTGTTTGAATTGGGGAAGTAATAGGGGAAGAGGAGAGGTTCTTTTCTAGGATCCAGTCTGATGAGAAAAAGGGAGCCTCCCTCTCACTTAAAAAAAGAAAAGAGAAATAAGGCTATAAATACTAAGGGAAAGCTAGGTAGCTATAAATATCCAAAACAGAAGACTGTACATGGTGAAGTCACAGGCTGCAGCAAAGAGGATCACATAAAAGAGACAACGGAGAAGATGAAGTGGAAAATCAGGGGTGTATTTAAGTCAAACACTCAGAGGTTTCTCTGCAGGTTTGTTCGACTCCTGATTGTTTTGCTGGGATGCTGCCTCCTGCATTCCACCTTAGTGGGGGTGGTGACAGTGAAATATACGTCTCATGTTGTCAGTTTTAACCCCTAAATGCCATTGCCTATAATTTTGCTCTTTAGTTCCATGGTGTGGCTGTCAGTATCACTTGCCCGGAGATGACAGGAACCAAGAAAGCATCACCCAAGGGATGGTGAACGCCACAACAGCTTAGACAAAGCATATGCAGTCCTAGAAATGCTACATATTCTAAGTAACTGTGTCTAGGGAGAGGGGTGAATATAGAACTATGCTCTAATAAAAACATGAATCCCCAAAGTCAACTGATCTTGCCCGAGACTCACAAATGATCTTATATTTAATTCGTATTTCCTGTCCCTTTGTCTTGGAGACCTAACCTCTCCTGGCCTACAATAATGAAGCGGGTCTCGGGAGGGACCTCCCTGGTGGTCCAGTGGTTAAGACTTCGCCTTCCAATGCAGGGGGTGCGGGTTCCATCCCTGGTCAGTTAAGATACCACAGGCCTCGGGGCCAAAAAACCAAAACATAAAAAAACAGAAACAATATTGTAAAACGCAGGTCTCTTACATCAGTCTGGGTATGTCACTGACAGCCACTGTCCCGTCCTGGGTCTCGCTCTCTCCATCTTCCTCCTCTTCATCACTGCTTTCCGACTCCTCACTCGAGGAGGAGTAGTCCGTCACTTTCTTCAGTGGGCGGTTTGTTTCTTCAATCCGGAGTTCTCTTAATTCTTTGGCTAATGCCGTCAGATCCTACAAGAGAAAAGTGTGTCCAGCGGACATGAATTATAGATACGACCAAAGCGACGTCTCTCAGCAAGTCTCTGGCTCAAGCAACAAGAAATAAACAAGAAAAAAAAGCTCTCAATAGAACTGTTACAAACATAGTTATTGCTTGAAACCAAGAAAACGATGTTTGTAGCGCAGAGAAACTAGAAAAGAAAGATGAAATAAATTTAAACTTTGTTCACAACCAATTGCTAGACTGAGACTGTTCGGTTCTGAATCTGCATGTGTATATATGTGTATGTGCACTGTGTGTGTACACATATATACAAACACTGGGTTCACATTTTATTTTGGGAAGGTGAAGTTGGTCACCCACCCTCATAGTTAATTACCCACAGGATTAGAAATTATTCCCTAGTATTCTGAGACTCCTGCCCAAGCCACAGTCATGGCCTTTCTTCTCTTATGATTGCTACTGTACCAAAATCTAGCATCAGTCACAGAACAGAGCAATTCCCAAGGTTCCAGCTGCTACAATGACTCATTTGGTGTGTCATCATTCCCTGGAGAGCTGAGGCACCACATCAAATAATGGCCCACCCCAAAGCCCAGTGCCACTGAAATTTATAGCCACAGAGCTGAGTTAATCAAGAGGAACAACAACAAAATAAAACAAACAAACAAAAACAAAAAAAAGAGTTCTCTTCCAGAATGATAGGTGTCTCATTTTCTTTTGTTTTATACTGCATCACCTGGCAGAAACCCTGGCGAAGAATACTGAAATGAATGTGCAAACACCAAAAGGAAGAGGTAAATTTTCAGTTTTCCATGAGTATGATGAAACCTTTAGCCTTATGGATGTGATGAGGTGGTATTTAATCACCAGGCACATGGCAGGCAGTGTGCTGAAGATCTGACTACCTTTTATTGTACATGCTTTCAGAGCAATGCAGAGGGAAGCAGTTCTGCAAAAGCATGGCCGCCCTAATTTGCATGGGTTAAACTGCCCTTGGCACACAGCATGCAAATGAAGAAAAAGCAATTTGACATCAGTCTTACCATTTCTCCCTATATTAGTGACCCATGTGGGAATCAGAACATTCAGTGAGAGACAGGGGATTAGGGAGAAAGAAACTCATTTGAAGATACTAAATCCCACAGTTTTCTTATGGCCATATTCTCTCTTTATTTCAATCCAGAAATGTATTTGCCCAATTCACCTGATGTAAGGTTAGAGAAATATAGGTGATCTAAATGACATCTGATAATCTATCCTGATAAGTTAGAAGAAAAGTTGTGATAAATGTGTGTAACTAAATTATAATTTTATTTTGAGAAGATAACATATCATCCTGTTTCTTTACCGTTGCCTATATATGAGGCATTAATTAATGTATTGGTTAAGACTGACAGAAAATGCTTCAGGTTTTTTATTTGGTCTAGAAATTTAGAAAGTTCCAGGTGTTAAGTGAAGGATTCATTTCTTTCTAATTTCATAAAAATCAAAGGGGGACAGCAATGACAACTTTTACATTTGTTCTGTAGTCATCTGAATTGAAGCCCTTGGAAAAGGGAAGCTTTTGAAAATTCAAATTGTGCATTTTCTACCCAAACATGCTTGCTGGGCTTTTACACATATGCACACACACATGGCCTCAATCTCAGTGGATATATTTATCCCATCCATGAAAATGAAAATAAAATTGTATTAAAAAGACTCAAACTGTTTAAATATAATGTACACCATTAATGAAGAGGAAAATTACCACACAGAATTTTATGCAAATTTATTTCCGGTTTCTCTGGTGATGGGCCAAAATAAGAAAAGCTAATGTTCAGATTTCAGCTTTTTACTTCTTATTTCCTCTTGACAATGGCCAATGTTTACCTTTATTAAATTGACGAGAAAGTGAAGGGTATGCTACACTTGAGCACATTGGGAAAATACAGTTTAGATATTTGTTAAAGCAATTAATGAAAAAGGACATTATAATCCTCCAAACCAATAAAATAATTTAAAAATTAGATAAATTTATTTTGTATTTTTCCTTCTCTATGTTAGGACCATGTTATGTCTCATCAAAGAATACAACTAGCATTTAAAATGTTACTTGTCATTAAAAAAACATTTTATTATAATTTAAAGAGAGAATATGGTTAAGAGAGTTCATTTCTAATGTCAGTAATTCTGAGTAAAATATAATAATATTAACTATGATTTGTTTAAATTAATAATACATTTTCCCCATGGGTTGGTTTTCCTTATCGCTGACATTTCAAAGCAAGACAAAGAAGATTTTAAAAAATCAAAACTATTTAGAAATATTTAGCTGGTCCAAAGCCCATTGCTTTAAAGTAACTCTCACTTGTTAAAATCACCTAAAATTGTCCAAACACTGTATTTAGGAACACTTTTAAAGCTCTGACCTGCTTTATAATTTCACTTTTAATTAGAGGTTTTGGTTTTTTTTTTTTTTTTGGTTTCTGTGTTATTAAAAAGTTATCTTTCCTGAAACTTTAGAAATAATTGCAAATTCCTTCTAAGTTTAATTGGTAACAGCTTGGCAGGTGAAACATATATGAAAATCCCAAGGTACCAATAATGAGTAACTCAAAACTAATACCCCAGCCAAAGAAAATTAATCTTCCATTGCCCATAGTCTGTGTGTTTAGCTGAAGTTTTGTTCCTTATCCATCCACCCTGGAAAAACTTACAATAGCAAAGTTATAGGAAATAGACATGATCTAAAATTGACACCATTGCGTTCAGATCCATTTCCATATGTTTTATTTTCTGACAATACCAATTTTCTCCATATAATGAATTTTTGTGGTAATTTATTGCTTGACTGTCTCAAGCCTGGAGCTAAAAAGTATTAAAAAAAGAAAAAAAGTGCTATTTACAATAAAAATATTTGAGAATGTATAACTGAAAAAGAAATACGACAAAATGTGAAGCTTTTTGACTAAAGAGTAAAGGTATTTAAGGGGTTCTTACCCAAAGGCTTCTTTCATGTAAGACTTTTTAGAATCAACTTGATATAATTTTTCTTTCAAAAAGGCTTATTTAATCTGACAATTATGCATACTCTGCTTTAAAAGGTGCTCTTGTGGGTACCTTTTTAAAAACAATATTAGTTTATGCAAATTTTAGTTCAATTTTTTAAACTATTAAAATAATAGTTAAAAATTTTAAAGTTGTTTTTTTCTTTACATATTAAAATAATTCATTTCCTTTTTAGGAAATCTAAAGATATGACTTGGGGAAGTCACTTTACTTCGATGTCTTCAACGGAGGGAAAAAAGGTTTGTTCCAGTTCTGTCCAGTCTATGGATGTGCTCTGGAATTTGTCAGATTTCTACATACAATGAGAAAGTGGTGGTAAAGCCAGTGTTTGCTTATGTATCTAATCTTCATGACATCTATTTAATTGTGCTAAAGTAAAAAGAATATTTATTTTGGAGGGTTGTATTAAATAATCACAGACTATGCTGCACAATCTCATATTCCATAGGAAGGAATGCCAAATGCATGGACACTCCCCCCGATTGACTTTTACAGAACTCAAATAATTAAAGTAGCAATAATAAGCAATATGTTTTTGGCATTTTAAGACTGTTCATTTCAAACTCGGGTTATCCAAATGGCATATCAGTCACGGTGGATGGAAGCCATTTTAAAACCTAGGAATGAGATGGGAGAGAGATTTAACTCAAGGTATTTTGACTGTGGCACTAATGACATTTGGGGTGGATAAGTCTCTATTGTAGGTTGTTTTCCTGTGCATCGTAGGCTGTTAAGCAGCATCTCTCCGCTCTACACACAAGATGCCAGCAACACCGCTTCCCACCTCCAAGTTGTGACAACCAAACTGACTCCAGACTTTCCCAAATGTCTCCTAAGGGAAGGGGAGTTGGGGGGGGGATACTCATCCCTGGTTGAGGACCACTGGGTTAGGTAGAACCAAGGAATCCTGTGTTTTTAGTGGTTTGGATCAGTGATACTCAAGGGGTAGGGTTAGAAGAATCACCTGGAGGGCTTTTTCCAGTCATCCATGGCTCTAGAGATTTTGGTGTACAGCTTACACCCCCTCAATTATTTCTACCTCTGTTGCCTACCTCTCATCTCTGTCCAGTGTGCTAGAGTATCTTGAAATAAATAAAGCAATTTTTAAAAGCCTAAAATAACCTGGGTTAATCAAATGAAATCCATGAGAGCCCTTTCCCTCATGACAGCTACCTCCAAGCTAATTTCTGGACTTGTAAGAGGAAACCTTGAGTTGTGCACACACATGACCATTTTATTGGCAGTCTGAGCACCAAAACTGTTTGGGAGAAAACTAATAAAATTTGTGATAATCCCAGTCCTTCTCACTCTCATGGGGAGAAGGGGCAAGGCTGTAGCACACAGCAATTAAAAACATTTTCCTTTTTTCTTTCTATAATGCCATCTACATACTGTAGACATGTAGAATCTTTTTTTTAAAAAAGCAATAATTCTTTAACTATGATAATGACTTTCTAAATCACTCTGAATGGTGAGGCAGTCATAATTCTGAAAAAGTGATGCTTTTTGGTAAAGATCAGACACACAGAAACATGCTTCTCCCACCAGAATAGCTCCACGCCTCAGGCCCTGGCTTTACATAGCACTTCACACTTCAGAAAATGCTCTCGCACTCATGATCTTGAGTGAACCTAAACGATCTTGTGAGAGAGGAAAGGCAGGTGTTTTTATCCCCATTTTACAGATGAGGAAACTGGCCCAGAGAGTTCGTGAGACTGGCCCCTCCGGTTATTTACTGGGGGAGCCAGAATTTGAATGCAGCTTGTTCACTCCCAAAGCCAGTGCTTTTTCCATATCATTTCACAAAAACGGTGCTCAGCCTTAAAGCCATAATGCTAGCCTTCAGATTCCATGCAGTTAGGACTCTTTGCAGAAGGCCTCTCTCTTCCAGAACAACTCCACTATGCTGTATTCATGCAGGTCTGACAAAGAGCAGTGAGGCAGTCATCCTTCTTAGCAAGCTACTTAAGATTGGCAAAGCCATATATTTTTCTAATGGAAAAATGTCACCACAGATAAGGAAATAAAGTTACTTAACTCGCCAGGATTCATTAACTAAAGTTGACGTTGCTGCTGATGCTGTAGTTAATGTCCCACAAATTAATCTAACAATACCCGGTAACTCCTTGTTCACAAATCACACACTATAAATTTGGACGACCCTAGAATGATGTCTCTTTTCTTTGTTAGTAAAACTGTCATCCCCTAGCAAGGCTGGCGAGTGCAGGTTAAAAGCTCAGGCTTTGCTACTGGAAGATACTAGAATGAGAAACTGTGCCAATAACAAAGCACCGATGCTTATCTTTAGTTAGACTGGAACGTTGGAAAAGTGACATTTTGGCTAGAAGGAAGGTCTCTGGAGCTATTACACACAGTGTCTGAGGGGCTCAGGCTGGCTTCTGTGAAAGGGCTCTCCTCTCAGCAGATCACTCCAAAGGAATGAACTTTAATCCGTGATCCAATTGGCCACCTTTCTGAATATCAGCCTCAGGAGGTCAGTTTATATTTACATCTTGTGAAAGCATGACCAAGCAAAAAGGTAATACTAACCTCATCTATAGCTTTCTTATAGCTCTGAGATAAGAGGAAACCAATCCAGAAGAATCCACGGGAGAGGGAAAAGCCGGAAGAAAGGCAGCAGGTTAGACACAAAATGGAAATTGTTAGTACACAACTGATAAATGCAAAAAGGGCAAGAAGAACCTCAACCCAGAATGGTGTGAATGCCCTTCATTGTTACCCTCACTGTACTTCCTTACTTTAAAATGTACAAAAATAAAGTAAACGAAAACATCTTCACATCCATTTCACAGAAAAGATTCTTGGAAAATTTAAATAAATAAGTGGAGAGTAACTCATTCCAAATTCATTTCCAACTTTTAAATTTCAGCCGCCATCCTCTTATTTCTTTCTTTATGGCTATTTGGGGTCTGACGTGATGCAGCAAGGAAGCTAGATTTCAGGTTGTCAGCCCCCTATCAGACCATGCTTATCAAGTTTTGGTCTAGAAAATACAGTCCTAGAGCAGCAGAAATGCAGCAGAAAAATTGTAATATTAATTCATGTGGAAAATAATATAGGAAAAGGCCAGAATATACAAGAAAAATCCATAGGAAGTGCCCAGATATTCTGGTTACTTTCAACATCTTTTTGCTAAAGCTGCTGAGTAGAAATAATGGAATAATGTGAGTTATTTCTCTTCCTGTTTTATTCTGTAACATAGTGCTAATGATCAGCAAAATAACCAAAGGCAGATAAGCAACCCAAGATCTGTTCATTTCTTTCCTAATCAGGTATGACTTCCTTCCAGATGCTTCTAGCATCCATTCTTATTAATCTCAACATTTTTTGTTTCATAGTCATGAGTGCATCCTCAGCTACTTTATCCTGCGGGTTCTCTGGGAAATTAAAAGAGTTCAAAACTGTTTGAGAGAAAAGCACTCACAGCCGGTCGACTAGGTCGGGTAATTTCTCTGGATTCTTCAGGTTTCGCCTTGGAAGGCTCATGGGGGAGCACAGGTGATCCTTCCGACTTACTGTTGGCTAGAGGAAAAACAGAGGGCCAAGAAAGATAATGACCATCAGAAGATGCTGGCTCAAGTTCTGGGGTTCCGTGGTCACTCAGCCGTGGAGATGACTCAGCGGACACCTCATTCACTTAGGCAAATCCTCAAGCGCATCCGTGACAAAACAGTAAACGTTCAGGCGAACAAAATCAGCCATACACATTTAGTCTTATAACCTGGAGGTCACTGGTAATAATAAGAAAACCTAGCCAGCACCGCCATTTACTGAGCACTAATTTTGTGTCAGGCTTAGTGCTAAACGCTTTCTATGTCAACTGTCTCACTGAATCCTTGCTCCAACCCAATGACGTGGCACTGTTTTCCTGTATGACAGTTGAACACAGAGAGATGACACAACTAGCCTACGGTTACACTGAAGTTATGTGCAGACCTGGGATTCTGTCTGATTTCTCAAAGTGCTTTTCTCAATTATTATACTAAACCAGCCTCTGAGTTAGCATTCTATGTTTGATTTCTTCTCTTACCACTTACCCATCAGGATACGTTTTTTCTGACGAAATGTTGTAGAAAAATATAGAAAACTGTTTTACTTGGAGGAACGATTTTTAAATGGGCAGAGGAAAGGGGAGTTGTCTAGGGTGAGGGCAGGAAGGAGAGTGTTGGTGATAAAGCGGAAGGGCCCTAGAATAGAGGTTATAGAGCAAGGGCTGGGGGAGGGCTGCCTGACAGCTACAAGTGAAGAGCATCCCTCCGATTTATGAGCTTAGAGGCAGAGAAGAAGCAACCTAAGGTGGGAGAGATCCTTTTGTTTGGTTTCAAAGTAGTCTTTCCTGGGTAGGGATACACCAGGGATATGAGTGCTTTTAACCCAGAAAAACTAAAGGCCAAAGGAAAGAAGATAAGAATTAAACCTGAACCAGATCAGAGAATTAAAATGGTATACCTAAGTTTGGTTTTCTTTAGCATTTGCTCTAACTAAGCAAATTAAGGTGCTTATGAATAGAAAAAAGGTAAGGGAATGGCAGTTTTCCAAAGTAAGTAACTTTATATCTGGATCAAGGCAACAAAAGTACACATAGCTCTGGGTGGTGCCACTGATGTCAGAAGATTGCACATAGGGGCAGCCACAGGCCAGTCCCTATCCCAATTCATAGACACAAGCATTGCATGTCTGACATCGACCTTTCCAAAATGTACATACAGTGAGTTTACTCAAAGAAATATTAGGAGGTAAAGTATGATTGTGTCTAATGAAGAGGCTAAGAGAGAATAAAGAACTGGTGGTTTTCATTAGGCAGAGTAGTTTATAAGTGTTCTCCAAATTGCACTTAAAAAATATCCCGGTCTTTATTACTTGGAGGCAAAATTATCTTCTGAAGAAGATTATGCAGAAAGAGTACATTTTGATTAGCTATAAACAATAGGTTATCATGTATAATTAGCTAGACACATTAATGTTTTTCACAAGCTTCCTCATTAATGAAAACTAAGCAATGAAGAATGACTTGAATTAAATGGTCAGAGAAGCTAATTTTTACTTCTCTAATAGGAAAAACCAGAAGAGTCAAGTATACTTTTTAAGTCATAGATTTTATATCTTCTCTCAAGTGTATATTTATTCTACATTAGCCTTTATTAACTTTCCCTTTGAAAAATACCTTGTATTCTGAACACAGTTGACACAAGGGGAAGAGGATACTTGGGGGTCCATGAAACTCTAACCAATCAGTCATATGGAAATGGAAATGCAGGTGACTGGTGACTACATTTTCAAATAAGACCAATATTCTGTGATCTCCCTGGAGAACACTGGTATCTGCAATTAGAAAGAATTTAGTCCACACTGATGTCACACATATAACTGGGGATGGTGGTCCACTCCCCTAAGGAGACTGAGGCTGAGAGCAGGTAAGCGGCTCTTCAGCATCACACAGTGGTGGCCACGCCAGGACCAGAAGTCATAGAAGTCAGGAAGTAATCTGGTTCCCTGTGCATGGCTCTCCTCCTCAGGGAATGCTGTCCTGGAAAGGTAGGGGAAAGCGTTACCTCGAACCCTGGTCCGTTCGCTGGATCCTGCTTGTGACCCAGGTTGAGAGCCTCCTTGGGAGCTGGGCTGGGAGCTAGGGGTGCTGGAACTGGAGGAACTGCCACTGCTGGTCCTCTGCAAGGGGCTCTCCACGACGGGCTCAGTTCTCCGGAGGTCAGGGTTGCTGCATGGACAGCAGAGCACAGAGATTACACTCTCAAGACCTTGCCACTGGTAGACACAAGCATAGTCCAGTCCCATCCCCAGTACAAAGGGGGTAAAGAAAGTACTTATATGACCTTGCATTACAGGGGTCAATGGTAATGATAGTCACGCTATCCTCTGTGTGTGGAGCTCCTGGCCAGATTCTGCATCTGGACGGGAAGAACTCTTGACCCAACTCTTGGGTCATCACACCAAACGTATTAGCTCTGAAATGGTGAATCTTCAAAGGAGGCTTTCTTTTAAACCCCTTTTCCTATTCTCATTGTAAAACATTGTAAAACATTGAAAATATTACAAGATAAAAATAAGGAAGCAATGCATGCAACCTCTGAATCAAGAGATATTCAACTATATTTTACTGGATGGAATATTTTCTTCTAGTCTTTTTTCTTTTGTATGTATGGAAGCACCCTGTATATTCAATTTTGCATCTTGCTTTTTTCCCCTTTAGACTGCATTGCAGGCAGCTGCTTATGCTTCTAAAAACAATAATAGCTGCACAGTATTCCATTACATAGATAAATTAGTTCTACCATTCTTCTATTGTTAGGTGCTTCCAATACATTGCTATTATACATAAGAGTGAAATAACCATCTAGATGCATACAAATATTCACAATCACATCTCTCTTAGAACTGGAATTCTTGGGTGGAAGGGCATGAACTTAGGTATGTATGTGCACATATATATGTATGTGAATGTATAAACATACTGCCAGTTTTCACTGAGGTGTATGAGACGATCCATCTCACTGAATTCTTACCAGGCTTTATTATGAACAACTAACTAATTTGTAAAAAATTGTATTTTGTTGTTTTAGTGCAGTTTTTAAAAATTAAGTGAATTAAGTCAGAAAGAGAAAAACAAATACCATATGCTAACACATATATATGGAATCTAAAAAAAAAAAAAGGTTCTGAAGAACCTAGGGGCAGGACAGGAATAAAGACGCAGATGTAAAGAATGGACTTGAGGGCACGGGGAGGGGGAAGGGTAAGCTGGGACGAAGTGAGACAGTGGCATGGACCTATATACACTACCAAATGTAAAATAGCTAGCTAGTGGGAAGCAGCCGCATAGCACAGGGAGATCAGCTCGGTGCTCTGTGACCACCTAGAGGGGTGGGATAGGGAGGGTGGGAGGGAGATGCAAGAGGGAAGAGATATGGGGATATATGTATATGTATAGCTGACTCACTTTGTTATAAAGCAGAAACTAACACAACATTGTAAAGCAATTATACTCCAATAAAGATGTTTAAAAAAAGAAAAACAAATAGCATATGATAACACATATATATGGAATTAAAAATAAAATAGTTCTGAGGAACCTAGGGGCAGGAAAGGAATAAAGAGGCAGACGTGGAGAATGGACTTGAGGACACGGAGAGGGGGAAGGGTAAGCTGGGCCTAAGTGAGAGAGTAACAATGACATATACACACTACCAAATGTAAAACAGATAGCTAGTGGGAAGCAGCCGCATAGCACAGGGAGATCAACTCGGTCCTTTGTGACCACCTAGAGGGGTGGGATAGGGAGGTTGGGAGGGAGATATGAGAGGGAGGAGATATGGGGATATATGTATACATATAGCTGATTCACTTTGTCATACAGCAGAAACTAACACAACATTGTAAAGCAATTATACTCCAATAAAGATGTTATTTAAAAAATGTAATTCTATGCTTTCCTTTTGCTCTGCCCATTTCAGGAGTATCAGGTGGGTAACAGGTACTCTGCACTGTGTTGGGTGTCAGACGCTTCATGTATAAATGTGAAAATAATATGGTCCCTTCCCTTGAGATACTTGCAGTTTGGTTTGTTAAAATCTGGCCACAAAATGGCATCATTAAAGCAGCAACTAAAGCAAATAATTTCTTTCTGAAAACACAAGAGTCTTGCTTTGCAGTAACGTATTTGGCGAAAATATTTGGTCGAGCTGCAAAAATTCTTAAATATTGGGTTATTGGCAGACATGGCTGGTGGTCCTGGAAAACATGTGAAAATAAAATATGTCCTTATAATTTATTAATTTTGATCATACAAATGTAGAATTTATGACAATATTCACCTCTTAAATTTTTTATGGTAAAGGGGTTGCTAAGTCAACCTAACAGTAAAACTTGACTGCAGAAGTGAGTGTTGGTAAACTTAAGGAAAACTAAAAAAATTCTTGATATTTTTATGGCACTCCTTCGAGTAGTAATTATTTTTGTGAAAACTGCTAGCGTTTAATTGATTGAAATAGATTTGGATCCATAATGGAAATACCCTCCCTCCTGTTTGGAGAATACCTAAAATGATAAATGTGCGATACTTCTGCAATACGCCACCTTTCAAATTTTTCATTTTTTTTTTCAAAAAGAAACAATCCTATCTCCTTTCATTCCCCAATAATGAATTCTTCCCCATTGCCCTCTTTCATTAAACAGTAGTGGTCAAGAATTATTTATGTATAATTAATAAATTCTAAAAATTTTCTTCTAAAACTTATATTACGGATCAAGGGTGATGGGCATACTAAGGTTTCTTGGTGGTTGCTCTCATTTTGTGGAGATGTAATCTAGTGTTCTTTGTATGAAAAAAAAAATCTATGAAGAGAATACAGTTCAGTGAGTTCTGAGTATTTTCCCTGGCAGCTGTGGTGTGGTAGCAGGATCCAGCTCTTTGCTCGAATACAGCACTCCTTTGATCATTTAACCAAAACCTTTCTATTAGATACCTGCTTTGTGAGACCAGCAGACCAGTTTGAGGGACGGAGGAGAGTACAGGTCACAGGGCAGACAGTCAAGGTACAATATAATCCTAGAGATGAGACATGTGCGGTGGAGACAACAGCCAGCAAGGCAAAACTCCATATGCTGTGCGAGCATCTGCAAATGGTGTCGAAGTTTACGAAACAAGGCATGCTGCCTGGAACGGTCAACAGCGGTGTCAGGAAGGAGACAGGACTTGATTAGGCTTCAGAGGGGTGGGGGAAGAGTGTGAGTAGACTTCGACTGGGGTTTTCCTGGGGCTTGTTGATGTAAAGAGGACGCCACCCTGACTGGGTACCAAGTCTGTGTTCGGAAACCCTGCAAGAGTGGGTCATCAGAAGAACTGGGCAGCTTATGCAGCAATGCCCTTAAAGTCTGGCAGAGAACATGGGCCTCGCAGGGCCGGCTTATGAATGGCCGGTCAGGACGGGGGCAGGCTGACCAGATAGGAGGCTGCTGCCACGTTAGATGATAATGCCCAGGCCAGGGTTGTCGTGGCATAAAAGAGTGGCCTGGGCATCAGCAGAACCAGCCAGGATGAGCCTGCGTCTCTGACTGGGGCTCAAGGGCCTCTTTCCGTGTGAAGTTAATTGGATCCCATGGGCATAAAATCCCTGACCTGGGCCTTGTTACTACAAGTCCCCTCCAACTGGAGCTAAGCAGTGTGGGTGCTGATCTTAATAGGGTTCTATTTTTGCTGCTGGAGTCTGAAAGCAGTGTTTAGTTTCTATGTAACCACACATAGAAAGAGGGAAACCTTTAAAATGATTTTCTACCTTATTTGCTTTTTTGGTAAAATATGAGTGTTTTGAGAAAATGTCACACTGTTCATATTTTTCTCTTCCTTATTATGTTGTAATTTAGTCTGGCCTAGGGGCCAAGGGGGCTGAGATAAATGCTCTTAGAGGGGATCAATTTCAGAAGAATTCCATGAAATAACAGATTTCCCTTGTTCATATACTAACTGAGCCTACTCAGAGCCAAATGTGTAAAAACTTGAAAACATTCATATAGATTTCTTTAAATACTAACTTTTAGCTCAGGCATTTACCATCCTTCAGAGAATGCTGTTTGGTCTATAAACCACACAGTAAAGTGAAAATTATTCCATTTACTTGAGTCATATAAAAAAGTCAAAACAGAAAATTAGGATTACAAAGTGATTTCTTGGTCCAAATACTAGGGCCAAGTCTATAATTAACTGGCTGCCCACCAAAATTCATTTTACTTTGTTCTTTGATGACACAGCAAGTGAGAACAAACAAGCCAGAAGAAGACAGGTTTGGGATGGGATGGAGAATTATTTTTTGAAATTAAGCATTTAGTCATTGGGTTTTGACTGGGTGTTGTTGGATTAATTTAAATCTTTTCATACTCTGAATGTACTTGTTTAATCAAATTTTAATGTGCTTTAAAAGAACACATGAATCAAAGTTAAATGTTAAAGTGCATGGAAGGTTTTAAAACAGAAATTTAAAAAATGAACAAATCAAATCATGATTTAAACTCAACTGTTCACCTTGACATTTAAGGCAGTATAAGGCATTTGGGAGTCTATACAGTACTGCAAAGGACAAAATATTTAAAAGCAACCCTTTTTTTAATGGCTTTATGGATGGGCAGTTGTCTGACAAATGGTACAAAAAGAACTATGAGGACTTTATTAGAACCAATAGAAAATAAGACAGTCTCTATGTTCAGGTAACAGCCTCCCTCCCACTCCACTCCCACAGCCCGTGAATCACATCTCCCATTGTCTGTGCCCCTGTGTATTTCCTTTACACACTGACTCTGGGCTTGGCCACGTGACTTGTGGTTGCCAATGGGACATCAGTAAAGATGATAGAAGCAAAGGCTTCAAAAGTGCTTGTGTATTGGGGCTTTCCCTCTTAGGATGCTGTCCTGAAATCACCAAACAGTCAAGAAGCCCAGGATGAAAGACCACGTGAAGGTACAGCTGACCTATCAGCTCAGTGCAGCTGCATAAGCAACCCCAGGTGAGACCAGCGGAACAATTTTGCAGCCAACCCACAGAATCATGCGCAATAATAAATCGTTACTCTCTCAGGCCACTGTGTCTTGGCACGCTTTATTATGCAACAAAGGTGAACTAAAGCCATCTCTAACACAGTAAATATACCAAATCCCAAAACGTTTTAAAATGCAATCCAATCTAGAGTTGCAAAGTCTGATTCACATCTTAAATGCTGGTCACTTAGAAATATGTGACAGCAAGGAACAGGCTTGTCGGGCAGATTGTTCCACAAGGCAGAGATAGGGATTCTCCATCCTCCCCCTCCCCTGCAATGCCTCTGACTTTCATCGCAGGTAAATAATTATTACCTTTTAGCTCACTTCCTCTCTACCTTCTCTGTAAGCAGAAAAACATTAGGTGTCTTCACAAGGTCTGCATTCTTTGTAAAAAGTACAACGTTTAAGAGGTTCCAAGGGAAAAGCACATGTTTTGCACAACACTGACCATCAAACACCAGTTATCTTAGGGCCTTAGTATCATTAAAATAACATTTTAGAGGGAACAAAGAGCTACTTTTTATTTGGTTATAGAATGACGTTTTCTTTCTTTTTGGTTGAGAGAGGGAAAAAGATTTAAAGTTGAAATGATGCTTGATCTATAGCAACGAAAATTCTAAACAACTGATCTAATGAACACAGCCTTGAAGGCAGGGTTCAAATGAGCAAGAGGCACTGATAATTGGGGGCTTATCACTGCTCGAAGAGGGGGACTGATAAAGTTCAGGCCAGCAATCCAGGCTGACATTCCCTTGGCTCCCTGGTCACAGTCCGCTCCAGGCTTCCTCAGCTGCTCCCAGCACCAGCTCAGCGTGAACCTGACGAGTCACTGGAAAAAATTGCTCATTGGCAACTCCACTCAGACGAGCTAGCTTCTTTGCCCTCAAGGGATGAATGTTTTTAGTGCAGTTCCATCTTATTTATGGACTGACCCCTTCCTAAGGCTTTTCATGTGAAGAGGAAAATGAAAGCTTTATGATCAAAAGCATTCCATATTTTAGGATCTGTACAAATAGTCATAACCTTCATTTTCAGTCTCTCCTTCTCTTTGACTAGCAAGAGTCCTCTTATGAACACAATGAAGACAGATAAAACAGCCTGCCCAAGTTCCTTTTTATAGTCTCAGCAGAGGCCATTTGCTATTTCAGTTGATCCTAAAAAGGAGTGTACTCTTCATGAAAAATCTGAGGGAAGCTTGATGAACTATAGCAGCAAACAGCATCTGTTACCACATAAAATCTGCTCAGATACTGTAAGGATATTGTTTATTTTCCAGCTTTTTCTCTTGAGACCTTGACATCAACCAGTAGGTGGATGCAACTTCCTGATTGTAGGAACCTACAGGGTTGGTAGAAACTTCTAGGAGAGCACAGAGCAACCATGGGAACATCACTGTATTTCAGTGATGTTCCTTAATGCCAGAGGTGATTTCCTCATGAGAATTAGTTCTTCTGTAATTTGCCAAACTAGGGAAGTTCTGCAGCTGGTGGCTACAGCATTTCTTTGGCAATTACTTTGTACTATCTCAATAGCTCCCACGGCACATTTCTTGACCTGATGCTAAAATCATCTCAGATCAGGCCATTTTGTTTGGCTGGCTTCATGAAATGGTCTCTGAAGTAGCGGTCAGGGGTGCTGCACCCAGACTTCTATTTGTAGTCTTACTCCCACATTTAAAAAACTGCCAAGTAAGGTAAACCTGGTTGGATTCTGGGCTGACTCATTCGTTGACTCTGTGATTCATTGACTCATTCATTCATGAGCCCTCACTGTACACTGATTTCTGTGACAGGCTACTGAAGAAATAAAAGACACGTGTCTGGTCCACCAAAGCTTACAGTCTGGGTGGCCAGCAAACATGCCTCTGAAGTGAGAAAAGAACAAAGACTTTTTTTAGGAAAGCAACAATGACAATGGTGGGTGGGGACTTCTCCCTTCAACTTACCCATCTTCCTTCCCTTACCTTGCTCTGATGGGTTGAGATCCTAGTCTGGGTCCCAGAGCACTACCATTTCCAGGAGAATTCTTTCTCGCTAATGCTGGGGATATAGAAGTTGTTCTTTGAGGCACCTGAAAGAAAACCAGAATTCAGAAATATCTTCCATAGAATAGCTTCCACAGGGTTCTGCCTGAAAAGCAACCTACTCCTTTCCTAAGATCTGCCAGGAGATACCAGGAAGGAAACGTCTTGCATTTCTCAAAGACATATTTAACTCCCTAAACAAAATCAAACGAAAGACAATGAGGCACATTTCAGCCACCATTAGGGAGTACAAAGTGCTCAATTTTAAAAACAAATTTAGAAACAGACCAAGTGAATTATTTTGATTCACTGGGCTAAAATAATTGATTTCCTTCATTTGCACAAGAGTGGCGGATATCAGAAATTTCTCTGGGGTATCATTAACGCAGATGATGATCATTGGAAATTGCATCTGATGAGACATCCAGATAAACCAGTTAAACCATTTTTAACTCACAATACAACTGATAAACAGGTAAGGAAATTATGAAATCTGGTGAGAAATTAGGGTACCAGGCTAGAATTTGGGACATGAGCCACATGTTAGTGAGCTCAGAAAAACTACTGCAATAGATCCTGAACGATTCCACTTCCTAATCAACTTGCAATTTCGAATTAAAAACAAACCGCCAACACTGAACTTTGGAAGGTCAATTTGCAAACGTAATACAAAACAGGACTAATACTGAAAATACTGGAAGGTCTTCAGAAAACTATGTGAATACCAGTCAGACTGTGAGGTACAGTAGGAAAACGTACCATTACCTTATCTGTCAAGGGCCTAAGGTAGAATTCAAGCATGCCTCATGGTATGAAACATTTTCTAATGAAATCAAATACTGGTAAGTGCACCAAAGGAGTCCAACATAAGGGGAGAGTAGAGGAAAAACTTATTTTAGGAAAAGTGACTAGGAAATGAAAATGTACATCTCCTGTGACAGCTGGTTGGGCTAAACATTCATCAGGTGCTTCAACTTTTATTTATTTTTGGAGGCCCTTTTAAAGTAGGTTTATGGGGCTTCTCTGGTGGCACAGTGGTTGAGAGTCCGCCTGCCAATGCAGGGGACGCGGGTTCGTGCCCCGGTCCGGGAAGATCCCACGTGCCGCGGAGCAGCTGGGCCCGTGAGCCATGGCCGCTGAGCCTACGCGGCCGGAGCCTGTGCTCCGCAACGGGAGAGGCCACAACAGTGCGAGGCCCGCGTACCGCAAAAAAAAATAAAAATAAAAAATAAAGTAGGTTTATGTTTTGTACTAGGTATTTTTAAATTATGCTTTGTTTTAATATTATATTTAGTATATTAAATGATATTGAACACTAATACGGATCTTACTGGTTATTATAATACATTTTAAGATAAAGACCTAGAAAGATGAGTCAGTGAAGTGAAGAAAATAACCAAATCAGTGTTCCCACCTGCTCAAATTAAATATCACTAGTTTTCCTTTTGCACTTGGTCAACTGAAATAGTTATATATAGAGAGAGTCTAATGAATTATTAAAACCTAAAATCTTTGTATTGATCTAAGTTTTTTTTCCCAGAGTTATAAGTGTGTGTCTGTGTGTTTTTAGAGAGTGGACCAATAAGGTCAAATGTTTCCCCAGCTCTCCTGTCTGCTCCTCTGCTCATCCTACTTTCCAGATTGAACTTTGCTCCATAAATAACCTTTTCTGATGGCATCCCCCACAAGATGAGAACAACAACAAAAGAGCCATTATCAGCTAATTTCACTTTCAAAATAATGGAAATCCTGGTATAATATCCTTCTGAGAGGAAGATGAGGAAAAATATTTGAAAATCATTGGGTAAAAAGGTCTTATTTTTTTCTGGAATCAACAATGGCGTCGATTTCTGGAAGTTGTGGGACATTCCATTTGTCATAGCTTCTATGCTGAGTTCAGGAGAAAGGGGAATCCTGAACCAGGAAGAATCTGATGCAAACATTTCTACAGTGTTTTGATATTTCCAGGTTGTCTGTAGTGAGATTCATGGCCACGTTTTACGACATTTTTTTTGGAATGTACAACAACTTGGTATAGGCAAAAACAAAACAAATGAAACCAAACCAGTGGAATGGCTGATCATTTTACCCTAGAGTTTAATCCTCAGTAATCAGTTAAGGCTGGAATTAAATCACAACCTGGCCTAGAAGGAGCTTTCCTTAAGTGGAGCCAACTAAAATATTCTAAGAGCATTACTATCTTCTGAACATTTGAAACCTGTTTTCACTTTGGGTTATTAAAAATAGGAATAAAAAAATTCCTTACTTTTTAATCTGGAAATTTTAAATTTGTCTAGACATAGATTCAGTCATTGATAAAAATATCCATATTGTTCTATTTCTTAAGATGGATAGTTAAAAGAACAGTTTGGAAGGCTTGGGGTTGTGAGTTCTAATTCTGGATACAGGATATATGCTTCCAAGTCATTCAGTCTACCTGAGCCTCCATTTCTTTGGGGAAAATGGAGATCAGAAATGATAAACGACAATCCAAGTCTTAGCTTGGGAATGAGGAAGGACCAAAACAAACGCGAGAAGGGACGGTGCTTTGGTGCCAGGTTCTTCAATACTATGAATGGTCTGGAACAGGGGTAATAACAATGATAACAGTAATAGTAATAATAATAATAATAATAACAAACAATGATGACGATGATAGTGATGTCGATAAAAACCCCAGTAATATTACCTTTGGTGGAATGTCTTCTTCCTGTCGTAACCAAGAGCTTCGGTCAAACTTCTCAATGCGAGTGGGGAGAGGCGGGTTTTCAGAGGTGGGATCCGAGTTCTGGCGTGGCATCTCCACACGGTGAGAGCTCACGTTCAGAGACTCCTGAAACCCAGAGAGGCCCTTCGTGGGCTGCTCGTGCACCGACTGGGAGGCTGTCAAGGCAGGTCCCTGGGATTTCACAGCTACCAGATGTGGGATCTAAGCATCAAACCAATATCACAGCAGTGTCATTAGAAGAAAAAGCAGATCAGCTAGGACCTCACTCAGGGGAAGGGGAAATAAAATTTTAGGGAGAAAGAACCAGAGTACACAGAGCCCATCACAGTTCTCTGCAGCATGCTTTTCAAAGCCCTCCCGAGTTTCCCATTTAGAGCTGGAGGGCTGGATCAGGGTTCCTGGCAGAGTTAAATGATTGACTTGGGACTGCTAAGAAGTCAGTGAAATAAGTGTCATGATAATAATGATTTTTAGTGAACATTTATTAAGCAGCAATACAATATATTTACAAGCACTTCTCTTCTAATGTTACAAACTTCCTCCTTTCAACCTCCTAACTTTGACTTCAGAGAGTGCTCTGTGAAACAAGAATTGCTCTGAACATCTTACTCCTTGTGAACTCACTAAATCGACCATGAGATGGACACAATTATTTCCTTCATTTTACTCATGAGAATGTAAGGATTAGAGAGTGTAAGTAACAACCTAGATTTCACAGTTAATATGTGCCAGAGCCTGGATTATAACCCCCACATATGCTTAATTGTAGTTCCGGTATTGTAACCCCACAGCCTAACTGCTACACTATCCTGCTTTCTGGTGAACTGGTTCTTACCAGCTAGGATATTATATAACTCTCGACACCAGGACGTTTCTTTTAGAGTTGTGGTAAGTCCCACAATTTGGTATGTGTTGATGTTGTTCATGCAGGGAAGAAATGTAGTCTTTAGGCAGAAGGGTGGCTTTTTAAGACAAATCATGAACATCTAGCATTCAGAGTACCCTTTACCATTAGCACTGTTCACACTTCATTGTTTGTGCTCATGTGAGCCTGAGTCCCCCTCCATCACATAGGTAAGCTCCTCAGAGACAAGAGCAATGTCTGACCTCCTATCTCTCTAGCACTGTGCCTGGCATGTGAAGGTGCTCAGTCAATCTTGGCTGGGAAAACATCTAGAGTACTTTCTAAATTAAACTGTTAATTCCACAAACATTAATCTAGTATCTGCTTTGTACAAGGGACCTACCAGACCCTCTTTGGATTGAAATCTCAGTGCCCAGACTGCTGGGGAGCATCTCTACAGCCCTCCTCCACCAGCCTGGCCCCGTTCCTCTTGCCCTTGAGGTCTTATCCCTGGAGCAGCCCTGCCCCAGCCTTTCAGACCATCCTGGCTCTGAAACCTGCAATGTTATTCTTTATGGTTCAGAGGAAATTCTCAAAGTCCAGTTCAGTGGAATGTTATGCTTCAATCAGGATAGAACTGTAACCAATCAAATTTATATTAAGGGTAAATATCATTAAATATATTAAGTATTAATAAGAAAACAAAGCCTACCTTACAAATATGTAGTACATGCACCCCAACATTCATAGCAGCACTGTTTACAACAGTCAAGACACGGATGCAACTTAAATGTCCACTGACAGAGGAATGGATAAAGAAGATGTGGTACATATATACAATGGAATATTACTCAGCCGCAAAAAAGAATGAAATATTGCCATTTGCAGCAACATGGATGGACCCAGAGATTATCATACAAAGTGAAGTAAGTCAGAAAGAAAAAAGACAAATACAATAAGGTGGAATTATATGTGGAATCTAAAATATGACAAAAATGAACTTATCTATGAAACAGACTCACAGACATTGAGAACAGACTTGTGGTTGCCAAGGCGGAGGGGGTTGGGGAAGGAATGGATTGGGAGTTTGAGATTAACAGATGCGAATTATCACGTATAGAATGGATAAACAACAAGGTCCTACTGTATAGCACAGGGAACTATATTCAGTATCCTGTGATAAACCATAATGGAAAAGAATACGAAAAAGAATGTAATATATTTATGTTTAACTGAATCACTTTGCTGTAAAACAGAAACTAACACAACATTGTAAATCAACTATACTTCAATAAAATAAATTTTTAAAAATGTAGTACAAAACACAAACCTACTTTAAAAGAGCCCCTAAGATAAAAACAAAAATTGAAGCTCCTGAAGAATGTTTAATCCAATTAGCTGTCACAGGATATCTACATTTTCATTTCCTAGTCACTTCAATAGAGTTTCATAAGTTTTCCCTCTATTTCGCCCTTTTACAGGGCAAAAGTATCCTAAAAGGTCAAAGTTAGGGGCTTTTTAAAGATGAGGTTTGTGTGTTAAAAGAGAAGTTTCTATAAAAATGTACCCCATGGACAAGCCTCTTAGATAGCCTCATCCACCAGAGGGCGGACAGCAGAAGCAAGAAGAACTACAATCCTGCAGCCTGTGAAACAAAAAACACATTCACAGAAAGAGAGACAAGATGAAAAGGCAGAGAGCTATGTACCAGATGAAGGAACAAGATAAAACCCCAGAAAAACAACTAAATGAAGTGGAGATAGATAGGCAACCGTTCAGGAAAAGAATTCAGAATAATGATAGTGAAGATGATCCAGGACCTCATCCTGGAAAAAGAATGGAGGCAAAGATCAAGAAGATGCAAGAAATGTTTAATAAAGACCTAGAAGAATTAAAGAACAAACAAACAGAGATGAACAATACAATAACTGAAATGAAAAATACACTAGAAGGAATCAATAGCAGAATAACTGAGGCAGAAGAATGGATAAGTGACCTCAAAGACAGAATTGGTGGAATTCACTGCTGTGGAACAGAATAAAGAAAAAAGAATGAAAAGAAATGAAGACAGCCTAAGAGACCTCTGGGACAACATTAAATGCAACAACATTCACATTATATGGGTCCCAGAAGGAGAACAGAGAGAGCAAGGACACAAGCAAATATTTGAAGAGATTATAGTTGAAAACTTCCCTAACACGGGAAAGGAAATAGCCATGCAAGTCCAGGAAGTGCAGAGAGTCCCATACAGGATAAACCCAAGGAGAAACATGCTGAGACACACAGTAATCAAATTGGCAAAAATTAAAGACATAGAAAATTACTGAAAGCAGCAAGGGAAAAACGAAAAATAACATACAAGGGAACTCCCATAAGGTTAACAGCTGATTTCTCAGCAGAAACTCTACAAGCCAGAAGGGAGTGGCATGACATATTTAAAGTGATGAAAGGGAAGAATCTACAACCAAGATTACTCTACCTGGTAAGGATCTCATTCAGATTTGATGGAGAAATCAAAAGCTTTACAGACAAGCAAAAGCTAAGAGAATTCAGCACCACCGAACCAGCTCTACAACAAACGCTAAAGGAACTTCTCTAACTGGGAAACACAAGAGAAGAAAAGGACCTACAAAAACAAACCCATAACAATTAAGAAAATGGTAATAGGAACATACACATCGATAAATACCTTAAACATGAATGGATTAAATGTTCTAACCAAAAGACACAGGCTTGCTGAATGGATACAAAAACAAGACCCATATATATGCTGTCTACAAGAGACCCACTTCAGACCTAGGGACACATACAGACTGAAAGTGAGGGGATGGAAAAAGATATTCCATGCAAATGGAAATCAAAATAAAGCTGGAGTAGCAACACTCATAGAAGATAAAATAGACTTTAAAATAAAGAATGTTACAAGAGACAAGGAAGGACACTACATAATGATCAAGGGATCAATCCAAGAAGAAGGTACAGCAATTATAAATATATATGGACCCAACATAGGAGTGCCTCAATACATAAGGCAACTGCTAACAGCTATAAAAGAGGAAATCGACAGTAACACAATAATAGTGGGGGACTTTAACACCTCACTTACACCAATGGAGAGATCATCCAAACAGAATGTTAATAAGGAATTAATAAGGAAACACAAGCTTTAAATGACACAATAGACCAGATAGGTTTAACGGACATTTCTAGGACATTCCATCCAAAAACAGCAGATTACACTTTCTTCTCAAGTGTGCACAGAATATTATCCACAATGCTATGAGATTAGAAATCAATTATAGGGGGAAAAAACTGTAAAAAAAACAAACACATGGAGGCTAAGCAATACGTCACTAAATAACCAAGAGATCACTGAAGAAATCAAAGAGGAAATAAAAAAATACCTAGAGACAAAGGACAATGCAAACACGACAATCCAAAACCTATGGGATGCAGCAAAAGCAGTTCTAAGAGGGAAGTTTATAGCAATATAAGCCTACCTTAAGAAATAAGAAAAATCTCAAATAAACAATCTAACCTTACACCTAAAGGAACTAGAGAAAGAAGAACAAACAAAACCCAAAGTTAGCAGAAGGAAAGAAATCATAAAGATCAGAGCAGAATAAATGAAATAGAAACAAAGAAAACAATAGCAAAGATCAATAAAACTAAAAGCTGGTTCTTTGAGAAGATAAACAAAATTGATAAACCATTAGCCAGACTCATCAAGAAAAAGAGAGGACTTAAATCAATAAAATTAGAAATGAAAAAGAAGTTACAACAGACATCACAGAAATACAAAGCATCCTGAGAGACTACTACAAGCAACTCTATGCCAATAAAATGGACAACCTGGAAGAAATGGACAAATTCTTAGAAAGGTATAACCCTCCAAGACTGAACCAGGAAGAAATAGAAAATATGAACAGACCAATCACAAGTAATGAAATTGAAACTGTGATTTAAAATCTTCCAGCAAACAAAAGTCCAGGACCAGATGGCTTCACAGATGAATTCTATGAAACATTTAGAGAAGAGCTAACGCCCGTCCTCAGAGAGGAATGAACACTCCCAAACTCATTCTATGAGGCCACCATCACCCTGATACCAAAACCAGACAAAGATACTACAAAAACAGAAAATTACAGACCAACATCACTGATGAATATAGGTGCAAAAATCCTCAACAAAATACTAGCAAACAGAATCCAACAACACATTAAAAGAATCATACACTACGATCAAGTGGAATTTATCCCAGGGATGCAAGGATTCTTCAATATGTGCAAATTGATCAATGTGATACACCATATTAACAAATTGAAGAAGAAAAACCATATGATCCTCTCAATAGATGCAGAAAAAGCTTTTGACAAAATTCAACACCGATTTATGATAAAAACTCTCCAGAAAGTGGGCACAAAGGGAACCTATCTCAACATAATAAAGGCCATATATGACAAACCCACGGCAAACATCATTCTCAATGGTGAAAGACTGAAAGCATTTCCTCTAAGATCAGGAGCAAGACAAGGATGTTCACTCTCACCAATATTATTCAACATAGTTTTGGAAGTCCTAGCCATGGCCATCAGAGAAGAAAAAGAAATAAAAGGAATCCAAATCGGAAAAGCAGAAGTAAAACTGTCACTGTTTGCAGATGACATGATACTATACATAGAGAATTGTAAAGAGGCCACCAGAAAACTACTAGAGCTGATCAATGAATTTGGTAAAGTTGCAGGATACAAAATTAATGCACAGAAATCTCTTACATTCCTGTACACTAATGATGAAAAATCTGAAAGAGAAATTAAAGAAACACTCCTTTTTTCCACTGCAACAAAAAGAATAAAATACCTAGGAATAAACCTACCTAGGGAGACAAAAGACCTGTATGCAGAATACTATAAGACACTGATGGGGCTTCCCTGGTGGCGCAGTGGTTGAGAATCCGCCTGCTGATGCAGGGGACACGGGTTCGTGCCCTGGTCCGGGAAGATCCCACATGCCGCGGAGCCGCTGGGCCCGTGAGCCATGGCCGCTGAGCCTGAGCGTCCGGAGCCTGTGCTCCACAACGGGAGAGGCCACAACAGTGAGGCCCGCATACCAAAAAAAAAAAAAAAAAAAAGACACTGATGAAAGAAATTAAAGATGATACCAAGAGATGGAGAGATGTACCACGTTCTTGGACTGGAAGAATCAATATTGTGAAAATGACTATACTACCTAAAGCAATCTACAGATTCAATGCTATCCCTATCAAATTACCAATGGCATTTTTTACAGAACTAGAACAAAAAAATCTTAAAATTTGTATGGAGACACAAAAGACTCCAAATAGCCAGAGCAGTCTTGAGGGAAAAAAACAGAGCAGGAGGAATCAGACTCCCTGACTTCAGACTATACTACAAAGCTACAGTAATCAAGACAATATGGAACTGGCAAAAAAAGCAGAACTATAGATCAATGGAACAGGATAGGAAGCCCAGAGATAAATCCACGCACCTATGAGTAAGTAATCTATGACAAAGGAGGCAAGTATATACAATGGAGAAAAGACAGTCTCTTCAATAAGTGGTGCTGGGAAAACTGGACAGCTACATGTAAAAGAATGAAATGAGAACACTCCCTAACACCATACACAAAAATAAACTCAAAATGGATTAGAGACCTAAATGTAAGACTGGACACTATTAGATTCTTAGAGGAAAACATAGGAAGAACACACTCTGACATAAATCACAGCAAGATCTTTTTTGATCCACTCCTAGAGTAATGGAAATAAAAACAAAAATAAACAAATGGGACCTAATGAAACTTCAAAGCTTTTGCAAAGCAAAGGAAACTACAAACAAGACGAAAAGACAACCCTCAGAATAGGAGAAAATATTTGCAAATGAATCAATGGACAAAGGATTAATCTCCAAAATATATAAACAGGTCATGAAGCTCAATATTAAAAAAACAAACAACCCAATCCAAAAATGGGCAGAAGACCTAAATAGACATTTCTCCAAAGAAGACATACAGATGGCCAAGAAGCACATGAAAAGCTGCTCACCATCACTAATTATTAGAGAAATGCAAATCAAAACTACAATGAGGTATCACCTCACACCTGTTAGAATGGGCATCATCAACAAATATACAAACAACAAGTGCTGGGGAGGGTGTAGAGAAAAGGTCTTGCACTGTTGGTAGGAATGTAAATTGATACAGCCACTATGGAGAACAGTATGGAGGTTCCTTAAAAAACTAAAAATTGAATTACCATATGACCCAGCAATCCCACCGCTGGGCATATACCCAGAGAAAACCATAATTCAAAAAGACACATGCACCCCAATGTTCATTGCAGCACTGTTTACAGTAGCCAGGTCATGGAAGCAACCTAAATGCCCATCGACAGACAAATGGATAAAGAAGATGTGGTACATATATACAATGGAATATTACTCAGCCACAAAAAGGAACGAAATTGGGTCATTTGTAGAGATGTGGATGGATCTAGAGACTGGCATACAGAATGAAGTAAGTCAGAAAGAGAAAAACAAATATCGTATATTAATGCATATATGTGGAACCTAGAAAAATGATACAGATGAACCGGTTGCAGGGTAGAAACTGAGACACAGATGTAGAGAAAAACGTATGGACACCAAGGGGGGAAAGCGGGGGTGGTGGTGGTGGTGGTGGTGGTGGTGGTGGGATGAATTGGGAGATTGGGATTGACATGTATACACTAATATGTATAAAATGGATAACTAATAAGAACCCGCTGTATAAAAAAAATTTAATTTAATTTTAAAAAATCTTGAAATTTGCAGCAGTTATGGTTAGAAACTGAGTCTGCTTATAACCATGGTTCATAATTGGCATGATTTCTATAAAAAAAAATGTACCCCATGGAAGGTTAGGCCTAGACTCATTATATACAAATTAAAATAAACAAGTGCCAAGCTGGCTGCTACTGAAAATTCTTAGACCTCATATACTAAAGGCAAACTAACAGAGACTCCTTGATTGTATCTACTCTTAAACTCCAGTTCAAATAGCATTACATATTTCAAAGGTGACCTCAGAATATTCTATAGAAGTGTTTACACAGGTGGATACCTGGAAGAAGTTTAAGATATTTGGGTGAAAACATCTATATTACCTTTATTTTTCATGAAATTTCATACTTCATTTCAATTCCTATTTCATTTTTGGTATATATAAAATCCTCTAAAACTTCCAGAAACTTCCTCCTTATCTAAAAGTGGAGATATCTTCTTTTTTTTTCCAAACAGCTTAAAACAATGGTTCTCAAACTTCAAAGTGCATCAGAATCACTTGGAGGCTATTAAACCCCAGACTGCCAGGCCCCAACCCTAGAGTTGCTGACCAGTAGGTCTGAGGTGGGCCTCAGAATCTGCATTTCTAACCAAGTTTCTGGCTGATGCTATGCTGCTGGCCCAGTGACCACACTTTGAAAACCACTGGCTTAGAAGATACAATTTTACTTAACCTAGTCCATTTAATTTTTCCAGTTTCAGGCTCATGTGAAAATCCCAAGGAACAAAAGATAATATAATAGTTTATACGTATCAAAGGTCTCCACAAATTTTAGTTTTGGTAATTGTAACTAAAAGGATGCTCATTCTGACCTGGCAGGAACTCCTCCAGGTCTCCAGAGAGGCCAATTTACCAAAAAGTGACTTTGTGGTCGGCTTAAAGTTAAGGATGGTGCTTTGTTATTTCTCACGCCTGCTGCTCTGCGCATTCAGTGGTGTCTCCTATCTTACCAGAGACTTGATATGAAAAGTCATGACTTGGCTGGACCCATGCCTGAATCCATGTTATAATTCCCTGGGCTTTTATTAGACTTTACTGTACACCTGTTGAAAGAAGCCAGTGGAATGAAGGGAGGACGTACCTGGGGATCTACTGGTCTGAGCATGGGGGGTGTCCGAGCAGGCTGAACCCCACTGATGCTGAAGGACTCCGACCGTGGGGGCAGGTTGGGGTCTGATATCCTGTTGGCAACCTTGTGAGGCATGGCAGGTGAACTCTGCCGGTTGAGCCTTGACCGTTCTTCTACCTAGAAGCCGAAAAATGAAAAAAGAAAGAAAGAAAGAAAAAAGAGTGCCTCAATGGATGGAAGGTGATTTACTTCCTAGTTAGGATTTTCTGTAGTCACCTGCACAGCCATTTTGCATCTCTCTGATCAAATCACTTTAGAAAGCTGAAGCTCTCCCAATCTGCTCTGCATCAGAAATTTGCAAAAAGCTCTTTCTGTTGGAGTGAATACTAGCAAGAAGAACTCACAGAACACTTAAGCCATCATCCTTCCCTCACCCATTATCTCGTGCTATTCCGTTGGCTAGGGATTAGGGATCTGCTTAAAAGTTTATTGTGCGTTAGTTGGAACACCGTCCTGAGAATCGGTCACAAAGCCAGGGGTCAGTGAGGGAGAGAGGTAACTACAGCGGGCATTATGAGTGCTTGGGGAAAATAGAAAACTGCTTTGAGCTGACTCATGGGACAGGGCAGGGAAGAACACAGGAGGGCTGGCAGGAGGATGAGCTGAGCGTACTGACCCGCCATTGATTTCTTCACATGCCCTACTCGTGGGTAAGTGAGCCTCTCAGGCAGCTCACTCAATGAGCATGGCCTGTCTTAAACTGACTTCCCATATCATTTTCTTTTTCTCTCTTTTTCTCCCTTTCTTTTCAGGTGTCTCTCCCAGCTCTCTAGAATACACTGTCCCAGCGCCTTCTTTCCATTCCAGCCTGGGCTCCTCTCCCTCCTCCAACCGTCTCTCCTTTCTGGACACTTCATTTCCTTGTCATTCCCTGCTGCAGAGTCTCTCTCAGCCCAGAGGGGATAACTGATCAGAAGTGCTTTACAGGGAAGGCTCTCTTTACAGGTAAAAGTTACCCTTGGTGACTTATTTGCTGCAGACAGACTGTGGCAGAGGACAAATTAAAGGAAATTTTAGATAAACAAAGTGTACACTGTAAGACATGATTTAAAATCTTCGACAGCTTTAAGAGGTCTAGCACTTTTCTTCCAGGTCCACCCTGTCCTGCCCTTTATTTCTTTAGGGTCAATCTGACAGTTGTAATTTCCAAATTCACGGGGGCAATGCACCCCACCCTGATGACCCGTAACTCTCTTCTGCCGACTCACTACCTTTGGGTTGCAAGAGCCTGTCATGGAACCCACATGCAGGTCCTCAAGACATATTTGTATGTCACAGCTAAGAGCTTTTAAATTCATTTTACCTCCTGATTTGAAAGGAAAATTCAAAAGAGCCATTCTTTCCCATCCTCCCTACCTTATTTTAATTTTTATTTATTTATTTATTTATTTTTTGTGGTACGCGGGCCTCTCACTGTTGTGGCCTCTCCCGTTGAGGAGCACAGGCTCTGGACGCACAGGCTCAGCGGCCATGGCTCACGGGCCCAGCCTCTCCGCAGCATGTGGGATCTTCCCAGACCGGGACACGAACCCATGTCCCCTGCATTGGCAGGCGGATTCTCAACCACTGCGCCACCAGGGAAGCCCCTCCCTACCTTATTTTGAATCTTCCCAGAGGCAGACTCGGTCTCATACACAAAACAAGTCTGTTTTTAAAACTCTCAAATCAACTACAAACATGTTAACATGTTAAAATGTACCATAGTGCAGAAAACCACTCTCTTGACTCTACTTAGAGGTAATTTGAACACCTCTTCCCTGACCGTGGCTGTGCAGGGTACATACAATTGGCATCTAGTTGACTTTGGTTTTGAAATTCCATGTCCCAGAAGCTTACCACGTACCAAATAAGATTAGCTGCAAAAAGCCAGGAATATAAACCAGAACATGTATACTTTGTGTATGTGTGCAAAGTATTACATCAGCAATAACGGGCTATTATTGCATTGAGCAAAAGGAAATAACAAAGCCTGACTTGAGATAAGACCATAAAGAAGAGAAAGTCCTGCAAAGACAACCACAGATAAACTGAGACCAAGGCATGCAATGTATTGCTTTTCCAAATACTAGACTCTTTGAAAAGAAGGTGACTATTTCCAGATGACTGGAATTAGTCAAATATTAACCATTTTCTTATTTCCGGGGAAGATCATTAAATAGATAAATCACATGTATAAGTACCCCTCACTATCTGAACTCTCATCATCCAAACCATTGCTGTCTGAGGTCAGGAATCCAAGAGGTTTGGACTCATTTTCAGATAAATACCTGGCTATCCAAACTATAGCCACTTATTACCTGACATTTAGGAACCAAATATTATAAGGGAGTGAAGAGTACTTGCTATTATTGTTTTTTCAGCTGTAAAATATCCTCAGACTGTTTTAAACCCACATTCAGAAACAGTACATTAAAAATAACAGTCTAAAAGTCTGTCCCTCAAGACTCCATCTTGAACAAAGAAATTATATTTGAGATAAAGAATTTTTCTGGCAACTGCCAGTAACAAGGCTCCAGTAAAGGCAGCACCTTTGTCTCTAATAGGACCATGGGCCACACGGGCCCTAAAGCTGTTGTTAGAAATGAATGGGGCACAAAGTGGGGTGCTAATTTTCACAGGCAGTTAATGGGTTTGATTAGTCAAGCGTAGCTATCACTAATGTACTTCTAGTAACATTTCCTATGCCTTCTCTAAGTTAGTTTAATACTAAATCCTACCATTACTATGTTTCAGTTTGTGCCATCATAAAATATATGGTGTGAATAATCTATTGTTATACTCAGCAGATTATTTCAGAATAAGTCCAATGTGGTGAAATTTCCTGGGTTGAAGTTTGTCCAAAGAAATTTGAAAATCTATGTGACAGGTGTAACAATGAGGCATCTGGCTACTTTGTCTGAAGAAAATCTTGTCCTAAAGTCTTTAGGAAGATAATGCTGCCTGTTGCTTTTGCACCAAAGGGTATTGGAGCAAATATATCAAATTAAACATCCAAATAACAGTTCCAAATGGACAGAGGGGAAGCTGGCCCTTCTGCTTATTTTGCTACTGGGCAAAGGCCTGTCTCTTGATTCATCACATCTTATGTCTACTAACTGAACAGTGAGTGAGACAAAAAAGAAGGTGTTTTCCCCAGATTAAGAATATATTGTGATTAAAAACTGGCTTACAATCAAGATATGTTTCAGTCTGCCTTTCATGATACTAAAAAAAAAAAAAAAAAAAACTATTAGCTGAGCCTTTGCTCCAACCTCCTGCTGCCAAGAAGTTATAAAATATCTTAAGTACCACCAAAAAAGAGTGTTCTAGTAGCATCAGATAAATAGTGTCAAGGTGCTAGACCATAACAAGACATTTATAACAAAGGATATCACACTTGATGGGATTATCAATAAATACAGAGAACAATACTAGGAGAGACTGATAAATTTTACTAAAGAATCAGGTTTTTTTCTTATTAAAAGGATCATTTTAACATCAAAACTAAAATAACTTTGGAGAGGTTTGGATAACCTCCACAGAAATGCTATACTATTTATTACAGCATTACGGGGAGAAAGAAAAAATAACTGTGGTCTCAGAAATAAAATTCTGCTCCAGGCAGGACTGTGTTATCCACTGGGTACTAAGAGAGTGATGTCTAAGGCCTTTGAGATATATAAAAGTTGCATGAATACAGACGACCTGAAAAGAAACATGTTAATTACAGGATTTGAAAAAATTTCAAAATAAATAAAAATACATTGAAACATGTATAAGTGTAAACATTATATCAATGTCAACTGTTAAATTGTTTTGTACATTTGAAAACAATTTATAGCATCCAGTATCTCACTTAGCAATAATGAATGATAGCTGCTGAGAGAGAATTTCAAAACAAAATTATAGAAGTAATTTTTAAAATGTTGACAACAAAATATATTTACTATGTCATATGGGTGCATTTTAATAATACTTTACATGACTGTAGGGTCTGTGGGGTTTACGAAGCTCTTAGAAGGCCTGCCTTAAGAGGTAATATGTGGTGGATTGAACACAATCGTATGGGAATACTTTTTCCCCAACTGGACAAAACAATTTGATTTTTGTCTTTACTGGCAATGCTGGAGGAAGAGAAAGAAGTCCAATGATTTTTAAGTCCTCGTCAGGTACTTTGACCCTGCACTCACTGGGCACATGAAGAGTTGAGTCACGCTGTCTTTTGGCAAAACCACATGGGCAGATGGCTGCTGAGTAAGACTGGTGCTATCCCTTCTCTGGGGCACCTTTGAGGACAGGGGAGGCTCTCATTCATAGTGAATGCTTAAAATGTAATCTTGTCTAAAGATAAGGGCCTGGACTACTTTTCCAAGATCTACTCCTAACCACTGATTGCACAGAAAAGTACAGATCCTCATGTGAATGGAGCACATAACTTAAAAGTAATGAGGCAAATCTTTGGCAAGCTGAGATGGGAAATTTAGAAGTGTGTATCTATCACCGGGGAGAGGTAAGTGGAAGAGATGGGAGATGCATGTGAACTGCTCATGTGAAATCTCAACCAGAAACAACAGAGGCAAAACACTTATTCCTTGTGGGCAACAATGGCCTTGGGAGCAAAATAGAAATATGTTGAATCATGTATTTCATTTGCATTTGTACAGCGCCTACAGTTTTGTGGTTGTTGTTTTTTTTTTCTTTCTTTTGTGGTACGCGGGCCTCTCACTGTTGTGGCCTCTACTGTTGTGGAGCACAGGCTCCGGACGCACAGGCTCAGCGGCCATGGCTCACGGGCCCAGCCGCTCCGCGGCATGTGGGATCTTCCCAGACCGGGGCACGAACCCGCGCCCCCTGCATCGGCAGGCAGATTCTCAACCACTGTGCCGCCAGGGAAGCCCACACCTAAAGTTTCAATGGCACATTCACATACATGGTTGCCCAGGATCCTCCCAACCTTGAGACAGGAAGTATAGGTGGGGAGGCTGTACCTCAGGAAGACTATGAGACTTCCAGGTCACAAAGACCATAAGTGGAAGAACATGAACTCAAACAAGCTCTTTCCTATTGCCTGTCAGGTCTCTCTCATGCTAAATCTTAAGAGAGATAAGTAGAAACTGAGGAAAGATGGGAAAAGAGCCATAAACTCTCTAAATAGTAATATGGGACCTCATATATAAAATAATTCATATAAAAAGAAAAAACCATCAGTGTAGAGCAGAGAAAACAAGTGGAGAAGAGTTCTTATGTACAAGGATTTCAAAGTCCAATGGGCTGATGGGATATAAAGAGACATCTTGGCCCATCATTTGCCAAATAAAACCATGGCCAGATGACTGGCATGCATCAGAGAGAAAGAACATGATGAAGTGTTAAAAAAAAAAATTAAAATACCATCTCATGCAACACTCATGTAGACAGAGCATTCTGTCACTGCTGTGTGCTGGTGAAAATTTAAAAAAAAATTATTGCCAGGCTGAGATAATCACATGCCATTATAAGAAATAGGAATCTGTACCGTTATAAAGAAGGGCATTATAAGAAAAGGAATATCCATCTTTCAAAAAGTGCCAAATTTCAAATTTTGCTGATGTTTAACAGAATATCATATTGATGTTCTCACAAAACAAATCTGACTTCCATTCCAATCTAGAAATGGCAGAGAATTTAAAAGGGGTGAGAATGCCCCCCACTCCTCCTTTTAATGGAGACATTAATGTTTTTTCTGGCTGAAATCTGAAAATCAAAGTCAATGTAACATTTAGGACAACTAGAATACTCAGTAAAAGGAGAGAGAGACGAGCTCAAGATTTGCCAATAACCAAGTATTTTCATTTGTTCTTATTACATCTGACAGATTAATAAGAAAGGAAATGAGAAATGTGATGATTTATGTTTTACAAAATGAAGCAACAATAACACGGAGGATGAAACATTATAATAATATTACACTGCTAATGAAAAAAATGTCGATTGGAAATAGGAAAAGTAAGTGGATGGAAAAGTAATCAAAGAAGGAAAAACCACCCAGACGAGAAGGTATAGAGCTGAGTTAGAAACCAAATAAGGGAGCAGATTACAGAAGAGGCTGCTGTGGGTGGAAGATGGCCAGGTGGTGTCTTCAATGGCATATGGGGCAAAAAAGCCCAGACCCTCTATCACAGGAGACCATGGTATAGCTGCTGCCTACCCATCCCTGGTGAGGATATTTTCAAATTTATATCCTCGCAGAGGATGCCTTTGACAAAGAAAATGGTACCTTTTATTCTACTTCCAAAAGAGAGTTTAACCCAGGTTCTTTTTATTGGTTGATAATTAAGATACTGCTGAGCTAGAAATTCTGTCCATATCTAAAGTCTTGAAATGTATTTCACTGTCTGGCTACTTTCAACCCCACCTACCTCCTACTATAAGAAAAGAAACCTGTAAATAAAGCTCTAGAAGAAAAGTTCATACATTGCTGATTAGAAGCATTGAGAGATCAGGAAAATAAGGATTCTCACACTCATTTTTATTCCCATTTTAAGAAGTGGGTGTTAAATGATGAATTAAACTAAAGCAGACAATTATTTGTACTTATTTGTATATCAGTTGCTCCAATCCCCAATTTAGCACTGTCACTCATTCTATCATCTAAATGTTTCATCTTTCTTCTAAAATATGAATACCCACTCTAAGACTTGGGAACTGTTTCATGAATAGATAGGTGGTTAGTTGGAAGCCGGATTATGTTAAACACACCCAGGAGGATAGGATTAAATCTAAAATCCTAAAAGAATGTTCCCACATGTCTAAAAGTCCATGAAGCCCAAAGGAAGAACTCCAGCTGTCAGGAAGGCAGGGACCTTGGAAGATGTCACCCACCAGAGGTGGCCCAGACTTAGGATGGCCCGGGATCCTCACATCGGGTGTGCTTGATGACACAGCCATGCTGTCTGCACTCCCACTGGCTATGTTTCCTTTACTGCTAGGAGTCTGGCCGAGAAGCACAGGGGAATTAAGAGGTCTACAAAACTGCCCTGGTGATATCTGCAAAGATTTGCCCCCAGGAATGGCATGGCTTCTGAAATCTTGGGAACTGTGAATTAGTTCTGAAGACAGAGGACAGGCCAGGAAATTGAATGATGAGGACAAATAGTAATTAGAAAATAATGAAGTCAAAATGTTTAAGTTCAAATCAAAACATGCTGGGTAGAGGTAGAAAGAAAGAAGTGGAAACTGCTTTATGTTTCCCCCCCTCTTCTGGTACATCTGTGCATGAGGGAGCTGCACAAGGGACAGAAGAAATTCTGGTATGCTTTGCAAGGCATCATGGTCTTCTCCAATGGGATCTGTTGGTGTCCCTTTCCTAAACTCATGCTTGGGGCTGGGAGCACTGAAGGTCAGGTGGTCATGCATCAAAGAGTGGTCATTTAGTGATGCAGCACTTCTTAGAGGAGTCGAGGTACTTGTATGGATGCATGAATTCATGCCCCTCCTGCCCCGAGGTACACATGAGTCTCTAAGGCCCTCCTTACTTGCTGTAATGGACAACTGGGGGCTCATCACTTTGGAGATGCTGGGAGAGGACACACAAATGACCTTAAGTCCTGACTCTTGAGTTGGGCTACATCTTTGGGAGCGAGATCGCTTTGTTGATCTCACTGTGATCCTTGAGGCTCCCTGAGGCTTCAGTTGCTCCTCAAGACCAAGTCTAATAGGATTAAGCTGGTCCATCTTTCTTCCATAAGCGATGCTCAAACAGGGGTCTTGATCTGGAATCATTAATTTCTGCAGGTGCTACTGCCATTAGCTTAGGAGAGGCTAGTTATTCAGGCTCTCGATACCTGCCATGATCATGAGTTATGAGTCTGGCTTAGCTGAGGGTTTCAGCTTGATGTGGCTAAAGAATGGTTTAGCAGTGGAGGAAGGTGACACATCTCTGCTAGCCAGGAACCACATCAGCTGCTGTTTAACAGCACAGTGATTGTGCTTAGCTGGAAGAACAGGTGGGTTATTAAGGGGTTGGTGCTGTACCTGGGAGTAGGATCACAAAATTGAATTACTGACCTGGGAGAAAGAGGCAGTTGTTACAGACATAGGTAAATACAAATCGCATTCATAGATTAAGGGAAAGTGATCAAAACGTTCTTGACACTGAATGACTTTTCTCTACAGATTTAGTTTTTAAGTTTTAAAAGTTATTAGGGTTTTTTTTTGTGTGTGGTACACGGGGCTCTCACTGTTGTGGCCTCTCCTGTTGCGGAGCACAGGCTCCGGACGCGCAGGCTCAGCGGCCATGGCTCATGGGCCCAGCCTCTCCGTGGCATGTGGGATCTTCCCAGACCGGGGCACGAAACTGTGTCCCCTGCATCGGCAGGCGGATTCTCAACCACTGCGCCACCAGGGAAGCCCAAAAGTTATTAGTTTTTGTAAAAATAGTATAAAATCATTATAAAGGATTTAAACATAAATACATAAAACATAATACATAAAAGTATTAAAAAGTTTAAAGAAAAAAACTATAGTTTCTACTTCCCATAAACAGCCATTATTAACATTAGGACAACATAATTTCAAGTATTTTCTATACATATGTAAGATACAGCAGAAAATTAAAAATTATACAAATAGGATTATACATAAGAAATCGGGTTCTAGTAGTATTGTAGTCTAGAGAACTTGAAATAAGCTCTAGCTATAAATATCTGAATATACTAGAAGAAAATGCAGAGTAATGTAAATCACCCTTTCAAAGGACTAGTTATGCTCACAAGAAAATAAAGGAAATCATTAGTCGCCACATTAATGACAGAACTGAAAACCAGGGTGTCAGGCATATGAGATGACACAGCAACTTCCTAGAAGGGTTGTTGATCTTGGCAAGAGTTATTATTTTGTTTGTTTGCCTTACTCATTTGGTTACCATCCTTTTCTTCCCTACTATTCAAATAATTTTTAATGAGATTTTAAAATAGCTCATAACAGAGCCAAGTTCCTGAAAATTCTTTGTCTAGTAGTTGAGCAAATGAAGGACCATTACTTTGAAAGTATTTGCAAAAGAAATATAAATGACCTCTGACCCGGTAAGTGAACCACAATCACAAGTCTGGGTCCAACTGTGTGTTCACTGTTACCACAGAACATGGAATGTTAGTGACAATACTAATGATCACTTTTAGGGTCTAGGTATGGATAGGAAATGATCCTACCCAGAATTCCCTAAGTCTTAAGTCATATTCTTCCATGAAAAAAGTCACTAAATATCCTCCTGCCACAAACTCAATTGGATTCCAATAAGGAAAAGGATTTTCTACTTCCCATTGTTACTTACAAAAAGAAGAGCAAATGAATTAATGTAGAGAAATAATGTTACAGTTCTTCCCAAAGCAAAGCATGTGTGTCTCATAATGAATTATTTTCCAACTCTGTAGCACTAGTTTAACTCTCTATTTTTACTGGAGAAACTCATTATGGCCAATTTCCCCAATACAGCACAGGTACAGGCTGTACCTGCTTGCTGACTTACCTCCTTGGCCCACGCTGGTTTCTCACTAGGACTCATCCCTTCTTTGTAATGGTACAGTGGCTTCTTCTCCACAGGCCTCTGCTCCTGCCGCTGATGCTGAAGGGAAACCAAGTAGTCTCTCTCTTGCTTTAGCTGTCTCTGTAGTCTTTCTGCTTGTCTCTGTTCTTCTAACTGTTTGCGCTTATATTCCTATCCAGATCAGGAAAGGAGAACAAAGAAAAGGCTAAATCACCATACAGAAACCATTGGCCAGTACCAGTGAAGCATGCAATGGAACCAAAAGAGATGATAAAAAACAAAGGACCTTAATACCAACAGAACCACAAGAGGACATCAGGATGTGCCATAGAGATAAACTACAGCCTTGGGTTAGCATCTGCACAGAATGTGGCATTTAATGAAAACACTATTGTTTTAATGGCAACCCCTACAGAATACCACCCTTTGCAAAGTGACTTGCCCTTGATGAATTGTAACCAAAACAGTGGCCATAATGAGGACATTTGGACGGTCAGCACGCAACCCCTATAAGGAACCATCCACTTCCTGGTTTAGTCATTAAATCATTCAAACATGTACAATTAAGTACAAAACAAAATAGGTACCTAAAGATACTGCCTAAATCATCTTTTGATTAACAAAACTTGGACCAAAGAAACCATTAGCAAAAACCATGTACAGGCTAAAAAAATATCACAGTGCCACTGAATAAAAAGTTCAGTTAATAAAAAAGATACACCAAGAAGCTCATTTGGAGAGCAGTGCAATAATAATAAAAAGTACTTCAATTGGAAGCTGCCTGAGCAGGGAACACAAAATGTTCCCATCATAAGGGTAAAACTAATAGTCTGCAAATGAAATATGACTACAGAGCTGAGTGGGTTCTTTCAGAAGAGAGGCACTTTGCTGTGATTGTATTCCAGCATGTTGCAAATGACCTCAAACATTACTCTGCAATAAACACAGTGGGTCTCAAAAACAGACTGAACTTATAATAAGGCTGGATTCATGATAAAGTTTCACAAATAGCTAGAGTTAATAAAGAATGCATAACGAGTATATTAAACATATTGACTCAGCACACTGGGTCAGGAAACAAATTAAGTTTTAGGGAGATTTTCCAGGTCCTTGAGGCTTGGAGGATCTCCTCCTTCCTGACTGGTATGTTAGAGGAGACCACACACACACACACACACACACACACACACACACACAAACACACACACACGTGCGATGAACACAGAGCAGGTCAGCTGGCTTGGCTTTCCCATTACCAGAAGTAGAGCTTGTTCATGCAGTAGCTGCTGCTGCAAGATCTCTAACTGTCTCTGCTCCTCCTCTAACTGTCGCCTGATGTACTCCTGGAGAGGTAGGTGGCATAGAATTCAGGGGAACACAACGAGAGAAAGAGAGAGAGAAAAAGAACCGGTAATTTCAAAGGTGACAAGAGCTGCCAAGTGAAGTGTGGAAGGAAGGAGGGGAAAAAATACCCAGACACCTCCTCACTAAACAGGAAAGGTACCCCGCACCGAAGCAAAAGCGTTTCAATGCAGTCAAAAGCACAAGCCCTCTACCTGCAACTGCAGCGGATTGAGATGGCTCAGTGCTTTGCTGTTACTCTTTGGTTTGGAGAACCGAGCTATATATATATACATATATATATATTATTATTATTTTTTTTTTTTTTTTTTTTTTTTCGGTACGCGGGCCTCTCACTGCTGTGGCCTCTCCCGCTGCGGAGCACAGGTTCCGGACGCGCAGGCTCATTGGCCACGGCTCAGGGCCCAGCCGCTCCACGGCATGTGGGATCTTCCCGGACCGGGGCACAAACCCGCGTCCCCTGCATCAGCAGGCGGACTCTCAACCACTGCGCCACCAGGGAAGCCCCCGAGCTATATTTAAAAACTTTTCATGACAGGTTCCCTCTTTAGGGGCTCCCTGAAATTAACAACGCGATACAGTTCAGAGTCTCCTGTGCAAGCAGCAGGGGTAAAATAATGGTTGAATGCCATCATGCACTGCCTTTGTAACGGAACCATCTTGCAGTTTTCACTGCACTGTCAGAATGTGATTCTAACAAAGAGAGAAAGGGCCCGCATCGATGGCTCCAAGTCATGGAGACCAGAGTTGCCTGAGTGGAAAAGCTCTTCTGAAGCGATGAAAGAGGAGCACTTGGCTTGTTTATCACGCTTCAGTGCTACTTTCAAAGTAGATGCCCAGGGTTGGGAAAATCACGAGATCCAGGTGAGGCAGGGGACTTCGGCCTGGGGAGGAAGCCAGGTTGAATGAGTGGGCTGTGCCAAGGTTGTGCGTTTGACTTCTTGAACAGGTGAGAATAGCTGCTTGAGAAAGAGTAGAAACCTGCTTAAGCTGAGCAGACCTAAGGGAAGGTGACCCACAGCTCAGAGGCGGCTGGCGCTGAGGTCACGTGGGGCCGCCTGCGGGGCTCCCGCTGTACCTGCTCGTGCTCCGCGCGTCTCCTCTCCTCCTCCCGGCGCACCTGCTCCTCGTAGTGCCGCCGCTGTTCCCTCTCCTGCTGCTTCCGCAGCTCCTTCTCTCGCCTTTGTTGCTGTGGGGGCGACAAGCAGACAACCGTGAAGGGAACGGGCAGTGGCGAAGGGTGTCGGGGAGCCAGCAGGGAGAGCTGCAGGGCCGTGGATGTGAGCTCTTCACGCGATGCCTGCATGCCTGAGGGCTCCTCGCCGATGCCATTGGGGGACGCATTGGCCAGGATGGGCTGACAGAGAGCAATTCAGTGTTTACCACGCAGGCGGGCTCCCCAGGTTTATACGTCTCCCAAGAAGTTCCCGTTCAATGCGTCCTCCCAGTTGGCTGATGAGGGTTTTCAAATCAGGGCTAGGTAGAACACCGATGTATAATCAGTTACTTATTATATCATCGAACTGTTTGTGAGATGCTACAGGCTTTAAAGCACATTCGCAATGCTCATGCCATTCAGTCTTTTTGACACCACGTAGGGCAAATGTATCATAGATCAAGAAAGCAAACACCAGAGAAGGGAAGTGACATGTTCAAGGCTACACAGTAACTGTGACTGTGGGCAAAACAGAATCTACTGACTCCCACCTGGTCACTCCACTTTCTGACAGACACTGCTGCCTTTCTTTTTGGGGGCAGTCACTTTTAAGTGTCGATTTCAACTTGTCACTCAAGTACGATGCTAAGCTCAGGAGCCATCATCATCTCATACAATCATTATGCCTCTGAAAGTGGACGTCATGGCAAGCACCTTTCATGCTTTATCCTATTTCATCCACACAAAAATCTTTTCAGGTAGATATTATTAATACTACTATCTCCTATTTTAAATGAGAAAACAGAAGCACAGAGAGATTAAGTAGTTGTCTGAGGTCATGCCCACATTCAAGGTCATACTCAGTAAGTGGTGGAGCTTGATTTCAAAGACAGGCAATGTGACTCCAGTCTGAACTCAATCAATACAGAAGATGAAGAGGCAACAGGAGTGACAGATCATAATTAATCCAGTTCTTCATTATATTCTCGGTAAGGAGAACATCTTAGGAGTAGTGACAGAAGCCAAGGTTTCCTAGGTAGGGATGGTACCATTCCCCAATCCTTGGAGTATCTGGCACGTGTGGGACACTCATACATTACAAAGTGTTTCCCCGTACCACACGCCAGTAGTGCCTCTTTTGAGAAATGTTGCAGGCCCTTCGTGTTGGAGCCCCGTACTGGCATTAGGATTTCTTCTTCCTCAGATACAAGGTTTGGAGGGGCCGATCAGAGGGTCCATTCCCCTGTAACAGTCTCAACAGCACTTCACTGCCTTGCTGAGGAAGCATGAGGTGTCCAAAATGAAATGGACTGTGACTGTATCTCACTGAGAAGTTAGCTCTATAAAACCTGGGAAACAGCTTTCTAGTACAAAAACTCTCTGTCCAAAGCCCAGCTAAACCAACCACAGACAGTCAAAGTGCCAAAGAAGCCCACGAAAGAGGCGGCCTTCCTGATGTGGCTGGTGCCTGCAATCCTCCAGAGCCGCTCTCTTCCAACAGTCTCTGAGGCTTGGGAGATAAACTGCATCTTTTGAAACTCAATGTCTATCACTTCCAGATCAAGAGTTGTTTGTCCATCTTAGATTGTAGGCAATGGGGAGCCGCTGGAAGACTATATGCCATCAAATGCCATGACCAAACCTGCATTTTTCAAGGGGGCTCCTACCAGCCACGGGGGAAGGACTAGAAGCTGAAAATGCATTGTGAGGCCATTCTATGGATCCAGACAGAAAATGACAGGGCACCCATGAGCGAAGCAAAGGCAGCTGGAGAATCCATGTCCGTAATTGCTGCTGAGACGCAGCCAAAAGGAAAAAAAACTAAAAACTATCCGGATTTCCAGTCATTCCAACAGGACTGTAGTGGACGCCAACTTAGAAGCAGAAATTAGAATTAGGCCAAAGATAAAACGGGCAGAATTTGGTGACTATGGGGTGTGTGAGGGTGAGTGGTGAGTGAAGTTTCTGGCCCAGGAGCGTGGCAGGTGGTGTGAGATACAAGTTTAGGGATAGGAATGAGGGGTGTGCTGGGGGCCAGGGATGAGTCAAGTTCCAGACATGTGATTATTTGTTTTACAGAAAAACAATACAGAAAGATACGAGTAGAAAACATCATCATAGGAACTGACTGAATAATTTGGATTACAGACCCAAAACAGAGATATTTCCAACACTCAACCAAAGTGAATCAATGCCAGCACAGAGAATAAAATAATTATGTGTACAGATCTGGCTCCTGGCAGGAAACAGCCCTAATTTAGCTAACATTTCAAGTTTTTTACTCCCACCATCACTCTCCTTCTTGAGGAAAAAAAATATAATCAAGGCTTTTGAAGATTTAGCTGATTTTTATGTGAAGGATTTGTACATTTTCAACCCCCTTTCCAGGAATCAATACTGTTTTATAATTACAGGCCACTCAGGTCCCTGTGCAAGGTGTACATAGTATTGATTGCAACTCAGGAGAGTCTGGGCTTCCTAAGAACTCTGTAGTTTCTGAAAAAGACACTCTAAAGTGACTAATAATTAATAATGATCTCATCTGGATCAGCTGCTGCTAAGGCATGGAGGCATCTGCCAGGGCCTCGGTTCCTGCGGTGAGGCTGGAAAAATAAATCACTTCCCCAACCTTGCAGAAGGCACCTTGCCAATTTCTAGCTGCTGTGCCTCAATGTTGATCACCTTTCCAGGAAAATTGTTTGCTCTCTCTCCTCCTGGCTATGGGACTGTTTGAGGGGACATATCAAAACATGTCAGAGAAAGACCAAATCCCTGGCCTCAAGCAGACACCTTTACAAAGCTCTGACGACTCTTGCTAGAAGTAGCAATCTGAGAGCAAGGCCTGTGCTTGACACCCACTGGACCCACCAGTCCCTCACGGGGGGCCTGGCACCTTGGCAGGTGCAGAGATTTTGTTCAATTGAACCGAGTAAGAAACTTGTGGCAAAAGCAGACAATTCAGTACCATCCTACTTTTTTTTCGGGGGGGGGGTACATTTCCCTTCCTATCAGTGCTTATAGCACACCATGCCTTAACTTATGTTATGGTTATTTGAAATGTCTCATCTACTCTGCAGTCTAGATCGTGGGCAGGGTCTCTGCTCTACTCTGGTTTTTACCTCCCCTTATATCCCATAAAGGGCCTGATACCACTGATGTTTGTTGTTTTATATACTATAGATGGGGCAGCAAGAGAAGAGGAGAAAGGCTCGCAGAACCTCAGACCACCCCTTCACCCTTTGACACCCTCCCGGCCCAGAATATGCTTTCATGCTGAGCATAGACAAGGCTTGGAATGTTTTTTCTAAAAAGAGAGCCACCCACGATTGGCACTGGCATGGGATTTATTTTCCATCTTACAGAAAGGCAGGAAAAGAAAATAAGGGAATACGAGTCTAAGCTGGACGGAGTAGAAAAGGGAAGAAGTAAAAAATTTTCTAGGGACTTCCTTGGCAGTCCAGTGGTTAGGACTCCAGGCTTCCAATGCAGGGGGTCCAGGTTCGATCCCTGGTCGGGGAACTATGATGCCATATGCCGCGCAGAGCGGCCAATAAAATAAATGCATAAATAAATAAGTAAGATTAAACTTAGTGCAAATAATTACCGAAAGAACTTTCAAAAAAAATTTCTAGGGCTTCCCTGGTGGCACAGTGGTTGAGAGTCCGCCTGCCGATGCAGGGGACACGGGTTCGTGCCCCAGTCCGAGAGGATCCCACATGCCGCGGAGCGGCTGGGCCCGTGAGCCATGGCCGGTGAGCCTCCGCGTCTGGAGCCTGTGCTCCGCAATGGGAGAGGCCACAATGGTGAGAGGCCCGCGTAACGCAAAAAAAAAAAAAAAAAAAAAAAAAAAAAAAAAAATCTAAATGTCACTGAGTTATGCATAAACATGACAGTGGTTCTGTCAAAAAAGAATAGCTTAAACCAACTACTCTAAACTCTCAGCAGGAACTCCCCACTCCCCAGCCCCAAATATACTGAACTGCCTAGAAGTATGTTTTCATCCACATCTTCTTGGAGCCATCTCCGAAAATTACAGCACATAAAACTAGACATTCAATAGGTTCTTACAAGTTTCTTAATTTTTTTTCTGGTTGGGGAATGACTGACAATACCTACTCTGAAACTTTTCTAGGCTAAAATCATTGTTGCCTTGATCTATGGAGTAGATCATAGGGGTCTTTTTGTCCCTTTGCCTTCTACTGGTGTTCCTAAAGAATGATTCTTTTAGGACAGTTTTTATCTTCCCCAGTGGGTGCTCCCCTCAGGCCACGGCCAGGTGAAGGCTATGTGGCTGTACTTTCAAGTATGTTCATTTTAATGGAGGAAATAATCCTGTCCCCTTCAGCTCTTCAAGAGCATATTATCTTAGCCCTTAACTATTCAAATTGCATTAAAGTTGTGAGGAAATAATACACATGGGTGTTCATCACAAAGGCCATGGAGTTGCTCCTTCTTTCCTTTTATTCCTTTAAATGTTCTTTTTGGATTAAGTTTAACCAGTAGAAAGGTGTGTACTGCACCAGGGTTCTCTGGCCTCGTAGAAGTGACTTTGATGACCTGTTAGAACATGAATTGCATTTTACAGTATTATGAGAAGAGTGGAAAAAAGCTAAGAAGTGCTGAGTTTTATCTTATAAATTACTCAGATGTTATTCCTAGCACTATTCAACCACTCCCAGGAGAGTGCACGGGTTTTCAATGATCTCGGAAAGCTTGCCTGAGCAATGGGTCTACTCTAATCCGGACAACATGAATCTTGACCCATTCAAGTCTGCCTCTTTCTTTAGCTGCTAAGACTTTCAGAGTCAGACGGGGGCCCACCTCTGGCACCCAGATACCACGTTGTATAGGCGTTCTATGAACTGACCCTACCCTGGCTTCATCTTGCTTTTCTCTTCAACTTTATTGTTCCTTTCTATTTTAGTTTTCTTGTTTATTTCATTTTTAGTTTCTGCATTAATCTTTGTAAGCCACCTTAAAGCATCTTTTTGGAATGAAAAAAAGTCATAAAGAAGGGTATACACAGGCAAACAATAGCTTGGCCTTCCATGTCTTTTGAAACCTCAAAATCTCCCTTGGGAAGATCAAAATGGAGATAAACGAGAAACTGTAGACTTGTCATTTGGTTCTTTAAACTCATGAAGATGCCACCTCTGTGTCTGTCAGCTGAGCATGTGGTTAATGTCATTTTCCCAGAAGTGGGGATCAATTTGCTCTGATGCTACACACCCTCTCATTGGAGAAGTGGTTAAACTGAACTACAGTAACATGTCTAGAACTGGCTGGGACCTACAGGGAAACTTAGCCCAATGTCCTATCTAATCTAAAACTCTGTACCATGGACCAGAGCAAATATGGCTAAGTACAGCTCACCCATCATTCTAAGGATACAGGATCTTTGGAAAAAGGACAGGGTTGTAATCTGTGTGTATGGTGTTCTTTTTTCATTTTTCTGTTTTTTTTTTTTTTTTTACCAAAAGAAGTATTTCATTCTATAGTATTCTAATTGGAGACTGACATTAGCCCTGTTGGGTGATGCAAATGTCATTTTCTTACTTTCAGGAAGGTTCAATTCCTTGTCAGTGGCCACATAACAAGTTGAGGGAAATCACGGAATGAATACAAATCATCATAACAGGCACTGTCTATGTGTGCCAGGTATTTGCTGGGCTGGGTGATTTACATGCTTCAGTTCATTAAATTCCACAATGTGACTCTGAAGTTTATTGCTATCATTCCCATTTTACAGGTAAGCAAATTGAAGCTCAGAGAAGTATACTGTTCCATGTGACACGGCTGGAAAATGGAGCACTCTATGCCCTACTATCCCCCCCCAGTCCCTAGTACCTGGCAGAGTATTCTATCAATTGGAGAGGCATCCAATCCAGATAGGATACTCTGCTGCTTTTTTCTACTTGCTGAATGTTCAGGTTGAATTTGAGTTTGATTCTTACAACATTCTGGTAGATTTGGGGAAAACAAGGCTAGCTGCCTTTGTGTAAAGGTTTTGGGCTCTTCTATCTTTTACACACATTGTGTTTCCTATTATACAGACTCAAAGGTAACATTCACATTTGAGAATTAATATCCCACAGCTGCAAAGTGACATATCACTGGGGGAGGGGAGTAGGTATGAGAGGCCACAGGACCTGAGGGACAGAACACTGGATCAGAAATAGGAAGACTGGATTCCAGTCCTGCTCCGCCACTGATACAAACACTGCAGACCATACCACACAGTCTCAATAAATATTTGTTTAATGAATAAGTGAATGTTGTAAGACCTTGAATGAGTCACCTTAACCCAAACCTTCGACGAGGGGGAAGATTAGGTGATCTTACAAGTCTGTTCATTCTAAGAGTCTAAGCAAGAACATGCTACGTCGCAAAGCAAAAATCCACTAACAATTCAGAATGAGAAGGGAAGTGAAGCAGAATTCGGGCTTGCTCTTGGAGAGCTCTGCTTCTTTTCATCCTGGGTGACCTCCTGGAAGTGGGGAGAGGAGACCCCACTGACTGTGGAAGACCAGAGTGGGCCTCCAGAGGACAGCACAGCAGCCAGTGCAGGATCAAGCCGGGCTCCTTGGGAAGTACCTCAAACCTTCCCCTTGACACAGGGGCTCTCTCTGTTCAAAGACATTCGAAATGAAAGGCCCCAGCATGGTCTCTCGAATCGACCGCACAGCACACATGCCCCCTCACTTAAAATAGGACTGTTCTGTATAAGCTTTGCAGGAGCTATACTTGTGACGGCATTCAAGCTTCTGGGTACCCCATTTGCCCATTTTAACAACTGTGAAAGTTTCAGCTTTGGAAAGACCATTGCATACCACCCACTGCAGGGCAAGGGTATGTTTCCTTGCAACTAACACTGGGATTCCAAGCCTTTTTTTAATAGGGAGGACGAGAATGAGAATGATGGTAAAGCAGTCTGGCACCTCTGAATTCACTACAAAGTAATCAGAATCACAAAAATGAATAATAATTATTCATGATAAGAACAGACAGTTGGGTAGTGCCTCCTATGATGCCAGGCACTGTCCTAAGCCCTTCGCTCATAGTAACTCATTTAGTTCTTATCACAACCCTTTAGGCATGTACTGCCATCATTATCCCCACTTGACAGATAAGGAAACCGAGGCACACACAGGCCAATATCTTGCCCAAGTTCACTCAGTTGGTAAGTGCAAAGCTAGAACGATACTCTGCATCTAGCTCTTGCCATGCTGCCTCTATGGATTTGAAAGACATCTATGGTTGAGACGTCTATATATACAAAGTGAAGGATGTTTTATTAATGCTCTTGCAAGTGGCCATTTTCCCCTGTACCTTCACTTTGTTACCTGTCTTTTCCTCACAGAAACAGTAATCAGAGAACCACTGAGAAAACTAGACCAGCTAGATATACCTCATTCTTTTCTTTTTACATGTACTTTACACTATTAAAGATAAACCATCCAGATGCAAGAGGGAAGAGCTATGGGAACATACGTATAACTGATTCACTTTGTTACACAGCAGAAACTAACACACTATTGTAAAGCAATTATACTCTAATAAAGATGTTAAAAAAATGAGCTGGAACTGTTAAATGACAAGGAAAAAAAAAAAAAAAGATAAACCGTCCAACCCACCCGTTCAGAGCTTTCCTGGAAAATTAACAGCTTAAATGAGACTCTTCTTTTGAGCTCCCTAGCCAGCTTTTGATCACTAGACAGCCCCAAGGCTAAGCACTGTCTGGGTACATGTGGGCCAAGCTAGTCTCTATGCAGGTAGTATGGGGAAAGAAAGTTCTAAACAGGCTGAGCTGCAAGGAGGCTTCACGAAGAATTCTGGTCCTGCCTCTTCTTTGGATGCTAGTCAGTGTGATTATTTATGAGCTTACCTCTGAGCTGAAGTTTCCCTGGGGAGAATGGTTGGTTTTCCTGGGTATCATACAGAGGAGCAAGAAGGCCCAATGGACATCCTGAGCACCTATGACTCTGTAGGTTAGTGTAAAAGTCAAGTGCAGATGTAACTCTCAAATTCCTTCTGCCATCGTTATGAAGACTTAATATGAGACTTTCACATTGTGTCCTATGAAAACAAGCCCATTAAAAACCAGTTTATTAATACAATGTCTACAGAGAGGGCCACTCCCGCACATCTGGGATGATGGTGAAGATGCTAAATTACATCATATATAGCAAGGTTGCAGGAACTGGTGACATTTGGGCAAGAACACTATCATTGCCTTCAACCATTTCTGGGGCTTGGGTGGAAGGCACTTCAGTTTTGTTTGGTGTAATTTGTATTAATGCAGGGATAGCACGAGGACTTGAAGCAATAACAGGATACATTTTCTAACAGTAGGAGTTGTTCAGAAATAGAATAGGCTGCCTGAAGCCTCTAAAAGTATAAGCAGAGATAATATGTTAAACAGGTTAAATGTCTGTGAAGAGTATTGTCAAAGGAATTCTCGCTCTGAGAGAAGAATCGCCTTAGACCACCTTTGAGGTCTCATGTTCCTCAACCTCTAGGATTCCATGAAACTGCTCATTGACTGAAGAAAACAAGAGTGAAATGCAAACAATTCGATTTAAATGTCATGCGAGATAGTACTTTCTGTGAAACTATTTTGTTATCATAGTTCTATGGTTGGGAACAGCTATGAATAATGATGGTGTAACATAAGAGATGCAGACTGGATGTAATGAAAGAGATTCCATGAAGACCCCGGACAACTAAAGGCAGTTGTCATGCCCATTCCTCACTGTCACTTAAAAGCAACCCCTGTCATCCACCTAAGCTGCCCTAGATACACCCAGGGCCAGAAACTGCCTAATGCTGTTTTTTTTTTTTCTTCCAGTATGAAATGCTATAAATATAAAATACTAGCATATCCTTCCCATTCCTTGAAAGTGTAGAAAGGGGTCTGAGCAAAAGGCTTTCAAATATCAGTAGCATTTTAGGCTGCAGAACAGGAATTTCAGCCCAACCTCCTCAGCTGGGCAGGAAGCCCCTCCCATCACAGGACTCAGGTGACCAAGTGGTCAAAGCCAGACTCCTGCAAGCATGGCAGGTAAGTTAGAACAGGGAACCTTCCTGGGATCCACTGGGAAGCAGGGTTCCATACATCCATGCAAACCACACGACCTCTTGAAGCACGTGTGTGAATGACATGCGTGCCCGATGCAGACCTTGTCAGAGGCCGTGGGCAGGCCCTGCCCCGGACAGTAAGCATCCACTTTGGCCAGCCTGGCTCCCATCTGTTTCACAATTTCTGTTCAGTTATTGAAATAACAGAGCAAAAGCCCAGCTAGCACAGGGAGATCAGCTCGGTGCTTTGTGTCCACCTAGAGGGGTGGGATAGGGAGGGTGGGAGGGAGATGCAAGAGGGAGGGGATATGGGGATATATGTATATGTATAGCTGATTCACTTTGTTATACAATGGAAACTAACACACCATTGTAAAGCAATTATACTCCAATAAAGATGTTATTAAAAAAAAAAAAAAAAAAAAAAAGCCCAGCTAGTAAGCGTTCAATCTTGGTGCCGATTCTAACAGCATCCAGGAAGAAAGAGCTGCTCTGCCCCCGACCAGCGGATGCGCTCGCAGGACTCATTAGGATGCCTACAATTAATGATTAAGTGAATTAAAGGCCGCTTCTCAGCAGTGCCAACGAATTAACACTCCAGGCCCTGAAATGGGAGAGTTATTCTTGTTCACAGTGTTTTCTTCTGGCTGAGGGCCTGGGAGTGTGGCCTGTGCGTGGGAACACAGCATTCCCTGTCCCCTGCCTGCTCAGGCCGCAGTCAGCTGTGAGCCCTCACCTGGAAAAGACATGACTAAGGGCAGCCACAGCAGGCGGATGATGGCAAAGAAAGCAAAGAAAGCTATGGGCAACTCTTTTCTTGATTATTCAGGTACTTGGTGCCAGGGACTGTTCTAAGTGCTTTGTATGTAGAAACATTTAATCCTGGAAACTGTTACTCTCCCATTTTATAAATGAGCAAGCGGAGGCATAGAGAAGTCATGTCTTGCCCAAGTGGCCTGGGCTAACTGGTCTCTCCTATCCACTCTTGCTTCCTTCCAACCATTTTCCCTGCAGCCCAAGTTTCATTTCAAAAACGCAGATCTGATAGAAAGACAAATATCGTATGATATCACCTACATGTAGACTCTAAAGAAAAGGGCACAAATGAACTTATTTACAAAACAAAAATAGAGTCATGGATGTACAAAACAAACTTATGGTTACCAAGGGATGGGGGGGAGGATAAATTGGGACATTGGGATTGACATATACACACTACTGTATATAAAATAGATAACTAATAAGAACCTGCTGTATAGCACAGGGAACTCTACTCAATACTCTGTAATGGCCTATATGGGAAAAGAATCTAAAAAAAAAAAGAGTGGAAATATGTATGTGTATAACTGATTCACCTAACACAACATTGTAAATCAACTATACTCCAATACAAAGTAAGAAAAAAAAGGATCACATAAAAAAAAAAAAAAAAAAAACAAAAAAAACCCCCAGCAGATCTGAGCATATCCCCTTGGTTAAAACATATCAATGACTTCCCACTATTCTTAGAACAAGATATGAAATTCCTTAACCAAGCTTATGAAGCCCAGCAACACAGTGCCTTGGCTTCCCTGCCTAGCATCCCTGCGTGTCCCTCACTGCCTTCAGCTGAACGCTGACCGACAGGCCTCCACACCCGCCTAGGCTCCCACCCCTGTGGTCTGCTCCCCTAGTGCGCCATTCTTTTCCACCACAGCAGTCTGGCAATGATGGTGAAAATGGTTATTTGGGTGATTATTTGCTGAATGCCTGTCTCCCTCACAGATCTCGTCTTCACAAGGGCAGACCATTCCCAGGGTCCAGCATGGCTGTCCGCAGAGTGGAGCTATGCATCCACTAAATTTGTCAAGTGACTGCCGGTAGGAATAGGACAAAAGTTTTAATTCTACCATACACTTAAACAAACACTTGATCCCAACGTCCTTAAAAGCCCCAGTCACTCACAATAAAAAGTTAGAGGCTTATAGGGAATTTTAGACTCCAGGCTCTCATTTTGTACGTCAGTGCTCAACTATTACTGGCCAGTAAGATACTGGTGGTATTTAACTTTTTTTTTTCTGGGGATAGAACCAAAGCAGTATAGTATCTTTCAGCTAGAGCTGGTTTTTTTTACAACTGGATGATGTTATGATCGCCTTGAGGGCACCAAATGAGATCTAGGTGGCTTAAAGAACTGAATACAATTCTCCAAAGAACAAAACTTGCTACCATGGAGCAGGTTCGTGCTCCTGGGGTCAATGTGATTCATTTCTGTGACTCAAAGATACTCTCCCCACAATGAAGGTATAGAAAGAAGGCTCTCAGCAAGTTGAAAAATATATATAGTGATTACTAACATCATTTCAAAACTCTTGAACAGAATCAAGCATCACCACAAATCTTCTGCCCAAGGTTGGTCTGAAAAGATGACCAGAGTAGGTGCCCCAGCACCTCAAGGTCCTGATTCCTGGACCCTAACTCTGTGATGGAGAGTAAAACAAGTTGTGCATTGACTAGGCCAAGTGCCAGAAACTTCTATTGAACTGAATAAAAATAGAAGAAGCCCTCTATGTACTTTTTCTCACTATTGATAGACTTATTCATCTTAGCTGGGTTTAATCAGATTCTTGGAACTTAGTTATAAATTGTACTTTATCATTGGTCAAAAGGGGTGTCGTGTACCTACCATTTAATTGGCCTGAAGCCACGTCCTTTTCATGAAACTGATAAATGACTACATTCAGTGTACAAAGTCCTTCTAAGAATATACAGATCCTGGTTTAGAACCTAGCCAAAACCACATGGTTGCCTATAAATAGCAAAGGGCAGACAGGGATTCCTTAGAAACTCTGGTTGGAGGTGACATCTGAGATCACTGAGGAAGTTGAAGGCTACAATCTTCACAGCCTTGGGTCACCAAAGGGGTGTCTGAAGGGCCTTTATTTGGAAAAGGGAATGTATTTCCCAGGATGCCTACACAAGGCTACCTGGTTCACAATGAAGTGAAGTTCACAAGCCTAACTACGGGCTTTAACTGCTTCTGTGTGACAATGTAGTACAAGTTCCTACTCAGCATCAGAAACAGAAGTGGTCACCACAGGCTAGGGCAGCAGATGTGGATGGGATCCAGCAGGACCAGAGGCGGGAGAGGAATCCCGGGTGGCGGGGACAGTCATTACTTAGGGGTTCAGAACTTACAGTCATCTGAGTATTCAGTATTTCTTTTTTTCTCTATTGCACAACAGGGGCAAGATAAAGGATCAAAAGATAAAGCAGGTAAAATCTCGATGCCCTGTGGTCACAAGCGTTCCTGCTTCTGGTGAGAAGCTAGGGCGCATGCACATTGATGCCTAGAGCAAAGTGTCTCCATGCACGCTTTCTGTGCCCGTGGGGTGGGGACATAGAGGGTGTGCCCCACTGGATGCCTGTGCCCCACTGAGCCTGAAAACATCCATGATAGAGGCTCCAGAAAATGCAGCAAAAGAACAGACATGAGGAGGCCTTGGCAGAAGCTCTGACTGGGAGCCTGAGAGCCAGAATCCAGCTCAAAGATGAGCACCTGCTGAGTGCAGCTTCTTTGACCTTGCTCAGAAATCCTTAAATTCTCAGTGTAAAAGACCACAGAAGCAGAGGCCAGGTGAAGACCGTGGCAAAGCACACTGACTCTGGCTTGCCGGGGGGAGAGGCAGGACAGATGCAGTGACACTGGCTGCGCTCTGGAGTCCAATCTGCTGGGTTTGAAACCTCGTTTTGTCTCAAAGCTGCGTGACCGTTAGCAAGTTGTTAACCTCTCTGAGACTCTGCTGCTTTATCTTTAGACTGGGGGTTCTTGTGAGGATTAAATGAGACAATTGACATGAAGTACTGAACAGAGTACCTGTCTTATGGTTAAGTGCTTCCTAACTGTTAGAAATTGTGATTCAAGCAACTTGATGAAAAAAAAAAACATAATGTTTAAATAGATCAAACCAGGTACAAGAGGAAGAAAATCTAAAAAAATAAAACCAAAACAATACAATGCATCCTCTGAAAAGACTGTACTAACTGAGGATCTAGGTTCAAAGGCCAAGAGTTCTTGTGTTAAAATTAAAAAAAAAAAAAGAAAAAAAAAAGAAAAAAGAAGGAAATTCATATAAGAGTGTGCTTGTGTGTCTGTGTACACGTGTTTGCATTCTCTGGTATGTTAAACGTTTTATGGGATGACAGTGTGGATTTTCTAGTGTTACTTGGTAAATGCTTTTAGCCTGAAACTAAGTGTAGCAAATCACCAGGCAAGGAGCTCATTAGCCGGACAGGGGAAAGGCAAATGGTCCAGATTTCCAGGGCATGATGCTCCAGTGAGGTGAGGGCCTCGGGAAATGCTCTTGGAAAGAATAAACCACAAATCGGAAAGAAGCAGGAAAGGCAGGGTTGGGGGGCAGAGCCTGTGAGGGTACTGGCTGCGGAGAGAGGTTTGATCAGAAGTTAAAAGGAGTAAGCCTTGGATTCAGACAGCAGAGGCCGTGGTCCTCAGGAGACCCAGGAGACTGAAGGAAACGGTGCAGCGCTGGGCTGGGGGCCAGTACAAGAGGCTGCAGCTGGCCTGGGTGGGTGGAAGGAAATGACACCGAGGCACAGCTGCAAGGACCTGTGTGAGAATTTCAATTTGTGCCCAGGAGAGTAACCGGAGGTGAGGCAGGCACCTCCACTCCTACACTTTGTACTTTACTTCTGAGAGCTGGCTAATTACCACCCACCTCCCTTCACCCTGCCTTTGCCTGCTCCTTTGAAGGCTTCTGTCCCCTCAGCACTACAAAGCCTCCGTCTACTATAGTGTAATTCTGAGAATACAGGATGGTAGGTGACCTTCAAACCTTTTATGGGCTGAGCATTCGTCACTCCGACAACATCCTAGACTGACTTACTTAGATTGTAAAGTCCTTCATTTGCCTACTGCTGTTTGCAGACGCTTATGAGGTTCAATTTTGAGGATCACAGTTCACGGGTCTGATTACATACCTGCCCTTACTGCATCAGGGCCCGCATGGCCATTGGGAGAAGGGAGACCTGGGTGTGAATCCTGGCTTTGTACTTACTGGCTCTGTGACGTGGGACCAATTTCTTCTCCTCTTTGAACCTCTGTTTCCTCTTTGTTAAATGGAGATATGCACACTTTGCATGAGAGATCATGGATATACACAAATCCACGATAGCAGTGACATCTTGGATGTAAGCAAAGCACCCCACCCGGTATTTAGCACACAGAAGTCACTCAATAATTCTAACTGTTGGGTATGACTGCTGCTGGTCTGCATACTAATACTCTAGGGACATAATGAGGTTGATGGGATTTATTGCAAACTGGAACGGAAGCCCTCACTGATCCGGGAAGGCTGGACCTGGATGTACGATTTAAAAAGCAAGCTGCTCCTGGAGTCTGCAATTGACCACCCTCTAACTGCAGTGGCCACCTGACAGAGCAAATGAATTGCTGTAAACCGTTAATGAGGGACAAGATGGTGTTTGGGAGAACTGTAAAATTACTCCCCCATTACCATGCCGTTAGTGAAGCTTTCATCTGCCATCCAACCTCCCCAACAGCTATGGTCTCTCAGTTTCCTAATTGTCTAGAGGTTTTGATTTATCTGGCAGAGGAAGGAGGCCCTGGACCAAAGTTCTGGGAAAGAGGCTTTAATAAACGTCTGTAAGACCACACGGGTGAGAGCCTGGCCCAGGGTAAGCCACGCAGGAAAGTGTGGCTGGCACGACGGGTTCCCACACAGATGACAGCACACGTATTGGTGAAGGCAAGTCTTGCCCACTAGCTACGGGACAGGCCCTGGGTACCAAGGCGTGCGTGGAAGGACTCGGGAAATGCTTTCTTCAGTGTTTAGAGGAGTAACAAAGGAGTGGCAATAGGCAGGCCCTGCTTTTCCATGTTTGACGTCTCGCTTCTCTGCCTATTTACTGTGGTCACTGTGGTCTAGTCGACACCTATACTTCACCTCTTGGTCACTGACTCATTCACTGGTATATTAGTTCATTCATTCCACAAATATTTAGGAGGTGCCTACTGTGTGATGCACACTGTTTTAGACACTAATGTCTAGATACACGATGTAGAGATACATAGGGATAAGAGAGAGAATCTTCCGTCCTCAGGGAGCTTACATTCTAGTGCGGAGAGACAGATATGCGAAAGTACATAAAGTACACACGTGTGAAGGTGAATAGCGCTATATCAAAAAAATTAAGCAGGGTTTCCCTGGTGGCGCAGTGGTTGAGAATCCGTCTGCACGAACGCAGGTTCGTGCCCCGGTCCGGGAAGATCCCACATACCGCGGAGCGGCTGGGCCCGTGAGCCGTGGCCGCTGAGCCTGCGTGTCCGGAGCCTGTGCTCCGCAACGGGAGAGGCCACAACAGTGAGAGGCCCGCGTACCGCAAAAAAAAAAAAAAAAAAAAAAAAAAAAAAAGCAGGGAAGAGCGACAGGACAGGATGGAGAGAGGGGCTGTGGTTTTAAGTGAGGGGGTCAAGGGAGCCTCACTAAGAGGGTGATACCTGAGCAAGACTTGAAGAGGCTGAAGCCTTCACCTGCTTTTCTGATGTGACCACACCAAGGTTACACTACCCCCAGCAAGGGAAGCCCCCCGCTTGTGAGAGCAGCTGGCTGCAGCCTCCTCTGCAGTTCAGCTGTGTGGGCTCCAAGCAGGCTGCGGCCTCGACCTCACGGGCAGGACCTCGGGCCACGCGGACACGCAGGAGGGCACCGCGGCCGCAAGGGGTGAGGCGCAGGGGCTGCCGGGAGGGCTCTCACCTCCTCCAGCCGCCGGCGCTGCTCTTTCTGCTCCTCGATGCGCTTCTGGCGCTCGGCCAGCAGCTGCCGCTTGTGCTCCTCGTTCTCTCGCTGCTGCTGCTCCAGCTGCTGCCGCCGCAGGGCCTCAGACCGCTCCTTGTTGGCCAGCTGGAGCCTCAGAAAGTCCCGCCGCAGCGTCGACTCGCCAGGCAGGTTCAGAATGGAGCTGCGCGGCAGGAGAGACGGATCAGCGTCCCGCTCGGGGAGGGGCCCTCGCTACCGGGGGTCCCGGCGGAGGAGAGCCAGGCGGGCACCTCACCCACCTGCGGGGAAACAGGCCCCATGCTCAAGCACGGGCTCTCAGATACCCCGTTAATTCCACTGCTCACCCCCCAAAAGAGACAGAGTCCACGTAACAGACGCGAGGCCAGCCTCCCCTTCAGGGTGACGACCGCCTGCCTATGCTGCTCCATCGCCACAGAGATGTCACATGCCTGAAGTCATCACCTCTCTCCGGGACCGTCCACACCTCACTCGCCCTCTATTTCTAAAAGCTGTCATGAGTACGTAAGCCCTGAGCCCCAGGCCAGCTTATTTTCACTTTTAAGAAAGGCAAGGGCTAAGCCAGCAAATAAAAATGAATAATCTGGAGCGGTGAGGGAGCTTGCTCTACTTGGACGGGTACATCGTCTCCACCCACATCACCTCCTTGAACAGCACAAAGCTACAGACTCCTTGGTGCTGCTTGCAGCCCAGCAAGGAGGAGGGAAATGGTTCCTACTTACTCATACAGACCTAGCCCTTTTAATCTTTCTGGCAGCTTTCCCTTGAAATAAATCCATTCAGTAATTACTGAGTACCTACTATGCGGCAGGCACTATAATAGGCTCTACCAGATACAGAAGTAGCTAAACAAATTCTCCCTCTAGTTATTTTCTTGTGGGGAAGAGAGACAGGCAGATAATTAGACAGGCAGACAAATTATTACAAATAACATAATTTCAGATATTAATAGGCTCTATAGAAGACCAAAACAGTGTAAGAGTTTAAAACGGACAGTGGCAAGGCACTGGGGCTAGGATGAGGGTTCTGCTTGAGATGGGGTGATCAGGGAAGACCTCTCCCAGAAGCTGATAGTGGAGATAGGCCCCAAATGATGAAGAGTCAGTCACACGGGGAGGTAGGGGAAGAACCTTTCAGGCAGAAGGAAAAGCAAGTTTAGAGGCTTGTCATGGCAACAGGGGTGGCCTTTTTGAGGGTCTGGAAGGCCAGGAAGTCTTCCCAGAGCAGAGCAAATGAGAGGGAGAGGGGTACCAGAGGAAGTCAGAGACAGAGCAGAGAGGGTAAAGCATGAGGCTGTGGAAGCCACACATGGAAAGCTTATTAACAGGAGAGTAACACGATCAGATTTGTTTGGCTGCTGAATAGATGATGTCCTGCAGTGGGTACAAGGGCAAGCAGGGTCACCAGTTGGGCTGCTACTACAGTGGCCCTGGGGTAGAGATTAACCAGGTCGGGGAGGTGGGGATGGAGGCTGGGAGAGAGTTAATGAAACCTGTTGATGGATCTAATGTGTGGAGTGAGGGATGACTTGCAGGTTTTTTCTTGGCGTCTGGGCTGTGGTGGTGATGCAAACCGGGATGGGGAATGAAAGGGGAGGAACAGGTTTGGTGGTTGACAAGGGGATCGTTCTGTCTTGGAGAGTGGGTAGCGTGCTATGGAAGATACTGCCATAAAATGACATCAGAAGGCGTGGTTCATAGACAGTGCTTGGATTCTACTAATAAGCCTCCTTTAAAACCAACAGCCTTTGTGTGGAACTTTAAACAACCCCCCAAAGGAGGGGCTTATCTACTCAGGCCACATGGTCTGTGCAAAGGTGGTGGGGCTTAGGCAACCCAGCCTCCCATGCACATGAGGACGATCCATTAATATTAACTGATGGATGTTGAATCAATGTCAGGCGACCCGAGATGTATTACTGACTGAATCATTAACTCCGTGTGTGAGCTGACTGCTACTGTTGGGCTGTTACTTCATTTCTATAATGAGATAACCACTATCCCTTTCTATTTTATAGGATTTCATGAAAATATTAATTAGATGTGTCCAGAAAATAGGACTTGGAACATAATCTTCGATGTGATATAAAGACATGTGACAATTATAGAAATGTTAAGAGATGGCTAGGTCCCCCACTAAGTTACTCCTAACATGCGGTTTAGCAAGTGTTAGTTAAGGTGAGGTTCGCAGCTCCATGGAGAGTGATCAGAAGGGCTGACATGTCTGTCTGGGTGAGCTTTGGAAAAATAGCGTACGACTCTGAAAGCAAGGCATTTGGTCCTTTGCTTTACGAGAATGTTCATTTTCCATGTCACTACTTGGCAGTCACCATATTTATGCAGCTAAACTAGGGGCAGAAAACATATTAAAGTGTCCAGATGGAAGGAAAGAATTCTCTTTCAGTCTTTGACCTTGAAAATTCCCATAACAGGTGAAGAGAGAAAAACTGATGGCTCTGTAACCTCAATCCCATCCTCTTCCAGCAGTTCTAGCAATAATCCAGCTTGGTAGGTCTGAATTAGCTCAGAAAAAGGAGTGCACGAGCTTATTCTAGCAGCAGTGGCTGAACTGGCCCCTTCCCTGGTTCAGAAGCTCTGCCTCAGTCGTACAAGAACTGCTCCTTATTAAGTACTGGGTCCCTTCCTTGGATGGCTAGAGGACGGGGACCCATATACCCCAATGACCCTTCTGCTTTGTGCATTTCCCCCAGTAATCTCACTTCACGTGTACAGTGCATCCGCCCTGGTGTGCATGCCCATGCCCCTTGATTCACCAAACTGCCATCAGCTGAAATCTCTTACAAAAGAGAAATCCTGGCAGTGTGAGCACATTGGCATTAATTACTTATGAACACAGACTAGAAGAAAGTCAGAATCAAAGTCAAGTGAAATTCAAAACATAAGAATGATGATAATAAAGCAGCACTTGATTCTGGGGGCCAACGTATGACAACAGGAATGGGAGTGGAAGTTTCTATTTAGGGTTCACCTCTACAGTGTAATTTGATTTCCTGGAAACTGTTTCCTCTTGGATTAGGCTGTGTTGAAAACACACTCCATGTGACGAGGACAGTGGCCACCTAAATGTCTCAAAGGTATGAAGTAATGGACTGGATAACTCAAGTCCAAAAATACCACTTTGGTCTCCAGAAAGTTGCAGTTTTAGGCACTTTTAGACCTGTATTACCCAGATAATTGCCTCCTACCCATTCTACATGTTACACATGTGAGGAAACAAGGAAATAAATCTTGAAAGACAAAATAAAGAATATCCTGATTTCCATGTTCTTGTAAGAGTCTGCCTACGGAAATCTTCCCAAATTAATGAGTACATTTGTGGGCAATAAATTAAATAAGACCACCCTGCTGGATTCTTAAAATGAACCTATAAATCAAAAGGATGTGAATTTCACACAACCACAGTACAAAATGTGAAACTGAGAAGATAGCTCTTGCTCGCCTACCTGGGCTCTCCTGAGTCATTCTCCTCCTCTTCTTCTTCACTCCCGCTGTACTCATACTCCGTCTCATCTAAAGAGAGACCCACAGAATATTAGTGTGCAAAAAGATGCTACAGCTCAGTAAAGCTCATGCCCTCATTTTATGTATAAGTAAACTGAGGCCCAAAGAGTTGTCCTTAATGCTGACCTTGGACAGGCTCCAGGCCTCCTGACTTGTGACCCAACAGTGCCCACCAGCTAGATTCAAGCACATGGAATTAACATCCAAGACTGCCCCAGCCGACTCTAGATTCTCCTAAAGCCTGGCATTCATATGAAAGTGAAGACAAGGAGCTGAAACATAACTTTTCAGTTTGTGTTAACTCCCATTATAGGACCACCTAACTCAATCTTTCATTGGGCCACTGTTAACTTACTGACAGGAATAATCATTTTTTACATAGGAATTTTATTATGACTTACATAGACTCACAAATTGCCTTTAGATATCTTAATACCAGACAGAAACTTTTGACAACGTGTGCTATTAAAAATATAGAGTTAAATGTGTTTTAATTGATCCACTGGGGCCATTCATTTAATTCCCTAATATATTAAGCAAGTTAACATGCCATAATGAACAAGATCGAGTCTTTGCTTTGGAGGAGATTAGAATCTATTGGTCAAGATAGATAAGTAAATAATCAGAGTCTCCATGATTATGAAGAAAGAGAACTAATCTTTATTGGGTATTGCCCATGCTGGTCACAATGCTAAATACTTATGTTCTCTCATGTACTTCTCATAACAATCCTTTAACATAATACCCGTTTTGCAAGCAAAGATACTGAGATTAGAAGCAGTTTAGTAATATGACCAATACATCTGAGATTTGGATTCAGAATTCAATCCAGAATTTTTCCAACTTTATAATTAGCATTCTTTCCAACACATTATATACTAAATAGAATTACATAAAAAGAGCAATGAGATATCAGACAAAAAAGCGGCTCACATTATATACTAAATAAATTACATAAAAAGAGCAATGAGATATCAGACAAAAAAGTGGCTAAGTCCATGGGTCATAATGGAGGAAGGGAACAGTGAAGTCTTTGAGGAAGAAATGAGCTGGACCTTGGAAGATCAGTAGCCCTTTTTTAGGCAGATGGAAGCTGAAAGTGCTGGGAAAGGGGCATTCTAAGTAACATAACCACCTGAGTAAGGCTAACAGTATTATAGTGCATGAATGTTCAGGAAACACTAAGTTGTGAGTGGCTGGTGTGAGAAAGCAGATGGAGTGAGAAAGCCCAGCAGGTCTGATGTAGCTTAATGATCTTTATATATACCATGCTGAGGACTCTTCCATAGGCAATGGGGAGACTTTGGAGGAGCTTTTCATTTTAAGCAGGGAGGTTGTCACAGGGCTACCATCCCTTGATAGCTACGTGTTAGTAATTATAACTTTGAAGACATTTGTACACCCCTGAGAAGAAACTGAAACTGCAATTTGGTTATGTTACCACCAGGAGGCAGCAGTCACATGATGAGAACTATGGAATTTGATCATAAACACATTTTGCTTTCCATACTATTTAGCCATTAAAGGGATGATGAAAGGAAGCCATAGCATGATGACTTCAAGAGTATTTTTAAAAATCATGTAAAAATTAGCTTCACGTGTTTAGGTAAATATGAAGTTTTCAGGCTACTTTTTAAAAAGTATTATTTTATGAAAATGTAAAGAATCTTTATAAAGTGTTTCAGTATTCCACATTGAAAGTTTAATATTCCAAACTTTCCTTAAATGAATCAACAGAGAGTTCAAAGTAAAATGCAGAAATTTTATCTAGTAAAGTAAATTATAGCAAGGAAAAGAAGCAATTAATCTAATTATTTCTCCTCTCTAGGGTAAAAATTTCATTTGTCAATCTCCTCAACTATAATACTTCACCAGAATCCAGCGTGATTGCTTTTATATTAGTGGCTTAAATTAGCATGTATCAACATATCTGAAGGAAAAAATAATATCAGGTTAAAAAATCACAAAGCAATGCACATTAAAACTTTGATTCTACCAGAATGGTCTTAGAGCTACTAAGAGAATGAAAAAATATTAGAAGGAGCAAGTTAAGTCATTTAATCAAACCAAGCAACTGGAATGAAGTCTCCGTTTGAGCAACACTCTTTCTTGGGGAGCAGACAAAAAAGAAGGTTGCTGGTGGCTCGAAGCCTAAACAGAATGAGGTTCCTTAAATCATTATGCAACCCTCGAGTAAGCCTACTCTCAAGGATCTTACTCTTTACCCTGCGGAGAGGGAACACATTAAAAATAGTCTGTTTTCATGGGGTGGTGAGTTCTAAGTCACATTCTAGAGTTTGTGCCCCCAAAATGTGAAAACAATCCAAGGCACAAGCTTGACCCACTCTTACTCACAGGTCAGAGGCAGAGGTCACATGATCTCAGAAAGTAACCCTGAACAGTACTGAAAAATTGTACATCAATAAGAATTGTCTAAATAAGGATAGCTTACATTTATTCAGTACATTTATGTGCCAGACATTGTATTAAGCATTTTGCATGCATCATCTCATTTAATCTTTGCAAAAATGCCAGACAATACTAATTATTATTATACCCCCATTCCTATTTTAAAGATGAGAAAACTGGGGTGAAGTTCACAAAACCATTAAGGGGTAGAAGTAGAATTTGAACTCAGAATTTGAGTCTGAAAAGAAGAGTCCGAGTACTTAACCTATTCTGTATACCTATAGGAAAAAAAATTTTCTTTTTAGAAAAGTTGGCCTTTAATGGGCTGCATATCTGACTCATTGCCCTAAACTATTCCCTTTATCTTCATTTTAAAACTTTTTTATTTTTTTAAACTTTTTATTTCATATTGGAGTATAGTTGATTAACACTAAACACTCCCCTTTAAAAGTCTGACTTCATGGAGTGGCCCAAGACCACTATTAATAAGTAGCAGTTGAAAAATCAGTCCTGGCACTTTTTGACCTGACTCATCTATTTCTCTCCAGCTTAGTTCCTCTAGCTTGGGCTGCCCTCCCAACTCCTTGGGCCCTGATTGATACCTCATCCCCCTCCATCCACTAACGACTGAAGATGAGCCTCCTTTTTGGATTAGCTTCATAACCTCCCGTTCCTGAGTCTAACCTGATCACACATTTTCCTGCGTCCCCGAGGCCGGCTGCAAAGAAGGAGCTCTTCCCTTGAAGCTTCACAGAGGATTTCTTCTCCCTTAGCTTCTGCTGATCTTACCTCTGCCCAGTCCTGACCCCTACAGGGCTCACCATCCCACCCCCAGGATCCTGCTCATACCTTGCCACCTGAAGATATTAACTGCAGAGGCAAAGAAGAGGGGAAGTTCAAATAAAAGGAGGGCACCCTCTCTTCTGTGCTGCCCACCATGCTTCCCGTTCCGTCTGGATCATGAAGAACAGAGGAGAAAGATGGAGAGTACAGAAGTGGAGCCAAGCACATCACCATGTACCTCCCAGCCTCAGTCCCTGGCCTTCCCCTCTGCTCTCTACCTAACCGCCCCTCCCCCCGCCCGCATGCTCAATGCTCACCTGGCCAGCCCTCTATCGCCCCCTCACTTTCAGCCTGGCCAGCTGCCCCTCCTGCTCTCACCTTGTCTGTTCTCTGCATCCCCTCCTTTCCTTCCCTACCTCCCTACCCAACTAAGTCATAAAACCTGCCCCAGACCATGTGAGTTTTCACCTTGGTCAGGATGCTAGTTAAGGAATTTTGAGTCTCTATTCAAACAACTTGGGCACAGTCCCAGGGCCCCAAGTTTGGACTCATGTCTTTTCCAGTGATGCAGTGAAAAGGTAGTATGGTCTAACTGCTAGAGCCATAAGAGAAAAGAGTTTTTGAATCTATAAAGAAGAAAATGTGATGTTCTGTACAGCAGCTTGGCAACTTCTTTTATATCGCTTTGACTATAATAAAAGTCATTCTGACTTCCAAATTACTAAATTAGAAATGAGTCTCAGAGCATGAAAACTTAAATGGTGAAGAGTGCCAGTACTGAAAAATGTCAACTAGATGGTTTTTTTTTTTTAAGGTTGCCTGTCTTCTGTAGATTTTGAGCCTTCGAAACATGAATATTCATTTGAATTAAGAAAATAACTTGTCGTATTAAACCACTTCATAGTATCACTCAAGATGACTTTTTGTTCAGTGCCTGGAAAAGGTAATATTTCCCAAGGTTCTATTCTTTCATGAAAGATTCCATTTCAGCAGCCTCCCCCCTAGTGATGCCCACAGGCTGTGATCTCAGAGGCAGCCCTTCCCACTAAAGCACAATGCAGGCGGGCTTCCCTGGTGGTGCAGTGGTTGGGAATCTGCCTGCCAATGTCAGGGGACACAGGTTCGAGCCCTGGTCTGGGAAGATCCCACATGCCGCGGAGCAACTAAGCCCATGAGCCACAACTACTGAGCCTGCGCGTCTGGAGCCTGTGCTCCGCAACAAGAGAGGCCACGATAGTGAGAGGCCCGTGCACCACGATGAAGAGTGGCCCCCACTCACCGCAACTGGAGAAAGCCCTCACACAGTAACGAAGACCCAACACAGCCAAAAATAAATAAATAAATTTATTTTTTAAAAAAAGAACAATGCAGGCCTATTTGAAATCCCCACCATCCCTCCAATACCTCAAGAGCCCATGACTCAGTTGGTCTTTTGTTTCCCTCGCTGAAATACAAACGTGTGTCTCACCTTTCTCTCCCCGCTTCTTCTTTGTCCTATCAATATGGTCCTTGAGCTGAATGCGGACCTGTCGTTCATTAGGTTGGTCTCGTATAAATGGATGCTTCATCAGTTGTTCTGTTGCTGGTCGCTGGCTGTGATTCTTTACCAAACAGCTCTCAATAAAGGACTGGAATTTTTTTGACCTGCCAAACAGAAGAGATGAACCCATAGATTAAAAGGCAATCCAAAGAAAAGCAAACTTTAGGGATCAACCAATCACAAAGTCGGTCTAGCTCTTTATTAGGCACAATGGGGTTCAAAGGCATCATTGCCATCAACACACAACTCAGGCAGTGTATGGTAGTTATAGCACAAAAGCATTTTTGCACAGTTTATACATAATATCACACAGAAGACCAACAGGCACCAGAGAAGAGAAAGACCCTGAAAAAAATCACACCTGGAAGGTCTACTGGAATGAGGGAACCAGAGCTGGGCCTTAAAGAATTAGGAGAAAAATCACTCTTGGGAAAAGGTAGTTCAGGGAAGTAGAAAATCAGTGAAAAACTAAGGCTGGGATTGAACATACTATATGTCAGGGGACATAAGGTGAGTTCTCTAAATGTGGCAAAAATGCAAGCTGGGAAAAGTAAAACCTGGGTTGGACAGGTAAGGGGGATTATATTATGTAGGAATGAGCAAGATTCTTATATGGTAAAATGGACATTAGGCAAATTTTTTAACTGGCAGTTTTGAATCACTTTTGAACTTTGTTTTCCAATGAATAAGAACAGGATGTATGTGTATGTTTGCTATCAATCCACAGACTTGGAAACTTATAGGGACTAAGTTCATACCCAGAAGCAAATTTATCTCTTTCTAGAAAGGCACCATTTCCTCAGAGATAAACCCTGTGCCAGAGACGCACAGGGGCAGGGGAAAGCTGTGAGAGATACCCGCGAATAGGGCACAAGTCCACAGCGTGGTAGATACTAACGATGACTTGAGCTATGATTCATGAGTTGGGCATGCATGTTCTGTCTGAAAGTTCCAAGAAATTGTCCAGCATCATAAATAATTAAGCTCATGACTCTACAGCATGCCTTTCCGAGGTGCCCCACTGTCAGCAGGGCACATCACCCTTGGAGACCTTGAGGGAACCCTGCTCACGAATGAATCCATTTTGCGCTCTCTGTTGCCCTCCTGTGGAGCACTGGGAGTTACAGGAGCAGATCCCCGAAGCAAGCTTCCACAAGCTTCCCTCAACTTCCCAGCGGGCCCTGTGTATATATCCTTCAGGCCTGAAAGGTGTCCTCATCACACAGAACACAATGGCGAGCGTGTTCTTCAAGTTTCAAATGGGAGAGGGCACTGCTATACGAACCACTCTCCATTTCTGCCCTGGTCAAAGCAGTTTTTCACCTTATGCCATGTTTTTAAAGTAGTACTGAACTACTGGTATGTTTTCCTCCTTAAATTTCCAGGCTATGTTCAAGCTTTTAAATTATTTTACATAGAAGTAAAGGTCACCTGAAGGTCAGCTCAGGATGAATCAGGATTGGAAACACTGAGGACATAGGAACAGTAGGATGGACATTCTAAGCACCTCCCTCTAAGTCCTTCAGCTTGTAGCTTGCCTCCCCGACACTGGAAATTCTCCCCAGAGTTGGGAGCTGCCTGAGTCACCTTCCTATCACGAGCACACTACGTGTCTGACAAACAGATGAATGCGTGGATGGCTATCGGGTGAGAATTCTGGACGAGAGCTGTCATGTGGCTTCAAATGCGTGCTTCTGACGGACAGACATGAAGGCTTAGAGAGAAGATATCACTTCATACACTTTCTTTCTATCCATTGGATTAATCTGTGGAGGCACTAATGTGCTATCATCTAAGGAGGGACTTTGCAAAAAAAAATACAAAAAACAAAAAAACCCCTAATGAAATAATGGACTGTCCTAAGGAATAAAATGAAAAGAATAAGGTTAACCTGCAGAAAGAAATAGACAAACTCCACACAGTACTCTTCTAGGTAGAAAATCAGCATTAAAAAGGTGAAAACAAAAACTAATGAAGACAGAAAGCTATTAAATATTCACGAGGAATGCAAGTGGAAGTTCTTTTTTCTCTGCTTGCAACTTGGAAGAAAAAGTTTGTTCTTTATAGAGGGCAACTATTCATTAGGAGATGATAAATAAAAGAAATCATAACCAATTTAAAAAGAGATCCAGACTTAATAGACTGTACATTCCCTTCCCCGATACTGACACCTCACAAAAGTCAGAGACATCTCTGGGATGAGAGAGTGTTCAGGGAGTTTAATGGGAACTGCTATAGCAGAGTCTTTTTTCCATTATCTCTCCTGGTGAGAAGGAACCTCAAGAGATATTCAAGAGAATATTTTGGGGCCCAAAGGATGGGCCAAGACGTGTAGAACTACAAAGCTGGCAGTCTATCCCATGTCATCTGCAAATGGTTCTCAGTGAAGAGAAAATAATGCTACTTAAAACAAATCTTCAAAGAAAGATTCATTGTCTCCATTTAAGTTAGTGTGACCAAAGAATCAATATGCTTAATTACATGTTTAATTAAAAGTAAAAATACTTCACCTACATTAAGCATCACCTGACTCTTTGCTGAGAGGCCTAATGGGTTTAAAGTACATTTCTATAACTTTATTGTTTCAGTCTTGGCTGCTGGTAATTTAGTTCTGTCACTTAAAAAAAAAAAAAAAGCTCAAGATTAGTAATACTAATTTCCCAAGGCTTGGCACCGAGAGATAAATGTTAGTGACTGGTACTTAGTCTGAGATACTAGTTCTTCTAATACCAGTGTCACTGAACACTTTATCTTCCCAGACTTTTCCTGTTTATGTATTAAGTTGTGTTAGAGGAATTAAAAATGCCTGAACGATTATGACATTAATCACTATAATGTTTTAGTGAGCTGGGCTAAAAGTTTTTGGCAATCTTCAGACTCCCTACATGCAATTTCATCTTTAAAATTTGCACTTGCCCAGAACTACTCTTCTTCTCTATTTCAGTTTCCATCATTTACTAACTGTGCGATTTTAGGCCGATCCCTTAACTTTTCTGTGCCTCAGTTTCCCTGGCTGCAAATGGGGATGCTGTTAGTACTTATCTCAAAAGACTGTTGTGATGATTAAATGAGTTAGAACCGGACCTGTTACATCATAAATGCTGTATTTGTGTTTGCTATGGTTGTTATTATTATTACTATTACTATGATGACAATGTCCCAGCATCTCTGACCACTACCAGGCTTAAAGAACAGGAGGATCTGCCTTGAGGGCTACGAGCAGAAATTTGAAGGTGATTTTCCCCACTTGGGCTGAACCAAATAGTATAGAGTTCTTTAAGGGAATTATTTTACATATACTAGGATTAGATGCATTAGCAGGAAAAGCCACCAGGATCATTATTATCTCTAAGGAGACTGCAAGAAAAGGTTAATTTTAAAATAGTTTGTGTAATAACTTTTGTTTTGATTTCAATAAAGTCCAAAGTCCCACTACTAGGAGTAACTTCAGTCTATTTGAAGTATTTTCTGATATTTCCTTTCTATTATCACTATTTTTTTAAATTTATTTATTTTTTTTTGCGGTACGCGGGCCTCTCACTGCTGTAGCCTCCCCCGTTCCGGAGCACAGGCTCCGGACACGCAGGCTCAGCGGCCATGGCTTATGGGCCCAGCCGCTCCGCGGCATGTGGGATCTTCCCGGACCGGGGCACGAACCCGTGTCTCCTGCATCGGCAGGCGGACTCTCAACCACTGCGCCACCAGGGAAGCCCTATCATTATTTTATTTACAGTCCCCTCCCCACCCAAGAGCATTGTCATTTCGAAAATCAAAGTGCTTGATAACCCAGCAAGAGTCAGAACTGGTGTCTCATAAAATACCAGAAATGGTTGTAAGCTCTGGAGTAAAAGCAGAAGGCTGGGGTTCCAGGCTGCCATGAACCTGGGACACAGGATAAGCCAGTTAACCATACCAGGCCTCCAGTCTCCATCCGCAGCATGAGTGGCTTGGACCAGGAATCTTATACTTCTTTCCAGTGATAAGCAGTTAGGACTTTTCTGATGAGCTCAATCGAGTGCTGCTTTGCTGGTGTGGAATCTTCACATTTAAAGGGCATGTGAAAAGGACAAGACTGACCATCTTTCACAGGAACAGAGTCATTTCCATCCTTCTCCGGAGACCCCTGCAGGGAAGCTACGGCGTGAAGTATATGTGTGTGAGGGAAGGGGAGCCGGGGTGAGTGCAGTGGGAAAAGAGAGAGGAAATCTTTTGAAGGGGATGGTTACCCATGTGGGTTGAATCCAGCTACACACAGAGCAGGAGTAGAGACAGGAGGGGAACACGGGAATCCCACCGCACTGGTCATTTGTTGACATGGAGACAGACGGTGAGAGCATCCTTCTTCTCTGATTCAACTCAGGTTGTAAGCCTCCTGGAGGCCTAATCAAAGGTCTGAGCCACGTGAACACTGACTGGAGTCCTGACCACAGGACTTCCTTAGCCCGAGGCCTCTCCTCACCACGCTGATGGGGGAGGAAGGGCCTGGCTCCTGCTCGCAGGGATGCTTTCCTTTGCTCCCATAACAAAAGGGTTTGAAAACAGCAGTGTGACTGCCTTTGTTTCCCTAATGTTAAGGCTCAAGGAACAAGTGCTCACACTTAGGGATGAGTACAGCTCCTTCTCCACCACTTTAACCTTGAACTTTAAGAGGTCAAATGGTACAACAGAAAGAATACGGATTACAAACTTGGCAAATGAAGACTGTACAGCCTAGTGCAAGGAGCATAACCTACCTAAGCCTCAGTCTCTCACCCATAAAATGAGGACTCAGAGCATCTGTCTGGCTGGGTTGTGGTTAAGAAAAAAAAGGGTTATTATGGGACTGTACGAAATCATGTGTGTGAAACTTTAGAAACTCGTAAAGCACTACAGAATTTAAAGACTCCTTCATTCAATAAAAAATATATTAAAAAGATTAAATATATACTTTACATATATAGTTTAAATTTATATATATATATATATCTTAAACACATATACATACATATAAGTTGCTGAGTCTACAACATACATATGCCTTATATGTTGTAGACTCAGTCACGTTCCTTGGAAATGACTCTCAGCTGAATGAATGCTTATAATGAAGAGTTCACTGCCGTCTCTGCCACAATGGTGCCCCCTTTGGTCATATGTTGGAATACACACTAGGAACAGTGTACTTCATCTGATAACTCATTTAAGTAGAGAAGAGCTGGATATAAAAGAAAATTTTAGAGTTTTGTTTCTTTTGATGGGGGAGGAGGGAAAGGAGGAAAAGGAAAACAGACAGAAATATTTCACTTACTCTCAAACCCTATTCTATTTTAAATCACTTTGGACCTGGTCGTTCAAGACAAGTACTCTGAAGTGCCTAAGTATTTTCACTTAAACACTGGAATTCTATTGCAGAGAAATTCGAGCCACACCAAGTGTCCCGTGGCCCGAGGCTGCACAGCCATCTTTAGAAAGGCTGGGTTCTGAGTGAAAAAGGGTATTTTACCAGGGCTTTTGTTTTTCCCACTTGCTCTCGAACAGTCAAGTCATGTTCCCATCCCCTGCCTGGCAGTGTGGGACTCCTGCTTGTAACTGGCTTTCCTTCCAAGCCAGGCAAGGGCGTGCAAGGAGGCTGGTGAGAATAAGGTGGCCTGGTGTCCTTCCTCACTGTTCCTGGACTGATCCAGCTCCCTACAGCATTATCACAATTCGCTCTCATTGCCAAAGGTTTACAGCAGAGAAGTTAGCCTGTATTTCTCCCCAGGTCTGTATTTCTCAGACAAGGTCAGTGCAGGGTTTGCCCTTTTTGGAGCAAGGTCAACGAATGCAGAAACTGTAGTGCCGGGGCCATTCACTCACTTTTCTGGGGGCCAGACGGGTCACACAAAGGGCGGTGCAGACCAGGGGTAAGAAGGAAACAGGACAAGTGGGGTGACCAACAGATACCAGCTTCTGGGTTGGGAGAGGCAGTGACTGGGGCAGAAGCACAAGCCTTCACCTTCAAAGGGAGCAGGGGGCTTCCCTGGTGGCGCAGTGGTTGAGAGTCCGCCTGTCAATGCAGGGGACACGGGTTCGTGCCCCAGTCCGGGAAGATCCCACATGCCGCGGAGCGGCTGGGCCCGTGAGCCATGGCCGCTGAGCCTGCGCGTCCAGAGCCTGTGCTCTGCAACGGGAGAGGCCCGCATACCGCAAAAAAAATAAATAAATAAAAAATGGGGAGCAGGAACCACTGGGCAGGACAGTATTGCTGCACCTTTGTCAAAAAAGGTCCGAAATCTCCATGGACTGCTCAACCGCCAGATTTTTTAAAGTTGGCAATCAACACAAATATTTCTGAAACGAGGTGTGTGGCCACACCGTGCCAGGCAAAGAGCAGACGTGTGGATGGTCATTTTGTCCAGCAGCAGTGAAGGCAGAGGAGGAAGGGAGGGGACAGGGCAGGTGAAGCCCACTGGACTCAGCAGCCCTCCCACCCCCCTTCCCGGGAGGCTTGGCGTGAAGCACAGGCAGAAAGCTAGCGGAGGGCTTCACAGTGCCACTGACACTTCCAAGGAACAGAACTGAGCCAACTCCTCCCCAGGAGTCTGTTCCAGAAGAAGGGAGGAAGCAGTGCCTCTGGGCGCCTGTGGATCACATGCTGTGTGGTGCCCAATGGAAGGCTGTTGCTGGGGAGAGAGTGATTGTCTCACACCACAGTGACCCTCCGGAGAGGGGAGGGAGGATGCTCTGCCTCCTCGTTACCAATAGCAACTCTCTCTCTCTTCCTGTGCAGCCCTCAGCAACTAACTCTGAGGCTGTCGTCTCTTCTGGCTGTTTCCTTTCCCTCTCTCTGTGCAGTATGCCTTTCTCTTGTTCGACCAGGGTCGCTATGTCACTCCTGGATGATGGTATTAATTACAATTGCTCTCGTATAGTGGAGGGTGAAACTGTGGGCGGGTGCATGAGAAACATGAGGGCCTCGGTCAAAGAGCTGATCACGAAGTGGTATGAAAAGGGGCAGAAGAGGGGCTTCCCTGGTGGTGCAGTGGTTAGGAATCTGCCTGCCAATGCAGGGGACAGAGGTTCGAGCCCTGGTCCGGGAGGATCCCACATGCCGCGGAGCAACTAAGCTCGTGCGCCACAACTACTGAGCCTGTGCTCTAGTGCCCAAGATCCACGACTACTGAGCCCGCAGGCTACAACTACTGAAGCCCGTGTGCCTAGAGCCCGTGCTCCACAACAAGAGAAGCCACCGCAATAAGAAGCCCACACACTGCAACGAAGAGTAGCCCCCACTCGCCACAACTAGAGAAAGCCCACACACAGCAACGAAGATCCAACGCAGCCAAAAATGAAAATAAATAAATTATTTTTTTTTTTAAAAAGTAAAAGAAAAGGGGCAGAAGAATCTTGTCCCTTCAGGCTCAAGCTCCCTAGAATATGTCTCTAGAAAAGGGTAGGAGGTCATAAATGGTCCAGGAATTGGGCCCAGGGCAAAGGGAATCAGAATTGAGAATGTACCAAGGAGGATATACCATATCCACAGGGGGAAGGGGAGGAGCAATGAATTTTTTGTCACAGCATGACAAGATACAAAGACCCTGATGTAAGTGCACAACATAGTAAAAGTCCAGCTCCTGGCCTAACATGTAGAACTCTGTTCCCAAATTCTAGTCAATCATACACTACCAACACAATTTTTACCCTACACTTCACCACCCATACAAGTATTCACTTAGCATTTTTCTTTAAATTAAGTCACTTTTTATGTGAATTAGTTTATTAGATGGAAAAGTTATATCACTTCCCCAAATAAGAAGCCAGTATCACCTGCCATAAAGAGAAAGCAATAGCAAAAATAAAAATTATAGGGCTTCCCTGGTGGCGCAGTGGTTGAGGGTCCGCCTGCCGATGCAGGGGGCGCGGGTTCGTGCCCCGGTCTGGGAGGATCCCGCGTGCCGCGGAGCGGCTGTGCCCGTGGGCCATGGCCGCTGGGCCTGTGCGTCCGGAGCCTGCGCTCCGCGGCGGGAGAGGCCGCGGCGGTGAGAGGCCCGCGTACCGCAAAAAAAAAAAAAAAATAAAAATAAAAATAAAAATAAAAATTATAAATGCTCATGCTCAGAGCAGTGAAATCATCTCACATACTACCGAGCGTGTATATACATTTAGGGAGTTAATGTCTTAAGGAACAGAAAAACGTCAGCTAATCTAATGGGCTGACTCCAAACTATCACCCTTTCTGATGAGATATGCTGCGCTACCAGGAAAGATATTACTCGGAGTAATAAATCAAAGCACTTTGATGTTATTACTTGGGTTCTGCTACCCAATACCTCCTTACCTTGAAGGTGTGAAGATAAGGACTTACTGTGCAAATAGTAGGTCCTCAATATGTACTTTAAGATGAATAACATCATAATCACTCACCAAGTCTTAGTACATATTAGTCTAATCTTGTCAGCAGGACCTAAGGATTTGAGCTCATCCAAAAGCGAATCACAGAAAACCCTGCTCTTAGACCTGTAAAACACGGAAGACCAAACTCACCACTTCTTAGACTTCAGCCGAGGCGCTGGGTTCCGGGGGATGAGAAAGAGGGCTCTCATGGGGTGCATGTCACACAGAGCTGCAAGAGACCAAAACAAGGGCCAGCTCGGGTTAGGAGGCCAAACCCAGGCCAAGCCCGTCCTAGCTGTGCTGCTAATGCTGCCAGATGGCTCCCTGAGTCCAGGCATGACCAGTGAGCGGTGTCAGAAGATCACAAAGCTTCCGTTTGGTGAGCAGTTAAATGAGCTGATTATAGGAGTCTCCTATAATCCAACGCGTTTCAATTAGAGATTGTTAACATGTCTACTTTTCACTTCATTTTTAAGGACAACAAGTTAAAGGCTCAACAACCTTTGCTTTGCTATCAATAACCATCTAAGACTCCAAGTAAACAACATCAAGATAACAACTACAATGGAGATAGTAAGTTATTTTTAATTAGTAAAATCCCAAATCATAAAATAAAAGATATTTGATAATCCACTGTCTATTTCTTAGATGCTGGAAATGCAATGTTACCTTCCTGGATTTTTGGAGTATAAAGCACTAGACCAGAACACCTTTCTATCTGTATTTCCAAACACTTTGAATGGCTTTTCATGATGGGTTTTTTGGGGGGGGTTGTTTTGTTCAATGGCCCCAGGAAGACCAGAGGATTAAGGCAAAGGAAGTCTGGCAGAAGAGATAAAAATATCTCAAATTGTGAAGATGACATTTAGTGAAAACACTCATACATTCTTATCTTAATCAGAATATTGCACTAGTTTACTTTTCATCTGGGAGTATCTTTTCCTTTGTGCCTAGAATAAGAACATATTCTCCCCCAAAGCTGAAGAATTCGGTGGGTGGAAATTTATTTTTAGCCCTCTCTACTACTCATTAAGAATGATGATATGGTTTCAAGACTGCCAATATTATTTTTCTGATTCATAAATGCCTAATTGGCATTGTGGATGAGGGGATTTTGCCAATAAGCACTCCAGTCATGCTACAGATGAATTCTACCAACTCTGGAACGAGAAATAAGAAAACTATGATAACTTGAGGGTAAAAAGTCGTATGAGCACAATATGACCTGTCATACAAACAGGGGGCCTGCTTTGGTCCGGGTCCTCTGGAAAGCAGACACCAAGGTGGTATTAAACATGACAGGATATCACTGGGGGAAATTCTTGTCTGAACAGAGAGGGAGCGAGGGAAAGCTGGGAGAGTTGTCAGATTGCTATGAAGTGTGCTGGGAGGGAGAAAAAGTAGGTGGAGTGTGCTAGGCTGTGCCACACTCTAAGGAAACCAAGGAGGGAAACTAAGGAGTGAAAGCTGCCTTCTAAGGAATCCCTGTCTTCCAGGAAAGGGTCTGCTTATATCCCTGCCATGCTCGGTCACTGGTGCGGAGTGGCCCTCGGGAGGTGCAGCCTCGGGGGTCATGGCAGCAGCTGCCCCTGGTCAGTTGCACTTCCTGCGTGGAGTCTCTGAGGTGCATGCTCGTGGTGACCACGGGGCTGGGGAGATTCTCTGTGGGGTCTGTGCTCAAGATCTCCAGGAATTGGAGAGGTTCTCCAGGTAGGCAGAACCCTGGCCACTCTGCCTCCAATAAGCAGGGAAATCTAAAACTCTAAACAGCGGTATTTTAATAGGAGTGAGAGAAACGGAGTGCAAGTGTTCACATAACCTAACCCATGCACTGAAAATCGGCTGTGAATTTTTGTTACTTTGGCGTTTACAGCCTTTATGGCTTGGTCGCCGTTTTACTACAGGCGAAGAGTAGTTCAAGAATAAACTACACACCAGATCTGTAAACAGATTAGACTCTCCAAGTTTGCTTCCCTTTGCTTTCTTGTTTCCCCTCATAAACACAAGAACCTCACACCCCTCTGAAATGAATGGATTCCTGGTTGATTTAAGATGACTCTGCTTTCTCAATATGCCAGCTTGAGTCCATGCAGGGCTTGGTGTAGCAGAAATAAAGCTACTGCAGCTCCTGGCAAGGAAGCGTCAGTACCTGCAGGGCAGACCAGTAACAGATTTCACCCAGAGGAAGGTACTTACGGGGAGCACCTTCTGCCATCTCGATGGCGGTGATTCCTAAAGACCACAAGTCACTCTGAAAAAGAAGGAAGGCACAGACACATGCGTAAATGCAGTCAACAGAGGATAACTTGGTTAAACCTGGTAATTGCTTCAGAACTGCCTGTGGGAAAGCTGTCCAGCCGTCTCTTTACAAACTGATTTTTCCCGCTAAGCTTAAAAGCAGGAACAGCCTCATTCGCTTTCCGTTGATAATAACTTTCACGGTGCGTGACACACGGTGAGTTTTCAATCCAGGTATGAAAAAAATGAATATAAGGTTTCAAACATTAATTTATCACTAACATTTATCTACTGAATGAAACACAAGAAACTGCTGCTGTTCGACTGTTTTTAACACCTTCATTGAGGTATAACTGTCATATAACTAACTGTGCATATTGTACTATTTGGAAGGGTCTGATGTGTGTATACACCTGTGAAACCATCACCACAATCAAGACAGCAAACACATCCATCACCCCAAAAGGTCCCACTTGCCCCTTTGCAGTCTCTCCCTCCTGCCCTTCCTGTCCCCAACCCCAGTTTCTGTTCCAAGGCAACCATTGATCTACTTTCTGTTACTATGGATTAGTTTGCATCTTTTAAAGTTTGGTATAAAATGAAATCCTCTGGTTTATTTCACTTAGCACAATGTATTTAAGGTCCATCCATATTGCCGCGTGTATCAGTACTTCAGTCCTTCTTACTGCCAAGAAGTGTTCCATCGTATGGATATACTACAATTTGTTTATCCATTCACTTGTTGATGGACATTTGGGTTGCTTCCAGTCAAGGCCATTAAAAATAAATCTGCTACAAATACTCACGTACAAGTCTTTGTTTGGATGCATGCTCTTACTTCTTTTGACTAAAAACCTAGGAGTGGAATGGCTGGATCATAGAGTAAATGCTAGATCATATTGTATTTATAATCAATTGTTTTTAACCTACAGAAACAGCAATTTCATATCATTTAACCAAACAAGATGAGGACGGGGAAGCTTTTGGATGGTGGTGTTTACTGCTGTATCTCAGTGCTTAGAATAGAGCCAGCCACAGAAGTAGTAGGTGTTTGATATATTTGTTGAATGAATGAACAATATCTTTTATTTGTAAGTAGACAAATATGTAAAATAGAAATCCTATACCCTTATCGTCTTTCTTATTCTCAGACTGACTTTTATGCTCTTATCAGAATTTTCTAGGCTAACGTCTCCACCTCAACCTGTGCAATCGCCATCTCTAGCACTATGCTTCTCCCCTACACTGTGCCCATGGCTCAGTAGTTTCTAAATAGTGCATAGGAGGGAAACAAATCAAAAGATGGGAAAACCATAAGAAAACACATGTAACATTCAGTTCAATGGCCCACAGTCCTGAGGAAGACTTTCACCCTCCTTTCATTTTAAATGTATCCTGCATTTTGTACATAATTCCAAACTCTGACCCGTAACCTCACTGAGATTTCAGAGATCAAAGTTAAGTTCCCTTGCTATTCCCATCAAACAAATGTCAAGGCCACACAGAAACTATGAAATCCACCCTGAGCCATTCCCTAGGACCAAACTTCTCAGTATCCAGTGGGTGACACCCAGGCTTGTTCAGTATTTGGACCGAGGCCCATACAACCTAGAGGGGGCTTTCTATGGGGTCTAGATTCTTGCCTAAAGTGCGATCTACCTTAGAGCAGGCGGCTGGGGCACACATTAACCTCACACTAGGACCAAGGGGGGATTCTTTAATTCACAAGCCATTATCCTGTCCACATAAATATTACAGTTCATAAAGGTTCTCAGTCCAAATGCGGATAACAGTGCACCTGTGCAAAACCACTGTCCACAGATTCTAAGTAACTTCTCTGCATAGAACACAACTCAAGGAGTCAACTGTTGTCCTTTCTCTATCTTCCATTTCAAGTGTATTCAAAGTTGTCACTGAACACACACACACACACACACACACACACACACACACACACACACACACACACACACACACAGTCGGCACAGCCCAGCAAAGGGCTGAGTCTTCCCGCAGGCTGCTGGCCTTGCTCACTGCGGTTCCTTCTGCAGCTAATGGGGAAAGCCCAGGCCACCCATCACAGGCTGGCTCAGGAGTAGTAACTGGTAAAGATGACCACACAGCTCTCTTGTACCTGGAACGTTACGGTTGACTGACACAGACGATCATTGGGGAACATGACGAAAACCCTGAGTCGCTAGTGTGCAGGAAGCATTCAACAGGAAATGCAGCAAGAACAGTCTGGAACCGGTGGGTTGGGCTGTTTTGATAAGACTCCAGGCCTTGGTAATTCTCCCACGACCTTCCCAACATCTCGAGGAACTGAGTGTTTCTGCAGTGTGAACCGAGGTGCAAATTATGAAGGTGGTGGCCAGGCTCTATGCACCTACTTGCCATAGCAAAGTCAAATTTAAATGGCCCTTAAGTCTAGGAAGCTTGAGCTGGTTTGAAAGCCAACACAGCTGAAAGGAAATGATGGAACTGGGATGAGAAAGGCTCCAGGCCAGTCCTCAGACAGGGGAAGAAAATGCTCAGGAAACTCAGGCAAACTCCTGGTACTCCTGGTACTGACCAAGCCCAATTACGAGCTGGCTGACTCCCTGCCCTCCAGAAAGTCTTTGCTCAAATGCTGTGTTCTCAGTGAGGACCACCAAACCTCTCTCCCAGCACTGCCAGATCCCTTTCCCTTTCCCACTTTTGTTCCCCAGAGAACTGGTCATCTTCTGACAACTGTGTAACTGACTTGTCACTAATCTATTACGTTTTTTGTTCATTGTTTGTGTCTCTGTCCCCAACACACACACACTAGAACATGAAGTCCACAAGGGCAGGGATCTTTGCTTTGTTGACTGGGCCACAGTATCAGAACAGTGCCTGGCACATAGTAGGCACTTAATAAATACTTGTTGAAATATTGAACACATGAAAGACGCATGAGAGAAAGGAGTAAAACCTAAGTGTCTTAAGGCTGTTAGACCTTTTGTAGATCATCTAGTCCAACCTTTCTTAGACCTTTTGTAGATCATCTAGTCCAACCTTTCTTAGACCTTTTGTAGATCACCTAGTCCAACCTTTCTTTTCCCAGATGAGAAAAAAATGACTTACCCAAGATCACAGAGCAACTCAGCACCAAATTTTAATCAGAGCTTGGTCTCCTGCCTCCCAGGCTAGTTCTTTTTTTAACTACCATCATACTGTAAGGACCTGTGAATTCACTTAAAAAAACCTTTTGGGGCTTCCCTGGTGGCGCAGTGGTTGAGAGTCCGCCTGCCGATGCAGGGGACACGGGTTCGTGCCCTGGTCCAGGAGGATCCCACATGCCGCGGAGCGGCTGGGCCCGTGAGCCGTGGCCGCTGAGCCTGTGTGTCCGGAGCCCGTAGCGGTGAGAGGCCCGCGTACCGCAAACAAAACAAAACAAAACAAAACGAAAACAACCTTTTGGGGCCCATAAAATAATTGCTTCAGATTCCTACTTTGTCTACAGGTAATTGAAGGTGTGGCAACGCAAATGAAGGTGCTGAGATTCCGTGAGGCACACCTCAAACCACTGCTCAGCTTTTCCTACAGGCAGCATGAATAGGCTTTCAAGTCAGACAGACCTGGATTCAAGTCCAGGTTCCCAATTGAACCGCATCCAGAAGACTGCTCAGAGCTTAGCTTTCCATTATGCAAGAGAGACAGCTGTGGCATGTATGCATGTAGGTATGCTGCCTAGCACAAAACCTGGCACACAGTGGGCTCAAGAATATTAATCATTTTCTTCTCCTCCACTGTGAGGTGAGACTGCCTTTGCCTGCCCAGTTTAGACTTCTTCGATTTCCCTCTACTTAGTTGTGGCCAGTATTGTTTGTTGGCTAACCCAACAGGCATTTCAGCCCCATTGCCCTTGCTGCCTCCATTTCAGAGTATAGGAAAGCTAAACTTGTTTATCCAGATTTCCCTGCAGCTAAGGATGGCAGTTAAGGATGTGACCTCATGAGACTAAGGCAAACATCTTCTGGGAGCTTCTGTAAGAGCTTTTGCTTTTCCTGAAATAAGTGACAAGTATAGCTGGTGTCTTGACAACTCTTCCTTACTTCTTAGTGCCTTGAATAAAAACATGCTACCTGGAGCTACAGCAACCATTTTGCAACCATGAGGCAATAAGTCAACAAATTAATGATGACAGGGCAGAAAGGTAGGAGCCTGGGTTTTGAAGACATCAGCAAGCCACCACACCAACCCTGGACTGCATGCCTCCAGAATTCCGGTGACATAAGAAACATAAGTACAGCTAAAAGCATTTCTTAGTGATAATATGTATAGAGCAATAATTTGAGAAAGCATATTTCGACAGTAAGGAAAAAGAGAGGTCCCAGTTGATAGGTGATCCTGGATTTATCCCATAGGAAGAGGGAAGGGTTAGTCAAGAGAGATGTTTCCTTTCTGCAGTACACAGCATCTCAGATCCTCTCTTAGGCTGCTTTCCCCAAACCTCCCAAACAACCCCTTCAAACCAAAGGTCACATCATCCCAACTCCGGCGCATCCTTTGTCATGTGACCAATCCAGAAATTACTTCTTCTTTAAGCCTTCATTTGATATCATCATTAAGATCATTTTTTTCCCCCTGGGATTCTCTTGTTTTCCAAAAGGAACATTTATATTCCTGGCCCTATATACCCAGAGCTGCTTGTAAGCTACGCTTAACTGCCCATGTTAGAAAGCAATAAACGTCCTTGACGGGCCTTGTTTAAGCTTTTGGATACATTAGCAAGTCCCAGAGACACTTCAGAACTTAAATATGGGAGAAAATGTTCCAATTACAACTGTCAAGACAGATCACAGGAGACGGGAGAGGGAAGTGGGCGGAACGAGATGAGGAGAGAGTCGGGGAGAGATAAGTTTCCTTCGTGGCTGTGGCGGTACTCATTTTGGCAGGAGCTGGGTAATTCATTATTCTAGAGGTGCTGTGCAGCCTGGCCTGTGGTATGATTAATAGCCCAGTCCTGTGTGCATTACAAACAGAACAGAGACAAATTCTAGTGCCTCCGAGAAGGCAGAGGCAAGCACACGACTTCTGGCTGGTGAGGGGCCAGCTGGCACGAAGGCAGCTTGAACGTAATGACAGAGCATTCCTCTTGGGGCCAGGCTGCTCAACAAGTGCAGAAAAGAACACTTCCTTGTGCTCAGCCACACAAGGAAGGAGAGGCAAGGGGGCCCAGAAACAGAGCCCCAGCGTGTGCCGAGAGGCAGAAAGAACACATGCTGCGCAGCCAGCAGAGCTGGGGCGAGCCCCTCAACTCCTCTGAACCCATCTCCTCACCTGTAGCCCAAAGAGAACACCTATCTTTCAGGGTTGATCGAGGATTCAGTAAGATAATATCTGCAGAGTTCATAACACAATGCAGTGTCTATAGCGGGTATTTAACAAATAGTGGCACAGACAGATCCTGAGGTCCAGTTATCATTGACTGGCAGTTAAACCAGCAAACTTGAGTCAGGTAAGCTGACAAGGAGCCCTGGCACTCAAAGAAGTTGCTGGGATGATGCAGGAGCAAACGGGAAGCTTAGGGGAAGCAAACAGGAAAGGGCGTGTCCTTCCTTCTCCAGCCTTGCAGTCTACCCAGAGGGACAGGTAGAAATGGGGTTAGCTGAATCCTGGCCCCATCATCCCACAGCAGAGGGTAGCAAGGTGGTCTAGAGTTGACAGACAGTAGCTGCATACCAGGCATAACAGGTGCAGTGGATTCTACCAGGTTTTAATTTACCAAGACCAAGAAATCAGCCATTTTACCAAGACCAGAAATTAGTCTTTTGTCATGCAACTTATTCTTTATTCACTTTTTGGAAATGTTCCAGCTGGAAAAAGGAAATTGAGTTTATTGTATGGGTCCCTAAGGGCAGCACCTTAATCTAGAGATAGAAGTTATAGAGAAACAGATTCTGGCTCAATGTAAGCAGACAATTAGAGGTGTATAATGCACACAGGCAGTTCAAATCCTATGATATTGCTGGGGTTTTTTTTAGGTCAAAATGGCTCCAAATGGCAGTACCTTCACATGACACATGAACACAAATATTAACTATCGTATATTGAGTACTTACCAAATAGGCATTGAATGAATTCCTTCACGTACGTTAGCTCACTTTATTCTACTATAACGTTGTAATATACAATCATTATTCCCACAGAGACTCAGCAAGGTTAAATAACTTCCCTGAAGGAATAGAGTGCAAGGAGGTGAAGTCTACATTTTAAACCAGTCCTGTCCAACTTCAAAACGCTGACTTAGTCCCTATGCCATATACTTCTATACTACATTATATATAAACAGAACCAGGGTGGTGAGTTCAGGGTGACTGAGGATAATCAAACACAGGTAGTTATCCATAATCCCATTTTCCCACACAGTCCCTTGTTCAACTACATTTGCTATCTGACCAGAGGGAAAATATTGGAAGAGTAGCTTATTCTCTTCACCTGGGGATCGGCCTGGAGCCCAGAGGAGGGGGTGATATGTCTGAGTAAGGAATGCTGTGTAGGTGGGTGTGAACATGGAGCATGATAAATATGTTTAATAGAAGTTTATTTCCGCTCGTAATAAAAACGGTGTGTATATCATCCTTCCTTCTTACCGCGTGGGCATGAGACCTTTGTTGAGATTTCAGTAGACAGAGGCCAGGTCTCATTTGAGAGGTAAACCTCATTCTGCGATGTGAATATCATCCTCTTACATGACACCCCGCACACATCTTGGTGATGCCCCCCTGACTAGTCAGGCCTTGCTCACTTTATCTCCAGTCGAGCCTCTTACCTGCAGGGGCTCTTTTCACTCTGCCCGAATAAAGCCAATTACCCGTAACACTGGAGAATGAGTATTTGCTCTACAGCCAGAGCACAATACTGACCCAAACCCTGCAGGAGACACCTATGACTTTACATGGTCCACAGCACCTGTGTGCACAGTCTCATAAACAGAGTTTAGGTGAATAACAAATGACATTAGCACAGACCAGGCCAGAGGATGGGTGGTGGGGTTGAGGGGATATGCCAATTCACTGTACTTCTCTTACTTGACTAAACCACTATGAAAGCATGACCATTATGGTGTAAAAAAGTAGAACAGGACAGAAAGATACATAAAAGAAAAAGTTTAAGTTCTCCATCCACATGCCATTTATCCATGGAGTAGGGGAGAATAAGAGTCTCTTATGTGTACTATACTGTAAGTTGCTTTGTGTACCTAACACTGTATCTTGGGATCTGCCCAAATTCAACATATACACTACCTCATGGTTCAAATGGCAGCGTAGTATTCCAGTGGACAAATGTGCCAGTCTTTATGCAGCCAATTCCCTATGAATGGGCTTTTGGCCACAGAGAACTTTCTTTAGTGAGTGGTTCTGTTAAAGCAATAAATACATAGGACTATAAAATACTTGGCAAATCCCATCCCACTGAAATGAAATTCAAGTTAAAAAAAAATAACAATTTAAACAGCCTAGGCATTTTGAACAGTTTTATTAATTTCAAGTCTTTTGAATGCTTATTATTAAATGAGAAAGCTTTCATTATTGCCCCACATACTTATCAGAAGAATGAAACCTTTCCTTTTGCTTGAAGTGTTTTGACAGATTTTCTGAAAACAAGAAAGGAAGGGCCTCTAGGGGAAAGTGAACACACCAGGCAAATGAGATTCTGGCACTCCTCCTTAGGATAGGGGTTATTTTCAGTCAGTTACTTACTGTGCCCAGTAGATTATCAGACAAAACCAGATTGCAAAGAAAAGCATGAGCTCTTCAGACTACTTTCCACAGAGGCTCTTATTTTATTGAATTTCTCTAGTTTAAAAAAGAATTTATAGCAGTTTCTAAAGACATTGTAGACAAATAAAATAATAAATAATTAAGAAATAATCAAATATTTGTAATACCAAACTATACTCTTTTGCATTTTGTCTTTATTTTAAAGACAGGGCTTTTGTGATAGAAAACCTAACAAAGCCCAGTGGCCTTCAAGTCATCTTTTATTCTAAACATGCCTTCTAGGCTGAAAGTATCTACAGCATGTGAGAGCCCAAAATGCTGACATCGGTTTCTGAGGCTGGGATACACTCTGGCTCAAATGGACAACCAAACACACAGTAACAAACCATTTAACTTAGACGGGGTCGCAAAATGGACTTTCTAGATGAAAACTGCACATACAGATAGAGCTTGGCTAATTCCTTTTGTATAGTGGGTATTCAATAAATAAACGCTGAGTGAATGAATAAAGGGTTTTGAAAGTCAGTATATTGTCAAGCTGTCTCCTGGTGACAGGCTACATTCCTAAGAATAGTGAACAGAAAAAAGTATAGGATCTGATGCCAAAGAAGAAGTAGAAAGATTATTTAAAGTATAGTTTCTTCTCTGATCCACAGTAAAACTACAAAGTAGTTAAAATGAATCTTCAAAGAACTCCCAAATCTTCCTTTCTGCTTGGTCTTCCTAATCTACCCTTTTGTCATGCTCCCAGGACAAGTGATCAGTGAAGCTCATATTTTTGCCATGACTTCTTCCTCTTATAAAACCTACATTTATGACAATCTTAAAAAACTAATTCGTACTAAGGTCGAAAATGGCTGATAGAGTTGAATCTGTTCTCTCATCAGGTTTCTTTATTTTTTAATAAAAGGCACAGAAATTAATCTTCAACTTATTAATGTCTCAGGATACTTTCACAGTCACAAGGACTTCCAGCACCTCTGAAATCATCCTGTGCAGGATGATGTCCCCTGTGGTTATTCATACATCAGGCTTTGTCCTCACCTAGGATTATGCATTAGGCTCAAAAACTTTTTCACTGACCCCAAACTGTATTTCTTAGTCCTAATCTGAACAAAGAGGTTTAAGATACCAGTTTAATTCCAAGCTTTGGCTTCATCAGAGGAAGTCCTCTTCTAGTTACTCTACTGAAAACAACTACATCACAGGGATCTATTTTTTTAATATATATATTTTTTGTTTTTTTGGCCGTGCCACATGGCATGTGGGATCTTAGTTCCCCAACCAGGGATCGAATCCATGCCCCCTGCATTTGAAGTGCAGAGTCTTAACCACTGGACTGCCAGGGAAGTCCCACAGGGATCAATTTTGTGCCACAGAACAAAAGTCCCATATATACTACAGTCAGTCCAAATACTTAAAAGGCTAAGCTAAGGTTGAAAGTTTGAAACACTCTGATTCTCCACGGTATGTTATAAAGCAGTCTAAAGTATCTGTGGCCCAGATGTAGACTAGTTAGCACTTGTTAGGTGTAACTATAGTTTGACGAATTGCTTAGAGCCAATTATGATACACGTATCTGGTCTGGGACATATATTTTGTAGTGGCTCCTCTGAAGGGATTTGCAAATCAAATTATTTAAATGTGCTTATCATTAGCAGTTTAAATAAATGACATTTATTTTGGCAAGAGATTAATTTTTAACTTGGCAGCTGTTTCTAGACAGATTGGTGTCAGGTTATTACAGTGACTAACTCTGAAAGAAGGAGGAAATTTACAGGAGATTATTTTGTTTTTAGACCTTCAAGCTTACATTTCTCCAAAGAAGCAAATAATTTTGTCAATGCCCCGAGACACTGGGTCCCAAAGACATTGCAATGTCTGCATCTTTGTGACCTGATTTCCATAATAACCCCACATGTGGAGAACTAAAAATGTTCTTTAATAGAGGAATTCTTCAAATATACTCTTCAGAGGCTGTTGTGTTGGTAAATTGGATATTTATATAGGATTGCATCAGAGCGAGGCAGGGTAATATATTGGAAAGAGCTTTAAACAGAGAGTGGGAGATGTGGGATCAAGTCTCTGACAAGATCACTAATGGGGTGTGCACTTGCAAAGGTCTTGGACCTCAGTTTCTTTCTTTCCTCAGTTTCCACAGCTATAAGATGAGGATGTTTCAAGGTGATCATTAAAGTACTTTGGTGAAAAGTCCATGCACCTACAGAGAGAAGTAAGTCAGAAAGAGGAAAACAAATACCGCATGCTAACACATATATATGGAATCTTAAGAAAAAAAAAAAAGGTCATGAAGAACCTAGGGGCAAGACAGAAATAAAGACACAGACCTACTAGAGAATGGACTTGAGAACACAGGGAGGGGGAAGGGTAAGCTGGGATGAAGTGAGAGAGTGGCATGGACTTATATATACTACCAAATGTAAAATAGATAGCTAGTGGGAAGCAGCCGCATAGCACAGGGAGATCAGCTTGGTGCTCTGTGACCACCAAGAGGGGTGGGATAGGGAGGGTGGGAGGGAGACACAAGAGGGAGGAGATATGGGGATATATGTATAACTGATGCACTTCGTTATAAAGCAGAAACTAACACACGATTGTAAAGCAATTATACGCCAATAAAAACGTTAAAAAAAAGAAAATAAAGTCCATGTGCCTATGTTCTTGAAAAGATAAAATTGACAAGCCTTTAGCTAGATTCACGAAGAAAATAAGAGAGAAGGCTCAAATAAATAAAATCAGAAATGAAAGAGAAGTTCATTTCTCTTACAACAGATACCATAGAAATACAAAGAATCATGAGACTACTATCAACAGCTATACGCCAACAAATTGGACAGTCTAGAAGAAATAGATAAATTCTTAGAAGCATACACCCTTCCAAGACTGAATCATGAAGAAATAAAAAATCTGAGTAGACCAATCACTAGTAAGGAGATTGAAACAGTAATCAAAAACATCCCCCCAAACAAAAGTTCAGGACCAAGAGGTTTCACTGATGAAGCATTCAAAGAAGATGTCATACCTAAACTTCTCAAACTCTTCCAAAAAACTGAAGAGGCTAGAACACTTCCTAATTCATTTGACGAGGGCAACATTACCCTGATACCAAAACCAGACAAAAAAAGAAAACTACAGGCCAATATCTCTGATGAACATAGATCCAAGAATCCTCAACAAAGTATTAACAAACCAAAACAACAACACATTAAATGGATCAAGTGGGATTTATTCCAGGGATGCAAGGAAGGTTCAACATCTGGAATCAATGTGATATACCATATTAACAAATTGAAGGATAAAAATCATATGATCATCTCAATAGATGCAGGAAAAACATTTGACAAGATTCAATATCTATTTGTGTTAAAAAAAAACCTCTCAATAAAATGGATATAGAAGGTACATACCTCAACATAACAAAGGCCATCTATGACAAACCCACAGCTAATATACTCAGTGGTTAAAACCTGAAAGCTAGCCCTCTAAATCAGGAACAAGACAAGGATGCCCACTCACCACTTTTACACTCTTAGTCAGCGTAGTATTGGAAGTCCTAGCCAGAGCAGATAGGCAAGAAAAAGAAATAAAATGCATCCAAATTGGAAAGGAAGAAGTAAAACTGTCACTATTTGCAGATGGCATTGGTTTTCTATTGATTTTACAAATAGAAAATCCTAAAGACACTACTAAAGGAACTGTTAGAAATAATAAACGAATACAGTGAAGTTGCAAAATAAATATACAAAAATCTATTGTTTTTTTATACACTAACAAACTAGCAGAAAGAGAAATTAAGAAAATCTCATTTACAGTTGCAACAAAAAGAATAAAATATCTAGGAATAAATTTAACCAAGGAGGTGAAAACTGTTACTGAAAACCATAAGACATTGTTTCAAGAAATTGAAGAAGACACAAAGAAATAGAAAACTATTCTGTGCTCATGGATTGGAGGTATTAACATTGTTAAAATGTCCATATACCTAAAGTAATCTACAGATTCAATATAATCTTTGTCAAAATCCCAATGACATTTTTTACAGAAACAGAATAAAAAATTCTAAAATTTGTATGGAACCACAAAAGATCCTGAAAAGCCAAAGCAATCCTGAGGAAAAAAGAACAAAGGTGGGGGTGTCATAGTCCCTGATTTTAAATTATACTACAAAGCTATAGTGATCAAAACTGTAGAGTATTGGCATAAAAACAGACACACAGATCAATGGAACAGAACGGAGAGCCCTCCACACATACAGACAACTAATTAAGACAAAGGAGCCAAGAACATACAGTGGATAAAGGAAAGTTTCATCAATAAATGTGGTGGGAAAACTGGACAGCCACATGCAAAAGAATGAAACTAGACTGCCATCTTACATGGTACAGAAAAATTAACTTAAAATGGATTAAAGATTTGAATATAAGACCTGAAACCATAAAACTCCTAGAAGAAAACATAGGTGGTACACTTTGACATCAGCCTTAGCAGTATCTTTTTGAATATGTCTCTTCAGGCAAGGGCAACAAAAGCAAAAATAAACAAGTGGGACCACATCACACTAAAAAGCTTCTGCACAGCAAAGGAAACCATCAACAAATCAAAAAGGCAACCTACTGAATAGAAGAAGATATTTGTAAGTCATATATCCTACAAAAGGTTAATATCCAAAATATTAAAAACTCATATAACTCAACAACAAAAAACCCCCAAACAATCTAATTGAAAAAATGGACAGAGGAGATGATAGATATTTTTTCCAAGGAAGACATACAGATGACCAACAGACACATGAAAAGATGTTCAACATCACTAATTACTAGGGAATTGCAAATCAAAACCACAATGAGATATCACCTCACACTTGTTAGAACAGCTATTATTAAAAAAAAAAAAAAACAAGAAATAACAAAGAGTTGGAGAGTATGAGGAGAAAAGGGAACCCTTGTACACTGTTGGTGAGAATGTAAACTGGTGCAGTAACTGTGGAAAACAGTAGGGAGATCCTTAAAAAATTAAGACTAGAACTACCATATGATCCAGCTATTCCACTTCTGGGTATCTATCCAAAGAATATGAAAACACTAATTTGAAAAGATATATGCACTGCAGTAATATTTACAATAGCCAAGGTATGGAAATAACCTAAGTGCCCATCAATGGATAAATGGATAAAGAAGATGTTTTATATATATATATATATATATATATATATATATATATATATATACACATACACACACGCACACACACTGGAATACACTCAGCCATAAAAAGATGAACTCTTGCCATTTGTGACAACATGGATGGACCTTGAGGCTATTATGGTAAGTGAAATAAGTCAAATGGAGAAAGACAAATACTGTGTGATTTCACTTATATGTAGAATATACGAAATAAATGAACATAAACATATATCCCCATATCTCCTCCCTCTTGTGTCTCCCTCCCACCCTCCCTATTCCACCCCTCTAGGTGGTCACAAAGCACTGAGCTGATCTCCCTGTGCTATGTGGCTGCTTCCCACTAGCTATCTATTTTACATTTGGTAGTGTATATATGTCCATGCCACTCTCTCACTTTGTCCCAGCTTCTGATTCACTTTGTTATACAGCAGGAACTAACAAACCATTGTAAAACAATTATACTCCAATAAGGATGTTAAAAAAACCAAAAAGATACATGTACCCCTATGTTGATAGCAGCATTGTTCACAACAGCCAAAACATGGAAACAACCTAAATGTCCATTAACAGATGAATGGATAAAGATGTGGTACATATATACAATGGAATACTACTCAGTCAAAGAAAAAGAAAATAAGGCCATTTGCAGCAACACGGATGCAACATGAGATTATCATACTAAGTGAAGTAAGTCAGAAAGAGAAAGACAAATATCATATGATATCACTTATATGTGGAACCTAAAATAAGGCACACATGCACTTATCTACAAAACAGAAACAAACTCCTAGACATAGAGAACAGACTTGTGGTTGCCAAGGTTGGGAGGAGAGGGGAGGGAGAGGGATGGACTGGGAATTTGGGGGTGGTAGATGCAAACTATTACATTTAGAATGGATAAACAATAAGGTCCTACTGTATAGCACAGGGAACTATATTCCATAACCTGTGATAAACCATAATGGAAAAGAATATAAAAAAGAATATGTATGTATGTATAACTGAGTCTCTTTGCTGTACAGTAGAGACTGGCACAGCATTGTAAATCAACTACACTTCATAGTGGAAAGGGGGCACAAAGTGGGGAAAAGGGATCAATTGTATTGTGATGGAGGGAAACAAGACGTCTGGTGGTGAGCACGCTGTAGGGTATACAGAAATTGAATTATAATGTTGCGTACATGAAACTTATGTTATAAACCAATGTTACCTCAAATAATTGAAAAAAAAGGTCCATTCACCAATGAAATGACTATCAGGTTTTCCCCAAGGTTGTCCTGTGATCTACACAGAAACCACAGAGTCTCTCTCTGTCTACTGGACAATCTGAACACCCACAGTTCCTACATCCCATTTACCTCCAACCTTAAGGTCTCAACTTTCAGCTGTAATTCACGACAACAATGTCACCTGACACTGCAGCTATCGATGGGATAGTAAACACAAACTATGTTTGATTATTGCCTAAAAGAATGGAAAAGAGGAGGGCTTCTTGGAGAAAGGGACAACTTCCACCTCTCTACTTAAACACTGCTTTGAATTTATTAGCAAATTTCTAGTTTATGGTACAAAGTGTCAAGCCACAAATCAGATTTCTATGAAACACTGCAACAGGCTACAGAAACACCATAAAGTAGCTACCAACATCCCATTTGGTTCTCTCTCATTGAAAAGAAACTCTAATAATTAAACTTTGAGCAATGTAGAAATGAGTAAATATGATTATTATTATTATTTTTTTTTTGCGGTACGCAGGCCTCTCACCATTGTGACCTCTCCTGTTGCAGAGCACAGGCTCCGGACATGCAGGCTCAGCGGCCTTGGCTCACGGGCCCAGCCGCTCCGCGGCATGTGTGGGATCTTCCTGGACCGTGGCACGAACCTGTGTCCCCTGCATCGGCAGGCAGACTCTCAACCACTGTGCCACCAAGGAAGCCCAATATGGTTATTTTTAATCAGAAAAAGATGGCCCCCCAAAACAAACTCATATCTTGGTTTCTTTTAACATGAAAAGCTCTCAGAATATATATACTTTGCCAAAAATCTAAACTATAACCCAAATAGAAATCTGTTTTCTAATAAGAAGCAAGAGAAGTTCAAAAGAATATAGAAAATGGTTTAAACATTTTTTTACCAATAGGCAATCAGATATGATGGACGAGTTCATGACAAAGATTCTCACTTGGATGTCTTCTAATTTTAAACTCAAGTAATGTTTTTTAGTTTTCCCTTGGATTATATAAATCACAAGCCCAAAGCCATGAGAGAATTTTCCACCAGTCTTAGGGTGAGGTGTTAGGCATGCTTCAAAATGTAATGAAGAAGTAAGAAGTCATACCTTGAAATCATATGTGGCATCTGGGTTTTCGTCACAGGCAATAACTTCTGGAGCCATCCAGTATGGCGTCCCGATGAAGGTATTTCTCCTGCCCACTGTTCGATCGAGCTGGGCACTGACTCCAAAGTCCACTAGTTAAGGGAAGACAAATGAATAAAGTCTATCATCTAAGGTCTTACCCAGAGATAAAATGAATGTGTGTTTTTTTTTACTGTGGTAAAATATACATAACATAAAATTTACTGTTTTAACAACTTTCTAGTGGACAGTTTTGTGGTATTAAGTACATTCACACTGTTGTGCAACTATAACCACCATCCAACTCCAGAACATTTTCATCTTCCTCAACTGAAACTCTGTAGCCATTAAACATTAATTTCTCTTTCTCCTCCCCTCCCCTCCCCACCCCGCAGGGCTCCCGGAAAGCACCATTCTACTTTATGTCTCTATGGATCTGACTACTACAGATACATCATGTAAGTGGAATCATACAGTATTAGTCTTTTGAAGACCAGCTTATTTCACCTAACATAATATCCTCAAGGTTAATGCATGTTGCAGCATGCATCAGAATTTCCTTCTGAATTTTTTAAGGCCGAATAATAGTCTATTGTATGTAGGTGCCACATTTTGTTTATCCATTCATCTGTTGATGGACACTCAGGTTGCTTCTTCCTTTTCACTATTGTGAATGTATATATTTTAAAAAATTTTTATTTTATATTGGAGTACAGTTGATTTACAGTGTTGTGTTAGTTTTAGGTGTACAGCAAAGTGATTCAGTTATACATATACATATATCTATTCTTTTTCAGATTCTTTTCCCATATAGGTTATTACAGAGTACTTAGTAGAGTTCCTTGTGCTATACAATAGGTCCTTGCTGATTATCTATTTTATATGTAGTAGTGTGTATATGTTAATCCCAACCTCCTAATTTATCCCTGCCCCCAACCTTTCCCCTTTGATAACCGTTAAGTTTTTTTCTGTCTGTGAGTCTGTTTCTGTTTTGCAAGTAAGTTCATTTGTATCATGTTTTTAGATTCCACATATAAGTGATATCATACGATATTTGTCCTTCTCTGTCTGACTTACTTCAGTTAGTATGATAATCTCTAGTGAATGTATACTTTTAAACTGCATGTATAAATAGATAAAGCATACCAATGAGAAAAGCACAGGGGGTTATATCTGGTTACATCAGGCCTCCATGGGGGTCCCAAAAGAGGTGTTAAATAAAAGGCAAGCTTGGGCCATAAAGGATAGTATTTAGAGGATACAAAGAAAGTAGTTAACAGTTAAGTTTCTGGAGTCAGACTGCCTAAATTTGCATCTCATTTCTGACATTTATTAGTGATGCAATCTAGGGCTACTAGATCAACCTCTTTGAGCTTCATTTTCCGAATCCATGAAATGAGGATGACGAGATTCACATGGTGCTGCTCTGATGTTTAAGTGAAATCATCTACGTAAAAGCATTTTGTACAGGACCTGGCATATAATATTCTCTCAACAAGTAACTGTTAATTAGTGATGAGTGAATATTCTGAGGATAGCTTATGTAGTCAGTACATATATAACTGCTTTCCCTACCTAATGTATGCTTTTGTTTTAAAAGGGAATATTCATGAGATGAAAGTTTGGCCCCAAATTCTAACTAAGAATAAAATGGAAACTGTATATTTTAATAAAAAGGCAAGAGCAAGTGTTTGGGATATAACCATAGGAGACATTTAAATCTCTTTGAAAATGAACAATCATATGGACAGTGATTCTTTTGTAGAAAACAAATTGTATATCCTATAGGGTATTTGTCAATCTATGCTCTTACTCATATACATCAAGCAGTCAAATGCATGTGGGTATTCTCTCCCTTATCTGGATAATCCCAGACTTATTGTGGGAAGGGCTCTAACAGACCAGAGAAAAGGGTTCCCTCACTGATAACTCTGCAGATGGAAGTGAGATAATTAGTATGCACGTGAAGTAGAATATTGAGCATCCATTCTGTACAGGTGCCCTAGATAATAATGAAATCGATGTAAATATAACTTAAAACATATGGGAATATAGCAGGAATTCACTTTTCTAAATAATGAATGTCTAACTGTGGATATTTTCAATTAAAAAAATTTCATCATTGTCTGTTATAGCAGCAACAATATAAACAAACTGTAAGATAGGGGAAACCATTCCAAGGTCAGTCACTTCTAATCTAAAGGGTCTTTGCTTAGAAAACAAACTCAATTGTTTCTACACACCGATTAAGCAATGGATCTGCTTACCATATTGTATACCAATTCACTCCTCAAAGTGCTTTTAGAAAATGTTTTTTTAAATAGCCAAAGAAACATTTTCCTTTCCATTCTAGGTACAATGACCTCCAAATCCACAGCGACAAATTTACATTCATTATTTAAAAAAAAAAAAACAGCTGAAATAATCCTATCATTTCCTGCAATTCCTAGGCTCACCGGATTCTGTTCTTACCTAGTTTAACTTCTGCATTTTCAGTCAGCAAGACATTTTGCCCTTTAATATCTCGATGAATCACTTTATGCTGGTGCAGGTGACTCAGCCCCTGGAATGAAGGAGAGTTGAGAAGGGTTAATAAGACTACAAATCCAGATGTAAAAAATTATTTTGGATGTTAATGATCCAAAAAAATTTAAACTCACCCAGAGAGACTTTCATTATTTTATTTATATCTTTCATGTGGTCATAATTCTAAACGGAGCACAATGTTTGTTCTAAACTTCAGGCAATGATCAATATAGTGGTCATTGCAATGCCTGGTACGGTGTTAAATGAAACGCTTGCATATCAGCTTTTATCTCGGGTAACAAGGAACCACACAGGCCATGACACGGTTTCAACATGCACATGTTTCAGCTAACAGTACTGTCAATAGTGAGGACCACCTGTATTTGCCAGTTGGTAACAGTAATATCTACAGAGTTTGTACAGAAATCTGATTTAACTGAAGCCTCCACTTTTTTGTGCAGTTTTTGAATTTAAAAGTTAAAAGTTATTATACAATTTGAATTAAGCACAATAAAATATTACTCAGACCAGCCAAGAAATTTCCCATTGGCTTTAGCCAATGTCTCACACTAAAAAAGGAAAACAGCAACTTCTATTTCCTCTGTTAATGTTCATCACTGTCATTTTTAGTGCTTTATATTTGTGACTTTGTGCTCATTACGTGAAATAATTATTCAGTGACATCTCAACCTGATTGTGTTCCATTTCTCAATGAATTACTCTGATTTTTTTTGTGTGTGTGTGTGGTGTAGGTTCTAAAAACTACAGACTTGTTCTAAGGTGGTCTCATGTTTCTCAGATAAACTGTAACCTAAAAGAATCTAAAAATGGAGTACTGAAGTAAATCATGTTATGCTAACACTTGTTAATTCAAGGTATTGGATACCCAAGTGTTGTTTATTTCTTTATGATTTTCTGTAGTTTTAATTTTTTCTCCACAATAACAAAACCATGGTATGAAAGATGAAGTTGAAACAAAAAGAAAAAAAAAACACCTAGATCTCTGAAACCCCTTTTGTTGAGAAAACTCAGCATGAGAATATGAATGCCCCAAAAGATCCATGTTTGTGTTTAGGAATACCAGTAAACATAAACCATGAGACAGGACAGTTTGAGGCACTAGTTTGGGTCTTATAAAATTACCTTTTTTATCTAGTCGATTTGGCTTGAGGTAGTCATCAAATAGATTAAAATGTATAGTTTTCACAGCACATTACCACTCCATAAACCCTTACAATGGATCTTACTGAAGATCCATTTCCTTCTTTTACCATCAAAGTGGTTGGAAGCAGATACCACAGCACGTAAGTGAGCCAAAGGTTGTATTTAATGAGATCATAAAATGCATGGAGGGTCTTCTCTGAAACTTCTTGTGGCTAGGGACCTTTGGGTGATCAAATGTCCCTTCCAATGAGTCACTATATCTCAAATACCAGTATTATCATTTGGGAGAACATATTGGAAGAAGGAAGAAAATCATGTTTTCACACATTTTAAAACCAGCTATTGAGAGATACTCATGGGGTGAAACATCCTTGCTGCTTTTAGAACCCTGGAGGTCACATGACTGATCCCTAGTAGGGTCACCCAGGAGGGCAGAAAGCCAGAGTGGGCAGAACCAGCCCTGGAGACTCAGTAGATTCTTGGCACCCATGGGGTGGTCTGGATTTCTAAATAATCTGTCATGATTTCCTGAATGAGTAAAATTCTACATCAGAAATCCAAATTAACTTTACATAATGGCACACCAATACTTGGAGATACATGTCAGACCTGAAGGAGTTCAGCAAACATACCTCATTGTTTTTCCCTCAAATTTTGATTTGTGCTCTGAGAAATCTTTTTGCCTACTCCAAACCATGGAGGTATTATCCTATATTTTCTCTTAAGAGCTTTATTTTTTACATCTTTTGTACTTATAACCATAATCCACCTGGAATTAATTTTTAAATATGATATAAAGCAGGCATAAGCTTCATGTTTTTATATGGATATTCAATTGATCAAGCACAATTTACTGATTAAAAGACCCTTTCCCTACGTGTTGCGGCACTGCTTTTGTCATAAATCAGGTGTCCGTATGAAGTGGGTCTGTTCATGGACTCTCCATTCTGTTTCACTGGCCATTGTCTATTCTTGTGACAATACCACTCTGTTTAAATTACTTAGCAGCTTTATAATGAGTCCTAGTAACTGGCAGCATAAATTCTTCAGCTTTGTTCCTCAAAATTGCCTTGGCTATTCTTGGCCTTTTGTATTTCCATACAATGTTTTAAAAATCAGCTTTTCAAGATCGACAAATGTACCTAGAAGGAGTTTGATAGTCGGTTTAATGATACCAAGGATCAGGTTAGGGAGAAATAACATCATTATAATATTGAGCATTCTAATTCATGAAATAGTATACACACCTCTATTTATTAATGTCTTCTTTAATTTGTCTGTAATATTTTGTAGTTTCCAGTGTAGAAATCACTCACGTTTCTGTACATTTAAGTATTTGAATTTTTATGCTAATACAAGTGTTATCATTTTAAAATTTCATTTTCTATTTGGTTTTTTTCCTAATGTGGGTTGAATTAAAGGGATAAACATAATTTTTTAATGCCTTCCTCCCTCCCTCCCTCCTTTCCTTTCTTCCCCAGCACATAATCTGTCTCTCAAAGGCATATCTTGGACACATCATGCAAACTGTTTTACCTTTTGTTCCCTTTTACTAAGAAGGCAGAGTAAATAAATAAATAAATAAATGGCTGCCAAGCAGATCTAGTAAGAATGCTCAGTGGACGTATAATAGCCTCCTTATTAGTAGCAAGAGATAATTAAACTAATCTGAACAAACTAAAATATGACCAGTCACCTCCTTCTCCCTGACGTGAACTCAGCAAATACATGACACTATTGTCTAGATTGTCTGATTGTGGGATTTGTGGGCAAAACTGGGCAAATGGGCGCATTCTTGTCCACTGTCTTGACTGGTTTTAGATATTGCCTCAAAGAATTTTTTTAAGGTAAAATCAATTAAACTAGGTTATATGTACTAAAATGGCTAAATTCACACAAGCCTTAAATTAGTTATAAACTTTCACAAATGGAAAACTCAAATGAGTGATTAAAATATAACTAAACAATCCATTTCCTAAGTGGGACACGATCTCTGTGATCTAACGTCAGATTTCCAATTGGAAACCCCATAGGAAATGAATCCCAGGTTAAGAGAAATCACCCAATTAACCCCCCAAATGAGAGTGCACACGCCTATTCAGAATGGCTCTCACTTCCATTATAGCAGACCACAGCACACTACCATTGCCACCATCACTGTCAGAATAAAGCTCTAAGGAGGTTTCCAACACGTTTACAAATTAGTGGAAGGTCAGTGCAAAGTTCAATACCTCCCAAGGTATCCCGTGTTGTCACTTACTCGTAAGATCTCCCTGCAGATGTACGCGATCCACTCTTCCTTCAACGTGTTACCTTTCGTGTTCTTGATCAGGTCAGTGACAGAGCCAGCACCACAAAACTCCATCACCAACTGGCAAAGGAAGCAAACATGCCATTATTATCATTACACTTCACGGCTTCCAATGAGTTAAGAAAGCATAAGGTGTCCCACATGGCTGCTTTGGAATGCCATTCCTGCAAAGAAAAATTGACCATAAAATGATATATAAAACATAAATTTTTATCTTAATTTTTTTCCCAAAATGAAAGAAAGGAAAGATTATTTTAAATTTTCCAACCTGAAAATTATAGCTGGAAAACTAGGAAACTCTTCATATTCTAAGTATTTGTTTTAAATGAGGGCAGTTAGGTGGTACAGATATAGTTGAGACTATCCCTATGTTTTTATCCAATGGTCAAACTCATCTTTCCTATAAAAGTAGCATCATTCCCCTGTCTGAAAGAGCTGCGGTTGTCTAGGCAATCCCAAGTCAGAACAATTCAAGTGCACACTGTTTATGTTACTGGCTTGTAAGTGGCACTGTAAGCTGTCAGAGTGAGGACTATCTGCTTTTAATTAACTTCAGCAAATATTCCCAGGAGGCTGGACATATCAAATAAATTCAATAAACAATAAGCCCTAATTTAGCACTTTTCATCCCCAAAGCTCCAAGTTCTCTATAAATATAAACTCATTACAGTACTCAGCAACTTTATAAAATAGGCAGAAAATGAACATCTCCCTTAGTTAATGGAGAAGTAGAGACTAGAAGAGGAAAAGCTATCCATTTGCTTTTACATTCATTTTCTAGGTTTAGAGAAACACATCCATTTCCATACATTCTCCCTCTTCTTCAAAAAGTCTGCCACAAAAGTCATCTTTTTGTGACAATTATTTAGAATGACTAGCAATCAATCTCTGATTTGATGCTAGAAACAGAACTAAAATGGGGCCATAATGAAATCACATTGATGGTTTTGGCTTTGTCCAAATGTACATTCCTAACCTCAGCACCATGTCACCAGGTCCTAAAAGATACCCCACCAGGCTGTAAAATCTTTGGGCAGAAATAATGTTCCCTTTTTTTTCTGCATGTCGGGTTGAAACAATAAAAACTCATGAAATGAGTTTCCTGAATGAGTTTCTAATGTCTGTTCTGATTTACCTTCTTATGATTTTACAAAGGGTAATGAAACCCTCCAAGCTTCTCCAGAGTACTGGTGAAGACTGATCAGGAGCTTTTGTAAGGAAATTTGAAAATGCCACAATAGACCTTGTTCCAACCCAGTAAGAGTTGTAAAATTACCATATATGAGAGCCAGGAAGCTATCAAAGACCACGATATCATGTTAGAAAGGACTGAGGAATCAACTTTAAGAGGTCTCACTGGCCAAAGATGGGATAATTTGAGAATCAGTAAGAATAAAAACTGCAATATCTTGAAACACATTAAATATGCTGAACTAAATGCGTTAATAAAGACACCCCTTAAAAAGAATATAATTGGCACTGTTTGAAGAAAATGAAGAACCAACTTCTTATATTAAGACTGGTAGATAAAGGGAAAGAATGAAGAATTTACACTGCCTTTCTTATACAAGTTTTACCACAGTGATTAAATATTAAAAGAGGTAAAACTTCTCTTCACAAAAAACAAATATTCCATCTAATAAGTGAAGAAGACATAATAGAATTAGAATATCATTATTTCACAACCTCTAATAAACTAGTGGATTTAGGCACAGATGATCAATGTCTGCTAACATTTTAAAAAAAGAAAAGAAATAACCAGTTATTATTTGCTTCTTGATTATAATAACACAACATCACCTAAGGAGTAGTCTTGCCAAAACAAAAACTAAACAAAACAAAAACCCAAAACTAAATCTGATCAAGCCTCTACTTCCAGTTACCAATTTACAGGAAATTCAGAGGACTGAGGAACATGTTACATCATGGGGATATAATCAACAAAACCTAGAATAAAAAACTCCACAGGGTAAGTGGCCCATTTGCTTCAACAAATATATATCAAGAAGGATAAAGAGAGATGGAGGGGAAATCTGTAGATTTTAAAACACTTAAAAAGATATACCAACAAATTGCAATGGATGCAACTTATCTGGATACTGATTATTTTTTTAAATGCTGCTAAAATTTTTGAGACAGTCTACAGTCTAGATATTTGTTGACATTAAGGAGATGTGGTTGACATTTTTTAAGTGTGATAATAGTACTGTGGATATGTGAAAAAACGGTCCTATATTTTAGAGAAACATACTGGAGTACTATGGATAAAACGATATGATGATAGTTTCTTCTACAAATAGTGCTGGGTCAACTGGATATCCACATGTGAAAAAATGATGTTGAACCCTTACCTCACACCACATACAAAAAATATCTCAAAATGGATCAAAGACCTAACTATAAGAGCTACAACTGTAAAACTCTTAGGAGAGAACATGGGGTAAATTTCCATGACCTTGGACTTGGCAATGGTTTCTTAACTAAGACAGCAAAAGCACAAACGACAAAAGAAAGAGATAAATTGGATTTCATCAACATTAAAAATTTTGTGCATTGAAGGATACTATCAAGAGAGTGAAATGTCAACCCATAGAATGGGAAAAGTATGTGCAAATCACATATCTAATAAGGGTCTAGTATCCAGATTGCATAAAGAACTCTTACAACTCAACAAAAATATAAACAACACAATTTAAAAACAGGCAAAACACTTGAATAGACATTTCTCTGAAGAATATAGACAAATAGCTAACAATGTTCCACATCAATAGTCGTTAGGAAAACATGAGTCAAAAGCAGAATGAGATACCACTCCACAACTTCTAGGATAACTATAATTTAAAAAAAAAGAAAAGCAGAAAATAATATGCTGGCAAAATGTGGAGAAATTGGAACCCTCCTACATTGCTGGAGGGAATGTAGACTGAGACAAACTGTTTGATGGCTCCTGAATAAGTTACAACATAGAAATACCACATGACCTAGCAATTCCACTTCTAGGTATATACCCCTCAAAATTGAAAACAGGTGTTCAGACAAAAACTTGCATGTGAATGTTCAAAGCAGCACTGTTCACAATAGACAAGAGGTAGAATTAACCAAACTGTCCATCATCAGATGAATAAATAAAATGTGGTATAGCCATACAATAGAGTATTATCAGCTGTGAAAAGGAATGAAGTACTGATGCATGATACAACATTGGATGAATCTTGAAAACATTATGCTAACTGAAATAAGCCAGAGGAAAAAAGCTAAATATTGTATGAATCCATGTATATGAAATATCCAGAATAGGCAAATACACAGAGACAGAAAGCAGATTAGTGGTTTCCAGGCACTAGGTGGAGGGAAGAATGGGAGTTCCAGCTTAATGGGTACAGGGTTTCCTTTTGGGGTGATGAAAAAGTTCTAGAACTAGACAGAGGTGATGTTTGCACAACAATGTGTACTTAATCCCACTTAATTATACACTTTAAAATTATTAAAATGGTAAATTTCAAGCTATGTGTATTTTACCAGAATTTTTTTTTTTTTTAAAGATGATGAGATTTGTTTCAAAATAACAGGAGGGAGGAAGTAGATGGCTGTGTAGATGGGGCAGGATTGACTACTGGTTTGGTGACTGTTGGGGCTAGTTTGGGGCACATGATACTGTTCTGTCTACTTCCGTGTATTTTGGGGATTCTCTATAAATACAAAGTTAAAGAAAATCTCAGTTATGTAAATTGTGGTTTAACAGCAGCAGGATGTACCAAAGAAACATCTTTGGGTAGAAAGAAAAGAACATTTTCTCAAGTGAGCAAAACATGTTTGTGCCCCTTCTCCAAATCCTATCTTGAAAAACACAGCGACCAGACCTCCTACAAGTACATCCATTGCTCCTGTATCAGCTGGAGAAAATGTCCCACCATTGAGCTCTATTAGCCACATAATTATAGTTCCCAGGGAAAGCAGTGGAAGCCCAGTGACTCCAGTCTTTCAAAATTAGATTGGACAAAATACTTTCAGATATTCAGTAGGAAACAATCCTGCTCTAGCCAGGCACTAATGTCAGTGGTTTCTATAATTTGCTTCGCCATTCAACTCCAGCTGAAGGCTGCTAAGTTCTTTTCATCTCACTATGGAACAAAATGATTGTTAAATTATGTAATGGGATTTTTTTAAAAAAGAAAAAGAAAGAAAGAAACCAGCCTTTGCTAGCAATCGGTTCCTGCAGCCTCACAGCAACACTGATAATTACTGCCACCACACAGTGGGGACACTCCCTCACCACAAGTAACCTCATCACATTAATAAACAGAAACAGGGCTCAACATGCCAAGCGCAGCAGTGATAAGTCAATAACTTCACATCTCACAAGCAAGAAATAATGCATCATTAATATTCTTCCTGAAAGAAAATCCTCAAAGAGTTGACACTGGGGCAACAATGCTTGCTAACATTTACTGAGAAGTTACCATGTGCCAGGCACTGGGCTGAGTGATTTGCACTTATTGTTTCATTAATTCTCCTTCTCCTCAATTCTCTTTTCTTTATTTATTTGGAAATGAAGGTTAGTTATGGTCTGCAGCCTTATCCATGGTATATATACTCGTTAAGTAACTAGGGCAGGGTTGAAAGCATCATGCTTTGTCAGGTACTAGCTGTATGAACTTGGGCATGTTCCCTAACTCCGCTGGGCTCAGCACCCCACTACCATCACTATTAAAACAAAATAAAAGCATCAGCCTTCTATGTGTGATGTGAACACTGTGTTTTACAGAATACTGTGTTTTACAGTGTACAGAATGGAAAGCTTCTGGTAGCCAGAAATCTCAAACTCTATTACTTATCCATTCTTTGGTCTGTTTGCATTTATTAAAAAAAAGTTTCCAACTTGAAAGATAGCAATTAATAGCTTCCCAAGGTCCACTTCACTTGGATAGTGAGGAAATGGCTGAAAGAGCACCTATAAAGGGCACGGTGCACATGTGTTTCTAAAACTTCTGTTAGTGAAAGAGTACCAAGGACACATGTCTTTTTTCCAAGCTTGTATCACACAGCAAGAAGACACAGCAGTGCATCCTAAAACTATGGATCTTTTTATTTGGAGGGTTGGAAGACAGTGTAAAAGGTTTAAAGAGAATCTTATATTTGAAATTCTCATTCAATATCACCTACATAACTGGATCAGAAAATGAAAATACACATGCATGTCACTTGGGAAGAAAGGAGGAAGGTTACCTTAAAGTGAGGACAGAACTGTGCTCAGGCACGATGGGGACTGGGCCTGGGCTGGACCTGGAACCTTGTCAAGGTGGAAATATTTAAAAAGCAGCACAGGGTGTAGTGCAACCCAACTGTTAGGGGAAAAGTTGCCTGGATTGTTGAATGTGGGTAGTTATTTCTATCTAAATTAAAATGGTTAATTTTTAAAAACAAAGGGTTCTAACATATTTCACCATTTGCATGGTTGTTTATCACATACTTTTGTCTGACGAGCAGGATGTTTTCTCTTAGAGGTTGTGGGGTAAGGGGGTACTTATTATGCCCTCCTATGCTTTCCCCCTCCTTCAGGACGGTATTTAAGAAAAGGGTCTTTGGGAAATTGGGATTGACATACATATACTACTATGTATAAAAGAGATAACGAATGAGAACCTACTGTATAGCACAGGGAACTCTACTCAGTGCTCTGTGGTGCCCTAAATGGGAAAGGAAATCCAAAAAAATAGGGGATCTATGTTTATGTATATGTGATTCACTTTGCTGCACAATAGAAACCATCACAATATTGTAAAGCAACTATACTCCAAAAAAATTAATTAAATAAAAAAGAAAAGAAAAGAGTCTTTGGCCTCAGCTGATCCCAGAAGGAGTCCCAGGAGCACTACGTGAGTCTTCCCTGAGGTCACCCCCTAACCGGGAGGGGCATGGGTTTGGAATCAGCAGATGTGGTCACTTCTAACTTGCTTTTTCCAACGTGAGTCACCTCTGAAAGAGTTTTAAAAGGTTTATTCGCAGAGCCAGCCTAAGAGGCTTAGGATGATTTCTGGGGTCCCTATAGTATTCACTCACTTGCTAGTTAATTGGTTTTAAGTTCCTATAACAAGAAACAAAGCTTTAGGTATTTTAAAACTGCAGGACTAGCCTAGAATATCTTGACAAGAACATATTCCCCCCAAATGTCACTAGTCAGTCACCCACAAGAAAAATGACTACTAACAGATTCCTTCTCTTTTTTAGTAAAAGGAGGGGTGGGAGACAGGGGTGAGGAAGAGGAGGGAGAGGGAGGATGAAGGTCGACCTAAGATGAAAGAAGTCTGCACCAAGCAATTGCAGGGGCAATCTAAGAAAAGGAGAGGAAAGATAAACTTCCAAGAATTCACAAGTCTGCAAAGGATCAGCCTATTGACCTTGAAGGTCCAGAAACATCAGCAAGGCACAGGATATTTTTATCATGTGTAGCTGGGAATAGCCAAAGATCCCATCTGCATGATTTATGAAGGTGTTAACAAAACCCAAACTCAGTACTTTGTTACAGAATGCTGCTTCATTTGCCAAAGGTAGTTTAAGTTGCACAATATAAAATGTGTGTATGGAAGTACAAAAATGGGTGGGTATACATTTATCATTTCAGTTAACTGATGCAAAGGTAAAGCAAAACTGTGGGGAATTTCAAATTTGGAAAAGCGACCTATACTGGCTTTTGCATTCATTTTTATTCATTTTTAAAAATTTTATTTATTTGTGTATTTTTATTTATTTATTTTTGGCTGCGTTAGGTCCTTGTTGCTGCATGCGGGCTTTCTCTAGTTGCAGTGAGCAGGGGCTACTCTTCTTTGCCGTGCGCAGGCTTCTCATTGCAGTGGCTTCTCTTGTTGCAGAGCACGGGCTCTCGGTGCACGGCTTTCAGTAGTTGTGGCACGCTCAGCAGTTGTGGCTCGCAGGCTCTAAAGTGCAGGCTCAGTATTTGTTGCGCACGGGCTTAGTTGCTCCGCGGCATGTGGGATCTTCCCAGGCCAGGGATGGAACCCATGTCCCTTGCACTGGCAGGCGGATTCTTAACCACTGTGCCCCTGGGGAAGTCCCTTGCATTCATTTTTAAACTAGCATGTATTTGGGGAAACAAAAACTCCTTTGGCTTCTGAATTATATTCGTGGACTTGAAAACAGAATGCTTATAAACACTAAGTCTTCCAAACATAAAAAGATGAGGCCCAAGGATGTGAAGTCTCAGGTTTTGTCAATAAAGTTTCTGGATATGAACAACTTTATATGTTGAGAATAACAATCACAGTTTGAATCTACTAAGCCAGTTGGTATTTTTAGCAACAAGAAGCCTGCTCAAAGGACAGCTAGAAATACTCAGTAGTCGCCCATGTCTAAGGAGAGGGCCATCTTAGAGTCAGCATGACAGCATTCAAAGAAAGAGAAGTTAGCTGCATCTTGGATTTGGTACCTAGTGCTCCAATTTCTCAGTATGCATGCAAGATCTTCTGGAGGGTATTTCCTGTTAGGGGTAAATCATCACATGTCCACTTGAGTCATAGACTCAATCATAGAAACTAACCTTAAAGGCTACTTTTAGAAGAATTTGGGGTGGGGATAGGGGAGCAACTTTTCAGGAAAGTTAAAAATAGGAAAAGTAAAAGCAACACTGGCTTTAGAGGACTTAGGACTAAGAAACTTGGTAGTTGAGAATTTTGAGAAGTGCAACACAAACAGGAATATTGACTTTGGCTCAAAATTAATCTAGAATAGGAACCAGAGGGTTGTAGAGACCATTAGCAGAGTAACTGTAAGCATATATAAAGTCTTCCTTTTGCTAAGGTGAAAAGCAGTTTAAGCACAGTTCAAATGAAATTCACTGGGATAAAAGAAATCATTTTCACATTTTTGTCACAGAATCACCCATTAATTCATAAAAATGACTCCATTAAAGCTGAACTCAAGCCCAGTTGCAAAGTATTAAATCAGGTGTAGCTTTAGCTCTGTGTTTGTATGTAAGCAACTTACATTGTCTCTACGGTCATGCAATGGGGCAGCTCCAAGACTGGGAAACTGTTTACAATCCCTCCTCCTACTATTTCAGGCACACTTCCATATTCACCAAATTCAGTCTTTACAAATTTCTATTCACAAATAGTAAGATGCAATCACCTCAGACAAGTGACCTAGGCTGTATATATGAAGGAAGAGAATTCTTTAGTAATAAAATTATCAAACACTAATTAACCCCCTCTGCCCTATGAAAGCCTCATTCCTGATGCATAGAACTAAGAAAAGAGTAAATTTCAATGAACTGTTCAGGAGACTCAGCTACGGGTGGTTGGATTTTTAATGGTACTATCCGCAGCACTTTACATTTCAATCTTAAGACAATCAAAAATGTTAGTAGGCATGCTTTTTGCCAAACCAAGATGCTACAGGAATGTAAATCCAAACTCTAAGAAACTTGGATTTCGGGGGCTGTGGCCAACATCACTGCAGATTCTAGAAAGGATCCACCATTGGTGATTGAAAGATATCTTGGTTCATCCCAGTATCTCATTCCCAGATGATCTTACATGGGGCGTGAACAAGCAATGTCAGTGCATGAAGTGGAGCGTGCATGGAACACAGAAGGCAGTGACGGGCCTCTTGTGCAACTGAAGTGGGCACGTGCCCTCTAGACAGCCGAGCTACTGCTCTAACGTGCTGCTGATATTCAGGACTTCAGGCCCAAGAGTTCCAGATCACCTGATTTTTCAAAACCTTTCAAGGAATCCAGACTTTTGTGTGGAACTGCTATATTTTTTTTCTAACGTTGGCATCATTAAAGCACCACCACCTTATGTGGGCCAAACTAAACCCATTTACCTGGGCAGCAATTAGTCTCCGGGTCGCCAATTTGAAAACTCAGACCTCGTCCTAAGTTATCGTTTTTATAATAAAGAAACCAATGACAGTGATGCTGCCTCTGCTCAAGGTGAGACTCCAGGTCTCTGGACTCCAGGCCAGGTCTCAGCCAGCTGCTAGCATGTTTCCCCTAAATGTACACAATATAATTTCTTAACGCTTAACTCTGCGAGTCTTCAAGGATACAGTCTAATAAATGGCTTATTGAGTCATCTCAGTATAATAATCTGCTATGTCACTTGACCAACCTACATTTTGGAAGCTAATCAGAAATGTTTTTCCTTTTATAAGATAGTCTAGCCCCGTGATCGTTGAGGTGGTATCAAAAAAATGTAGCAAAATATGTGTGATTTCGCTTTCTAACTTTAGGAAATAAACCCATTTAATAGACAGGCCTTCTCACTCCCGGTATCTGAATGGCATGCAGCAAAGTGGAGAGCCTCTCTTTGCCGAGATGCAGCAGAATGAGATGGCCATGTTGTGTGTCAGGGTTCGCCTTGTTTCTGAGAGATCGGAATCTTTATTGAAAGAGCTCCCTTTTTTGATTTCCGGATCAGGCCCTGAGCAGTTGATAAGGGAGAATTACTTGGCCATTATCAGAAGTAGTTGTATTTCCACAAAGAGCTGGTACTAAACAACAGTTTATCTCTACGACAAGACTGATAGAATTCACACAGATTACAATTCAATCAGACACCTGAAACAGCACATATATTGGTTGGTGGCCTATGTGCAAACCTCTGTCCTCCAGCCACAGCAAAAGAAATACCTGGGGAATAGTTCCTGTCACCTGAAAACTGGGAAGAAATGTTAGCGAGTGCTGCTCTTGGTTGCTACAGGCTCTGTCTCTATACAATCCATAATAATATTTTTATATAAATGTAATCCTAACAGAATGCCATTAGCCCAAAGAGTCAACTATCTGTGACCTTTGCAATTATTTGCTAAAACACTCCCCTAAAGGTTTGATGTACTTTTCAAAGTATATTTCTTAGACTTGAGGAATACTGTCTTCGTAGCAGCTAGCAGGTCTTGCTGTCCTCTTTGAAAGCTGGGGAAACTGACAAATGAAGATGGAAGGTGAACTCAAAATAAATTTGTGTAAACGCAAAGCTTCAGTCCTATTTGGAACACCAACTTCTGAAACTATTTTTCACAACAAAAAGGAGAAGAATGTAGGGTTCAGGGGCTTGATTCTAGCACGAGGCAGCTTGGGGTTAGCTAATACACTGGCTTCATCACTCAGTAGTTGTGAATCCTTAAGCAAACTTCTTAACTGCTCTGAGGCTAATTTCCTCATCTGCAAAGTGGGGATAATGAGAATAGCTAATTTGTAGAGGAATTGTCAAGATTTAATGAAATAATATGACAATGCAAACAAATACAGTACAGGCACATGGTAAGTAGGTGATAAATTCAGACACATGGTAAGTAAGTGATAAATATTACTTGCCATTGTTATTAACACAGAACGGCCCAAATTTAGTGAGTCAGAGGCCTTGGAACAAGTACACACTATTATATTCTATAACCAAGTTCCCATCAATACTGTGATCTAGTGTTAATTTACCAACTATTATGTTTCTGTTCTGCCTTTAATTTTCTAAGTTCCTCCTTAGTTTGCCATCAAATAGAAGAAGAACAACTAGAAAAAGAAATGATGCTCTTGTACCCATGTCATAGCTTTGTATTGTTATCCCCAGTGACATAGAAGCTGATGGACCATTTCTAGTGCGGACAGTCAGAAGAGTCCTCTGCATGGGCACAAATCTGACAAAAGGGAGCCTCTCTGTCTACCAAGCAGAATGTGGGGCATATAATTGCTGCATTTTGCCACCAGCATTTGATTGCAGGTGGGGAAAATGGAATGTGAAGGCAGAGTTCCTCCCCACATGGCACAGGTTTGGAAGTGATCACTCCTTGTAGACGCCCCTTTGTGAACTTCAGGAAGGGGATCAGCTTGCTGAAACAGTCTCCTCATTGGCCTTCCTGCTCCTCCTCTGGCCCCCATCTGGTCTAGTCTCAACCCAGCAACCAGAGGGACCCCTTCACTCTATGGGTCAGATTCCATCCCTTCATCTTCAAAACCCTCCAGTGGCCCCCCAGCTCACTCAGAATAAAAGCTGACATCCTGCCAATGTCCTGTAAGGCCCTGCCTGATCTGGCCCCAGGTCTCATTCCCACACCTTCCAGTCACACTGGCCTCATTGTTATTCCTGGAAAACACTGGGCCTGGAATGCCCTTCCTCGAGTTATCTACACTGGGGCTTCCCCTGGCCACTGCAGCACCTACCTGCAATCTTCATTAGTCTTTCCCTGCTCTTCCAGGCGTTTATGCTCTTCCAGCATGCTGAGTAGCTTTCTGACTTATTACGTTTATTGTTTGTGGTCTGTAGCAAGAATGTAAGCTGCATGCAAGTAGGGGCTTTTATCACTTTTGTTCATTGATATATCATAAGTGTCCGTAAGAGTGCCTTGCGTCTAGCAAGTGCTTGATATGTATTTGTTGGGTGAATGAATGAATGGATGAATAAATGAACACATACTCATGCAGGCTCCTAGCTCCCAGCAACCACAGCCATCTCCATGGGAAGAGCAACTGGCCAGGGTGCGAAATGGTGGGCAGTGACTTGTTTCCAGAGCATAAAACCTCCTGTTTGTGCCGTGCAGATGCAAACAAGCTTGCTTCTTTCTTCCAATGGCAGTCTGAAAATGGACTGCAGATTTCGCTCATTAAAAAAGAAAAAAAAAAAAAAAAGGGCTTCCCTGGTGGTGCAGTGGTTGAGAGTCTGCCTGCCGATGCAGAGGACACGGGTTCGTGTCCCGGTCTGGGAAGATCCCACATGCCGAGAAGCGGCTAGGCCCGTGAGCCATGGCCGCTGAGCCTGCGTGTCCGGAGCCAGTGCTCCGCAACGGGAGAGGCCACAGCAGTGAGAGGCCCGCGTACCGCAAAAATAAATAAATAAATAAAAATTAAAACCCCAAAAACTTCCAGTGCCTTTCACAGAAGTGGCCAAGCTAAACTGTCACATTTCAAGACATCTGCATTCTTGTCCTGTGTCCATCCATTACTGAGCTCGGAGGCTCTGAGAAAGACAATTAGTTTAACTGGGATCCAGTAAAATAAATGACAACTAATTTTCTTTCCAGCTTAAAAAAAATCTCAGCATTAGGAAAAAGGTGAAAACAAGTCGAGCCCTGCTTGACCACTCCTCTCCTTCCTCAACCAATGATTTGGGTATATATATATATATCCAAATTTTGATAGTTCAGCCTAATAAGAAAACTATCCTGTCTGGCCCATCTCACAAAAGGAATGATATTAATAGTTACGTGTGACTCATCTGGAAATAGTTGTACTACCTCAAGTGATAAGCCAGAGGTGATTCCAAAGCTGTATTAATGCTTTCTTCTAATCTGGAGCCATAGCTCTGACCAAACCAAAAAATGCTTCTGCAGACAGTATCAAAATAGCTATCATTCTCCTCTTGTCATCTGCTGCAGCTTGAAGCAAGGCAGGGGTCATTGTTAAAATGTTAGATTCCTGGCAGTATAAAAGTCCTTTGGGAACACAGAGATATTTAAACTTGTGCCATCTCATCATATCCTGCTGAACGTGCAGGCCACAGGGAAACTGAACTCTCACAAGTACCTGTAGCAATTATTGGTTTGAACCAATAATAGTAGTAGTAATAATAATAATCATAATAATAGCAACCAAGTTTGTACCAATAACATCACTTTCATTCACAAAACAACTATTTTGTCAGCATCACATGCCCAGCCCCTTCCTAGTGTTGAGAAAGACACTGAGATGCAAAAGACACATTCCTTGTCCTCAGAGCCTGTCTATATGAGGAGCAAAGATAGCCCAATGAGAAGCAATTAGAAAGACATGAAAAAAAGTTTCCAAAATTAAATTACTGAAATTACTACCCAGAAACAAATATCTTCAACATTATTGGCGTACATTATTCTAGACATCCCCGTCATGTTAATATATGTATATACATATTTTCCTTTTTCTTTCTTTTTTTGACAAAAATGAAAATGTACTATATCTAATCATAGCCTCTAAAAAAGCTTTTAAAAACCCTTACTATAATTGTTCACATTCATCCATTTGTAAACATAGATCTACATCATTTTAACTGGCTGAATATTGTCCCTTAATGGATTTACTTAAGTGATTCCCTATTAGTTAGCATTTACATATATTTTTATGTAGTTACCCAAATATTCATTTAGGATACATTCTTGTGTGTGAAAATACTGGGTCAAAAGTAAGGCATTTGGGCTTCCCTGGTGGTGCAGTGGTTGAGAATCCGCCTGCCGATGCAGGAGACATGGGTTCGTGCCCTGGTCCGGGAAGATCCCACATGCCGCGGAGCGGCTGGGCCCGTGAGCCATGGCTGCTGAGCCTGCGCGTCCGCTGCAGCCTGTGCTCTGCAATGGGAGAGGCCACAACAGTGAGAGGCCCGCATACCGCAAAAAAAAAAAAAAAAAAAAAAAAAAAAAAAAAAAAAAGTAAGGCATTTTCTTTGGGAGATTAAATATAGATATAGATACAGATATAGATATATCTCTCTGTGTGTGTGTGTGCTCCAACTGTCCTTGTGTAAAGTTGTACCAACATTCATTTCTACAAGCAGGGGGCGTGAATGTCCATTCTGAGTATATCATTAAAAAAAATCTTTGCCAATCTCCTGGGTAAGAAGTGGTATCTAATTCTTGTTTTCTTTTGCATTTATATTGTCAGTAAGGTTACACTTTAAAAACATCTTTATTGGTAATTGATATTTATTACTTTGTTAATTGCTACCTTGTCTTAACTCAATCTTTCTATTAATCATTTCACATATTTTCTTATTGATTTATAAAAACTTCATTTCTAAAGGCTACTAAATTCCTTCTCATCGTATATTTCTTAAATTAGCTATTTGCATTTTTTACTTTGATTATTGCATTTTTTGTATTTTTATATTGTAAAGAACTTACATTCAATATTAGATCCTGAATCTTTAATGACGGACATCAAAAAAGTCTTTAAAATATACCTGAATTCAATATCAGCTTTCTCTAAAATATACCTGAATACAATTATAACCATAGATCTACACACATTTTAAACGTATTCAAATATTTTTTGAATTTTCATTTTTCACAGTAAAATCTTTTAAAAATTGTTATTAGTTTTTCATGTTTCCTTTTGTCCTTTATTGTATCTTCATTATTTTATATTTTAGAGCAAAATTGTCTATGGCCAATTAGTTGTGTGGCGAAACTGTGTGGCGAAACTGCTTGTGGTGAAACTGCCTGCAGCAAAGATGTTTAAGCCAAAATACAGGACATGTGTTTACTTCTCTGTAAACCTTAGTTTTGTCAACCAAAAAAATGAAGATAATAATAACGTCTACCTCAAAGAGCTGGAATAGATGATAAGATTCATAAAAAGCAAACAGCATGGTACCTAAAGTATAATAAAAACTCAATAAAGGTAGTCATTAGTGGGGAAAAAAAACAGAGAACCTAACAACTAGTTTTAGGAACAGTCCACATTAAGGGATAGAAGATAGAGAGTTATTCAAGGAAATGGGAGAAAATGTCAAAAACACAATTTATGGATATCATGGAGTAAAGGATTTCAAAGAACAACTGAACTTAGTAATGAGGATAGATAAATGCACTATTCAGTCCTGGGTGTTTTCTATGTAAGAAAAGCAAATTTGGGCAGCACTACATACCCAAAGTTGGTCATCCATGCCTGGTGGGTTCTTTTTGATAAAAGCACCATAGTATGTAGCAATATTCCGGTGATGAGAATATTTCTTCAACATGTTAATTTCTTGTTTGATTTCTTCCTCTTCATCCTATATTAGAACAATAGATATTGTCATGAAAATCCAGTGTCTTTAGTAGGATTCTGTTTTTCATCACCATCTATATCAACTATGCAATAATTTCTTTCTTAAGTTTTTTCTTTTGTGGTAACAAACAAACATAATTACCATATAACTTGACTTTCTTCCTTGACTACAAAGAAAAAAATTACAAGATAACACATTGGCAGTCCAAGGGGGTCTTCTGTTTGTACAGCAAACCAATATAGCAGGCAACCTGCTAGGAAAAAAAAAAAAATTCCTCATCCTTTCACCTGGAAGAGATTAAGGTAGACAAGCTATTAAGATAAGACTCACTCTAGGCCTCTGGGTACTATGTCCATCAAGTACTGATCACTGATCATACCTGGTATAGAGAAGATTAAGAAAAGTGAAAAGAAAAAAAATACAGGCTCTTCGATTTAAAATTTGTTAGGTTCATTTTCTTTGAAGTCTCCTTTTATTGAAGTCCCTGATGGAAGATGATGAAAGTCAGATGGGAAAGGGAGCAAGGGTAAGTTCCCTCCATCTGAGGACGTTCACAAAGCAGGAGTACCCATCTCACCTTCTGGAAAGTACACATGAAAAGAAAGGGGACATGTGGTAGTGCCACGAATGTGAAAAGAAAGAACCCTCCTACAGAGTAAGTTTCCTAATTCAGATTTCACTCATTCCCAGTTTCAATTTGGAGTCCACTAACTTGGGCCTTTTTAAGAGAACCTGACATCACTGGTGAAGAGTGTATGTGTCCTCCCATAATTGTTTTTAAAAATATTTATTTATTTATTTATTTGGCTGCACCGAGCCTTAGTTGCAGCATGCGGGATCTAGTTCCCTGATTAGGGATTGAACCCAGGCCCCCTGCACTGGGAGTGTGAAGTCTTAACCACTGGACCACCAGGGAAGTCCCTCATAATTTTACTTTGAAGTGTACACATCAATTGGACTTTTACATAGTATTTTATTCTTGAGGTTGGTGGAAAAAATTTCTAGCCCAGGAAAACTGTTTTAGATGCAGCAGTAAGAATCTCTGAGTGTAAGATGGTACATGGCCATTACCTGAAAGACCATTCACGGTGTGTCCCTGTCTGTACCCTCACCTCCTCCAGCTACTTGGTCTCTACGCTGCTGGGCCCTTCTGTGGTCTCCCATGAGTGTCTTCTTTCCCTTTCCTCTTCTTCACATAATTTCTACTCATCCTTCCTGACTGAGTTGAATGGACACTCTTGAGGGATGTTTTCCCTAATTCTCTAGGGTAATGTCAAGTCTCCCCACTATATCCTGTCCACCCCCAAACCTGCACACACATTTGTTGGTACTGGGTCATACTGTGTCATAATTGCCCTTTTACTTGACTCCCTTCTCCATGACTTGTAAGCTCTCTTCTGCTTTCAGATCTCACTTCCAGGATCCCTTCCCCAGCAAAGTTCTCTGATCTGCCAGCCTGTGGTTCTAGCCCCAGGGATCGTCACGTGTCTCTTCCTTTGCAGCACCTACCAGAATGGCAATCCACATTTATCTATCTAAACATTTGATTGAAGCCTCTCTTCCCTGTCAATCCATAAAAACTATCAACACAGGGATCCTGCCTGCTTTTGCTCTTTATAAATAACATTCTAGCATCAAGCAAAATGCCTGTGAATAAATATGAATAAAAGAATTAATACCTACAAAAGTTCCAACCACTTACAGCAGCATTCCTTACAGCTTGAAAGGAACTGGTAAAAATAAGAGGAGGAGAGTGGTGAAACGCTGACATTTGCTGACCACACAAAAATAAGTTTTAGTAAAAAGCAATGGAGGTTTGCAAACCTAGGAGAACGTTGTATGTTACATATGACGTGGCTTAACTAAGTCAAAGACTACGTAGTCTCAAAATAGAATGTATGCTTGGGATGCTGAGCTAAGAAGAAGCACGTGGCCTTAACAAAGGAGGGGGAGTAGAGGAGTGAGGGGCTGGGATGGGGGCAGGGGATGGCACATGCTGACCAAAGAAATCTTCCCTGAGGCTATCAGAAACTGCCTACGCCTTCACTGAAAGCCTAAGGAGAGACTGACCTTCACAGCCCTTCAACTTGTTGCAGGACCCTGCAGCAGGCCTCCAAATGTCTGACGATTGTGCATATTAGCTATTTTAAACCCACCACGCGGGGCCTGATAATCGTGGATGAATATAGGATGTGAGCGGATGTACTTTAGGGAAGCCTAGATAAAAGGGGAGAAAACAAACCTGAGGGTTTCTGGGGCAGTCTGGCATCTGCTTTCGATTAAAGAGGCAAGCACATGAGACAGTAAAACACCCGTCATTTTCCAGCGGCCACCGGACAGACTCAGCTTGGGCCATTCTTAGTGAGAAGCGGGGCTGGTACTTCTACAAGTATTTGCTGCCTGCCTCAGGTTCTAAACGGGATGGTGGCTGATGCGGGAGAAAGAGAGGAGGAAAAAGTGCCTAAAAAAGCTCACCGTATCATTAAGGAAACCAGAACTTATGAAACAGTTAAATAACAGTGTGATTCGGTATATAATTAAATCCAAAATAAATAGTATTGGAGACCAGAATGAAGTCAGCATGTTCTCCATGGCTTTGCAAAGGTAAACTGAGGCAACATGGTAATGAGGAAAGCATATGCATTAAGTCAGGAAAATGAGGGGTGGCAGGTGGGGTGCATGTTCAGCTTGAGCTCCACTCCTTTCTGGCGGCGTGATCTCAGGAAAGCAACCTACCTTTTGGAGCCTAATTTTTCTCATCTACAAGTAGATAGAGATTTTTATAATAGTATCAATATTATTATATGTCCCAATCTTCTGTGAAAATTAAATGCAGTATGTGAAAGTTATAAAATATAATACAAAATAAACACTATTATTAATCTTCTCAACCAATAAATAAATAACAAAGGTAGGAGACGGCAGGAATGTAAGTAACTTGAGTTTTAGGTTTAAATTGTTTAAATTCCAAACACAGTTATGGAACCACTGTGGATCATGGTTACGTAGCTCTAATATATAACCTTGATCTTGATCTTATATGACCTTGTGAGCGTGAAATTTATCAGGCCTTCAGGGCTACTGTTTATCCAGATTTCAAGACTAGTGCAATGAAGGCCCTAAGTTACTCAGTGAAACTGAAAGGGAGGCACTTATTATGACCATAAGAATTCATTTAACCCCTTCATAAGCAGTCCAACCTCTTACAATACAGCTCATTGAAGGAGATGGGTTACGGTGCTTTCAAAAGGACGAAACAACAACTGAGGCTAGAATTAGATTACAAAGTTATAAGAAGCTTATCTTCTATTTTGTAAATGGATTACTCTTACGTCTTGAGAATTGACCACTGGGATCAAGCTCACTGGGAAACTAATGACCCCTGGGTCATAGTGAAAAACAAAGTAATGGTACCAAATTGTCACAAATGTTAAAAGGGAGTAATTTTAATAAGCTGAGTCCAATACTCTAGGAAGAACCATTATTTCAATCAGAAGACTTCAAAATCTTGTCCTAGCTGACTTATTATGTAAAGTCAGGCACAGCCATTTAAACTCTCCGAATGCCAGTTATTTTCACCTGTAAATGGGAAAAAGAATACCTATCAAAGTCACCTCCTAAGGCTTAGAAATGATTAAGTGCTTATGTAAGCACAGCTTTATTATCAACATAAAGAAATTGTTTTTTCTCAAGATGACGAGAATCTATTTATTGCTTACTACTTGTGGTAGACTAAAAGGAAAAACGGCCCGATATGCGGCAGCCTCCCACTGAAGAGGTGGAGTCCATTTCCTCTGCTTGTCTCTGGGCTTGGCCATGTGATTTGCTTTGGCCAATGGGACATTAGGAAATGCGACGCAGCAGAGACTTGAAAAGTATTTGTGTGTAGGCGTGGACTTCTCTTACTGCTTGCAGAGAACACTTCTATGTGAAAAAACGAGAACCAGCCTCCTGGGAGATGATAAAACGGGTGAAGAGACAGTGCTTTTCAAATGCAAGGAAACGGATGATTCCAGACAATGCTTTCAAGCCACCGACCACCTCTGATGACTATATGCTGATCACAACCATAAAATATAGCCACAGCCAACCTTATGTAATGTTTTGTCCCAGAGGTTGTAATGTGTATTAGCTCATTTAATATTCAAAACAGCTCTATGAAGTACATGTTTTTAATGATCCCATTGAACAAATAAGGAAAATGAGTTGCAGAGAGTTTATTCCTATTTTAAACGTTAGAGCTAAGATCCAAAGCCAACATTCGTCTGACTTCAAAGTCAGTGCTCTTAATTCTAAACTGAAAACTCCTAGACAGAAGAAAGGCAATTACCTACGGTGACAAAACCAAAGCTGCTAAATCATGAAAGAAGACTTTAGGAGCACCTTAAGCCAGGGCTGAAGAGAAACCTGCCTTTGGTCCTCCAATTAAAGGAGCTTGTTAGCACACACTAATATTTGCTTATGAATGATTCAGGGGATAAAGGAGGGATTTTAAGTTGCATATTTATTACACAGGGGAATATACTTTAAGCACCCACAATATAGTAGGATTTAAAAACACAATTAACGAGACACTTCATATTAGTGTGCTCTGTAACAAAGAGTTTTGCCCAACGTTCAGCTCTCAACCCATGGAAGAGGAATAAACCTGTGTAATTCTTACAACAATCCAAGGGACTGGTCAGTTTGAACTCTCAAGGAGGTATGAGGTGTAGAGACTCATAAATGTGACTACACCCTGATGTTCGGACACTGGCGAGAACCACTTCTGCTCCTGCTTCACCTGTCCTGCTCTACACAGCGGTTGCTGGCATCAGGCAGGTTTTTGTGTTAACATGTCTACCATTTTCACTTTCATCGCAGACTCTATGTGACAAAAAATTGAAGACAAGTTATTGTTAAAGAATCATAGGGCTTCCCTGGTGGTGCAGCGGTTGGGAGTCTGCCTGCTAATGCAGGGGACACGGGTTCGAGCCCTGGTCTGGGAGGATCCCACATGCCGCGGAGCAACTGGGCCCGTGAGCCATGGCCGCTGGGCCTGCGCGTCCGGAGCCTGTGCTCTGCAACGACAGGCCGCGATAGTGAGAGGCCCGCATACAGCGATGAAGAGGGGCCCCCACTTGCCACAACTAGAGAAAGCCCTTGCACAGAAATGAAGACCCAACACAGCAAAAATAAATAATTAATAAACTCCTACCCCCAGCATCTTCTTAAAAAAAAAATCATAGACTATTAGAGTTTGTAGGGATTACTAACATCTTCTAAAATGTGATTTTAAAAAAATTTAATAATTTGTAGCACTAAAATCCCTTTCTCCAACAGAAATTTTATTCAGGATGCCAATATACAGCCTCAACAAAGACTAGACTTCTAAAATCAGTAAACATTTATTTTTATAAATTAAACTATTATATGTAGTACACACAGCTATATTTAAAATGGATAACCAACAAGGACCTACTGTAGAGCACAGGGAACTCTACTCAATATTATGTAACAACCTAAATGGGAAAAGAATTTGAAAAAGAATAGATACTTGTATATGTATAACTGTATCACTTTGCTGTACACCCAAAACTAACACAACATTGTTAACCAACTATACTCCAATATAAAATAAATAGTTTTAAAAAAAGAAACAAAGGATGACTAAACTCTTAAAAAAATTAAACTATGTAATATCTAGATATAAAGTTAATCAATGACAACAAAGGAGCTATTTTAGTGAAGACAAATTTAGAATTTTTGAAAGAAAAAGTCACACATCAGCTTCAATATCTTATTAATTTTCAGTTTTGTTTTGGTTCCAAAGGATAGAGAAAATCTACATTTCCTCAGATAGGTAATTGTAAGTGGTAACAATTACTCTTAAAAAGCATGCCTTAAAATTTCAGTGGAAAATTCATACTGAATGACATTCTGCACACGAATGGAGTAACCCAGATTACAAATTGAAAAGTTGCTGTTTTCTTTTATTTTTTAATTTATTTTATTGAAGTACAATTGACTTATAATGTTGTGTTAATTTCTGCTGTCCAGCAAAGTGATTCAGTTATACATATATGTACATATTCTTTATCATATTCTTTTCCATTATGGTTTATTACTGGATATTGAATAGAGTTCCCTGTGCTATACAGTAGGACCTTGTTGTTTATGCTTCCTATATATAATAGTTTGCATCTGCTAATCCCGAACTCCCAACCCAGCCCCTACCCCACCTTCACTGCCCCTTGAGAAGTTGCAATTTTCTAGTGTGTTCAAAGTTGGTATATAACATTGAGTTTGAGGGTTTTTTAAAAAATCAGTTTAAACATTAAATGAGACTTAGGCATGTATGGATCCTCTAACATTATCTCAAGGTGGGTAAGCACCTGCAAACTATATATTTACAGATCTAAGGAAAGAGGTCTAGCATGATTCAACGAGTTGCCCAAGCCTGTATTTCTTCATTGCGGCACTGATAGAACTTGGGTCTTTGCCACAGCATACTGCAAGCAGCACTTGGATTTGTTGTATATGTTAACCCTAAACTAAATGAATTCATTCAATAAATATTTATCTGCTACTCTATCCCAGGCACAATGCTAAATAATAATAATAATAATATAATACAGTCATCCCTCAGTATCCATAAGGGATTGGTTCCAGGATCCTCCATGGATACCAAAATCCACAGATGTTTAAGTCCCTTATGTAAAGTAGCATAGCACAGTCGGCCTGCCATATCCATGGGTTACACATCCTCAGATTCAACTAACACTGCGAATACAGAGGGCCGAGTGTAATACAACAATGGACATAAAACATTCAAGCTCTTCCACAATGAAACTTACTATAGTCTCGTGGGGAACACAAATGGAAATCAAAGAATGATACAGATACATGCAAAATTACTAACTTGAGAGGTATGGGTAGCTGATGTAATTAGGGGCATGAGGGGAGAGAGCCGAAAAAATCCAAGTGTGAGCTGAATTTTAAAAGCCATGCAGGAGGTTACCCAGTTAGGGGAAAGAAAAAGCATAATGTGATGTGACCGAGGAGGGACTGGTTTCCTGGCAGAGAAACAGTGATTACCAAGGCCCTGTAGCTGGACAGGGTAGGGCATATTGTCTCCTATGGGAATCGTTGGCACCATGGAGAGAAAATTAAAAATGTCTACAAGAGATGTCATAATAGTAACAATGTGCACTAAACACTGTGTTCTACATATTGCCCTCAAATGCTTAATTTATTTATTTATTTATTTATGGCTGTGTTGGGTCTTACTCTTCGCTGCGGTGCGCGGGCTTCTCATTGCAGTGGCTTCTCTTGTTGCAAAGCTCGGGCTCTAGGCACACGAGTTTCAGTAGCTGTGGTGTGCAGGCTTAGTAGTTGTGCCTTGAGGGCTCTAGAGGCACAAGGCTCAGTAATTGTGGAGTACAGGCTTGGTTGCTCTGCGGCATGTGGGATCTTCCCGGACCAGGGATGGAACCCGTGTCCCCTGCATCGGCAGGAGAATTCTTAACCACTGCGCCACCAGGGAAGTCCCTCAAATGCTTTATAAATAACTATATTTCCTTCTCACACTAAATGTATGAGAGAAGTATTATCCATATTTATACATGTGGAATAAGGAGAGGTTAAGAAACATGCCAGGGATAAGAGAGACAGGAAGTGTCAAAACTAGGGTAAACCCAGATGAGTGACAGTTTGCAGTGCTCTTCTTTACCACTAGGCTAACCTGCTCTCTCTTTAGTAGGAAGTAGTATCCCTTAGAGAGGCAGACAACACGAGGGGACATGCATCCTTCTCACACCCAAGCCTGCACTGATGTATGACTCCCAAGAGGACTATTAATTTTAAAAATAGGTTTTAACCCTAGGAATGTTTTCATTCATTTAAAATCTATGATAAATGAGATAGCTTTTGCAGCAACATGGATAGACCTAGAGATTATCATGCTAAGTGAAGTCAGAAAGAGAAAGACAAATATTGCTTACATGTGGAATCTAAAATATGATATAAATGAACCTGTCTAAGAAACAGAAACAATCACAGACATAGAGAACAGACCTGTGGTTGCTAGGGTCGGCGTGGTGTGGGAGGGTTGGGAGTTTGGGGAGTCTGGAATTAGCAGATGCAAACTATTATATATAGGATGGATAAACAACAAGGTCCTACTTGTCCTACTTGCACAAGGAACTGTATTCAATATCCTGTGATAAACCAAAATGGAAAAGAACATGAAAAAATATATATATATGTGTGTGTGTGTATATATATATATATATATATAAAATGGAATCACCTTCTAGAACAGCAGAAATTAACACAATATTGTAAATCAACTGTACTTCAATAAAATTAAAATAAACAAATAAATGAGATGGCTTATATCCTCAAGAATCCTCCACCTACAATTCAGGTAACAGCCCACAGGAATCGGAATGGGTCTTCTTTTCTGATGGTATTAACAGTGTAAATGATAATGTCTTCCCTTTTGTCTTTGGTTACTGGAAAAAATAACTATCAAATTCCCTGTAGCTTGTAATTTGGATCTGTTTTTCTTCATCTGGCTTTCTAGTCTTTATATTTTCTCTGGTCTCTTGTTTTTACAAATATAATATCATTTTGTATAGCATCTACTATGTGCCAGGTCCTAGGTCAGCAGGCTCTGCAGGAGGTACCAAGATGGATAATGCACAGTTCCTGTTCTGGGCTCATTAAAGTCAGCAGGCTTTAAACGAGAAAGAGAGGACTCTTCATAAAAGGAAAACTAAAGGTGAGCTTCATGTCATTCAGAAAGCCAACGTATTGATGAGGAGGTCAAGCCTCAAAAGAGCTCAACAAGAGGGAACCAAGTAAAGTCAAAAGAGGGACCTAAATGTGAGATGGGAAAGATGTGCTGGCATGCAAAGGAGAGCATGGATCTACGAAAGGAGACCCCCGCTGTCCACGATTGAGGGACTTGGTAACAAATCTGGATTTGAATGGCCTGCTTAATGATTCCAGGCACCTCAACCTCTGTGGGCCAATCTCCTTACCTTCATGCATCTCGATCCAACTAGGGGGATAAAAGAACTAACTGTAGTTTTGATCAAATACTTTGAGGTACACAAATGAAAGGCACTACTAAAAACAAACCATCACAATGGAAAAACACTTCTAACAACTAGTGCACCTAACTGTTCACCTTCATTAGTGTGGGGTATAGACAGGAGTCCCCAGGTCCATTTTTTGCTCTTAAGCAATCTCTGTAGCATGCATGCATACACATACTACAAGGCCACCCACTCAGCACGCATGCACACGTGCAGAGATCCAGACACGCATAAGCTACCAAAAGGGGTGTAATCAGTATGTAAGGAGAAATGCTGAAGTGTGCATGGAGTAAGCAGCTCAGCTTGTTCATTTTTAGGACTTAGAAGCTTTCCAAGTTCTACGTGCTGTACAACACACAGAATTGAGATGCTGGAAATAGCCCCAAAGGTGGAGGGTATTATGGAGACAAAAAAAAATCTGTTTATCTTTTCTCTGTTAAAAGTTCTTATCATGTGCTTTATCTAACCGGTCTTTCTGCTAACTTTATCTACTTGAAAAGTCCCAAAGAGGTGTCTAGAAGGGTCTCTGCAGCAGAAGAGCCTGGGGTGGGGTTTCCCAGGCTTTGCTGAGAGTCAAGCTTCCACAGCTGGGAACACCCCTCTCGGGCCCTACCAACCTCACCTACCTCTCATGTAGTTGTTACTTTATCAGGGAACGAACATACTGGCCACCTAGATAGGTCAGTTTCCTTCTTAAATTGTCCCTTAATACTCTCTGTACAGTCCTTGAAAGTTAATCAGAACTGTCAAATAACTGTTCAACTGTTTGTTAAACATCTTTCACTCACACTGGAATGTAAGATTCCAGAAGACAGTGCCTGTGTCTGTCTTATTCACCGCTATCAGCCCAGAGCATAGCACACTCATTCATTCTTAAGTGAATGAATAAATGAATTATTGTGATTTCAGTCTTCAGCTTCTGGAATCCAGCCCCACTTTCTCTCCTGGATCCTGCTCTACACTAAGTCATTTTGACAGTTACCTGTTGTTCAGGGTAAGACTAATAACTTTGTAACTGAGGTAGTGAAGACAGGGCTGAGTCAAACTATTTACATATATTGACAATGAGCTAACCCACATATGGCATGTACAGCATGTGGTTCATAGCACAGGCTACCATCCCCAGCTACAGAAGTCCAATGCACATCATAACATCCTCTCCTCATTCCTATTGCCTGCCCCATGCAGGCACACTCACTGCCTCTTACCAGGACTAATATTTAGTGAGGAACTGTTATGTACCAAGCACTAGACATTATATAATTTTAGTCTCAAAACAAGTTTGCAATGTTTGTATTCCCATCTAACAGATAAGAAAAATGAGATTCAGAAAAGTTAAAAAATTTGCCCAAGGGCAGTAAGGAGAGGAGTGGGTGTGAACCCAGCTCTATCTGAATCTGAAGGCCATGCTCTGGTGATGCCCCCCGATGCCCAATCCCCATCTCTCATTCTTAGTAACAGGGCTGTGGGGAAGGTGGGCACACCCTGACTGGCTGGATTTGAATTCCAACTCTGCCATTTACTGTCTGTGGCGCTTGGGCAAGTTATTTAGGACTTTTTGCTTTCAATTAATTCCTCATTTGTAAATTGGATATTATTAGCACTGCTCCTTTAATGGGAACTGTTTCAAGGATTAAATGAGTTAGTGTATATTGTATTAACTACTAAGAACAATGCTTGGCACATATAAGCAATCAATGATAGCCATCTTTATTTTTGACTCTGGCTGTTGTTGTTGTTATTACTGTTACTAATATTACCTTCTATGCTAACAATCATTCCACTGAATTGCCCTCCCTTTGGGAAGGAGAAATCAAATGTGCCTGGAGCAGCATGTCCCCTGATTTCTCCCAGTAACTGAAGATGAAAAGATTTTTTTTTTTTTTTTGGTTCAATTTCAGCAAACATTCAATGAGCCCATTAACTATGGGCAAAGCACTCCACCAGAAACTACTAGAAGAAGGCTGCTTCCTTACTTTTCAAAGAGAGATGGAGACTGGTTGAAAGCTTCACCCACAGGAATTCAGTAAGTGAGACAGAAATAGAAACTCAATCAAACAGGGCTTAAGATGGATCCTTCTAGTAGGCAAATCCCAGCCTGTTACTTTACTATTTAACTTCTGGCTTCCACACTGGCTCTAGCAGTGGTGTGAGGACGGGGCCAGGACTGACAGCCTCCCGCCCCTTGTAAAAAACAACCCTCCTTGTATCTTCTATCTAATGGGTTTTTGCTTAAGACTCTTTGCTCTCAGGGTTCTACTGGGAAAATTAAAAAGTTTGAAAACCTTGTAATGTCCTTGCCACAGCATTCAATTCCCTCATGACCTGACCCTAACTTGTCTAGATTCCCCTTGTATCACTCTCTCCTCAGCACATTTTTTATACTAAAACTAAACTATGTGATAGTTTCCAGAACATGTTCCACCTCTCTCAGCCTCCATGCCTTGGCACAGATTGTTTTCTTGGCCAGGAACGTTCTCGTCTGATTGTCCTCCTGGGCTTAATTACTACCCCTCACAGTCACATCCAACTTTATATGTTATTTTATTTATGACTTATACGACTTTATTATAAAATGGATTAGCTTTACTTACAAATATTTAGAGCAAGGTTGTATTATTGTCAGCTCCCCTTCAAGCAAAGAACCACTTTGTCATTTTTGAATTTCAAGTATCTGTCATAAAGTAGGTGTTTAGTAAATGTTTATCACATAAATTAATAAAATTAAACACTAAATACCCTTCTATGTTAAATGAAGACCTATGGCAGTGTGAGAAACAGGGTGGACTTAAAAAGTAGAGTTAAAATACTCAGGTTGAAATATTCACTCCACGATTTACATGTTACATTGAGCAAGATACTTAACATGCCTGGTTTTCTCATCTCTATAATGGAACTAATGATGGAGTCTGGTGGTTGTTAAGGTCATTCAGTGAATCAATATACAGAAAGTATTGTAAAGAGTTCTGGCACATAATAATCACTCCATCAATGTTAGCTACCATTATTATTATTTCAGGCTGAAATATAAAAAATGTAACTACAGAAGCACTTTACTTAAGGACTAAGTCAGTTTTAAATACCTCTACTAAAATGATCTGATCTTACAGTAATACATTGAATTCTCTTGTTTTTCCCTGCCCAGTTTCTATCCTACCCTTTGCTTAAACAGTTCTTAGGCTTTTGTTTGAGGAATTCTTTCCAACTCTCAGTCCTTGTGGTAGGTTCCAGGGCCAGGCACCCAACCCAGATGTGGCTGGAGAGAAACAGGGTTTGGTTGTCGGATAGTGAGGTGACCCAAGCTGGGCCACTGATGTTCACACTGGCACTCTTGCTGGGACTAAGGGTAATGAAGTAATTAGAACATAACCCTGGAGCTGCTGGTAGAAAGAAAGCAGAGCCCACAGATGGAGAGATACAAAATTCCTAATCAGTCATGTGACTTCCTAGAGCTTGCTGAGCCTTTTCTTTTTTTTTTTAAAAATATACACAAGACACTAAATTGTGTTTTCAGCTTCATCTAGTCTGAGTGGGGCTTTGGTACTACGACCCAAAGTGTCCTGAGTGATGATCACAACCAGTCATTGTAAAGATGAAAGCCTATGACAGTAAGTTATTATCTTATTAAGTCCTACATGGGCTTCAAGGTGTCATTGTAAAGGGACTAGTTTACATCAGAAATTTTGGTTCAAATGAAGATGGGTATTATTTGCAGGATTATCAAAGAATCATGGTCTTTTCATACTTGGTAGCCAGAAAGCCGTAAATACAAGTCCCTAGAAAAGTGTTCCCCTGACTTTGGTGTGCATGAAGCTCCTTGAGGAGCTTGTAGAAAAGGCAGGTTCTTCCACCCGGAAATTCTGCAGCAAGCCCAGGAATCTGCCTTTCTGATGAACACTCCAGAGGTGCTGACAGTCCGTAAATGCTGGTCGTCCACCTTGAGGAACACTACCCAAGAGGGTCCAATTTTGTTTAGATGATTAAAGTACACAAATCCAGCTGTGAAGAAATCCCCAGAAAGTGACAAAATGCAGAAATTCTCATAATTATTTCAGAAACTGAAAGAACTTCAAAGACTGAGTCTGAGTTTAAGCCCTAATTCTGAAGCAAATATTAGCAAATTTGGAAGTGTCTCAGCTGTAAATCAGAAGAACATAAGCATTATATCCAGTTTTCTCTATGGTTATTTTCTTTTAAAAAAGGAAATGGTATAGAAAGAAAACAATAATTTAAAAATTGATTTCAAGCTTATAGTTTTATCAAATTCATTACGATAAACTATAGTAACTTCGCAGTAGATCACTGCAAACAATTAACAAAGATGACCTTTGAGAATTCATCTCAGAGCAGCTATAATGAGCACAATTATAATAATTGGTAAGAAGCTTTTGCAGAGTTCCATAATACACAAAAGACAACATGACAAAATGAAGTAGATTGTTTTTTGAGGACACCACATGAGCTTCACAAAGGAAATTTTATGTTGACTGTGATGTGTAAGGGGTGATACAAAAGTCATTTGATGCTGGATCATACACCATGGGAAATAAGAAAACCACTTCCTGATGTGTATCCATGTTTGCCTTTGTTAGGGGTCAGCGGTTACATAATGGTCAATGATGTGCCTAAATCAAGGAACTATCCAGCCCTTTCAACAGAGGTTCCCCCGAGAGAATTAAGCCTAAATACTATAAAGCATCCATTGTAAGCAATGGATTGACTCTCCTATGCATTGAAAATGGTGCTAGCTCTGTACCATGCTGGGGAGAATTGAGAAAATAGATTCTAAATCATTTTCTGTAGGTCTCAGTTGCCTTGTGAAACCCAGTTTGGAGAGGCTAACTGACACTGCTTAAACTGAAAATACATACTCTGGGATAAACTGTTGTGTAACTGTTTTGAGTCCAAGCAAGGTGGTCTAGAAATAGTAAATGATTCTTTGAACAATTTAAAATCTCACAAACAGAACCAGAGAAAGTGATATTCGGTGCTCTCAAGTCATACTTTGTGCATCAATATACAGCTTTGTACACTGAGATTAATGACGTCAGTGGAACTCAACTGTAGTTCTGCAGACCCACACAACAGAACTTTACAGAATTAATGTCTTGGGCTCCATCCACATCCATTAGTTGTTCAACTGCCAAGTGCATTACATTATGTGGAGATCCTATTCAATTCAAGGAAAATACAGTAGTATGACTTTAGCAGAATTGCAAAATAAATTCTGATTTGTTTTGTGCTGGGAGCTCTGTAAAAGATTTACACATTTCTATTGGGTTTCTGTGTACAGACTGATAGTATCTGATCTTGATTTCTGTGTCAGATCCTGCTAATTAACAATACAAGTATCCATTCTCTCTTCATTCCTGACTAATAATAGAACCCAAATTAACTGGACAGGTTGGTAGAATGAAAGGCCACATTTCCCAGCTTCCTTGCAGCTAGGTAGCCAATGACTGCAGAAGTAAATAGAAACGTTGTATGCCAGTAGAAAAATTTTCACTGGAAGGGGCTGTCTTCTGTACCCTCTGCTCCCACCCCCTCCCCACGCTGCCTTTTTTTTGCCTGCCAAAGAATGTCATCAATGGAAATCCAACAGTTACCTTAAATCACAGAACTGACCTTAAGTGTGGAAGCCATGTGTCAGAATGATGGAGCAGAAAGATAAAAACACCCCCCTCCTACTCCATCACGTTGCTGTTACACATCCCTGGACTGTCGCCCCTAGACTCCTTTAACATGAGAGAGCATAACACTTCCATCATACTTAAGCCTCTGTTGTTTGGAATTTTCTCTTGCAAGTGGCAGAACCTAAACCTTATTAATATAATCTACATGTATTTTCTTACTCAGTAAAGGCCAGGTGAAATAATAAACTAGTTGGGATGAAATATTTGAACTGGTTTGCAAGCTCTGAAATTTCAATAATGCATTTAGGACGAATAAAAGGAAGGATTACTTTATCTAAGTTCTTCTAAACATATGGGAACAAAATTTTTTCTTGTTAAAAATGCATATAATTTTTAAAATGCATAGAACTTAAAAAGGAATTCAGATAAATAATAAGGACAGGAAGACAGTACAATGTGTGGTATAAATGAAAATTAGTGAAATTAGTATCATGCTTAATAGTGTAGCATATAATGTATACTTATCAAAGGTAGCAAACTGGACCAGAGAAGGTATGGACCGAAGTCTGACCTACGGACATACTGTGTGTTTTCCTTATTTGTATACTGGTTCTTGATACCTTTGTGTGACCCATTCATTCTACAACTCTTTACATTAAATAATCCACTTCTGGGCCAAACGAAAGACTTTGGTCTTTTAGCTTTTGTGTACAGCTGACAGACATCTTAGAAAAATCCCTGGGGACAATAGAAAATCATTAACATGCTTTTGATTTCCAATAAGTCCTTTCAAGTCTGATTTTTGCTCTGTACTCTAGAAAAGGCATTAAAATATTTTAAATAGACCTAGCAAAAAGGATTGAAAGCATAAGATTGTATGTAAAATAAAGTCTATTCCTTAGATTGCTTTTGATCATCCAGGCAGAAATTTTGTTTCAGTGTTGCTCTATAATAATAAGTATTTGTACTTATTGTGATTATTTGGTCTATAACATTTTGGGGAGGAAAATATTCATGTTACACATCCTACTAGGATTTTAGAGTTATCCAAACTCTTGTCTACTCCAGTGTTAGGTGGACTTTGGGGAAAACTGTTAAGACCCACCTCTTCTGTGTAATCTCAGTATTATTCTGTTAATACCTTCAAATCCTTGTTCTGTCTTCATCTGCAAATGTCCTTGGCTGTGTTTATGTAAATCATTGGCACACATGTTCTTCACTCTGACTACGTAAGGCAGTGTGTAGGTATCTAATTTAATTAGAGTGATTTACCCATGGTCATCGCGGTCAGCTGCTGAATACTCTTAATTTTTATGTTAAGCCCAAGTGGGGAAAGGTCTTGGATGTCTAAAAAAATTCTACTTCCAAAAAATGATTTTTCTCTATCACTAAATTCTCTATTACAAATATATAACTTTGAGACGGCAAGATAATGATACATTACCCCTGTGACATCCATAACTTTGATGGCTGCAAGCTGGCCCGTTTTGACATGACGACCCTGGAAAAAAAATTTTTTTAAATAATTCAGTTCTGATGAGCAACATTAGCATTAGATTTCAACTATAAAGAACAATTATGTAGATCAATCTTACAGAGTACCAATGGGGAAGACAGACAGACAGACAGACAGACAGACACACACACACACACACACACACACACACACACACACACACACAAATCTTAAATGCTTTGAAGATCAATCTCTATTTAATGTATATTTCGTAAAACATCTCCATCACTTTGTCTGTTGGGTTTGTTTTCACAGTGGTTGTCAAGTTAAATATAAGAGACAATGTGGAATAATTTGGCTTTACCTCCTCTTCAAGGTGTTAGATAAGGGGTTGAGTGAGAGGAGGATTTACATGGAAGGGGAGCTAGATCTGGGTGGAGGAGACATAAGCATCTCCTCGGTTGGAAAACACTTGGTATGTGCAGAAACTTTAGTTTCCTTGATTATTAAAATATCTTGTAACAGTCTCAAATGGATATGATTCTGCTACTCTTCACTTCAGACTATTAATTTATCTTCATCTTAAAAGGGGGCCTAAAACAAAACAGATAGCCATCAATCCAAATTTGTGATCAAAGAGACAGTATTGAGCATAAGGAACTGCTTCCCCAGAGTAGGTATCCCTGGTCTTTGCAACCACAGTGAAGCATCAACCACAAGGAACTGGAAGAGAGCAGGGTGTGGTGAGGGGGCAATCCCAAAGAGGAGCTTTCTCTGCACTTGCTCCTTGAGAAACATAAAGTCTACATCTGACTCTCAGACAGTAGCAAAGATGGTCAATATCCATTACTTCTAAATGCATTTTCTATGTGGCTCCTACAATACATTTTACCTACCATTGCTATTATGCAGTATAATATACCTTCCAAGATCAGCTGGATTCAAATCCCAGCCGCATGACCTTAGGCAAATCCCTTAACCTTCTAGGCCTCAGTTTCCGCGTCTGAAAAATGGAAATAATGATAGTACCCAACTCATAGTATTGTAAGGAGAATTGAATGAGATAATGTATATAAAGTGCTGGGACAGAATAGCTGTCAGCAGATGCTGGCTATAATTATTTATAGTCCTGTCTTGTGATTAATTTTAAGTGTTGTCTTCCCTCTTAAGTTATATGTTTCATGAAGGAAGGGACTGTGTCTCATTACTGTATTTACAGTGCCTGGAATAGTGGGTGCCTAGCCCGTAGATGGGGTGGCATGTTTATGGATGAACAACAGCAGGTAGTGGAGTCATGTCCACTTGAAGCTGGAGGAGATAGCTTTGGTGCCGCCTGCCCCCTTTCTTCTCATATATCTCAGCTTTGTGTATGGATCTACCTGATTCTGATAGTGCTTCCTTCACCTTTCAACCTCCATTCTGCTCCCTCCCTTTCCTCCTCACTCAGAAAAGAGCACAAAGAAGAAGACATTAAATCAGCAACCTAACAGGGTCACAGGCGTACTTCAATTTTCAAGAAATTGAGGGAGGGGGCTGAAGCATTACCACACCAAGAGCCCTGGATCGGAATGCCAGACGCCTAGTTCTGCCCATGACCAGCTGGTTCACTGGGAGCAAGTTATGTAACCCATCTGGACCCTGGTTTCCTCATCTGCAAAATGTGGGGAGGTCGGAGGTCAGGTCGGAGGTCAGTGGTCGGAGGTCGGGGGGGAGTAGGTGTCACTGTTAACACCCCCCCCCTTTCCACCGCAAGGAAATTTAGAAAATTAGTTGGAAATTTAGTTTTCACAATGACTGAGTGGGGAGAGTAGTATTACTGCCACTTAGTGCCCAGGGGCCAGCAATACTAACTTCCTGCAGAGCCTGGGTCAATCTCCCACAAAGGTGAAGTAGCAACAGCACCCTCTGTTGATAAGACACTGAATGACCGCCAGGGTTGTCCAGGTCCCAGTAAGTCTCCGATGCTGTAATGGTGACCTTAACAAAGGAGTCATTAGCTTCTCTTTGAGAATATAAAGTCTTTAAAGTAAGGGCCACAAATCATACCTTCAACAACGGGTATTTCTCTACTAAAGCACTAAAGGAGTGTGGGGACTGCAGACAAATACAGAGGGTCTGGCTGGTGTCACACAGCTGATTCACCTTGAAATTCTTTTAATGGTGGGTGCCATGCAGCCAGGAAAGGGGAACACCTGGGTATGTCTTGCGGGGACCTCTAAGAACTGACCCCGTCTGCCACGCGACCTTGGTGGGCTCCCACCTGCTCTTACGCTGTGGTCCCCGACACTAAACTGCGTTCTCTAAATGTATTGCATTGTTTCTTGTCTCCCTGATGGTGTGTTTTCTTGGCCTGGAATGCCCTTCACTCCCAACTTCCCAGTAAGCTCACTCAATTTGTAGATTCACCCCTGGCCTCTGTGCTAGTAATGAACATTCCATGTTTCTACTACAGCACTGAGCCCAAAGGACCATTAATCCCGCCCCTCGCTGGTCTCCTTCCCTCTCTCCTGTGCTTCCCCTCTGGTTCCATTTGCAGAAGAACCTTTCCCTACCAAAAATCTTGAAAGGCATCCAACCTCCTTGTTCAAGCAGGGTTTTGAGCAGCCTCCTAACTGCCCCAGGGAGCTCCTGAAGTCACCTCAGCCAACACAGTTTGAGAAATGTTACACTCTATTTTTAACTCCTTATGTGACAGGGAATCTTCTTCGAGCGAATAATTTGTTACAAGGACATGTCAACACCTAGTTCTTTCCATCAGCAGCCAGGGAGGGAGTGGACAGGATACAATCCACTTTACATTTCAAATGAAAATGGCATTGGGCATTGAGCAGCTCTTGGTTTGAAATAAATAAATTAAATAGCTGTGACATTTTTGAACTTAAGACACAGGGTTGTTTTTGTTTTTGTTTTAGCAACTGCTTATAACGTAACACTAGAAAAGAAAACAACCTACTTCTCCTCCATTTTAAATTTCCCTTCCAAGCTGAAATAACCATTCTCAATGGGTCTGACAGATGACTGAATAATACACCTTTCGGGTGGCAGTTTGGGCTTAAATGAGATCCTGGAGGTGGAACAATTAGAAGCCTCAGCTCAGTCCCAAGCAAAGGCGTCCTGTGCTCTGGAACAGGAAGGCTGCTGAGCTGTCAGCCTTTGATGGGGGAGCCACAAAGGAGGCTGCCCAGTGTGAGTTGCCTTTTCCGTCACTAGAGAATGCCAAACCAAATTAGGATCCAGATGAAGGCAGACTTTGAGGGAATGGCTAGGAATCAGCTGACCTAAAGATCACTAGAAACCTGAGGCACATCATTATTCAGACAGTATTTAAAGAGACAACTCCATAAAGTCACAAATAAATTGAGTAGGAATAGCCCCTAAGGTGCCTAATCTAATCCTTCTTTTAGAGATGGGGCCAATATCTCACATCTAATGGGGACCTAAACCCAGGACACTTTCTCACCTGTTCCAGTTCTACCTCCAGCTCGTGAATTAGAAATTCTTTTTTAATTTAATTTTATTTATATTTTTATATAGCAGGTTCTTATTAGTCATCAATTTTATACACATCAGTGTATACATGTCAATCCCAATCGCCCATGAATTAGAAATTCTTATCACTGAAATTTAAACAATTTTTTTAAACAAACCTTTTCATACTTCACTTAACTTGAATTAAACATGAACCATTCGTCTCTGTTTCATGTAGGATTTAATTTTCTTTTTTATTTGAGGGCAATGGGGAGGATGTTATTATTACAAGAGAATTTTGAGCTGAAAATTCAGTACTACTCCTAATTTTAACTTATTTCCACTTAAAGAGAAATTAAAAATATAATCATAGACCCTAGTTTGGATCTAAACTACATAGTCAGCCAAGGAGTAAAAATGATATTCTGGGGGAAAAGAAACTTTAAAGGAGACAAAGAGTTAAAATTTCTTATCCACGAAAATTATGGAAAAATATCCCATCAGATTGCAATTGCTGAGTCATTTCTTAATAAAAGAATGAAGTAAGATTTTTTTCTACTGAAATAACCAACAATAACAAAAATAACAGACTAAATCTAGAAAAACAAAATTGGTATTCCAGTGGGACCCAAAGCCTCAATCATGACTTCAAGCATAAAAAGGCCCTCTGAAAGAAAGGAAGAAAAAAACCCATCAAATCAAATCAGGGAAAGCAGAGGCTGTGGGGTCACTCAGCTGGCATGAAGTTGAGTGTCGCTAAACCAGAGTTCCTCTGCTGAGTTTATGATTAAGCTCTCTATCCAAAACTTTACTCCCTTTCTAGTTCTACACCTGTTCCCCTCAAGACTGAGGCGTATCAAAGAAAAGAGGGGACTGAAACTAAGCAGGACCCTGTGGGGCCCTCCTGGGTACAAAAGCCCCTTCGTGTCTCCCGTTTCTTGTTTGTAGAAAAAGGCTTTTTCCTCCCAGGCCTTCCCTGAGTTCCAAGGAGCAGGGTCAAGAAGTTAATGATTAGGACAATAGAGCCATGGGACACCTAGTTCCTCCCAAAGGGGGATAGATAACAATCTGATGCATACCTTTGAGTTGTTCTCTGGAAACTAAGACCCCCACCCAAGTGGAGGATGGTGACTACATGCTGACCACAAGCATGCAGACCCCAGACTGGTTGGAACCAGAAGGTTAAGTTTCAGAAACACCACCCTGTAACCTCACCAGGAACTCATCAAAAGAAGGTCCACAAACTGGTCACATATCCTATGACCCTCTCCTCTAACACTGTCTTTAAAAACACCTCCCTAAAAGCCTTCAGGGAGTTTGGGCCTTTTGAACATGAACCACCCATTCTCCTTGTTGGGCCCCTGCAATAAACCCTTCTCTGCTCCAAACTCTTGACATTTTGATCTGTTTGGTCTCACTGTGCATCAGGCACATGAACTGGGGTTGGACAACAGGTGGGCGCACTCCATTCCAGTGCTTAGACAGATTTACACACACACTCTGCTCCCCTTCTTTTTTTCCTTCTACCTCACGTTTGAGGATTATAGTACTTTCAAGGATTATAGTACCTTTAGCCTTCTGTATCCACAGGTTCCACATTCATACATTCAACCCAACTCAGACAGAAAATACTCAGGAAAAAAATTCTGGAAAGTTCCATAAAGCAAAACTTTTGCATGCCAGCAACTATTTACATAGCATTTACATTGTATTAGGTATTATAAGTAATCTAGAGATGATTTAAACCATATGGGAGAATGTGTATAGGTTATATGCAAATACTATGCTATTTTATATAAAGGACTTGAGCATCCACAGATTTTGGTATCCAAGTGGGGTCATGGAACCAATACCCAGCCCTGACCCCCACCCCACCACAGATACCAAGGGACTATGTTGCCCCTTTACCTACTCCCTAAAATAAGTACAAGAGAAAAACAATGGTTTTGCCTGAAATAGCCATGCAAGCCTGGGCTCTGCTATTGCTATTATTTTCTAAGGAACAGCAAGATGGCTTTAGAACTGCTAGCTTGAGGCAAGCCTGGAAGAGAGAGTCCTTTCATTTCTAGGTCACCGAAATACATTTGTTTCCAGTGAAGCACACGAGCAAATCAGGGTTGTGGAAAATGCACACTCCACCCACCGTCTCCATTCCTCCTTATCCAAGGACTCACACAGGTAGAGTGTTTCTAGCTCTTCATGCTTAGCTTAGATTTGATCTCACCTTTATTGAGGAAGAGTTCTTCAATTTCCTGATTGCAAGCAAATGCCCTTACCTGTGTGTTTTCACAGCATCCTACACTAACCTACTGATCATAATCCAATACTTTGATTTTCAAAATGTGCACCATAAGAACCATGAAGGGCTGCCCTGGTGGCGCAGTGGTTGAGAGTCCGCCTGCCGATGCAGGCGACACGGGTTCGTGCCCCGGTCCGGGAAGATCCCACATGCCGTGGAGTGGCTGGGCCCGTGAGCCATGGCCGCTGAGCCTGCGCGTCCGGAGCCTGTGCACCGCAACGGGAGAGGCCGCAACAGTGAGAGGCCCGCGTACCGCAAAAAAAAAAAAAAAAAGGCTTTTAGTCTTAGAGTTGGGCAATTCTGAAGAGCCCGCTTAGCTCCTGACCTCTCCTTGGGATGGGTGAGGTCTTTGTTGAGACTGTAGTACAGTTAAACTTCTTCCTCTACACAATGATACTTTCTTCACAGGTGTAGATCCTACACTCCCCTGTAAAATTCCTACATATAAATCATCTCAGGAACTGTTCTTGGGGAAACTCCATCTAAGACAATTGGTACCAGGAATGGCCTGAGGAGACAGGCTTTCAGAGTAGCTGTCAATAAGACTCCCATCACTGGTGGCAGGTGGCTCACTGATAGCCCCTGGCATGCTGTAGCAGTGTCACTGTCAACACATTCACCAGTGGGGAACTGAAATAGGATATAGGTGCCAGGGAACATACTGGTGAGTCCAATATTTCAGACTTTTGCGATGTCCTGAGGAAACAGTAGTTTAAAAAAGTAGAATCAGATGGCTTTTGCTGAGACTACTAGCGAAAGACAGTGGAAAGCTACAGTGATTGATCAGCTAAAGGCAACGTGTGAAAATCATAAGGGAGATCAGGTTAAGTTCCAAGGTCTGTGCAGTATCTTCAATCAAGATGGGTACATCGGGACTTCCCTGGTGGTCCAGTGGTTAAGACTCTGTGCTCCCAATGCAGGGGGCAAAGGTTCAATCCCTGGTCGGGGAACTAAGATCCTGCATGCCTCACGGCATAGCCAAAAGAAAAAAAAAAGGACAGGAACATCACTTCTGTAGATGCAGAGGATTCCAGGGGTGAGAGGTTTCAAGCTTTTAAGTGCATCAACTTGAACGTCTCCATTCCAAGTTTCAGAGCTCATTCCTTCCCAATCAGGCTTGAATTGAGGATTCAACTTTTGCTTTACCCTAATAATTAATTCCTGGATCTGGTCCTCAGCTTTTTCTACCCTCAGGCTGCAGAAGATAAGAGTCTTTTTATATTCTACCCATTTTTTTTTTTTTTTTTTTTTTTTTTTTTTTGGTAAATGGACAACAGCAGCAGTCAAGCCTGAGAAAGGCGTGTTGAGAAGGAGCTTGGACTTCTCCGGAATAACTATGTGCATCACCCCAACAAGATTGCCATATAGACCAGTGAAGATGCTAAACAAGGTGGGGGAGATTAAAATGGGTAGCAGAAGAGGAATATGATGAGCTACAGGTACAACCATTAGACAATATGTAATGGTGGGGGCTTTATTCCCACAACTTTGCCTGGAAAAGAGACCAGCCAGAATCCCAGAGGAAGTGTTTCCAGAACTTATTATGCAAAGCAGATGGATCCAAGCATCATAAGGAATTGACTGTAGTGGATGCTGTGGTGTGCTCCCCAGCTCCCTCCTTCAGGACTGGGCTACTCTGAGTCTTTCTTCAGGAAATAACCTTAGTCAAAGAGAGCAGTTAGACCCAAGGTCATGTTCCTTGCCTAAGGTAATACCTGTGACCCGGAGGCAGCAAACATTCAATGATTGGTTGATGTAGGAATACAAAAGCCTACATCATTTATGTCAAAGTGGAAAACTTTGAAGGGCCATCCCAGCTCCAGAGCTCCTTCTTTGGGGGACTGCCTGGGGCTTTGAAACTGCCATCAACTCCTTCCTCTGCCCAAATCTGTCTTCACTCTCTTATAGGTGTTGATCCTGAGAGTACCTTCCAAAACACTTCCTACAAACACATCTCTTCCCTGAGAATCTGTTTCCTAGGGAACTCAATCAAAGACTCATCTATCTATTTAACTATCATCCTTCAATCTTCCTACCTATGTACCTACCTATCTGTATTCTCAGTGTTAATGTAAAATAATATTTCTTACTATGGGGTGAAAGTTTTTAGAAAATCTCTGACCTAAAGGATGAATAGAAAAAACTAGGTCAAGCATTGGGAAATATATTCCAGATAAAGGGAACAGCTTGTTCAAAAGTCCTGTGGTGTAGTTGCTTGGGCATTTGAGTAACTGAAGGCAGGCCAGTATGGCTGGAGTAGACAGCACATGTCTAGTGAGTCCATGCAGGGCCTCACAGGCCACTCTGAGGAGTTCTATCTTTTCCTTAAGACCAATGGGTAGCCACTGAAGGGTTTGAAGAAAGAATGTAGGGTCATCAAGTTTTCATTTTGAAAAAATCACTTTGGATGTAGGACAGGGAATAGAGGAAACTAGAAAAGATAATGGAAGAATAACACAGTGCTGCTTGGTAATTCATTTGAGAGCTAATGGCAACTTGGACTAGGATGGAAATAATGGAGAAGGTGAGAGGTAGAGATACTTCAGAGATATTCAAGAGGTCAAATGAACAAGACTTGGGGATGAATGGGATATATATTTACCCCCATGTTTTCCAGAGTGCTTGACACAGCAGGGATTCAATAAACATTTGCTAAAAAATGGACTGAATGAAGTAGTGAACTTTGAGGGTCATATTCAGGTTCTTGGTCAATACCATCCATATGTCCACATCAGTTTCTTCCATTCCCCTCCCCCCGCACACACACATTTTTATCCAGTCACAAAGTGTACAGGAGCAGATGAGGTGGGGCTGTAAGTAGGGATTACAATCATTTCACTCTTAAATAAATTAGAAGATGATTTTAGTGGAAGTTCCCTTAAACTCTATAGAGAGGCCAATTTACTTCCCCTCTGCAGAGATCACAGAGAAACTAGAAATTGGTCTTAGCTTTCCCTCTGAGAGTGAAGATGAACTCTGATTTTCCACTCACAGTTAAGATTAAAGCATAGTTAAGATATCTATCTGAACATCTTCAGGAATGCTACCATTCTTTGGTGCAACATGTCTTGAGACAAAGAGGTAGACAAGACAACTTTATGAAAAGAGTTTGTAAATCCTTATGATCAAGCAACAAGAATGTTCACAGAATATGCTTGGCACGGTGTCTGCTTCTAGAGTTTCCCCAGGTTAATGGGGCGTCTATTTTTTTCCTTGGCCTGCATGTGCCATTCATCTGAGGCTTAAAACATCCTCCTGCCCACACAGACAGAGCTGTGATCCAGCCCTCACTGCTCCCAGACTGTGGCAAAGATGAAGCAAGGTAGCGATACAGGACAGTTCCCAAGCAACAGCTCTCCATCTCAACACCACTCACTGTGAATTCCTCTGCTTGGCACCTCTGAGAAGCAGAAAATGGATTGTTTTCAAGATTGTTCGGGGCTGGGCCAACTGAGAATTGAGGCTTGCTCACAGACACAGGGCAGGGAAGAAAAGACTGTGTCTCATTTTTCTTTGTTAGAAACTAGCATTCTTCTGTCTTCATGGTTGCCAGTTTGGCTCAGTTTATAGAAATCAAAATGGATGATTAAAAGAAAAAAATCAAACAGTCACAATTTTTAGCAGACAATAGTTAATGTATGCAGATTCCGTGGCAGGGAGCCTGATGCCTGTACCGAGGAAAGGCATACACAGCTGAAGTGACAGCAGTGACGAGCAGACAGGCTGTGGGGTGATGAGAGCCCAAAAAAGTAGCAGAACCAGTCTCTTGGCTATGGCCTTAAGCCAAGAACACATTGCCTAATAACCTCCTCTCTCAACCCCCCAAATGAGCACAAGACAGAAGATCTTACTGGCTCTCATCTAATTTATGCCACAGAATTACCACAATCATTTGTGGTGTTTGTACATTAACTTCTGGGAGGATAAAGCCCCCTAGATATGAGGGTTCAAAGGCTGGGGATAGAATATTTGCATGTAGCCAGCTCCCTGGCCTCCCCAGTATTCCACCTCTTCCCACCCAGCATGACAGCCTTCCCTGTCCCCCAAGTCCAGGTGACACGTGGGGATATGCATGGCATTTAAAAGCCTTGGTTCCTGGACACCAGTCTGGGATGTAGTCTTTACCCAACTTCAGTAAAAGGAGAAAAATAAGAACCTCATGACAAAGTTTTCCAGAAAGCCACAAGTATTCAACTTAAGCAGGCTTCTTAGGATTTGGGGGCATTAAAACGTCCATTAATCACATGTTCTCAATTTTTTAAAAGTAAAAGTAAACAACTTTCTGTTGTTTCCCAATAGTTATTTTTGTTTTTCATTGGGGTGGCAGGGTGAGATTTTAGTGCTCTATGAAATCTGAGAGTCAGGCACAGGTGTTTTAGAACACATGGGTACAGTATGGTAGAAACGCCAGGAATCCCCGTAAGATACAAAGATGGGCTGCTCTTGATGCTGTCCGTAAAAGGTTAAATGTAACAATGTATACAGTGCTCAACAGCTTACAATAAATAACCCATGTGAATGCTATGGAGGCCAATTTCTCTTTCCTCCTTAGCCTCTAAGGCCATTGGACCTTAAATCCATCAGGCATGGCTTCTACACGCTAGAACCGAAAGTGAAAGCTCCTCAGAGCACTCTGCCTTGTGTCTGTTTAATCCTCCGACATCGTCAAGGACAGCATCTCACAAAGAGTTAGTTGCTAAATCACACTGGGAAACATGAAGTTTCTAGGACTAGTGGACCCTGTAAACTGCCTCCAACCACAGAGAAGAGAGACACCAGTGACCCATCACGGCTTAATCTGGGAGAAGCTTGATAGAACTGGGGGAAATGCCTACTTAAGAGGGGCAGAAAGAGAGACCCTAAGAAGCTCGCGATATAGGGATTGGAGGAAGAAGCCACTTGGTCCGATGTGAGTATTTTGCTCAAGAAGTTTTCGCTTTTGTTCTTTCCCAAGTGTGAACACCCACACCGGGCCGTGGAGTAATCCTGGAGACCTGAGGCGACCTTAGCATTCTGTGTTTCAGAATCACACAGTTTACGTGGGGAAGAGAAAGGTATGACAGGAGAGAAGCAAGGCCCAGATGCTGCCCTGCTACAGTTCCTCTCCATCTCTGCCCCCACTTTTCTTGAAAGAGTACTAAACCCTAGGCAGGACAGATCCAACCTCTTGGGGAAGGGCAGCTCGCTCACTTTTTTAGATTTACAATCAATAGCTCCCTCTCTACGGACTATTCTACGAGGCAACTCTGTCTTCCCCTGAGGACCTCCGGTAGATACCACCTCCCATCTGCAGATTAATAAGATATATTAGGTCTCCCTTCCAGGCCTTGCATAGCTTTGTCAATTACAGCCCCCGCCCCCGGGGTCAGATTTACAACCACGTGGTTGGGAGTGGGCGGGGTTGGCGTTGCACCACGAGGCACCAACAGGCACGGGGGCAGAGATAAATAATAATAATAAAAAGACAGTACTGCATTTCATTTCACCTAATTTATGGCTTTAATAGGAAACCAGTCCACCCACAGCGCCATCTGGGTCACTTAGAACGTCTGTGCAGCAGCAAGAGCGGGTCTGGACGCTCAGAGCTGTGCGGGAAGAGAAAGGACCGCACCGAGGTGGAGAGAAAAACAAAGGCAAAGGACCACAGCGTTCCCAGACATCATTCTTGGAGCGCCAGGAACACAAATAGGGACCCATTTGACTCTTCATCAGGGCTGTTGATGCATAAACCCTCTCCCACAGTGTCCTCAAACTTCCAGAAGTTTTAATTAAAACAAAAGAAGTGTCAGCAGAAGAAGCACTGGAATATAATTAGGGCCCACCAAATCTAAAGTAATATGGGGAAAAAAAGACTAGTGATGAGAGGGAAGCTTTCATGTTCTTACCGAATCCCTGCTCTGTTGCTGACACAAAAATCAATTTCAGTAGGCTTTAGTTGTATCTGAGCAGGAACGCAGGCGACAGATGAAACTTAGTGAGCAATTTACGGGAGCCATAATGATTTCCATGAAAGAAAGGCTGCAATGAGTGCTCTCAACCAAATGCCTCCTCTGTAAGAACTCTGCAAGAATATGTGTGTGTGCGCACGCATGTGTATATAGATATAGATGGAGGGCGAGGGTGGGGATTTTGAATAGTTATCTATGCTTTAGACTAAAAGAAAAAAAAAAAAAACCCTCTTTACCTCACACCTTTTAAGGGCCAATTTTAGCTCCATCCCAGGTGATACGTGTGGATGCCTGGAGACATTTTTTGATGGTCACCAGTGTTCAGTGCTGCTACCGATATCTAGTGGGTAGAGGCCAGAGATGGTAACCTTCTACAATGTACAGGACATTTCCCACCCCCAACAAAGAATTATTGGACTCCCATTGTCAACCGGGCCAAGACTGAGAAACCCCAATTTTAAAGAATTTGACATTTAATAGGTGCTCAATGAATGATGAATTCTGGTAAATGTCGTAGTCCCCTAAGTTTACAAAGATCAAAAGATAAGGCCCTGCCCTCTGGGATCTCCAGTGGAGGTGGGGAGGAGTGGAGGTGTCACTGTTCTTTCTTTGCTTAGCAGTACTTACAAATGAGGGGCATATTTCTCAAATTCCAACATCCATGGCCTTTTAGAACACAGGTAATACCCAACAGCCCTGTGAAGCCACTCTCCGTCCGGCTTTTGTGTGTGTTAGGAGGCCAATTCTAAAATCTTCACTGTCTCCCAATGAAGCAGCATTTTCTAAATTTCAAAAAACAACTGATAAAGTAATATTGGGGCTAAATAAAATTTGTTTTATATTTAAAATTTGGACACAGAAGTATAATTTTTGCTAATTACATTAATTTTGGAAAGAATATCCTATTTTCATTTCTCAACAACTGTTAGATCTTCTCAACTCTCCATAGTGTGTGTGTTCTTTCCCCCTTCTCCAATGTTTAGTTATAGTTTTAACTATCAGCAGCTCAATTCAGGGATACATTATTTTGTTTGATTAAAATAGAATTCATGATGAAACTTTATGCTTAAATATAAAGGTCAACTATATAAGAATAAAGATGTTTGCCTTTATCTAACATAGGTTCTTCAAATGAAGGGATGTAGGAATCTTGCAGTTGTTGTAAGTGATCTGTTTCCAAGAAATGAGGAAAGCAGATTTCTTTTTTTTAAAAGAAAGAATAAGATGAGCAACATTATTCTCTATTAATGACACCATTCACCCATTTTAGGCAATGGAGGATTAAAGAGCTCAAGTTTCTTGAAAGTGGCCAAAGAAAAACATCCCAAATATGGATCCAGCACAGTGTATGAAATGACTATGTCATTGTCATGGTTCCACATGCAACAGCAGAGGACCCAGATCTCTGCAAAGGCTAAAACCTCTCTACTGCCAACAGAGGTCTTCTGTGTCAGCAACACAGATTCCATTAGCAACTATGCTTTCCAAGCGAAGGCAAATCGTTTTTTAGGGAGGAGGGCAAGAGGACAAAAATGACATTTGAAAATTGAAAGCCTTTTATAAATGCAGGGAGGCTCTTACATACTTATAATCTTTCAAAGTGGTGGTCAACACGGACTACAGCAATTTTTCAGCAAACACATCCATCCCTGGGACGCAAGCTGCTGGGAGGAACTGCTCATGTGCCTCTCAGAAGCCTCCACCCTCCCTCCAGAACAATAATGCTGGGTGAAAGATGATGACACCTGAGAAAGAAAGAGGGCTCTTAAGTAAATATGATGTGCCCCAGGATCTGGGCAGGTCGCTGACTAGTTAATAAGTGCATTGATTTGCAGCTAAATTTAGCTGTGATCCAACTGTGACCTGTCAGGTAGCTTCCTCTCAAGGAGGGTGAGGTTCCCCTGACTCCAGTGAAATTCTTCTCTCCCACCAGTTTCATCAGTCAGCCTAGACTGACTGATCAGGGATTGTGTGAAGGACAAGGAGAGCATCTGGCTGACTTTTCGACCAATCTTCTCATCTCAAGCAGGGATTTCACCTAGTCTCAGAGAAAATCACCAAACTGAGCAGGAGCTTTGGAGCACCTGAGAGATGAGTATGGAAATTAAGAGGAAAAGCTTTGGAGGAGGTGTGAGGAGCCCTTGTACGACTTCCTGGGTCTAGAATTACTTTTGGTGGATAGTTTCCTTATCTGTGAATTGGGCATAAAATTATTTGCTCGCTAAGTTGTTGTGAGGATTCTATATACACTCGTATAGTGCCTGGGTAAATGATGATGATATTTCAGTGTTTTCAGTGTTACTTAAAAGGTTCTGTTCTGCCCTCCTGTTGTCCGCCTCCCCCCGCCCCCCGCCCCACCCCTGGAACTTTACATTTCCTTCTTGCTCTACTTGCTTCAGATTTTGATTCAAAAGTCACCTTCCCTCAGGAGTCCTTCCCTGGCCATCCTATCTGAAAATTCAGCTCCACCCTAGCTCTTACTATCCTCCTCTGCTGCTTTATTGTCACAGAACAAATAAGTTTTATTATTTATTTTGTGCATTGGGCAGCCCTCACTCTAGAATGGAGGTATCTTGAGGGCAGACACTTCTCTCTGTCTTGTTCACGCTCTGTCTTCAATGGCAGATCAGTGCCTGCACTCAGTCAATGCAGGCTGTAAGAATGAATCCCCAACGTTGGTGGCAAGACTTGTCCAGGTCCCTCTGTTCTCATAAAAAAAAACCACAGCATCTCTTATTCGGAGGCAAAACAACTGATAGAACAAGTACTGTCATCAAATGAGAAAACTGAGGCTCAGAAAAGCAAATTTTTTGCAGGTCATATTTTCCATTCAGATTGGCCTTGCATAAAAGTAAACCAAGCAAAAATATATTACTCCTTTTTAATTCTATTTAAAATTCTCCCTAACGCTAAAGGGTAAAGAATAGAGCTATAAAATAAAATGCCTGACAATCAGAGTATATTTTGTCTAGGAAGACTTATTTGTGTAAACATATATAATTGTTCTATTTAAATGTTAGCAACATGGATTGAAAAGTTATATAATATAAGAGTATGGAAACATTACAAAGTATATAAGTGGAGGTGATGGTATCTCCAAATTATATTCCTGCTAGCAGCAGCCAGCAGATCAACCTTGCAGATCAACCTTACAGGTAGAAATTAAGGATGAGGTTCTTTGTGCTTTTTGAACCGAAGAGGACACTGGATAAACTTTCCTTGACACAAATGTGGAAAGGTGGAGCTAGTACATTCACCTAAACCTGTAAGACTTCAATCAGCTAAGGTCACCTGCACAAAAGAATGAAGAATTGGCTTTCCTTCCTCCTCTTCCTCATTTCCAGTTGTGGAATAGGTATAGGCATATGGCCAAAGATTCAAATATCAAATCTAATTTAAACCTAGTTGTCAGGACCTGATTTCTGTCACCTTGGGCCTTAGGTACTTGCCTACTAGCCAAAATATCAGTATCCATCTGCATTTCTTTGGTATTTAGCCCAGCAGTCTTGCATTTGCAACATTAATGATTTATTTCATCCATGGCTTCTGTCTTCAGTAAGGATGGTAAGAAAATCAAAATGGTGCTCATTTAACCAAATAACTGAACTGATAATTTGTATTATTAAAGTGTGACTTATGACATCTCAAGATCTCCTAACCAGAAAAATCTGTCTTAGATTTAGCAAACCATTAAATGATAGTATTTTAATGCCAGTAATAATACAATGTATTAATTTATTAATCATTGATGGACATTCAACAATTTACAGATGGACCATTGAAAACTACGTAAGAACTGTACATACTATGCTTAAAAGGCTTGAATTACACTTTATGTCTGTTTCCACATGTTTTAATATTTACTTTTTCTCTTTGAGAAAAATACCTTTTAGAAAACAAACTCAAAATTGACCAAAAATCCTCGGAAGATAGTAAATGCAGTGGAGCTGAAGGGTAACAGTATATACATTCTATTCAGAATTTGATCAGTTTCCAATTTTTCAATAAGGCTCTAGGCAAATCTCTTTTAACTTTTCATGCATTTTATAAAGAAGGGAAAGAGAAATACTTGCTATGCCTGTTTTATAGGACAAAAATGCAAACAAGAGCAACCAGATAGTGAGTTCTTATGACTCAACTGACTGAGTCAACATTTCATTGTGTTGCTCATGATAATGTCCAATAGATTTGGAACCCTGACAATTTCTGTTCAGGGGTTCATGACATATCACAAATACAATCAGTACAAGATTCCCTTATTAAGCAAAATAAGACCATAAAAAACTTTCCAAAAAGACATCATTTCTATAAATGGAAATGGATTTCAGTGCACCTTGGAATGTGGTCAAGTTTTTACAAAGAAAGGGCTTATAAAGGAAATCTAATTTCACATAAAATGGGCATAATAATTATAAGTTTTTTAAAAAACCTCCTTACCCTAGTCACAAGCCACAATGTTACACAACTCCAAGAAACACCAATCCCATTCTTTTCTATATAAATGGAAATTTCCTGGACTTGAACAACATGGCAGCCTGTATTTAAAATTTAAATTCACAGACTACTTACTGAGCACCTGTTATATATATAAAGTGTTGTGTCAGTCTCTGAGTCATAATAATCATAATTATTAAAATTTCTTGCACTAATTTAAGTTCATTTTAACAGAGTTTACTCCTAAAAGAAGATTTATAAAAATATGGTTTTGTTTCCTGTTTGTTCCACTTTCAGAGGCTTCCTCAAGTCATGGCATTGTATTTTGGTGAAGACACCATTAAAAAGAAAATCTCTAATATATATGGTCCTGACAAGACACAATAATTACCCTAAAGAAAAATAGCAAGAAAGAAATCCACCTTATCTCATTGAGAGAGAACTGTTTCTATTAGATCCAGAATATTCTTTTCTAATTTATTTTGCAAGGTCCTCCAAGGGCAACCCTACTGCAGAAAAAAATTGAAGAGGATTGAAATTTTAGAGAGGCTGTCTTTTTTTTTTTTAATTTATTTATTTTTGGCTGAGGTGGGTCTTCGTTGCTGCGTGCAGGCTTCTCACTGAGGTGACTTCTCTTGTTGAGAAGCACAGGCTCTAGGTGCGTGAGCTTCAGTAGTTGCAGCACGCGGGCTCAGTAGTTGTGACACACGGGCCCAGGTGCTCCACAGCATGTGGGATCTTCCCGGACCAGGGCTCGAACCCGTGTCCCCTGCATTAGCAGGCAGATTCTCAACCACTGTGCCACCAGGGAAGCACCAGAGAGGCTGTCTTTTAAAGGCCATAATACAATTTTAACTTTGTGCTTAGTGCTATACTATTCTCATCAAAGATTTTTTTTACTCAAATAATCAACATTATAATACATTCTCAAATATATTCACTTAACCTGAAAAAACAAAACTTTTCTCAAACAGTTTGATAAATGACAGTAAGGAACTTCCTGCATTTCAGTTTATATTTGCCAGTACAGAATCACTCTCCAGTCTGGTCACATATTATTTCTGCCACAGTTTTAGAGGAAGATGCTATTAAGAAAATATCATGTTTTTCAATTTGAAATTTAATCTACCAGCCTATGTGTTACAAAGGTCCGATGGAAATGAACTTTATGATTGTATTTTATTAATCGACACACCTCTATTTGATATATTTCAATCAAATTGAAATTTGATTAATTATTTGAAAAATTAATTCAATGGCAGTAAGATAACAACAACTTACTGGTTCTCTATATATATCATAGGAATTTAACTAGACTTCAACAAGAGACCTGAAAGTACTATGAGATTATGAAAAAGGAGCAAGGAAGCTACTTAGAAAGATTTGTATAAGTTTGTTAACTATTTTGCACTTAACTGCACCATTAATTATTTATGAACAATTTCTTTCTAGATTACCGATATTCTCAGATACTCTTAGGAAATACAGTATTAAAGCAAATGATTTGGAAAAAAGAAGTTGGAATAAGAGGAAACAGGAATTCAGATCTGTTGAAACGTCAACCTCCATTGTGTACAAAGGAGCCAGCGGTGTAGGAATTTGGGTTCTATAAAACAAAGACCTTAGACCTTTACTCTTCAACACTGCACTTAGGCAAAGATGTAATTAATACTAACTCCACAACCTAAGTTGAAGTTAGAGAAGTTAGAAGTTCCTGTGAGAGTGATCTAAATGATTTGGAGGAAGGTGTCAACACATTCATGATATCACAGGCTAAGGAACAGGCTGAGAAAAATATATAGTAACAGGCATCAACTATATGAATGTCACTAGAACAGTGGATCACCTTTTATATGAAAAATAAAAGAAACAATAAATTTAACTCATAATTTAAAATTTAAAATTTTCTTATAAAGTAGACTTGATGAAAGGGTCAGAGTTACCTAGGGAGGTTGGGACATTTTTTTAAGATACTTTTACAAAAACAGAATTAGATCCTAAGGATTTTAGTATGATGAAGGTGTTATAGTACTACATAATGGAAAAGGGGAAACCCAGATTAGGTGTTAAAAATCCATACAGTGATTTGTTTTTAACAATTTATACATTTCTTTCCCATACATCATCTCACTTGCTATCGATAACTTTCCTCTGAATACCTACTAATACAAATGTGAATAAAACGCTATTTCTTGCCCTCATGGAACTTAAAGTTACAGCTTTCCTACATTATACGTTTTTTATATTGTGAATATTTTAATTTAAGGAAATGAACATCAAGTCCTGTGGGAAATGGTAAGAAAAAGAGAATTGGAGGTGGGGAGTAGAAAAGAAGCAGAAGTAGGTATTTGTATAGGGCTGTCTTGAAACCATAAAGGAAGTAAAAGCAAGGAAAACGGGACAGTGGAACTTCAGGCAGATGGCAAAGAGTGTGAATGAGAGAGAGAAGGCAAGGGAAAAAGGGAGAGGGAGGGATGAGCCAGGGAAAGAGAGAGAACGTTGCAGAAGAGGGTAATGAACCCAGATCAGCCTATTCTGCCACATTCTGGATGTCATGGGACAGAGCAAATCCTGAGCCCTGAGGGAGTTGAGAAATGTGTACTAGGATACTCTGAGCCGGACATGCTTAGATAAACATCATCCAAACTCTTCCCAAGTCAAATTAAAAGGTACTTGTTTAAGACAACAGTGGAAACTAAGATGACTCCACAACTGTGAGTAATAAATTAGATGGCATTGAACACTTGGATTGGAGAAGCAGTCAAAGAAAATGTGTCTTCCCTAAATGTAAAACCAGACACTATAAAACTCTTAGAGAAAAACATAAGAAGAACACTCTTTGACATAAATCACAGAAATATCTTTTTTGACCCACCTCCTAGAGTAATGGAAATAAAAACAAAAACAAAGAAATGGGACCTAATGAAACTTAAAAGCTTTTGCACAGCAAAGGAAACTATAAAGAAGACGAAAAGACAACCCTCAGAATGGAAGAAAATATTTGCAAACGAAGCAACGGACAAAGGATTAATCTCCAAAATATATAAACAGCTCATACAGCTCAATATTAAAAAAACAAACAACCCAATCAAAAAATGGGCAGAAGACCTAGACATTTCTCCAAAGAAGACATACAGATGGCCAAGAGGCACATGAAAAGCTGCTCAACATCACTAATTATTAGAGAAATGCAGATCAAAACTACAATGAGGTATCACCTCACACTGGTTAGAATGGGCATCACCAGAAAATCTGCAAACAACAAATGCTGGAGAGGGTGTGGAGAAAAGGGGGAACCCTCTTGCACTGTTGGTGGGAATGTAAATTGATACAGCCACTATGGAGAACAGTATGGAGGTTCCTTAAAAAACTAGAAATAGAATTACCATATGATCCAGCAATCCCACCACTGGGCATATACCCAGAAAAAAACATAATTCAAAAAGACACATGCACCCCAATATTCATTGCAGCACTATTTACAATAGCCAGGTCATGGAAGCAACCTAAATGCCCATCGAAAGACAAATGGATAAAGAAGATGTGGTACATATATACGATGGAATATTACTCAGCCATTAAAAAGGAACGAAATTGGGTCATTTGTAGAGACGTGGATGGACCTAGAGACTGTCATACAGAGTGAAGTAAGTCAGAAAGAGAAAAGCAAATAGTGTATATTAACACATATATGTGGAATCAAGAAAAATGGTACAGATGAACCGGTTTGCAAGGTGGAAATAGAGACACAGATGTACAGAACAAACGTATGGACACTAAGGGGGAAAGAGCAGGGGGTGGGCATGGTGGTGTGATGAGTTGGGAGATTAGGATTGACATGTATACACTAATATGTATAAAATGATAACTAATAAGAACCTGCTGTATAAAAAATAAATAAATAAAATTAAATTTTAAAAAACAACAACAAAAAAGAAAATATGTCTTCATATTCACACTTCAAAACAAGACAGATTCTAATTACATCAATAAAAATATGGGGGCTGGAAATAATAAACAATATGTGGTCCTCATAGATGGTAAGTGAAAAGTATCATTCATAGCTAATGCCTACTTAGTGCTTACTATGTCAGGCACTGTTTTTTTGTTTGTTTGTTTGTTTGTTTGCGGTACGCGGGCCTCTCACTGCTGTGGTCTCTCCCGTTGCGGAGCACAGGCTCCGGACGCGCAGGCTCCACGGCCATGGCTCACGGGCCCAGCTGCTCCGCGGCACGTGGGATCTTCCCAGACCAGGGCACGAACCCGTGTCCCCAGCATCGGCAGGCAGACTCTCAACCACTGCGCCACCAGGGAAGCCCTCAGGCACTGTTTTAAGCCTTTTACATATCTTAACTCATCATGACCAACTATGAGGTAGGTATTAGTATTATCCTCATTTTACAGATGAGGAAACTAAGATACAAAGCGGTTACACACCTTGTCCAAAATATCTATTATTTAAGATATGTAGCTTCTCATTGATGGTCATTTCACTTACTACATTTTCTTTATTGCTTCATTTAATAACCAAAAAATATTTCACAGGGCTTTCAGGAGTTTACTTGCAACCTTAGTCTTTCTAGCACTAGTTACTCTCTCAAGATTTGGGGTTTTTAGCTATGATTTCTCAAAATGGAGCTTTCAGAAACTCTCAGCTTGAGAAACTGATATTATGATGGACAGATGCCCAAATATTTTACAGAATCGGAGCCAGAGCAGCCAACACAAATTGGGCTGGACAGGAATGGTAGCAAAGTTAAGACTTTAATTCAGTCCTAAATGATCAAACGGACTAGATCAGGAGAAAGACAGGGAAGGACATTTAAGGCACTGAACACAGGTATTGGTCAAAGTATTAGGAAGAGCCAGAATCTGTGTATGGAAAATAGCAGGAAATACGGTTGGAGAAATAGACAGGGTCCCAATCAAGAAGAACTTCCCGTGCCATACTAAAGAGTATGACATTAAAGGGTTTATGCTGGAGTCACAGGATCAGATTGGATTCCAGAAAGGACACACTGTCACTGTCTTCCACACCCCATCCTCACCTCCTTACACACCACGATCAGCTCCAGGACTCAGTTCATCCATCCTCTACCATGATTTGGAGCCTATCAAACCAGTCAGGATCTGAAACAAAGTCTGTGACAGAGAGAAGAGAATGGATCCAAGGGATAAATAAGAAGTAGAATCAACAGGACCTTTATACAGGAAGGAGCTGACATTTCTGGAGTGTGAATCTGGGTGGGTCAGGGTACCACTCCTTGAGATAGAAGACTCACAGGAAAACATGAAGGGGGGCGGGTGCGGTGACTTCAGTCTGAAACATACAAGGTTTCATTCAGGCACTTGATGAACACCAGACTTATGTGCCCACTAGGCAGCCAGTGAGGAGGCTAAGCTTCAGGGGGTTGAGCTGATCTTATTGAGACAGAAGAACTCACAAAGGACACAGAAAAAATAACCACAGCCTGGGAAAAGAGAAAGTTGCAATGTCAAAGGAAGTTAAGGAACGAGAAAATTTCAGAAAGGAGGGTGTGGTGAGTTTCAAAAAGGAGGGTATAGTCAGAACTGGATGCTACAGGAGACCGAGCAAAATAAGGACTGAAAAGGGCTCATTCAATCTGGCAATGATGAGGCCCCTGGGGATAAAAGCAGGAATTATAAGGCAGAGACAGAAGCCAGATTAAACATAGGGAAGGGAAAAAAATGGGAGGTCATCGAGGGGAGACAAAGAAGGTAGAAAAAAGTTGGCTCATTTGTGACCACCTAGAGGGGTGGGATAGGGAGGGTGGGAGAGAGGGTGACGCAAGAGGGAAGAGATATGGGAACATATGTATATGTTTAACTGATTCACTTTGTTGTAAAGGAGAAACTAACACACTATTGTAAAACAGTTATACTCCAATAATGGTTTTAAAAATAAAAGTTGGCTCAGTTTGGAAAGAGATAGACACTGATACTGAGGTCTCACTAAAGAAGTCTGTGCTGAGAGGAAAGAGGCAACACAGGAAGAGAGGAGAGAGGCCCCAGAAACAGGAGAAGGGACCCTACACCCATGCAGCAGGACCAGTCTTGAACAGAAGAAGGGAGAGGTCTTGCATCAAGACAGGATGGAAGAAGGTAAGAATGTAGGCGGGCAAAGGTGAGCTGGAGGAGGAAGAGAGAAGCATTGTGGGATACCAGTCCACTGGCTCTACTTTCTCCAAGAGGCAGGCAGGAAGGGCACCTGCAGAGAGTACTGAAGCCAGGGGCACTAGAAGGGAGGAGAAGAAAAGTTTTGGAGTAATTCTTCCAGGAACAGGAGAAAGAACTGAGTAGGTACGTACCATAGACGATTAAGTAGTACTGAGTGCCACTGGGGTTGGGTTTTGTGCTTTTCCCTGAGTTGTGTCATGCAGCCCAAATACAGAAAAAGGAAGCAAATGGTTGGACTGATCTAAGGTAAGGTATCTGCAAGGTGGATATTCGGGAAGACAAAGGCCCAGGAGATAGCACATGTTGGCTTACAATGATTAAAATAAGGAATCATGGGGCCCAAGGCTGGATAGACAAGTTATTAAAGTTTCAAGACTGACAGAAGGGACCAGAGGGCTTATTCGTAAAGAGCAGGTGTGCAGGTGTGAGGGAGTATAAACAGGAGAGTCAAAGACTGTGTTCTGAGATTGGGATGCTGCATATTTAAGATTTTAAAAGCAGAACAGACCTGGGTCATGATAAGTCCAGGCTGTGAGTCACAAGAGTGGGGCGTGTTACAGGTCATAGTAATATAATTATAGTATCAATATTATCCCATTTCACTAATGAGCCAAAGATTAGGTGACTTATTCAAAGTCACAGCTAATTAACGGCAAGGCCAAGGTCTTAATCCAGACCTTTGCTGCCAAATCCTGTGATCTTTTCATACAAAATCATTTCACTTGGTACTCTTTTCTTCCAACCTTTGAATAAGAAATAATAAGATGGTGATTTTGCTTTCAGTCTGGAACCAAGTTATAAATAAAGCTATAAATCTGACTTAAAATGCAAGTGAAAGTGGCAGTATTATTTTCAGTATTCTGGTTATTACCTCTAGTGTAGAAGCTTATGAGATTGTTAAAAAGTACCTTTTACACAGTGTTTTCTTATTATAAAAGCATTAAATATAAATAGCTATCTAACAGGGCAACAAAAATAGTTAAGAACCATTTTAGCTTATGAAACATAAAACCAGCCTGAAGTGGCAGGTCGGCCATTATTTCACTACACTGTACCCCACTAGCTATCAAGTACCAGGCTGCTTTAGGATGATTTAGGAAGATAAAGAGATATAACATCACATATTTCCAACCCAGGTATATTTAGTTATATACCCAAAAGTGAACATCTGATTTGTTCAAATGTAAATGGGGCTGCCATTTTCTTTAAGAAGAATCACTCGAGCCCAGAAAATCCAAGGAAGCTAAGGATGCTGGCGGCGGCCATAAATGGCAAATTAGAGCCCTACTGCAGTTAGTTACTGCTAACCCCATCCTGGGCAGCCCTTAGGATATTATACATTAACAGGCATATTCAAATGGAACGGTGGTGGTAAACATAATTCAATCTGGAGTAATTCATTACAAAAGGCAAATGAAAAAAATGTCCAATTTGCTACCTATGACATTAGCTATTACTGCCCTTTACTACAGATTAAAGTGAGGAGCCTGCAGGAAAACATATTCTTCACACATTCTCACATACGGTTATACCATAGCTATTTATTTCACCCACTCTTGAAGCAGCAGGATTTTCCTCTGTCAGCCAAGCCCCATCCAACCCAGCTTATCAAGATTCTCCAACTATTCCTGGGATTCCTATTATCACTATTAGTAGCTACTAGATTGCTTTTCCTGAGTAATTATTTGCCAGGTTAGGACTTTACCTGGACTGCTATTTAATCCACTCATCACCCACGTGAAGTAGGTACTGTTACCACCCCCCATCCCCATTCTACAGATGAGGAGAGTGGGGCACAGTCACAAGCTCACACAGCTGGTAAGGCCTGGCTCTTAGCCACTCCCACATACCCTCTCCATGCCTCAGCCTTTACTACCTCCCCATCCAGATTTCACCCAACTTCTGCTCTACATCTCAGAGGTCACGTGCTCGAGAAAACTCCCCACTTAATTGGGTCCACACTCCCTTCTCAGAGGAAGCTTCTTCATGCCCGGATAGAAGCCTTGCTTTGTACCAGCATCAGCACCCTCTAACATTCGTGGGGAGGACCTTGGGGAGACCGACTGGCCCTGTTTGCTGGGAAACTAGTGTTGACAGATGAGACAGTGTCTTCACAGAAATGAGGTTGGGTTAAATAGCGCCAGCACTTTAAAAATTCTAAGATATAATCCAAGCCCTGGTTTCTCAAAGTGTTCAGGGATAGGGATTTCTGCAAATCTGAATTATGTCTTTTCTTTAATCTCATGTGCCCAAACCTGGTGGACTTGAAAGACTAGCAAAAATGAATGTTAGAGCTGTTAGAGACATTTGTGCGCAATGATATTAACCCCTTCCAGCCTACTCCTCCAAGGCCACGCAGGCAACTTAGAGAACAGCAAGGACTCCAACTCCTTCAGCTGTGGGAGGAAGGAAGAACACTGCCCCCGTGTTCGGAGAATCTTAGTTCTGCACCAGGCACTGTCACCCACCAGCTGCATGACCACCAGCAAATCACTACGATCTCTCTGGGCCTCAGTTTCCACCAGTAAAACAAGAGTAATAATACCTAAGGTTGTTGTAAAAACTAAATGAGCTGACAGATGAAAGTTTGTAAAATGTATGATGCTCTGAAAATGCTACAATTTTCTATTATTACTTGACATTTGGGATATCAGACGCTTGTGTTGGAAACTTTTTCTTTTCCTTACAATTCTCTGTTGCAGCAGTCATCCACTGATGGTGTCCAAGACCACTGTCAAATACAGTGTATCTTATTCAAAGGCACCAACTAGCAAATGACCACAAGCATAATGTGTTATGATGCATCTGAAAATGTCTGTTTGACCAAGGAATAGCTGAAGCTCATCTAAACTGCAGCGGGAAAACCAGTAAACCCAACAAAAGGTATCACCTATATGCATCGACTGCCAGACAACTTAAAGGTGGGTAATGGGGTATTGAAGATAAACCAGAGCACATGTTGTAACCTTCATGGTTTTCCTGGGCAGACCTGGACAAACAGTAGAGGCCAGGACACAGATGTAAGGACTTACTGTAGGAGGGAGAAGTGATAATTTCTTGACACCTTTAAAAGATGGTGATTTCGAAAGTGTCGACTGCTTTGGTCTGTTCCAGCATGAGTCTTGTCACTCTTGCTGCTGGAGGTCTGAGATGATGTCTGAACCTGTTTGGGGCATAATTTTGATGATCTGTACTGATAGCCGGGCCCAGAAGTGAAAAGTAGGAAATGCCATAATAGTTATCAACCTTCCTTCCACTGTTTTGGGGGTAATTTCCTCTGGCCTAGGCAGGTTAGCAACCTAGGGCTGGGGTGGAAGCAGGGTGCAAGGGCATTGCACGATACTCCTTATTATGAGATTTTTCATCTAACTCAGACCCACAGAATATATGTGCTTAGTTGGGGCCTAAATTACCAAGAATTCTAATTTCCTATTAGACTATTTGATATTTAATACAAATATTGTGTCCAATTTTACTTAACAAAACTACTGGGACTTGCACTGAAAATGGATTTTGTCTCTAGGCATTAATACCATTGATGTTTAAATCATTTTAAAACTGCCTTCACCACATTCCTCTGAATATTGAAAAAGAATTATGACCATCTATATTTGTTAGACAGCATATTTGATTTTTTAAAAGAGTTTGATATCTTTCCAAACAGGTAAAGAAGGAGAAGGATCATGTTGAATAAAAGCACTGTAAAGCTAAAATGATAAGTGACCAAAAAGCTACTTGGTAGTTTGTGCACCTCATCTCCAAAAGAAGGTAGCCCTCAAATACATAAGGCAATTGCATTATTTTTGAAAGAAAAAGGTATAGTCCTCTACTCTGAAGGAAGGACATTGATTTGCACAGTTAAATTTGGGTGTCTGCATGTCTTCTCTTTACTTAATTGGTCACCTGTAAAACCTTTTGTGTTACTCTCTAGTTTGTGTGTTGCGTTTGTTCTCATAAATTCGTCTTCACTGTAAGCAGTTTATGGAGAGAGAATGCCTCTAAACCTTTCCTATGCTCACCTGGCTCCAGCCTAGTGCCGGGCATACAGTAGGTATTGAATAAATGACTGAATAGGCTTCAAAATTTAACTCTACATAAATACCCTGAACATAAGAACTAGAAAACCAAAGGGATTTGCAAAGCTGGTAGAAAATTTACACATTCATTTATATGAACAGATGATATTAAACATTGGGGGTGGGGGAAAAGGAGATGAAAACAAACTCATGAAAAGAACCAGCATCTTGTATACCATATTGTCCCTGAAAGTGTCATAAATTTCCATCTGTCTTCTGATAATTCAAGGTAGGTAGCCTGCACATTAAAATATAATGGTGGGGCTTCCCTGGTGGCACAGTGGTTGAGAGTCCGCCTGCCGATGCAGGGGACATGGGTTCGTGCTCCGGTCCGGAGGATCCCACATGCCGCGGAGCGGCTGGGCCCGTGAGCCATGGCCGCTGAGCCTGGGCGTCCGGAGCCTGTGCTCCGCAATGGGAGAGGCCACAACAGTGAGAGGCCCGCAAAATATATATATATATATATATAATGGTGGTAGCACTGCATTGCTCTCCCCACTTAGAAGGGAAAGTACTAAAGCCAGCATGTGTCCTGTCAGTGTGAATTCAATCAGAGCAATATTGTCTATCATTCCGTAGAATTGGTTCTTTGACATTCATAATGTAACTTTGATGTAAGAAAGCAGTTTGGTTAGTTTATCTCTTTAGGAGAGAGAAAACAAATCTGGGTTTTGTAAGAAAGTGAAAAAGGGATAAGGGTGGTGGGTTGGGTGGAACACTAGGTCCAAGTGACACCATCCAGTTCCCTTAGAACATGAAAATCAACAGCTGGGATTTTCCCAAGTCAGAGAGAGAAAATGGGCATTTAAAGAAAATTTAAATGGAAGGAGGGGGTAGTGAAGCATTTCATATTTTAGAATGCACGGTTTTACTAGGGCAGAGGTAAGTCACTCTCCTTCAGTTTTTGAATTAACAAAAGTATCTGGGAATATTAAACCTGGACTTCAGAGCAGCCCTTCTGACAGCCTGTGGGAGGCTGCAAAGGCCTCTCATTCCAGGCCCCTCACTCAGGCTCCATTCCTCCACCTTCGGATTTGGTTTGTCTGGTAAACCAAGCTAAAAGCAAAATCTGCCATGAAGCCTCGGCATGCTTCTCTGTTACCCCAACCCTGAGCTCGACCTTGGGACCATATGGGTGTTTTAACCCTCCTTCTTTTAGATCTGATTTCAAAAATATAAGATACCAAAGGGCAGTTATTTTTTAAAATTCTCTCAAATGTCACAGCTAGGAAGAAATGTAGGCTGGCAGGGCCACCAAGACCCTAGAGTAAAGGAGAGTGACAAACCTTCTCCCCCATCCTCCCCACAGGAAAATCTGATCAATGAATCCAGCCACCTTCTCCCTTAAAGAACAAAATCCACAAAATTAAGTTTAAAACTAGTTACCGAAGATTGGAAAATGGCAGGAAATGTCTTTATTCTACTAAGTACTTCCGGAGAATTCAACAGAACAAAAGATGTAACCAGCTGGTCTTCCATTGTTTAAATAACCTCTTTTTAAAAACACACAACTGGGGGCCTCCCTGGTGGTGCAGTGGTTAAGAATCCATCTGCCGACGCAGGGGACACAGGTTTGATCCCTGGTCTGGGAAGATCCCACATGCCGCGGAGCAACTAAGCCCATGCACCACAACTACCGAGCCCGTGCTCTAGAGCCCACGAGCCACAACAACTGAGCCTGTGTGTCACAACTACTGAAGCCCGCGCACCCTAGAGCCTGTGCGCTGCAACTACTGAGCCCACACGCTGCAACTACTGAGCACGCATGCCGCAACTACTGAAGCCCGCACACCTAGAGCCCATGCTCCGCAACAAGACAAGCCACCGCAATGAGAAGCCTGCGCATCGCAACGAAGGGTAGCCCCTGCTCGCCGCAACTACAGAAAGCCCGTGCACAGCAATGAAGACCCAACACAGCCAAAAAATAAAAATAATGTTTAAAACTAAAAAATAAAATAAAAACACACAACTGACAAAATTATGAAATGTTTCATAACTTCCAGAATCTGGACATGGCTCAGACAACCAGCCATCTCAATCTCTCTCTATATTTCACTTAAAAAAAAAAAAATCCGCTCTTAAATCCTCAGTTCACACCAAAATACAAATGACTAGTAACTACATTAAGTATCCTCTTTCATAAGGATATGTTCATTTTAGCAAGAAAGGATAGTAACTTCTAGCACTTGTATAACAACACAACAAAGACATTCTGTAGCTCATTAACACTGATCTTCTTAATGTAGGCTATCCATTATTAAAGGCATTTTATAGAATAAAATCCCCAAACGGTCTTTGAAAGATGAATTGACTTTCTTAAAGTCCATTCTCCAATTCTTCTGACCCCAAAAACCACCCACACTCTTCCCCTATCAGGCTGCCACAAGATGAAGGGGTGATTAATCAATTTACAGAATTTCAGGCTTTACCCAGACTACCAGAGAACTCAATTCTTGGGGGTTTAACATTTGCTCACAACTTCCTCTTATAAAGCCAGACTCCCTGCAACTGTAAATTCAGTTTCTGGATATACAGCACCAAAATAAATTAAGTTAGATACAAGCATCACCCAGAAGTTTCACACTGTGTTGATATTAGTAAACCCACAAGCCTCTCTTTTTGGTGAAAAACAAACAATATTATTACGAATCAAATTTCTATTACTGGATGAAGACACTCAACTGCTAACCAACAGAGACACATAATCTATCCATCCCTTTCCAACTAAGATTCAAGGGCTAAATGAAAATCTTAGTTTTACAACATTAATCCATCATTCTGTGATAAAGTTTGTGGGCAGATAACACAACAAAAGAGACCCATTGTTTTAATTCTATTTCAGAATGTGATATGCAAAATATAAGCACAGAAATGTTATTTATGGAAAATATTTATGATTCTTCACTGTTTTCAAATAAGCAAGATAAGTACTTTCTCGTTTGGAGTATGGTAATGGCTTTAACAATTGTGTTCTAAGAAGCAAAATGAAAAGTGATTTAGTATGTAGACTAATGATATGTCTTTTCCAAAGATTCAAAATGAGAAAGCCATTTTAATGTATCTAAAGATCACTTTGAATTTGCAGCACCCATCCCACCTCAGCCTCATCCCCTAATTTTGGTTCGTAACTACATCTTACTCTGCCGGGCTGGAGCTGATTTTGAAGTTGCAATGTGTTTTATTTGATGCCAATTCAATTTAGAAAATAAAGGAGTGAAGTTCTTGAAAGAAACATCTGGCCAACAACACCTGTGACACTGATGGAGATGGTATTAATCACTCCTTTGGTTTATGGAAAATCTCAGGTTCAAATAAACCTAAAAGATCCCTCAACTTCTATCCCCTAACTCTCCATGAAGAAACAGTAGATTTTTCTAAAGCAATCTGGGTGACAAATGCTGTCTGGTGATAAGCAATGCTCCCCGGCTTAGGTAGAGCCAAGGCAGTTTCAGAGAGAGACTACAAATCATTTTGAAAGTTCCCTGTTTTGCAAGCTCCAGATACGAGCTTTAGCTATTTTTCTATTCACTACCTAGACATCACCTGCTCATCAACAGACTGTAAAATATCTTGCAGTGGCAAATTTCCAAAGAAGGTGTTCACAGGTAGCCTAACCACTTACCCACTCTACTGACTCTTCAAAAGCAGCAGAGAGGAAATACAAAGTTGTCTGATAAGTCAGAGGATGAGATGAATTCAAGCTGAGGAGCCTGAACACGGGCAAAGGAAGAGTTTGTGTCACAGGCCCGAAGGAACAAAGCTGATTTTGTTGTATATCCTTAGGTGTCGTGGCTCACATCCCTGGGTACCTTTAGACACCACAGGTGGGGCTGCGGCTTAGTGCTTCAGAAATGTCCTTCTGTTAAAAGGACACTGAAAAGTCATAAACACCACAAGAGTTTGCTCTGTCCTTTCTAAGCACTCGATGGTTTGAAATCTGTCACATCTTCTTGGGTTCATATTTAGAGTGGATACTGGGTTATCTAGTTCCCCAGGTGGAACAAGAAGAAAGGAGGTTCTGTAGAACCACAGAAAGGAGTAGACAACAAAGTATTCTGAGCAGCCCATAAGACAGATATTTACTACATTGCCATGCAGGGAAAAAAGAAGGAAAACATAAACCCCACAAGGCAAAAAGGAAAAGTGTCCACAGCCTCACCGCCTTGGCTGTCTGAAGCATGGTTGTTGTTTCCGGATGTTTCCAAGTCTTGTTTCCTTCTTCAGTTATTTTCTCTACTTCACCACGCATGAGAACCAAAAGTCGACTATTAGAAATTCTCACACTGCCAGAAATTCAACAAATGACTCTACAATTCCCAAGGCCCAGGGCCTAGAGAAATACCAGCTGAGAATTAAAATAAGGAGAAGGAAAAAAATCTATAAAGAGGTTGATTAGCTTATGTGCTACAGTCCAGGGAGGCGGAGCATTTTGCTGGGACACAGCCAGGGGGTCCCCCTGGGGAGACTCTAGTTTCTTAACCAAGTGAGATGCTTGGGGAGCTCCTCTCTGCGATACTTCACAAACACTCAGAAACCAAAGCCACAGACGGGAAGGACAAAGGGCTCTTGAGGAGCTAGTCCATGAAACCTCAGGAAATACTATATTCACCTCTAGCCGATTTCCTCTAAGCTTCAAGGTCAGATACCACTTTAAAGATGGTGAATAGCTGAAGGGCCATCTGATTTACTTCCTACTGACACAAAAGAGAAGCCATTTATTTCTACTAGTGGGAGTGGATGGGTTCGGAACCCATCCCATTTTGATGCCTGGGCTGCTGTATGACACCAGAAGGGCATTTGGAAGAAGCCTAGCTGCAATGAAGACTGGAGTTTGAGGCCAAGGATCAAAATAAACTAAATGCTTATGCAGGACAGTACAATAACTTTGGCCTCCTTCATGCAGAGAGAGTCCTCTGCACTCCACCAAGGAATGGGTGTGTGACTGTGCATGTTTCCAGTTTGGTATGAAAAATCAGGAAAAAAATAACTCTACCGCTAAGAGATACTTCCACTTCCCCAGGTCTGAACATCCTTTCCATCTTTCTTTAAACTTGAACAGCACCCACAAGGAACTATTTATTCTAACTCGAAAGTGGGGAGGACATAATGCACGGCTACCTTGAAATGGTCAGGAGGAGAATGAAGCCATGACAAGAGGCAGCTCTAGACCTGTTCCGTCTCAAACGAAGATACTGCTTGCCGCTGTGTGGCACTCTGTGGAGGTCTGGAGTGTTTGAAGAATCAGGGAATTGTGTGTGGGGAGGACCAGGGTGCATGTTGCTGTAGGACTGGGAGTTCACCTTCCACATGCTCAAGAACAAAGAAATTTAAGCCATTACATATACCTGTCCACATTATGGCAGCAAGTGAATTTATTTAGCATTGCAGGCATGCAAATCCCAGTTCTACCTCGACCAGTCATGTGACCCTCGGTCTCCTCTTCTCAGAATAATAGCATCTCCCATCTCAGATAGGCGCTTGGAGATGGTCCATGTAAAATACAAAGCAGATCCTCAAGATATGATGACAATTGTTATTACCATAGACCTAATTTAATTGTATGTATGCTCATCACAGCACCCTGTCCTTGTGATCTGGCTTCTCAGGACGGAAAATAACACTTTGATGACACTAAAAGCAAGCTGGGTATCTCAGGTACTCGAGAACCCATGCTGCCTGTAAAGCCCAGCCTGGGTTCTCACGGGTACTCAAGAGAGCCAGGGAGGCCATTTGCCCAGAGCGTCTTCTCTGGGAACATTAACACCCCATTCATCTTTGCCATAAACTAAGCCGCACTTCATGTGATGCTCTGGAGGGCAGGCACCCCTACTCTTTCATTGCAGCCCAGACACTGTGATCGCACTACACTGCCCACGGGGACTGAACTCTGCATATGCTGACAGCAGCACAGCTTCTCCAAACACCTCTGCAATACTAACTGCTGGTCAGGGTTCTGGTTTCATTGCTGATGAATCTCATTCCAGAGGTACAGGTCAGAGCCTTTTTTGGTTTTTGCATTCGGAGATTGTCCCTTACCAATGCAGACAAACACATCATCCGTGCTTATGGACCAGTGCTTTTTTCCCCTAGTCTTCATTTTTCCACCACAGAGATGACTGATGCCCCCAAGATCTCATGAAGAATAATGGCAGAAAAATGAAAAGCATATGTGTCATCTCAGGGAAGACACGTGGGCAGTAAAATATAGCTGTACCAAGGCTTTGTGGTCATAACTCTTAATATCTCTGTGTAACTGGAAATGATTAAAAAAACCTTTATGGTTAATATTTTATCTAGAACTGCCACCACTATGGAGGAACAGAACAAAGGAAAAGCACGTTCCAAAGAGCCCTTGGCATCGATAAATACGGAACCCTTGAAGAGCCAACACTATGCAGTTCGTGATTTCCCAGCTGACCCAAATCAACTTTCAGAGAGAAAATGCAAATAATAAAAGCCTAGGAGAGGGGAAGATGACTCATTTATTTCTCCCTCTAGCTGTTTTCTAATTCCCCTCACCTATTTCCAGGGCCCCCTGTCAGTCAAAGAAAGGAGAGCCAACGGGGAGCCAGGGCTCAAAACAACTGCCTACAGCCTCGGCACCAGCTGCCCGTGGAGCCAGGAAAGGAAAGGACGGCTCAGGCTCCTCTTGGTGAGGGTCAGCCAAGTTCCAACTTACAACAGATGAAAGGGAAGTTCTTTCACACCAAGCCCCATTTAGGACTTCTCTCCATTTCTTCCAGGGACACCATGCCTTGCCCTGCCCCTTTTCTGCCCTTTCAGCCTAGTTCCCAGGATTTTTACTTTCTGTTCACCTGGTCCGCTCAGAAACTGTGGGAGTGGTATTTATCTTCCCTGTGAAGTATAAGCAAAGACAATTTCTTTGATGGTGATCTCATTACAAATGCAGTAACCAATGATCCTTGCCTACTTCTTGGACTGCTCAGTTCACTTCTCTCTCTCTCTCTCTCTCTCTCTCTCTCTCTCTCTCTCTCTCTCTCACACACACACACACACACACACACACACACACCACTGAAGTTTGATTTCTCCCTATGAATGTCCACGAGTCTGTCAGCCTTGTAATGACCTGTGTTTATGATTTTTACGAGCACAGCTTATGTCTTGCAAATGACTATGTGCTTTAAGGGTGTATGTGTGTACCTGGCACACAGTGTGGGTGCTTAAGAAATATTTAGGGAATAAATTTTAGACAAGGCCTAACATTCAGGCACAGTGCTGACACCTTTAAGCAGGACTCAGTCATGTTGCTCTTTTAGGGGCCACCATTAGGGACTTATCTCATGGATGATGGAAGAAGCCTTAGGTTTTAGGATGAAGGAAGAATTGGTAGGTTTTAGGATGAAGGAAGAATTGGTAGTTGTCAACTGGCAGTTGATAACCACCTCTGAAAGCTCTGCCCGGTGGCCTAGAAGCTGACCCTCACAGGAGTCTAGCCACGACCATCGAAGATGTGATGAGTCTCTAACACTAAGCCCCTGAACAAAGAAGGTTGAAGTAATCCTTGTGCTTTGCAGTTTGCTTCCCTCAAGTGCTGGGAAGACCCAAGTACCCATAAATATAAAGGAAGAACCCAGTAGATTACTGTATAGAAAGAGTGGAAAGAAAACAAACCACCTGTCTAACCAAATGGCTTAAGGTCAAGAATTTGCAGAAATTGAGTCAAACACTGAAAAGTGGCAGCCACAACTGAATAGCACTCACTTCTTGTACTTTTTAGCCAGGCACTCTTTATCATATCATGAAATCATTGTTCTGAACTCTGTCATTGCCTGTTTCATTGCCCTTGCCCTTCACCCAATGCTCTTTCCAAGAGGGGCAGGACATATTGATTTGGAAGGGATGGGGTAGAGAGGGTGACTAGGGTACAGAGGCTCCCAGAATTAATAGTATCTTTGTCCTGTGAGTTCTGTGCAGCTAAATTGACATGCACTTCAGAAAACAAGAGAGTTGAGCTTGGCTCACAATGGCAGCTGCACCATCTGGTTCCCAATGAGTTGTTTTTAGCTAAATGTTCAGCTAGTTTCATTAAAATCTAAGACACTTCAGGGTTTAGTTTAAACAAATGGGCTCACACAGCATTTAAAAAACTCAGTAGAACTTTCCTTTCCTTTAATGGCTAAAATGCTTTACAAAATCCCTTTGGGTCAATTGAGGTGTTTTCCCAAAACCAACTGCTTTAAGTATAACTAGGGTTACTACTGAAATATTGCAGATTCTTACTTTTAAGTCTTTTCCTAGACTAAGGGTTCATTTTACATTAAGTGTTTAATAAAAATCTAGGACCACTAATACTAGATTATTTAAAAGCATATGAATCATATTTTATAGAGGTTTTGTCTGCTTTCCTTTCTTCCACCATCAAAGGCCTACTGTGCACAAGACACAATGTTAAGTGCTGGAGACTCACCAGCTAGAAAGACACAGTCAGTCCACTTTAGTGGAGTGGAGGGGCAAGCAAAGCCCTGGACCTCAGAGCCTCTGTCTAAGGTCTGCTCTGCCCCCAGTGCATGTCCTTGAGCAGGCTGCTTAATTTTTGCAAACCAAAGGTAAACCTGGCCACTTTTGGTTTTTTTGAGATTTAAATAAGGATTGATGCAAAAGCCCTTTCTCTAGTGTGGGTGGGACGGATAATGATAGGAGTAAGAATATCAGTAGTGGGACTTCCCTGGTGGCGCAGTGGTTAAGAATTCACCTGCCAATGCAGGGGACATGGCTTTGAGCCCCAGTCCAGGAAGATCCCACATGCCGTGGAGCAACTAAGCCCGGGTGTCACAACTACTGAGCCCGTGTGCCACAACTACTGAAGCCCATGTGCCTAGAGCCCGTGCTCTGCAACAAGAGAAGCCACTGCAATGAGAAGCCTGTGCACCGCAAGAAAAAGTAGCCCCCGCTCACCGCAACTAAAGAAAGCCCGTGTGCAGCAACGAAGACCCAACGCAGCCAAAAATAAATTAATTATTTTTTTAAAAAAAAAGAATATCAGTAGTATTTACTTACTTACGTATTTACTTACTTATTTATTTATTTATTTATTTATTTATTTATTTATCAGTAGTATTTTCCTCAACACTGCCATTTTGAATGAAACTGCTTGGAGATGACCGGCCTGCCTTTTAACTTACCATATTTCATATAGGAATAGACCAGCCTGCCTTTTAACTTAACATATTTCATAAAGGAATAGACTAGCCTGCCTTTTAACTTAACATATTTCATAAAGGAATAGACCAGCCTGCCCTTTAACCTACTATATTTCATAAAGGGATAGGGAGGGGACTGATGGATTTAAATCAAAACATCTTTATAATACTGTTTCACAGAAGAATATATGATATACAAGAAAGATTACATGTCTGTTTCACAAATTGCCTTCTACACAATGCTGAAGAGAAGCAAAGGTGGCAATAAGCTTGGGAAGTTAGCATACATAATTTTAACTTTAACCTAACATCCCACAACTACTGATACTTACAACTTTCTGCCAATCTCTCCATCCACACATAAACCCATCCATTTGCCTGTCATCTATCTGTCTATCTATTAATCTTTTTATCTCTTTGAAAGGGTGCTAATGCAAAGGATAGCTAGACACATAACGGAAAAAATTCTGGACTATAATTCTGCTGACTGTTTTCACTAACATTGTATACCTCAAGAGTTTCCAGTAGGTCCAGGTGCAGCCTTGGTCATCCCAGTTGCATCCCTAAAGCTTTCCTGATTGCAATGGAAAAGACAAAGGCTCTGAAGTTCCTGGTCTGCTAGGCACTAAGCCATGTGACTCTGGGAAAATACTCCACTTCCATGAGCATCAGACCCTGACCTGTACTTATTTCTTAGGGCTTCTATGTTCATGAAATGAGTAGCACATATAAAGGACCCAGAATAGTGACAGGTACATTTTAAGGAGATGTTAAAGAAGTTAACTGACTTATTCTTGTGTACCAATTCCACTAATGGTCATATATTTGTTTTTATTGTGGTATTTTCATTTTAAAGTTTTAGGTGTGATGAGGGGAGCATAGTTATTCCAAGCAAACATGAAAATATATTATTTACACGGCCCAATTACTTTAAAGTAAATGAATTCTTCTTTTTTTCTAAGTCATCACATGCAAATAATCATACCCATATTGGAGGTATTCAACATTTCTGTACTGCATAAATGCAGCTCTTCTCAAAGCAATAGTCAAAACTAACAAAGATTTTCATATAATCTCTTGCATACAATATAGGACTTGATATATATCCAACATACAATCTTATCTCTGTAGCAAATGCTAATAAGATCTTACACCATAAATAATATTTCCTTCATCACCGTTTCCAACCTTATATAGAGACTCAGAATTAGGACTATATTCCCTATATTCCAAAGTAAACATACAAAGGAAACTTAGTTCATTAAACCCAGCAGAGCTGAGGTATTTGGGATTACGTCCCAACCATGCCAAGAGGGATCTTTTACAACATAGCCCCCAAATTTGTCTACTCTCCTCTTCTCTTACTTCCTTCATTCAACAGGCACACCAAAACACACTTACATACATCCAACAAACACCAAGAGACGTGGGGTACCTTAACACCAGGGAATGATTCTTACCAGTCTCCATAGCAGAGCACCTGACACACAGCAGACACTCGGTGCCTTTCTACTGACTTTTTAAGTCATCCTAACTCTTTTCCAAGCCCTCTCACACATGACAGTCTTTCAAACATTTCAGAGATTGATCTCAAGTTTCAGATGATATTTTCCCCAAACAGTGATCCCTAGTTTCTGTAACTATTATTATATATCATATGAATCCCAGACTCTTCACCATTTTGGCTGTTTTCCTCCACTGGAAATACCCCCAAATGGCCAATATCCCTGCTGAGATTTGGAGACCCAAACACAACCTCAGTGCTGGGCAGAGACAAGCAGGGCTGTTCATTGTCCTGAGACGAAGGAAACCCAGGCAGTTATAAGAAGATTTAGTTGTAAGGCTGCCCCTTCTCCTTCTCCTGACTTGCTCAGTTTTATTTCAGGGTGTTACATTTGGCCCTATACAATGTCACCTTGCTTCACAGTACCTCCCCCCGATTAGATCATTTTGGTTTTATCAACCCCTAGATTAGGGATCCTCACCCCTTCGTCTTATCTATAAATTCCATATTAGGGCCTCCAATGTCTTTATTAAAGGCACTGATTTTAAAAAGGAAAGGAAAGGAGCGAAGAGAGGAGGGGAAGGGAGGGGAGGGGAGAAGAGAAGAGGAGAGGATGGCTGCCATTAGAAACCTCCTACCAGATAGTTGATGGCCCATAAATCAGCACAGGGCTGTGTGAGAAGTCATAAATCAAGCCAGCTCTACTCTTATCTAACCAGCATATTTTCATAAATGATGTCTCAAGACACAACACTGATAAGTACATTGCATAGTTTAAATTTTCTTGATAGCTGTTCATATTCTATTATTACGTATTTTACAGAGTAGAGTCAAAATCCTTAGTGTAATATACAAAGCTATCCCCTAGGGCCTTTGTCTGGCTCTCAAATCTCAGCTTTGGTACCATGTCCCCTCCCCATAACCTTCACACTTGCAAGGCTCCTCTCTGGCCATTTAGGGCTATAGCATTTCTCCCATCCTTCCAGGCCATGATACCTTAGCTCGTGTTGATTTCCCTGCCAGGATTGCTCTCCCTACTTTTGTTTGGTAAACAGTCACGTATATTTCATGATCTAGCCCAAGTATTATTTTTGGTGTCTTCCTGACACTTCTTCCCAGGGACAATCAATTGTTTCCTCCTTTCCTTGTATATAATTTTAATCATGATATCTTCACATTTACATGTAAATGTCTGTCTTCCCTACTAAATGTCAGTCTACTTTCAAACAAGGGCCCCAGCACCAATGATAGTTCCCGGTTAGTAGTCAAGAAATGTTTGTTAGGAGGATGGGTAAACGAATATCATTTTTGCAAAAATCAAGGCAAATGGCCATGTTATAATACCAAAGGTAAAGAAATCTATTTTAATTTCCTGTCTTCATTGGATAAAGTATGACCTCCTTGTATAAGGCATGACTCATCTATTCAACAACTGAGCACTTATCCTATGGGTCATTGTTCCAGGAGCAGCAGGTGAGACAGACGAAGTCCTCGTTCTAATGAAGTTACACAAGTAAATACATAAATGAAGATCATTCCAGATCAACATACGTGGTATTCAGAAAATAAAATTGGAGTCGAAACACAGAGGCAAGATGGTTTGGAGGGAGGGGACACACAACTTTAGATTGGTTTGGGTACAAAAAAGTCTCTCTGAAGAGGTAACATTTGAGCTGATTCCTGGGTAACACAGTATGAACAACTGGGATAAAACATGAGTATTCCTGTTTGTAACCTTTTCGATCCTAATGCAGCAGTGGGGTCAGTGGTAGACCATTCTGGAGTCAGCGGGAGCATGGCCTAACTCTGCTCACCATAGACCTCTCAAAGGGATGTGTCACCACCCTGCTGATAAACCATCCTAGAACAAGGGCAGACTGACCCAGAGGTTTCCATTTCCTTAGCTCTGCTTGTAAAAACTGTCTGCTCTGTTTGATTTCACTGACCTTTTAATAAAACAAGCAGGTGCAGCTTCGGCCTGTCTTCCTCATGTACCCCCCCCATCACACCCCACCCCACATCACTCCACCTCCTGTCTGAGATGAGCCTGAATGCCATTCTTCATCACATGCATCTGGACACTGACAGAAAGAACAAAACCTGGCATTCCACATCTCAATTTATCTGCTTGCCCCCAGAGCCCATAAGTAAAACAAAAAATTCTAACACAACTCTTAAAAATACTCCGGAAGATGCAAGATCAATGTCTGGAGGCAGCTTCTCTCCAGCTCCAGGCAGAATTGACAAGTGAGAATGGAAGTCACCCATTCCTAATCTTGAAGTTATTCTACCCGGCATTCCAAGGGGAGTAGCATTTGCCAAGCCCTGTGGTTGTAGCACTGTGGAAAGCAGTTATACTAATACATCTATGGAGAATTACAAAGGAATTCAAGTTCCAGGTCTGCTCTAAGCAGTCGCTTGTCTACCAAAACCAAATTATTCTCCCTTACTTTCTGGATAAGGGAACCCCCATTTTGTTCTAGTATCTACCCCTCAATGAAACGACACTATTCCGAGTAAAGGTATGAATCCTGACCTATCTTGATAATCCTAGCCCTCTTGCAACTGACTGGCTTAGGAGTGGGTGTGACCTCTTCTGGCCAATGAGAAAGGAGGCAAAATCTGCTGAAGGTCTTCTGGGAAAAGATGCCTTGCTGATGAAACACCCATAGAAAGAAACAGCCCCTCTTAGGCTGTGGACGTCATTGCACCTACTTGTGACACACTGAACTTCAACAGCCATGCTGAGCCTCCAAGTAAACCAGCATACAGACAAGCTGAAAGCCCTCCAATTCATAAGCTCTGTCACCTTGAAAAGTCACCATACTACTCCCAGACTTAAAAACAAGTGAGTTGGGCTTCCCTGGTGGCGCAGTGGTTGAGAATCCGCCTGCCGATGCAGGAGACACGGGTTCGTGCCCTGGTCCGGGAGGATCCCACATGCCGCGGAGCGGCTAGGCCCGTGAGCCATGGCCGCTGGGCCTGTGCGTCCGGAGCCTGTGCTCCACAACGGGAGAGGCCACAACAGTGAGAGGCCCGCATACCGCCAAAAAAAAAAAAAAAACAAGTGAGTTATGTCACATAAGGCTTAAAGTCCTTTCTAGCTCAAAAAAGTGTGGGATTCTTGGGAAGGCACATGTAGCACTGTTTTAAGTAGTAGAGCCATGATGTATGTGAATACTCCCTGCAAAAACTCAGCCAGGTGACCAGAGAGGTTTTTGTTCGTAGGGGGATAGAGATTGAGATTTGTATGCCTGAAAGCTTTCAAAATCTAATTTTTGGAATGAATCAAAAACTAGAGGGGTTTAAGAAAGGGCCTTAGTTAGGACAAATACAAGTACTGACTGTGCAGATTGCATTTCTGTTAATAGAGCAAAACACTTTTGAGGAGAAAACAAAGAGTATGGTTTTCATATTTCAATGACTTAAAAATAATTTCGGAAACAAATAATTTCCAAAATGTTAATTTTTTTAAAACCTCCACTTATTCATTTACCCGTTCAACAAACCTGTATGGAGTACCTAGTGTTTGGCAGGCATTGCCTATACGCAATGATGTAGTAAAGCACAATTCTTTTCCTCAGGGAGCGAACAGCACAGTGAAGGTCACAGAGAAGTAAAAAGATATCACAACATTTCTGACGAGCCATTATTAGGAGAAAGCCAGAAGGATTAAGAGAGGGCAGATAAGGGGCTGTTACCCGGGCCTAGAGCAAGTGGTACAGGGAGGGCTTCCTGGTGGAAGCAACCCTGAAGCTGAGACTTGAAGTAGAAGGGCCTGATGTGAGGGGTGAGAGGAGGCCTGGTGCATGTGGGAACACAGTGTTTAAGTGAGGCTGGATGTTGGGTGTGAGGCAGCGAGCTGTGAAGGTGGAGGTGAAACTAGTGCCAGATCACATGAGACATGTTAAGGAGTGTGGGAGCTCTTATTAGCACTCGGGGGGACTGTGAAACAAAAGGCAGTTTGTCTGCAATAGTGTTCTCCCTCCCCTATGCCCAAGCCCCCCATCCCCCACTCCTTACGCAAATCTCACCTCAGGAGGCTCTCAGATTGGAAGGAGATCCCCAAAACTAGCTTACACGGTGGGATAAATGAATGAGCACAGCTTAAAGTACAATTGCATACACAGAGGAATGAAGCTACGGTCCCACATTTTAGAGATTACTGAGATCTTAGAGGTAAGTTCAGGTCAACTCAATTTACAGGTGAGGAAACAGAGGGACAGAAATGCTGTGGAATGGTCCCCAGGCTCACCCACAGCATTCAGAGCTCTGCCATGAGAGAGAGGAGATGCTTTGGGGCGGGGGGTCCCTTCAGAGGCTGTGGACTGAGGCCCTAGGGGCTGCCAACTACTGAGAACAGCCACTCTTACCTTCCTAAACACCTGGGCCACAAGCTCCGTGAGGCCAGGAACCTTGTCAGTGCCTAGTATGGCAGGGCACACAAAATACGTGCCCGTTAAACATTTACTAGAGGAAGGGAGGCCCCTGCTGCTGTTCTTCATGTAACGTGAGAACGTGCAAGTGAACCCCGGGTCTCCCGAAATGCGGGCACCAAGAAGCAGAATATGGTGCACGAAGAGTATTTTTGAAAGAGAAAGCTGGCAAATGATAGAAGCCAAGGAAATTGGACAGCTGCTTGCCATTTGAAGAATCAAATACTGAAAATATTTCAAATAATAAAAGAAAATCTGGAGGAATTGTGACTTAGGACCAATTTGGATAGGATTTTTAAGCAGTGAATGTTCAGATGTGTGGATGCTCATTTTCAAAACCTACATTGACTTCTTTTCAGAAAAGCCACAGGCTAGAAGAGCTTCCTTAGTCGAACTTGATGCTTTTGTTTTTAATGACACAACAGGTATTTCCGGGAACTGTGTGGTCTCAGATCTGTATTCATCCTGGTAGAAACACAGATTTCAAAACTGTCTTGTGAAAAAAAAAAAAAAAAAATTGGAAGAGTGCCACTCCTCAAGTGTTTAATTTCTTTGCATTTTCAATTCCAGCAGATGCTACCAACCAACACATATGCAAGAATGGCTAAAGGTTGCAGGAAAATGGTAATTAAAATCATCCTCATAAGGTGATTCATTTGTGAATATGCTACCACTGACTCAACAAGCCCATGTTAATTAAATCAAGGTTAACTAGAAAACAGGAGGAAAGGGGGACTTTAAAAAAGAGACTGGGCAGTGGTTGAGTCCTAAGAAAGACTGGCCTGAATCACTAGGTGTTTGTTGTAAAGAAGCACTTTTCCTTTGTAAAGTCTGGGAAAGGGCAAGAACTATCAGATAAGGAGCTACAGTTGCCTGTTCAGTAACCCTGAAACTCCTGGGGGCCTCCAGAGGCAGCCAGCTTGTCCCCGGCAGCTTGAATTTAACATACTTCCTGGTTTAGCATACCTCCAAATGCAGTCTAGAATCAAGAGGGGGCAGGTGCAAATGGGACAGGATCCCAGAGAGCTGTCAGAGTTGAGAGAGAAAAAGAAAGGGAGGAAGGCAAGAAGGGGGAAGGAGAGCAGGAAGGAGGAAGAAAGGATGGAGAGAGGATAAGAGAATGGAGAAAAGGAAAGGGGAAGGAAGGAAGGAGGCAAAGAAGGGGGTTCCTATTCCACAAATCTGATCATTGTTGACAAAGGACCATGGACATGAATTTTACCAAGTGAACACAAAAATAATGTAAGCTGCTGAAGTTTCTAGGAATTGTCATTTCACCACCCTTTTCAGGGCGTAACTGCTCAGGAGGTAAAGGATTCATAAATATTTTGAAATTCTATTAAAGCCTACATTAGGGTCTAGTACTTGGGAACATTAAAGAACAACAACCACTCCCAAGCTTCTGGGAGCATCTCCCCCTCTCGTTTCCTTCCATCTTCTCCCACAGAAAGGAGGAGTGAGTTTTGCTAAGGTCGCTCCCAAAGCTGTCACCTAAGCACACAGAACAAGGGCTGGACTCCTCTTTATCCGAAATCCCTGTTTGGGGTTCTCAGTGCTCATTACTCTGTCCTCCTGCTAATTTAGAATGCAGCCCTGCTCTACCACACTTTGAGATTTGCCAAGAGTCTAATCCAACCGAGTTGTGAAATCTGGACGCTTACATGGGAAAATCTGGATCTTAGCTGGAAAAGGGTACATTTTACACAAAGGGAACTGAATAGAAATTTGGAAAAAACCTGAAAAAAATTAGAGAATGCCTTGAAAACACTTCCTTCCCCTGGCCTTTGAGAAACTAGAAGCCACTGTCTTCCAAGTTGAAAACTCAGTTGCAGCTTAGGTGAAACGGGCTTCGTCCTGTTCTCCAAAGCAGATGATTGTCATATTTGACTATTCTCACTCAGAGTGTGTTCAGAACAGCCTGGCCAGTGCAAAATCCAAAAACATTTCACTCTCAGATTGCCGTTTAAAATGCCTCTCTTAGAATGGCAAGCCTAGACACGGCAAATGGCATTGTCAGCTTTACTAGACTTTTTCTAGCGATAAGAAGCTGGCACAGATAAATCCATGCTATATTTCTTGGGATGCAACTTAATTTTATTTTTTTCATTTTTAAGGGTTAATAGGGGAAAATATTATTCAGGGTGTATATTAAAGGAGAGTTTGGGATCAATCCATCTTGGTGTTACAGCGGTATTCACTCTCTGTGGCAGGGATGAGTCACCATGTTGAGAGTTGGTAAATACAGAATTGACATCTTGCTTAGAGGAACCAAAAGGTTCTCAGAAAGGCAGCCAAGGCTGCCAGGGCGGGGCACTCTCTTCACCTGGCTTGGTTGAATACAGTACCAAAGGATTCCTGGCTCAGCAGATTCCAACAGAAGATGAGGGGCCAAGCTCTTCCGAAGTGAAATAAGATCCAGTAAAGGGAGTACACTTGATTTAGAAAAGAAGTGTGGCAGGGCAGACAGGAGCCTGAAATCAGAGTCAGATAATCCCAGGTCTAATGTATCCCTCCTCCGCGGGCGAAATGTTTACAGCCTGAATGTTCCAGTCATGGGAGACGGTCATGAGTTCAAACAATTTTCCTCTCAAGGCAGCTCTCTGGGCTACAAAATAAATTAATATGACAGTAAAATGTTTTGTCTTCATCCTTTTGATTCCAGAGACTAAATACATGACAATCAACCTATCTCCTCGTATGGAGGACTTACATACAGTGCCACCCATGAGAAAGGTACTGACAATTACCCAGTGACCAAAACCTTTGGAGAGGGCAGGAAAAATAACGGTAATTTTTCATAGAACTGAAACGTGTAAGAGAACAGAGCAAGGTTTTCCAACCTCTCCATGTGCCAGTTTCCTGCCCTGTGAAATTAATTCATTTAACAAATTTACTGAGCTCTCCCTATTTGTCCCTGGGGGCTGAGGATTCCACAATATGCAAGATAAACACAGACTGCACAGCCAGTCCCTGCCAATTCCAAACCTTGACAATGGCCCTGAACCCTCATCTCCCCTTTCCCTCTTCATCAGAAGAAGCCTAACGTAACTCTCCCAGTGCACGGCATTACAGTCAGGACTGCACTCGGAAGAGTCCTCTCGGAAGACTGTCTCAAACTTGAGCCTGACGTCGAGTTGATTTGCTCCTCATTTAACATACAACCCCTCTTTTAAGAATAATATGCTTACCAGTGACAACGAGTATCTCCCTGACTAAAGTTTAGTCCAGCTCTTCTGTATCCTTTTTCCAACTAGGTCTCAACTTTTGGACTTTCATGTCCATCTTTGCCCAGTTTTAGCATGAATTCTGTCAGTGGTTTAGCCAGAATCCCCTACCCTTGATATATGATCACCTGCCTCACCCACCACCGTCCCCCAGCTAATAACTGATGACCCTGAACTGCCGTCTGCAAGAATCCTGTTAGGTCAGTTAGCAAGAATCACCCTACCCTTTGAGTAATTTTCCATCCAAAGACCCACTACTTTGCTCCTTGACTATAAATCGCCACTTATTTTTGTGGTACTTGGAGGGGAGCCCAGCTCTATAATGAGGTCTCTTCTCCCTTACTGCCGTAGTCCTGAATATAATCTGTTTTTACTGCTTTCACTACTGTCCAGTCCTGGTTTTCTCTGACACCAGTCACCCAAACCTGAACATAAATTACTTCAATCACCCCCTGAGATATAATCTTAGGCAGAGACCAGCTGTGGGAAAGAATTGGAGTTTTCTTTTGGGCGAAGGTGAGGGGGAAGGTGATTGCAGTGAGAAGACCTGGGTGGTGTGTCACAAGAGGAGGAACTGGACAGGCTGAAGATCAGAGCTCCAGAGAGCTGGAGAGAGGACTGGAAGAGGAAAGCAGGAAGGGGACCAAATGCACTGTGCCAGTGATGAGAGCTGGCAGCTCTCAGGAATGCTTCTGTGGCCAGAACAACAGCTGCTGCAAGGAGTACTGCAAATACAAAGGCACGCCTATGTCACAGCAATTTCCACTTTCCAGCATATTAACCCCATGCATAAAAAACTTGTTTTCTATTTTTTCAGACTAATTCAACTCACTTGATATAGCTAACTCAAGGTACCAAAGTTTTCGTATTGACAACTCAATACAAAACTTTCCAGGATTACTCAATGCTTATTTGAAAAGCTTCAAAAAATTGTAATTACAAGTACAAAATGGGGCTTCCCTGGTGGCACAGTGGTTGAGAGTCCGCCTGCCGATGCAGGGGACACGGGTTCGTGCCCCGGTCCGGGAGGATCCCACATGCCGCGGAGCGGCTGGGCCCGTGAGCCATGGCCGCTGAGCCTGCGCGTCTGGAGCCTGTGCTCCACAACGCGAGAGGCCACAACAGTGAGAGAGAGGCCCGCGTACAGCCAAAAAAAAAAAAGAAAGAAAAAAAAGTACAAAATGGCTGCATTTGGCTTCCTGAAAAAAATCAAACTATAATTTTTCTTACAATGAAAGTAATACTGTCTGTAATTTATTTATAAAGTATCTAGTGTAATGCAGACATGCATATTAAACACTATTTCATTTCATCTGACTAAATGTATAAATACATTACACCATCCAGACACACAGTTGAAACATTTCCCCAAGTATTCTTTAAACACAATGTGCAAGATTGCAATGGCATCATGACTGATAAAAATGACAAAGACGCTGTGAATCAAGTGAATAAAAAGCAACAGCATGAATTATTTATGCCAGTAATATTTGTAACCATACAAATTATATATTGATGTTATATTGGAGTGTTTAGTATTTTAGCTAACATACATCACACAATGCCCCCTCCCCGCCTCAATACTTAATTTTCTTGAAGAGCTTTAATTCAGTGGTACCACTTAGAACAGAACCATGGGTACAATGGCAATTTTTTTTTTTGGTTGTCTCAAAATATAATTTCTCTCTTATTAGGGGATTATTAGTTACTCTTATTAGTTACTCCACAAACCACAGCCATGGCTGGTGTTCTTTTATTACTTCCTATATGGAGACCACTGAATGACCTATGCTCGAGAGACTGGAGTTCCACTTTCTTTCATCTTCAGCAAGAAGGAGGTGTGTATGACAATCACCGCTGAAATGGTTTTTTCTCACTCCTGTATTAAGATCAGAGTGAAAACATTTTAAAGGAGGGGCAGATAAAGCAACTGTTCTAAGACAGGGGCCAAAAAGAGTTCCATGTATTTTGTATGTTTCAGAGAACTTTGAAAATAATGAACATCTAGAAGGATCTTCACTTCTTCACCTATGAGATCAATCATCTATGCTGATTCCTACACCTCAATAGAAAATACACTCACAACTACACACACAGGCACACACTCACGTTCACACTCATTTTAAGCAGTTCAATTCTGACCTGGAAACTGAGAAGATAAGGTTTTTTTCCTCAGTTAACGCTACCTTTCCAAGTTTGGAAGGAGCTACTCAGGTACTGCCACAGTTGGGCTGGACACCCACCAAACTGTGAGTTCCTCAAGGGTTGGGGGCAAGTGGGTCATGGCGGCACTCCCACAGCATCCACTGTTATTGAAAATACTGTGCAGTTATTAAATTGGAATGGATTCTCAATGAACAGTTGAACCCCTTAGGAAAGAGCTAGCAGGTGTACTACATCTTCCTCCTTGAGATCTACTTCCCTGCTCGCACAGAGATGAAACATACATGGAATGCACTAGAGAACGTCTGCCAACAGGGACAGGAGAGAGGCCAAAGGGAAGATGCCTGGTAACTTCTCCAAAAACACCCATCTCCTTAGTGAGATATCCCATCTAAATATCACAGCAGCAGTCACAAGATGCCCCAAGTAAAACTCATCTCTAATCTTCAACCTCATCCTTGAACTCTCTCTATGCCTTTTCACATGTTAATTTCACTTCCTGAAATACCCTTCCCCAACTTTGCTGGCTCCTCTTACAGCTGCCCAGCACACAAACTCCTGACAGGGTGCAGTGGTTACACCTGGGTTTGAATCCTGTTTCTTGGGTTTGAACCCAAGAGCATGAAGTTGGGTTTGAATCCTGTCTCTACCATCACCCAGTTGGGTGATCCTGGGGAAGTTTTTTCATGCTCAGTGCCTCAGTTTCTTCATCTACATAATACAGGTAATACAAGTTCCTGCTTCATAGGGCTATCAGGAAGGTTAATTGAGTTAATAGGTATAAAATGATTTCAATAGACAATGGCACATTCATAGGTGGATTTGGAGTGATGGTCCTCATTTTTCTGTTATTTCATTGCACAGCTGGACCCTGTAAATGTTCTTAATACAACACTCATTCGTACACCTTTCTGCCTCCTCTACTAAGATGAATTCAGAGACTGTTTGTCACTTCCCCTGCATCCTCTGAGCATGGCTCCTGATACAAGATCAAGACACACTACATGTAGCAGGGACGGGTTGGGTTCTAGCTTCCCCTAAGGACAATCTTATCCTCACTGTGTCTGGTTTCAAAGCCTGTCTTCAAGTTCTGTAATGACTCTGCTTCTAGTGTCCCTTTCCCACTGTGTTGCCTACTCTAATAGTTTTGGCATTTACACATCACTTGCATGTTTGTATTATTCTTATCATTTGCCTTCTTCATCCTCTTACCCTGTCATCTCACTAATCTTTGTAAAAGCCAATCTGATTATAATTTTTAAAAAGAAAATGGTTATTGGCTTCATTCAGATCATGAACATCAAGTTTAAGTTCCCTTGCCTGGCACTAGGATTCCTTTACAATAAGACCCTGACTTAGCTTTTCAAGGTCATTTCCCACAACCTGCCCTATACCCCTAACTCACCTTCCATTTCCTGTCTCCAAGCCTGAGCTCAACTCGACCTTCATTCTGGAAACACTCATGTCCATCTGTTAAAATATTATTCTTCACGATCAAAACCAAATAACATTTCCTCCATAAAAATTCTTTCCAAAATTAATCTCTACTTCCCATATAGTTTCAAAGCACTCTTTACAGAAAGGCTGTTTTTATTAAAGTATTTGTGACTGTTTTGACTTTAGTTATTTATGTATATATTAAGTTCTTAGAAAACAGAGACCATGTCTTAATCATGTTTGTATCCAGGAATGTGCTTAGAACAGTGTTCCACAACCTACTGTATATAGTTTTTAAATTGAATTAAAAAGGAAAAAATGTAATTGATGCCTGGGATGCTAATACTCACATCTGCTTATTTAAATTTTTTAATTAAGTTCCAATTAATTTTCATTCTCAGAATTACCCTTGAGTGTTAGATACTTGCCTGAACCCCACTATTCAATTATAAGACTCAAAGTCTCCTTTGTATGCTCTGAAGCATCTTGTACACAACTGGTGCTCAAAACATGTGTTGAATTTAATTGTTGAATTGTTTCTCCCTGGAAAATTCAGGCAAATGTGTCAAAAGGAGTCCACAAGATTACAGCCGCCATCTAGTTACGGTAAGGGTGCTGCGTGATGACATCAAGAGGAAAGAAAAGACAAACTACCTCCCTTTGGTGGTCCCTGGTTGCCATGCAAGCACATGCATGACTTACAGAACTGACCATTACTTTCCCTCAGTCCACCCTACTGGAGCCATGATTAGTGTTGGGATTGCCAAAGTCCTCCTGTTGAGGGTCTGCAGGCAAGATGTGAGCACCAAGGGCTTCACTGACAGAGAAGGTAATTGTAGTGTCAACCTCTGAGGAAGTCCAGGACCCAGAAGCCAGGCCTTTAACAAATGGGAAAAGGACTTCCAAATCTCAGTCATGGGTTAGAGTTCTTTAGCTGCGAGTCGCTAAGGGGCCTCTCCTAAGATGGCACCCTACACATGGAGACAGCTGGGAAGCCATGAAAAAACAGTTCTTGAAGAGGCTGCTCTCAGGCTGAGGAGGGAGAAGCCAGACAATTGTCTTGCTTTTACCTTGAGTTTACCTAATTTGTTTAATCTTGTGTTAATTGATGCTCCCTTCCAGTCTTCAGTAAAGTGTCCTTTAGCCATTCCAGCCGTCTTAAAGCATGAACAGTGGTGTGATGGTAAACGTTCACAACCAGCTCTCTAGGGGAAACACCTCTAGTGCTTGCCAATTTATGTGGTGTAAATGCTATTGCCATGGCCAATTTCAAACTACCGATGTGCTGTCAATAAACTCAGAGTTGGGAGGAGACACACACCATCAGCTCCAGGCAGTACCACCTGGCTAGAACACCCTTCACCTCTTCCCCACAGCAGTATCAAAGTCAGTGAAGGACCTATATAAGCAAAAGATTCTCCTTCAGCACAAACTTTGCTGGTATGAAGTTCTATTTTTATTATGGAGGGCAGTATACCTTTACCACACATACTCACATTCCAAGGGAAGAGGAAATTTGAGGTAAGAGCCAGCTGTGAATTAATACCAAAGCCTTCAGAGCCATCCACCTTTTGTGTACACAGCCTGAAAACACACAAAACTTGGTGAGACAGATTGGTTAGGTGTTCCAAACTCGGAAGCATAGCTGGCCACAATACCCTGTGTCCTTGCTGTTAAGCCTAGACACATATTTCTAGCCAATCAAATGTGAACAAAAGCGATGTGCAATCTTTCCAGGTTTGGCTGTAATATTCTACCAATAGAGTCTCTTTCTCCCCACCCAAATATTTTCTCTTCCACTGGCTTGAAGCAGACAAACACTGAAAGATATATTTTTTAAGTGGCAGAATCACAAAATGGAAGGAGTCCGGGTCTCTGAATCACCTTCGGAAAAATAGCTGCTCTTCTTCCAAGGAGCACCTGTTTTGGACATTTCTTAAGCAAGAAATAAGCTTCTAATATATATGAGCCATCTAAGGGTTTGTTTGTTTAGCAGCTAATGTTAACCAGTACATGTAGCAATACCTGCCATGATCCTGTGTCCCTACTGGGGATCATGAATACTGGAAAAAAATTTCCAGGCACAGCTAAAGAAGAATTGAAAAGAGTCCAAGGCTCTTGATTCACAAAATGCACTCTGTTCATTTTGACTTGGCTACAATTTGAGCCCTTGCTGAGAGATTTTTATTGTTGATATTTTGTTTGTTTCTTTTAAAGATTGCCTTTCACACTAACTACTCTATATGAGGAGAGGAAGAAGAAATCAGAAAAGATTTTGAGAAGGTCAAGTGAATCAGAGCAATGTTCCATGCCTCGCTGATTACACTGTACCTGCTCTACCATGTGTTTGCATTTAAACACATGTACATATGCTCAGATAATAAATGATAGTTAAAAGGGAATAAAACAACAACATATTTTAAACTATGCCTATGTCATTTTCACAAGCTGGAAATGTCTACTAAAGATTTTTTAAAGCTGTATTTTGAATGCTGCCAAACCTTATCCAAAAATCAGTTTATATTTGTTTACATAATTATGAGAAAGCAGTGGTAACACATGAGTCTATTCACCCAATTTAAATGTGTCCCCTTTTGCACGAAATTAAAGTTACATATATTTAGAGTATATTAAATATTTTATTATATTTGCATAGGGGTTGGTCTGACAACTTAACCTTAATATAAAATCATAATATAATAAATACTATAATATACTTAACATATTATACCATATTATATTCGAATATATTACATTTGCACTTTAAATCTATTTAGTTATTTTCAAAACCTGCCTTGCTGTCAGCCCTAGCTCCTCAGTGCCCTGATGGGCAGGGACTGTGACCCATATCTAAGCTACCCACTGCATCTCACACAGTGCCATTCTATGGTGGGTACAGCACTGTGGGATGAATGAGTAAATACACAGGAAAAGTAATTTTCCAGGGACTCATTCGGATTTTCATTAGCAGTAATCCCTTTTTAAACATCTGATGAGTCTCTCTTCCCTTTTAAATTCACACAAGTGGTCCTGAATGCACACAATTGGGACCTGCTAAGGCCAGGGCTGTCATAGGAAGCCATCTCCAAGAGGAGTCCCCAGCATCTATTTATGGAGGTCAAATTTGAGTGTTAGATCATGGGACAAGAGTAGCTTGTAGTCAACAGAATTATGCGTATTTCGACTTGATAGCCGCTGCCTCCCTTTTAATCACTCCCCAAGGTTAAAACCATGTAGTTCAACCATGTAGTTCTCATTACATTTTGGTTTAATATACACAGTAGCCTACTTTGTGCTCAAAGAGATTCTCCCATTTCAGACAGAAGTGTTCTGTCCAGAGGGATGGACTGGAAAGACCATCACAGCCTGGACATGGGTCACCACTTAGATGCTTTCCCATAACAGCAAATATGTTCCAGGTTTCTGAAGATGAGTCTGGACAAGCTTCCTGGAAAATCCACAAGTACTTAGAAGGGGATGATGTGCAGTGATCACATGGACACTTATCCAAATAAGGGATGTGGATGTAGCGAAGTGACCAGCCCACACTCACACAGGGAGTAAAGGGTTCAAGTGGAATTCCATGTGACAGGCCACCACCAGGACTACATCTGAGAAGCCTCATGAGAACCTTAGGTCTGACAATTTCTGAGTTTGTAAAAAGGCTTAGAAAATTACCTTCAGTTAAAAAAGCAAAAGTCTACAGCTTTTTAATAACTTTTTTACCCTAGAAGCTCAAAATTTATCACTTGTGTATGTGTTACTTAAAAAAACAAACAAACCAAAAACTTGTTATTTAATGTGATTTGATGTAATAAAAAATGTGACTACAGCCTAAAGAAATTGGCATGGGAATGATAGAGACTTTCTGACAACTGACAATGAACCACGGAAACTATTTGTAATGTTTAGTTTTCTCAGGAGGGAAATTGGAGTAAGAAAATCTGTGAATTAACAGCTTGATTTACTTTAAACTTTCATGAAGAATCCTGGAACATCAATAAGACATAAGTCTTCCTAAGGAGCTGAGCACTGACACCCCAGACCCCCAAATTTTCTCTGTCCTCTTGTAAAACATACATGTATATTCATAAAGGCCCAATAGAAAATGGGAGAGAGGAAGTGAGTTAGCAGACTGTATCAGCAATGCCTCACTCTGTGTTTAAGGTGAAATAAGCAGCCCAAAGTCCTATATCCCACAGGGAGACCAGCCAGTGAACATTCTTTAGCATGCAGGGAAAAGCCTTAGCAGAGGGAAAAGCACAGAAGACATATGAACACCCTCATTCTAATTTTCTGTACTCCTCCAGTTAATTTTGGATGTTTGGAATTTTCAGGACCAAAAAGCAAGACACAATCATGTGTGGGTCACTCTAACGTATCAAAATACAATTTATTATCAAAGCTATGGATAAACCCATTCTCTCTCTCAGCTTGCATGTAGGGATAGGGGCCAAGGAAGGAGTAGAAATCATCTCAGAAGCAACGGACAGCTTTTGGCTGACTAATGAATAAGGAGCGACCTCCTCCAGCCCCCTGAGTTTCTGCCAAGCATCACACAAGATAAGAGGAGAGATTAAGAGAGGGAAGTAGAAGGGGGAATGTTATAATGTAGTCTAGAAATATGGTCCTAGAATCCTGAGTTCCAATTAATTCTCACACGGATGAAGGCCAAATTGGCAGGCCAATCCATATACAGATATTAAATGGACAGTAGAATAAAATATTGTCTAAAAGCATTCAAGCTACAGGTGTAGAAAACAATATTGTGACTTCTGACTGACCACACAAGTTGGTTGTCTCTCTCTCAATCAACCCCACTAAAATGAGTTAAAAGATTAAAAATCACATAAATTCACATTTTTTTTAATGCAAAGGGCCCTGAAAAGGTAAGAGATCCAAACAAGTCTAGAAATCAGAAAAAAAAGATGGAAGAGTGATAATGAAATATGACAGAATAGTCCACAATGAGGAAATCCATGGAAAGGACCCAACTGACCTTGCAGAACTTGGCAACACTTGAGATTCCTTGTAGGACAAAGGATGAGAGTGAGATGAGGGGCAGGAAAAAGAAGTTATTTGAAAGCCTGTATATGCAACAACCAATCACTTACCCCAACCATGTGGCCCCTCCATCCTGCCAGCTAACATTCTCTTTCCCTCATGCCAGACCTTGCCCCTGCTCCCCACCCCATCCCCACCCAAAAAAGAAATTTATACCAATCTTCAGTAAAGAAATTGGAATGCCTCAGAGAAAAAGACTCCACATAAAGCTCACATAGAGAATCACAAAGCCGCTGGATAATGGTGTTACTCTTCAATATGAATGGATAAACATGATAAATGAGGCAAACCTCCAACACAGAAGAACACAAACAAGATAAATAAATGGGAGGAAAATGGTCTTAAAGAAAATACAAATAAAACAGGCAACAGAAAAGAACCTCAAATATCCCAATGAGAGTCAAGAAAATATATCCATAAAACCAGAAAAGAATGCTATAGAAAAAGGGGAATGAGCAAGCAAGAAAAAATCCTGTTGATTAAAAATTACTTTTTAAATTAAAAATTAAATAGAGGATGAATCAGAAAATATTCTCATTTCTCATAAAATCATGATGTAATTTCAGAATTTGAAGTCATCACAAAATGTGCCTTCATATAAAAAGAAGAAAAGAGGAAAACTGGTCCTCTAAGGGGAATAGAAATCACAGAGGAGTAAGAATTAGACTTTTCGGGAGGCTGGAAGACCGAAGAAAAATCACATTCCCACTGAAAAGTCACTCTTTCCCTCTACCCCATTCTTAACAGGCACCCTCCCAATCCCTAAGAATGGAACCAAAGGAAAATGACATTCATCTTAGAATTCTATATTCATCCTGATAATCAATCCAATATAAGAATAGAATAAAAACATCCTCGAACACTCAAGCACAAAGTTAGGCCCTTGACACCTTTTTGTAGAAAGGTAAGTGAAGATATGTACAACCAGAATGAACGAGTGGCCATTGAATGAAGACAGGATGATTTTGTTGAACGAGTAGATCTGAAGCAGGAAACGCCCAAAGGACAGGTGGCCTAAAGAGCCGAGGGACAAAGGACCCTGGGGAGGAGGACCTGGGGAAAAGGGCACAGTTTACTTTACACAGAAGTAAACTCTGTTGTGGGAATCACAAAATTGAAGTTGTGATTAAAGGGTGAAAGGGCAGGAGAAAAAACAGCATTTGGAAATTCCATGAAAATAGAAAGCTACAGAAATGAAATTCTATGAGCCTTGTTCCACAAAAGTAAAAAGAGGTGGGGAATGCAGGAGAGTTAAGGTCCTAATTTTACAAAATGGGGAATCTAAAAGATTCTGTTAGTGAAAAGTCATCAAGCTGTGTACTTAAGAAGTGAACTTCTTGGTATGAATATTTATTTCAGTAACAAGTAGAGAAACAAAAAATAACAATTACATTGTGTGTATGGAAGAATGGGCACATGAGAATATCAGTGAACTAAATTCTCACCTATCTTAGCAGAAAGCCAATGGATGTCTAAAACTAATAAATTAGGAAACAACAATAAAAGCCTTTACATTGAGATTTAAAGGCAATATGCAGAAAAAAAATATCTAAAGGAGAAATAAGCAGTCATATTAGGGTACAAGTCTAGGAAGTAGTAAGCAGAAGTTGGCTGCTTTTAGATGCATACTGGCATTTTTTCAGGTATAAATGACATAAAACATTATATTAGTTTCAGGTATACAACATAATGATTTGACATTTGTATACATTGTGAAATGATCACCACAATAAGTCTAGTTAACATTCATCACCATACATAATTACAGAATTTTTTTCTTGTGATGAGAATTTTAAGATCTACTTTCTTAGCAACTTTCAAATATCCAATACAGTATTATTAACTATAGTTGCCATGTTGTACATTACATCCCCATGACATATTTATTTTTTAACTGAAGTTTGCCTTTAGACCCCTTTCACCCATTTTGCCTACTCAAGCCCTCTATCCTTGGCAACCACTGGTCTTTCTCTGTATCTATGATCTTGGTTTTTTTTCTTTTTTTTTTTTTTTTTTTTCAGGTTCCACATATAAGTGAGATCATATGGTATTTATCTTTCTCTGTCTGACTTATTTCACTTAGTATAATGCCCTCTAGGTCCATCCATGTTGATGGATGGCAATATTCTTTTTTGTGTGTGTGTGACTGAATAGTATTCCATTGTATACGTGTACAACATCTTTATCCATTCATCCATTGATGGCCACTTAGGTTGTTTCCGTATCTTGGCAATTGTAAATAATGCTAAAATGTACATGGAGGTACATATATCTTTTTGAGTTAGTGGTTTCCTTTTCTTTGGATTAATATTCAGAAGTGGAAATATTGGATCATATGGTAGTTCTATTTTTCATTTTTTAAAGTGCTTCCATACTGTTTTCTATGGTGGCTGCACCAATTTATCAATACATTCCCCTCAACAGTGCACAGGGTTCCCTTTTTGCCACATCCTCAGCAACACTGGTTATTTCTTGTTTTTTTTTTTTTGTTTTTTTTTGTGGTACGCGGGCCTCTCACTGCTGTGGCCTCTCCCGTTGCGGAGCACAGGCTCCGGACGCGCAAGCTCAGCGGCCATGGCTCACGGACCCAGCCGCTCTGCGGCATGTGTGATCTTCCCGGACCGGGGCACAAACCCGTGTCGCCTGCATTGGCAGGCGGATTCTCAATCACAGCGCCACCAGGGAAGCCCATTTCTTGTATTTTTGATATTAGCTATTTTAACAGGTGTGAGGTGATATGTCATTGTGGTTTTGATTTTCATTTACCTGATGATTAGTAATTTTGAGCATCCTTTCATGTACCTATTGGCCATCTGAACATCTTCTTAGGAAAAATGTCAGTTCAGATCCTCTGCCCATTTTTATGGGGTAGTTTGTTTTTTTTGTTGTTGAGTTATATGAGATATTTATATATTTTGGATATTAACCCCTTACCAGATATATGATTTACAAATATTTTCTCCCATCCAGCAAGTTGTCTTTTCATTTTGTTGATGATTTCCTTTACTGTGCAGAAGCTTTTTAGCTTGATGTAGTTCCAGTTGCTTACTTTTGCTTTCCTTGCCTTTCCTTTTGGGGTCAAATCCAAAAACTCAAAACCAAGAATGATGTCAAGGAGCTTACTGCCTTTGCTTTCTTCTAGAAGTTTTATACTTTCAGGTCTTATATTCAAGCCTTTAATCCATTTTAAGTTAATTGTTGTGTATGGTGTAAGACAGTGGTCCGGTTTCATTCTTTTGCATGTGGCAAGACTGGGCATATAAAAGTGGTGAGAGTGGCCATCCTTGTCTTGTTCCAGATCTTAGAGGAAAAGCTTTCAGCCTTTCACCATTGAGTGGGCTTGTCATATAAGACCTTTATTATGTTAAGGTCCAGTTTTTCCATCACCATTTATTGAAGAGACTGTCCTTTCCCCATTGTATATTCTTGGCTCCTTTGTCATAAATTAATTGACTATATGTATGGATTTATTTCTGGGATCTCAGTTCTGTTCCTCTGATCTATGTGTCTGGTTTTATGTCAATACTATGCTGTCTTGATTACTATAGGTTTATAATATATTTTGATATCAGGGAGCATAATGCCTCCAGCTTTGTTCTTTTATTCAAGATTGCTTTGGCTATTCAAGGTCTTTTGTGGTTCCACGTGAATTTTAAAATTACTTGTTCTATGTTTGTGAAAAGTTCCATTGTAATTTTCAAAGGGATTGCATTGAATCTGTAGATTGTTCTGTGTCATATGGACATTTTAACAATATTAATTCTTCCAATCCATAAGCACAGAATATCTTTTCATTTATTTGTGTCTTCTTCAATTTCTTTCATCAGTATCTTATAGTTTTCAGTATACATGTCTTTCACCACTTTGGTTAAATTTATTCCTTGGTATTTCATTATTTTCATGCAATTGTAAACGGGATTATTTTCTTAATTTTTGTTTCTGATATTTCAGTATTAGTGTACAGAAACACGACAGATTTCCATATACTGATTTTGTGCCCTACAACTTTACTGAATTCATGTATTAGTTCTAATAGCTTTTTAGTGAAGTCTTTAGGGTTTTCTATATATAAAATCAATGTCATCCACAAATAGTGACTGTTTCCCTTCCTTTCCAACTTGGATGTCTTTTATTTATTTTTCTGGTTAGGACTTCCAATACTATGGTGAAAACAAGTGGCAGGATAGGGAATCCTGTTTTGTTCCTGATCTTAGAGGGTTAGCTTTTAGCTTTTCACCATTGAGTATGAATGATGTCAACTGTGGGCCTCTCATATATTGCCTTTATCATGTTACGCTATGTTCCCTCTATACTCACTTTGTTGAGATGTTTAATCTCAAATGGATGTTGAATTTTGTCAAAAATGTGTTCTGCATCTATTGAGATGATCATATGATTTTAATCTTTCATTTTTTTAATGTAAGTATCACATTAATTGATTTGCAGATGTTGAACCATCCTTGCATCCCTGAAATAAATCACTCTTGATCATTGTGTATGATAGTGCTGAATTTGGTTGGCTAATACTTTGTTGAGGATTTTTGCATCTCTGTTCATCACAAATACTGGCTTGTAATTTTCCTTTCTTGTGCTGTCCTTGTCTGGTTTTGGTTCCAGGGTAATGCTGGCCTCGTAAAATGAGTTTGGAAGTAGTCCCTCCTCTTTAATTTTTGTGAAGAGTTTGAGAAGGATTAGTATCAATTCTTCTTTAAATGTTTGGTAGAATTCACCAGTGAAGCCATCTGGTCCTGAACTTTTGTTTGTTGTGAGTGCACTAGCATTATTATAACTAAAAAATTAATTTTAAAAAAAGATAGTATTGTTGTATATGTACAATGTATTGACAACTTACAAGATAAATAAATTTCTGTGATCTGGTCTGGGAAATGAATGGTCATTTATAACAAGTGTTGACAAACTCAATCTGGTTCATTGCCTGTGTTTATAAATAAAGTTTTATGGGAACACAATCACACACCCATTTATTTACATATTGTCTAGAACTGCTTTCTGCTACAACAGCAGAGGTAAGTAGCTGCAACAGAGACTGCATAGCCCACAAAACCTAAACTATTTACAATCTGGCCCTTTACAGAAAAATTTCACTGATCCCTGATTTGTAACACTGATTTTCTGGGAAAATGTTATCTACAGTCAACTCGATTTTTAGAGAAGAGTCAGTTTCTAAGTTGGGGGCTGCCTCTCTTATGAGCATAGGTCACCAAATAGAAATAGACATGTCCCAAGAGTTGATGTCCAATGTTTTCTCTTTGGGGGCATGTTAAAGATCCCAGTCTCCATTATACAGCAATGGGAAGAGTCTGTCATCACATTGTAATTCTCCTGACCTTTCAGATAACAGTAAGAACCTGGCTCTTGCATTTTTATTGCTACATGCTGGACATCACCTGTCAAAAAAACAGAAACCTTTACATGCACACATAAAAATGAATTTCTGCCTGTATCTCAGTGTAGATATTAGAATGAAGCCTATCAACATCAACTAACACAAGCAGTCAGCATTCTACGTCAAAGACACAGCAGCTGGGCATCAAAACACATACTATAGATTTTTTTTTAAAGATACAGTGGTCTGAATGCCATGTCCTTGGAATTTTTCATCACAGTCCTTTAAGTTGCCATATTGCATGGACATAAATCCAAATTATCGGAATAGAAAATAGGAAATAAAGTGATGGTCTGCTAATAAAAACATTTTTAAAAAATAGCAGTATTCCTTCTAAATGACAAGGGTTGACTTTACCTAAATTGTGTATTTAAAATGAACATCAAACAGTCACACCTCTTCAGTATTATAGTAGGTCTTTCTGCATAGAACTCATTTGACCTTCAAAAGAACTTACATTTGTGACAAAAATCTTTATTCCATACCAGCGATTCTCAATGGATGTGTGATGATAGAATATGTAGCATTCATTCCCTTAGAACTGCATCAAAATTTCAGGGTAGGAGGAGTCTTTTAAAATTGCACTTCCCCAAGTTAGTGAGAAATATTACTGTATTGATTAGAATCTGCAGCATTCCTCAGGAATGTCGATGAAAAAGATAGTACTACATAATTCTCCTCCACAGGAGAAAAAAAGACTCATAAAAAAAAGCAGGATCTCATCATTCTTAGTATTTGGATGAAAAGTTTATATGTAGATGTTTATGGACAAAACTGTGTATAACTAGCAAAAAAAAAAAAAAGGGTAAGCCAATTCTGAGAATAGGATGTTAACTTATTACCTCTGGCTTTAAATAAACTAAAAAACAAACTCATTTGAAGGTATCTACTAAGACATATGTTTTTAATAGGAGACTCCTATATATAGTATTTGTACCTGCTTTTCTTCACTTTATTATTATTACATCTTTCCATGTCCATAAACATAAATCTCTATTTTTAATGTCTTCAATTAACATCCTTGTACCCAGTTTAGACACACGTCAAATTATTTCTAGAAGCAAAACTAGGTTGAAGGGCTTGCGCCTTTTTAGAACCTTTGATAACAGATCTCCTGACTTCCCAAGAATTATATCAATTTGCCCTCCCACTACCAGTATACGACTGTGCCAGACAGTCACCCTTGTGCCAACGCTAGCTACTGACATTCATTTCCATAACTTCTGTTTTCATGACTCTCAAAGTTCATAATTTGGTCAGTGCTTTGTCTGAGCTGCTTTATCCAAGCACTTAACATCTTTCTCATCAGCAACAATGATGATGATGGTGGTGGTGGTGATAACAGCCACTAACATTTAGAACAATAGCTTTGTTCTAAGCATTTCACATATGTTATCTAATTTAATTGATACAACAAACAACTTTATGATGGGATACTATTATTATCCTCTCCATTTTACAGATGAGGAAACTACGGCACAGAGAGATGATGTAAATTGCCCAAGCCCACAAAGCTAATAAGAGGTAGAATTTGGATTCATGCCCATGCAGTCTGGTGCTAGAGTCCTTGAGAATCAACCTTGCCTTTCCAGGTATTAATACATACCTTCTTATAATCCATCCACCACATGGAAAAAGATTTACGAAACTAGAGAGATCACCATCCATTCCTACCTTTGGGAAAACAGGTACAGTTTCTACAGTTTTACAGATGTAAGCTTACTTAAATACAACTATCCAAGTACTTTCCCATCTGGATTCTCTTCCCTTTTAAATCAGAACCTATGCCCTGCCTGTTCCCACTTGGATACAGGACACTCACGAATAGATAGGCACTGACTCTCCATATCGTTCGCACCAGTGGGTCACATCCCTCAGCCTTGCACCTCTTGGATGGTCTTGCCCCTGCCCACTATCCAGATAATCACATGAAGCATCAGCTGAGCCTCAACAGCTCTTATAACTGCTGTGGTTCTATCTGATCACTGTAGATGAGGCTTTTGTACAGGGTAACAGACTCTTGGGTTTTAAGAGGCAATTGAGCATCATGTGCAAGGTCCCAGCTTCCAGGGTCCACCACATAGAAGCTGTGTGCCCTTGTGCCCTTGGACCAGATGCTTAATCTCTGAACGTCAATTTTCTGTAAGGATAAAAATAATTATAGCTCATAGAGTTTATATGAAAAAAGGTTCATAAAATGTTTAGCACTATGCCTGACACACAGTAAATTCTTGATAAATATCAATTATTGTTATTTCCAGACATTTCAAATGTTAGCTCCTTTTTGTTATTCCTTTTGATCCCACCTTGAGAATTATCATGATGTTATATAGTCCAAACTGTCTCTAAATTAAAACTGCCTCCAAAAGAACAGTTCTTCAGAGATGTATCAAAAGATGAAATAAAAGCATTCTTCACCTTAAAAGAAATCAATATTAATGCATAATATTATATAAAATTTTCTTAATATCAGGTATCTATAAACTTCAGCTTAAATGCTGTTACTATAAATCAGGGCTAATATTTTAATACTTATTACCCAATAAATATGAAGTATCAACATTAATACACTATGTATTAATATTAATTCAGTCAACTAATTATAATATTAATGTAATCACATACAATAACTACTGTAATAACAATAGAGAGATAGATATTTCATGTTACTATAATGCTGACTACGGCTCTACAGAAATACCTGATGACATCTAGAACAGTCAGTAAAACAGACGGTGCTGGGAACCTACTGAATAAATGGTCTCAGGCACACTTCCAGGAAGTATCCCTATGAAAAAGCAAGGGATTAATAATACCCTCATAGAATGCATAGCATTAAATACAAATAGTTCCTATCTATTATTGGGAAATATAATATTCTGGTTAAACTGAGAAGGATGAGATCCAGTCCCCCAATTTTGCTTGGATGGGAGCTACTTTCTATTTCTCTTGTGCCTTAAAAAAATAAAAGTACTCTGAAGGTGAAACACTAGAACGGAGGGGAAGAAAGGCAGGAAGCAGCCTCCCATGCCCTTTCTCATATGAAAAATCCAAAGTTGGCGAGGAAGAGGAATGGCATTACACAGTCAACAAGCTTTGATCATGTTAGACCACAAACAGAAATTTCCTCAGGGTAGCAAAGTTCAGAAGAACTTTGCTTTCAAGCCAGATAGATAGGGGTTCAAATTCTGATGTTGCTATTTACCCTCTGTGAAATAATGAAAAAGTTACTTCTCTTCTTTCCGTCTCAGTTTCTTAATCTGCAAATGGGGAGAGTAACAGAATCTACCTCATAGGGCTGTTGTGAGGATTAAATAAGTTAATACACATAAAGTGCTTAACACAGTGCCTAGAGTCCAAATGAGCAAACAATTCATTTTAAATACCATTAATATTTCTGATATCTCAACAGTTAACTCTAAAACTGTACAAACTATACATTACTTTGCTCTCTTACACATACATATACACATTTATATACATCTCAGACAGCCCTGTGGATCTTCCGTACCTGAAGGTCAGTAAGGGCAATGTTTACCGCCATTGTACAGTACAATTTAAAAACTGTGATTCTGTGAACTGGCACCCTGTGCCCCACTCATAGCACAGGCTTGAGATGTGATCTAGACAATGAGTGTCTGGGCTACAAGACATCATCCAGGCCACAACCAGTGTCTTCAATTCCGGTACATATTACAATCTTTGGTTATCGTCAAAATAACATTTTGCTCACAGCATCAGGCCAAGATCTCCATCCCAGTGAGTCACAAAGAAGAGAAAGAAGAGCCAGCAGGAGTATTTATAGGTCACTGACTTGAGGCAAAGCCAAAAGCATTTTTTTAACCACCATGTCTGCCAAAGGAACTATCTGTGGATTCTCCTAATGGTATCTTGAAGCTTTTTAAAATAACAGATGAAACTGAAAAGAAAAATAGAGATATCAAAACAGCTATACTGAACTATTCTCTGAAGCTCATGACAAATGATGTAAAAATCTCAGGAAAAAGACAAACTACTATCTTTCTGTAAGATTCAAAGCAGAAACTTCGAATGTCAAACTCCATGAAAGAGAGGCAAGAGGAGAGACAGCACCTGAGGTGAACAGAACCCTCATCTTCTAACAGACTTGGACAAATGCTGTTCTTAATTATTCCAGGGGAATTGGTGTAGGTGGGCTCCCCAGACACTGGGACCCAGCTTATGTCAGCTGCACCATGCGAGTGGGACCCTAGCACACACAGGTCCCCTTCCACACTACCTTCTTATGGAAACTCTTATGAATAAGAAAACAGAGGCCTTTATAGAAGAATAATTTTATCTAAACTGTGTAAACTGGAAGCTTTTCAGTGTCTTGTGGAGGAGTGGAGGGATGCTAAATTTTATACTTTTAAAAAATCTCATGTAATGTTAGCAACTGACCAAATTCTCCTTGAATTTCATATGTACCAGGAAAAGGAGCTAAGAAAACAGTCTTCTGAAATGTTTCCTGGATTCTTTCCTCTTTTTCCACAAAAATAGAACTACCCTTTTTCTTTTTTGATGGGAGATGAGGATTATATATGAGATTTGGCAACCTCAATGCACATATGAGAAAGCCAATTGTATAACTACAGGAAGTAGATCCCCCGAAATTATTCACTTAGGAGAATTTCAAACTTTGCTGCTAATGCTTCAAAATAATAACCATCACCATCACTGAATGCTCCCTCTCACCAAGTTGCTGAGGAGTTCAGTCTTGCTGACTACCAATTAAGGCCTCTGAAAAAGAGAGGCTTTTGGCAGCCAGACAGAGCTGGCCATTCAGGAGAAACCATAACTCCTGTCCTCTGTAAACCAAGGAGAGGAGGAAGTAGAATTCTGTGTAGCCGGAAAGAAACTTTATAGATACAGGGCCATGGGGACGGCAGCTGAGGAACAGGAATTCCCACCACCCAAATAGGGTTCTGGAAGCCTTGGTAAACTGCCAGGCACTGCAACACCAGTAATTGGTTCCCATAAGTTCCTCAAATTACAGGAACTAGAGGAAGCCAGGCAGATATGGCGCTGCATGGGGATGCAAGGAGACCAATCTCCCCAGAATTAACGTGGGAACTGCCTCTCCACCATCTTCGGGTCTCCCACAACCCCCAAAGGTTCCTTCAGGTGGACATAATTTGGGTTACTTGCTGGACAGAGTTGTGGCACAATTTCATTCAACTGAATGGTATCAATATCTCATCTCTCAGATCCAAACTTTCGGGGTTTCACTAATATTTGCTCATCATTCAATCAGAAATATCAGCATCACCTGGGAACTCGTTCATGAATGCAAAGTCTTGGCCCCATACCGGACCTATGATTGAGACTTTCTGGAAGGGGCCCAGCAATTTCTGTACTAACAAGTTCTCCAAGACATTCCAATGCACACTGAAGTTTCTGCACCCCTGAGCATCCTAGAGCATCACAAAACTTAGCTTTGAAAACAACATCTGGATGGATGTTGGGCAATAGACAGGTACATGAATAGAAGAAACCCTCTCTGTCCACAGCTGGTTTCCACTCCGGAATTATTTTACTTAATTGTTCCCCTTTGCCAAAAATGTCCCCTCACATGCAGCCTTTTATAATGAGCAATCTATTGCCAATAGCCAGTCTTTAAAAAAATTCCCCTATCTTTGCAGTTTCTCTCAAAATTGCACATTATTTAAGAGGCCTGTCTTTTACACATTTTTTATAACTCATAGAGTCATACAAATCTTCCACAAGCTCCAGCTAATATGAACTAATACAATAATAAGTAATTTGGGGAGCAAACACTCAAATTAGTAAGGTCTGGTTTCCTATAGATTACCAAAGGGTGAGGAGGTGGAAGGGGGAGAATTCAGATAAAATACGCATTGACTAAAAGGCAGAAAGGAAGCAGAAAAGTTATTCTGAATAGATGCCAAGGTTTTGTCACACGCTTACAGTAAGAAAAATGTAGAGTAGGGAAAAGTATTTTTAAAACCTTCTTTCCTTGAGAACTAAGTTAATAATAGCCCTGCTTTAAGATATTAGGTAAACACTTTTTCATTGAAAAACATTAGGCAAACACAGAATATGAGCATGAAATATGCCTTAAATTATTTAAAGGATACAGACTATTTATCTTCTATAGACAGGAATTACCTGTCTTCAATGATAAAATTCAAGCAGATAAATTTTTGATAAAACTGTTATCTTTATAAGCTGTTAATAATGTATCATTTATACCCAAGGCTGGGACAAACACATCAGCCATTGAAATTCCTCAGCAATATTCAGGCTGCTGAATTTGTTAGCAGTAGCTAATATGCTAGCCTGCCTGATTTTTAAAAAAAATAAATGTATTTATTTATTTTGGCTGCTTTGGCTCTTCGTTGCTGCACGCGGGCTTTCTCTAGTTGTGGTGAGCGGGGGCTACTCGTCGTTGCAGTGCCCGGGCTTCTCATTGCGGTGGCTTCTCTTGTTGCGGAACACGGGCTCTAGGCATGTGGGCTTCAGTAGTTGTGGCACGCGGGGTCAGTAGTTGTGGCATGCAGGCTCTAGAGTGCAGGCTCAGTAGTTGTGGTGCACGGGCTTAGTTGCTCCGCGGCATGTGGGATCTTCCCAGACCAGGGCTCGAATCCACGTGCCCTACATTGGCAGGCGGATTCTTAACCACTGCGCCACCAGGGAAGTCCTAGCCTGCCTAATTTTAACTGCATTTTCTCAAAGAAAAAAGTTGATGAGAAAGCAAGAGTGTAGAGATAATGTAATAGAGAAGGTGATGAATAAATAATAATAATTATTAAGAAGCACCCATTTTCATTTTCAATCTATTTGTCAGATGTTAATAAAATTAATCCTTATTCTTCCATTTGGCAGATAAGAAGGCGTATCATAGCAGTTCTTAGCCCTGGCTGTACATTAAACTACTCTCCTGGAGAGCCTTAAAAAAAACCCTACCATCCCCACCACAGAACAACTGGACCACAATGTCTGGGGATGAGGCCTGGGCATTGGTGGCTCTGGTGCTTTATTAGGCTTGACAAACACTGTTCTAGGAGAATTCTTTATGAAAATCAGTTTGAGACAAATTGGCTATTTAGGGACTTAGTCACTGAGTGGACTGGTCCACTCCATTTCCGAAGCATCAGGAATAGGACACAGTCTTATTCGCCTTAGGTTTCCTGGGAGATGTCAAATATACCCTACGGTTATGAAGGAGAAAAAAATACGTAATTCAATATTTCCTGGTTACCCTTTGGTGGGAGGAGAGGGGAATATGCTGACGGTGAGCCATTGAAATAGCACATCTGGATTAACTAAGATGGTAAAGGGAAAAGCCAGAGATCCGAGTTATCTGCTATTCTCAGAAATGTTCTTCCTTCTCCTTCATCATCACCATCATCAGCACCATAACCGATACCTAAGGAGGCCCTCCTGTCGTAAGTACTTAGAACACAAACTGAAAGTAAGAGGTAACTCATGAGTGCCTTGACTCATTACCTGGAAATTAAAGAGAGGTGGGGAACCTATTCCGACATCTCTGGAAGAAGCCTACGTCTTCCAGAAATTCTATGTCATTCTTTCATAATCATATGTAATTCTTTCATATCAAAAGTATACATTGTAAATTGAGACATAAAGTTTTGAAGGCAGAAACATCACCTTGCAAAGCAAATAGATGTTTTAATATGTGTTCTGACTCAAGTAACATTACCTGATACCAAATACAAGCCACAGCCATGCAAAGTACTTCCATTTACACAATCTCACTTATGACACAATGTTGTCATTTGTAGGGCTGTGTACCATTTTCTAGTACAGGGAGATCTCTTGTAATAATCAATTACTGTAGAAGCTTTATGACACTAGAGTTGTACTCTATATTTCATATCTGTTTTTATAGCTTATTGTTGGTAAGATGGTCTATACGATGCCAAATCTTTATTCAGAAAAGCTGCTCCTCTTCATAATATTGTTCTCACAGAAAAACATATCTGCTTTAGGATAAATCACTCAGTGCTATTGTTTCCAGGAATATGTTAAGGGAGACGTAGGGGAATCATCTATGGTCCTCAAGCCAAATCAGGATGATGCCGGGTATCATATGCTGTTGCAAATCTTTCTTTTTTCCTAGCAAAAACTAGATAAAAATTCTCATTTTAATTGTTGAGAAAGTTTTCAACTCTATTACCTTAGTATATATATAATGTCAAATCCTATTTTCATCATTGAGCTATTTCAAATTCAATATAGCTAAACTTTAAATTCATTATAGCTAAAAAATAGCCTTAGTATATCTAATCAATTCATTTTATGAATTTTCCTTTGGTTTTAATGCAAACTCTAAGACAGTCACCCCAGTTGTACAGAACCTGAATCTAACAGGATTATGTGCCTATTGGCTTTAACGATTGGCTTGGTGACAACCATCTCTTCTAAAAATTTCCACTTAAGTGAAAATGATGTATTTTGGAAACTTACTAGAAATTTTACTATATTTCACAGTGATATGGCTTTAAAAGATTACAAGTTTTGATTCTAATCAAATCTTAGGCAACAGCAGGTCAAATAAGGTCTTAAATGTTGTTGAGTGCTTCACTCAAGGTTAGTGTTGCCAGTACTGATAAAAATATTTAAGATTACCAAAGTCAGTGAACTTCCTCCTTTACAGTTCTTCCCCTCTTTAAACTTATGAATCTCCTTCAATGATAACTTGTTCCAAGGTGGGTTAAAAAATTTAAGTTGTAACATGTACATTTTCATTGTAAGTGCCCTTTCAGAGGTAGTTCAAGAAGAATAAAGGGAAACCTCTCAAAGAGCTCATTACTTCAAGAATGGTTAAGGGGAAGTAGAAATAAAATGTGGTTAGGATTGCTCTAAATTGGGAGTTAGGACATCTGAATGGTAGCTCTGGTTCTAGGATGACTAATTGTCCCTCCCTCTGAAGTGGACATTAAACCTCTCTTGGTCTTGAAAACACCTGTACAAAGAGAGTATGAGAATGTCTTTCTCTAAGATTACTTCACACCTTTAAAAGGCTAGACTTCTAAGTAAACTTGGAATTTGGTTTTAGTAAGGTCTTAAAAAGTCTTCGTCTTTCCAATTAAAAATGTGCCATCTCCTATAAATGTCACTACCGGTCTGATATCCTGCCATGACAGTCTAGACATGAGACAGGAGAAAATGTGACAGGCTTATGTAAATGCTATTCCCATCCTCTCACTACCCTGACTTTGCCAGGAGCCAGCTCAATCCTGGAACACTTCAAAAAACATGTCCTTACCACTGAAGTTCTAGAATAGGGATTCAAAATTAAAGTGTAAGAGAAGGCTTCAGTTTAGATTTGAGCCCAGATATACGATTTCACACCTAGCTCTTACATTACCATTCATTTGGGCCTCAGTTTATTCCTCTGTATAGTAGAAAATAACAAGTCATTTTACAAATGCTATGAGATTTAAGTAGGCTAATATTTTAAGATAGAAGTAGAGGAATATGGGAAAAAGAGCTTCTAGCATCTTGGGCTCTTGGGAAGGCATGTACCATCTACCATCACCACGGGATCATGTAACTTGTTGCAACTTGTTATTCTCAAGTCCTCAAAAATATCTGTGGATGAATGATGATGACAAAGCAGATGTCAACATTTAAATTTGAAAACTTCAAATGGGAGGAAATGCGATGTATGTGAAGGGTAAGTTTAAATCCCAGCCAATCATCATTAACTACATGGTCTAAGACAAGTTACTCGACCTCCCTACATCTATTCCCCCATCTGTAAAACAGTGCAATTATAATTTTTCTCATTGGCATTATTTTGAACGTTAAATGATACATGACAGGTAAAAAGTCCCATATAGTACCTGGCACATAACTGGTACGTGATAAATGGCAGTGATTATTATGTAACAAAATCTGACTTTATTAAGAAAATACAAATATTCTGGACATCAGATCTCATTTATCCACTATTAATTATATTATGAGCTACCTCTCAGCCCCCCCATAGTAATCTTTGGCTTGTAACTTGCCAGCAGGTTATCTTTAAGAGAGGACAATCTGTATTCTACAGAAGACATGTGTTAAATATTTTTATTCATCTGAAACTTCCTAATCCTCATCACCTTAAGTGTTGAAGGAACAGCACTGTAACTCTGAAGCTCACACATTAATAGGAAATGGGGAAACACGGTGACAAAGTGCAGTACCTCTATGGGAAGAGTTAATTCAATGAAAGCAGCCAAAGAAGCAGAAGGAAGGAATGGTAAATCAAATATGATGATTCTATGACAAGCCCACAGAACCAAAAAAGACCTGTTCTCTAACGATGTTAGTCTATCCATAAAACAAACACCTCAATTAATTTTTTGAATTCCTTTTTAATATACCCAGTGGGTTTTTTATAGCTGTGCTCTCTGCAATATTTTTTTTCAGTGTTGCTCTAGAGAACATAATCCTTAACCTTTCACCATCTATTTAGGGTTAAAACAGTACCAATTTCACAGAAAATACAAACCCTGCAACCATATATTCCATGTAAAGTCCTCTCCCCCAATGCACTGTACTTCATGCTACAGTTGTCAAATGTATTACATCTACATATATTAAAAAGCCCACAATATAATGATATAATTTTTGTTGTAAATAGTCTTATGTATTTTAATCAAATTGAGAAGAAACATAGTCTTTTTCATTTATACAGGTATCTACCATTTCTGATGTTTTACATTACTTCCTGTAAAATTCAAGTTTCCTTCTCATAATATTTCTCTACAGATTAAAGAACTTTCTTCAGCATTTCTTATAATACAGATCTGCTGGCAATGAAGTCTCTTACATTTTTGTTTATTTAAAAATATCTTTGCCTCTATTCTCAAAGAATATTTTCACTGGACGTAGATTTCTGGTTTGACAGGGTTTTTCCCCTCTCTAGAACTTTAAAGATACACTGTTCCACTCTCTTCCAGCCTTCACAGCTTTGGACAGGAAGTCCACAGTCATTTGAATCAGTTAACCTGTATGTAGTGTGCCATTTTCCTCTGAATGCCCTCAAGAGTTTCTTCTTATCTTTAGTTTTCAGCAACTTGACTATAGTGTGCTTTGGTGTATTTTTTTTTTTTTTTTGTATTTATCTTGTTTGGGTTTCACTGAGCTTTTTGAATCTATAAATTTATGTCTTCCATGAAATTTGAAAAGAGTTTGGTTATTATCTCTTCAACCTTTTTTTGGCCCCATTCTCTTTCTCCTTTCCTTCTGGGATATTAAACATATTTTAGACTTTAATATTGTCCCTTAGGGTTCTGTTCACTTTTTAATCCCTTTTTTCTTTTTTTCTTCAGGGATAGTTTCTATTGAATTATCTTTAAGTTTACTGAATCTTTCCCCTCTTACTTCCATTCTGCTATTAATTAAGTCCATATGGAGGATATTTGTGTTTCAGATATTGTATTTTTTAGTTCTGAAATTTCCCATTTGTGCTTTTCTGTATTTCCTACTTTCTTGCTGACATTCCCTATACTTCCATTCATTTGTTACAAGAATATTTTCCTTTATATCAATTAAAATAGTTGTTTTAAAATCACTGTCTGATAATTCCAACAACCAGATCATCTCAGGGTTGGCTTCTGACCATTTTCTCTTGAGAATGGGTCATAGTTTCCTGCTTCTTTGTAGGCCAAGTAATTTTGGATTGTATACTGAACACTGTGAATACTACTTTGCGGAGACTCTTCATTTTGTTATACTCCTGTGAACAGTACTGATGTTTATGTTAATGGTAATTAACTTTGTTAAACTGCAAACTTTGTCTTGCCTGCTGTAGGTAACAGATCAAATCTCAGTTAAGTTCTTTTACTTTCACTGTGCTGCTTTGAGTCTGTCCAATGCTTATCAACCAGAGACTTGGGCAAAGTTTACACATACAACTGGAGCTTTCTTTGTCTGACTCTCTTCTTTCTGATACCCGCCCCCCTTACTTTCAGGTAGCTATGGTCACTCCAGCCTCTGTCCTTTTGTAACCCAGGCAAGAAAGATAGCAAGTTTCATCAGAGCTTCAGCTGTTCTGAGCAAGGCAACAACTGAAGAATGCTTTGAAGTCAAAGCTACAAAAACAGACAACTCAGATGCCCTTCTTTCAGATGCCCCACTGCTCTACAAAACCTGTTTGCCTTTTTTCACTCTCAAGAACTTTCAGGTAGCTACTTTTTAATATTTTGTCCTGAGTCATAGTTGTTATCTGTGGAAAGTTAGTGTGTTTGAAGCTCATTCTATCATACAAGGACTGGAAACCACAAATATCTCAATTTTTTAAAAATCTCAAAAAAATATATACGTATATTATCAAACTTTAAATGATGAACCACAGGCTGCCAAGTCTTTCTTTACCCACTTTAATCTCATTTTACCCAACCGTTTACAAGAGTCATATCGTGTTGGGTCTACTTATGATGGCCAATGAGCATCTTCTTTAAATTTTTTTTTTTTTTTTTTTTTTTTTTGTGGTACGCGGGCCTCTCACTGTTGTGGCCTCTCCCATTGTGGAGCACAGGCTCCGGACGCGCAGGCTCAGCGGCCATGGCTCACGGGCCCAGCCGCTCCGCGGCATGTGGGATCCTCCCAGACCAGGGCACGAACCCGTGTCCCCTGCATCAGCAGGCGGACTCTCAACCACTGCGCCACCAGGGGAGCCCCTATGAGCATCTTCTATTGTGCATTTCAGCTCACCCTCAAGCCTTCATTTATATCTGATCTCTGCTTAGTAGCTCTTTGTTTCCTAAGAGCAGGCTGTGCATTGCTGGTAAACCAGATGACATCAGGTGGCTGAGACACAACGTTAAATAGCACTGAATCACAACTCTTCTGATTCTGTCAAGGAATAAATCTCAGTTTGGTACTAATATGCCTTTAACACCTCTAATAGTGGCTAATTTCCCCCTTTTCAAACATAGAGACAGCAGGTCTCATGTGAAGAACCTTCTCCAGGCAACAGCATCTAGCTAGAAATGAATAACATTATTTTGTTTACACTTGATGTATTTTTAGAGTTACCTTCTATTTGTAGTGATAACTGTTTTCCATTTGTGATAATCATATGAAGTTTAACTTAAAAGTCAAATTCACAAAAAGTGAATTGACCATAAAATAATAAATGACAGTATTGGTCATATACAGGTAAGAATAGGAAAAAGATTTGTAGTAGACTGGATAATTCTAGTTGCTATAACAGATATCCCCCCATTTCCCAAATCTCTGAAGCTCAACACAACAGAACTTAATTCTTGCTCATGAAACTTCCAACTGGATGTTTTGATCTATCGTAGTTGTCCACATGTTCATTCAGAGACTAGGAATGACAAAGTCCCTACCAAGTTCAACACAGGAATTCTAAGATCACTTTGAGCATGTCTGGCCAGCAGTCAGGGAAGAGAGAGAACACACATGTCATAGAGTATGGCAGGTTTTTATTGGCCAGGCTTAGAAAAAATGTAGACCCATCTGCCCACATTACACTGGCTAGAACTCAGTCTATGACCACACTTAACTCTCAGAAGCTAGGAAATGGGTTTGATTCTATGCCCAGGAGAAAGAGAGTCTGGGGTTTTGGTGAGCAGCAAGTTCGGGAAACTGCACTAAAATCTGGGAAGCTCTGTACTAGGTTATGTTCCTTCAAAGCAGGGGGGAGGAAGGAGCCATCCGTCTCAGAAACCTCCTTTTTGTAAGGATGACTCTGGATATTAGTGTCTCTGCTTCCTGTTCACCTTCTAGCCCCCAGTATTAGGCTTCTACCCAAGAAATGCAGAGACAGGCCATTCTTAGAACTGTTCTCTTCACTTCAGCAGACTTCTCCCCACACAGGAACCTGGGGTGCTCACTCCAGCTCCACAGTGCTCAAGGCTCACTTCCCCCCATTTTCCTTCCTAGCAGTTTGGTAATCACAATTTACTAATCCTGCCTCTCACCCTGGCAGCAAAGTCTTTGTTATGGGAGAGTCCAATTAGCTAACCTGAGAAAGTAACCAGTGTTCACAGTAATTGAAAGCTCTTCCTCCCTTCCCTCCAGGGAAATTAAGAACATTTTACACAGTGGCTTCCTGGAGCTCAGGATGTTGTTTCCATTGTGGCCTAGTAAGATGCTACAACTGTGGCTCCTGCCTGGACCACCTCGGACCAGGGAGGGAGGGAGCCCAACAGGGAGGGTGGGACCTTCCTGATGGGAGGACTACACCAACCCCTCTTCTTGGGTGTCTGGCCTGTTCTGATTTGGCTACTCCCTCATGCAAGAAAGGGTGCCAGCTTTATAAAAGCAGGACATGCCCCTCTCCATGATTTTTCTTTGACCTCCACAGATCACAGGGGACTTGATTCAGGGTCTGACTTCTCTGCTTGGGCTCAGGAAATGTAACTGAATCAAATTCAAATTACTGATTCATCACCACTGAGACATTAGCAGTGATTTAAATTGTGTCCTACATCTTCCTTTAAAACAGTATATTTTTAAACAATCAAGAATAATAAGTGTCAAAGCTTTGTTCATTCCCAAAATGCTGTAATTGAACAGTCAACGCCTCACACTTGTCAGAGCACAGTGGAAGGCACCCATGGACGCTGGCCTTCATCGCACCTGACCGATGCTTGACACCCGCTATTTTAAATCCTCTGTTGGCAGAGTGCATCAGCAGACATTAATTTCTATAAATGTGCTTCAGAAGAGAAGCAGCCCCTGCAATAAACAAGTCTTTCATGAGTGTATCAATAAAATGCTATCCAGTGGAGAAGGCTTCTGATACTGAATCCTAAATCCACACTCCACACATTCACACCCTTTTAAGAAAATATGTGGAGCACCTAGATTCAGAGACAGTTTGGAGGTTCCCCACAACGTTTTGTTTGTTTATTTGTTTGTTACATTGATTTTAAGAACTACACCATCTACGTGATCTTCTCAGCTGCCTTGTCTATTCCTGCAGAGCACAAGGTGCTGGAGCCAGAGGTGTGAGTCCTGGATTCACCACTTTCTAGCTATGAGATTTGGAGTAAGTCACTTTATATAATATTTAGAATTTGCTTTAAAATTCTCTACCCCAAAAATAAAAGGGAAGCGGGGGTGGTGATAGAGTAGGTGAAACAGGATGGCCAAAATATTGATGATTTATTGAAGATGGTTAAGATATAAGTAATTCATTCTACCTACTTTCCTATTTGTTTGAAATTTTTATAACTAATTTTCAAAGGACACTTTTTATTATCTAGAGCATAAATAATTTTCCAAGTCCTTTTACAGAACAATTTTCTCTTCTATTCCAGAGATAAATGGTAGAGAACACATTGGGAATTCTATCCTTATTTTGCAGCACAATTTCTTTTCGGCTTCCCTGTTCTCAGATGTTAGTAATACAACAGGAAGGACTTTACCTTTTTTCCCTTCTACCATTCAGCTGTTCAGACGTAGGGAGAAATCAAATTCCCTGACGTGTATTTCACTGCAGTCCTTGCCTCTTACAGGCCAGTCGAGATCCTAGGTGTCTGGACATAGCTATAATTTGGTGTCATTCGCAGTGTTTGCTCTGAGATGCCAGCCCCTCGATACCTCCTCTTTCTAAAAGGGGAGCAATTGGAGGTGGGAGGAGGACAGGACAAGGGAAAGGATGCACCGCATTCCATTTCAAGCACCAACACAGAGATGTGTTTTTCTCCCCTTGACTCTTCAACATCTGGAGTGATCAAAACACAGATGCCACGCCCACAGAGAGAGGAGACTAGGGAGGTGATGTGTTGGTTCAGTATATACTCTTCTTTTTCATCCTCACCTCAACTTTCACATGTGAGTAATGCACTGAGAAAAAAAGATGGTTTCCCACTGGAGCTCCAATAGCGCCAACATAAACCGCTGGTTCCCCCCCGAGTTATATTAATATAACTGACTCACGGGTGACCTCTGTCAGGGTTGAATATGATCATGTCAAAATTGTGTATATCAGGGAAAGCCTATTTGAAACACTTTCCCCAAATTATCATTTTTACTTGTAACCCAACAAAATCTGGACATCTCTTTTATTGCTGACAGATTATATAAAATCCAGAGACTGTTTTCTGTCATGTCTTTGAGAAAAAATGAACTCTGAATATAATTTTATTACTTGTTTCGTATGTCTTCATCAGCTAAATTAACCTGGATCTGTTCTTTTAAATTATTTTAAGTGTAAAAAAATGAAATCAGTTTGAATTTTATGTGAAAAATTTAATAATGATCACTGAAGTAAAGGTTAAAAATACATTTAAACCAGCTAATATCAGCATCAGAAGAAGAGAAAGTATATAATGACAGTTCTAATTATTACATTCTCTTGTTTTGCACTTCTGAAGAACAGCAATTAAATCTCTACTTTGACTTATGTGGAGAGGAAAATGTTCTGCACCTGCCATACAGATACCGTTTCATTTCCTTCACCTACAGAGAGAGGTTTACCTCCTTACACTTTAGACCAGGGTCAGCCTGGCGAATGCAAACTGTTTCAAGAGTAGCAGGGTATCTGATGATTCAGGATGGTGTTCATCTACCTCTTAATTTCAATTCAATATGAACAAGTACAGAATTATCTTCCTAGCCTCTACCAAAATCAGTACAGGCTAAAGTGTGTGTTGCTTTCCATCCAAGGAGTACGCATGGACCAAGGGTATTTTCTGAGGGCAGGAACACCGTCATTCACTGTCCGGGTCTTGGGCAAGCCCTCTTCTCTGGATCTCTGATTCTTTGCCTCTTTCTTTGGGCATTTATTGTGAAAACACTTTGTAAAATGTAAAGCATTCACTCACGGAACTTTTATGGGTCAATATCTACCTGTGAAAGCGCTAAGCCAGGCTGGTGGGTTGCCTCTGGGGCGATGGGTGCCTGTGGTAAAGACAGTGTGCTCACCAAATACTCCATCTGTCTGACCCCACGCTTCCCAGCCTCTTTGGCTGGGCCATGTGATACTTCTGACCTATAAGCTGTGGGCAGAAGTGACTTGTGTCATTTTTAGGCCAAAGCGTAGAAGAGCTGGTACGAGATCTTCTGACTGTGCCTTTTTCTTGTTGTGGGGACAGAAGGTTGGAAACACTAGAGCTACAAGGTGGTAAACCTGCTGCAACCAGCAGCGACCGCTGAATGGCTGTATGGGGTACGACACCACCGCCAAGTCTTGCTGGATGTGTAAAGTGAACAAAAACCAAATCTTTGTGTGTTGAGCCGCGGGAAGATGGGATTATTTGTTCCTGCAGCACATCTCTCCTATCCTGAATAAAATAATGTTTCAAGTCCAAAAACCTTAAAATGTTCACCTAACCAGCTTCACAGAACTCCAGATGCTTTACTTCTGCAGCTTCCTCCCACACTGAGAGATGAGAAGGAGTGCAATGTGTAGGGAACGGCTCCATCACAGCACCCTGGCAACCGAGCACGTCTCCAACGGGCCACGGGGGGCAAAGCTTATCTGCTGTCTGACCCAAGCCTTGGCAGGATGCCCTGCAATTCCTGCTGAAATGAAGGGAGATAAGCAGCCTTGTGGGGGGCTGCCACACGGCAGGTCCTCTTCCACCTCCCATTCGGGTGGGAGCCTGCCACAAGGCCGTTTCCCAACCCTCTCCCTCATTTCAGTTGAATACAGAACTTTCCACCTCATGCCCCTACCCTGCAGGGAGGGCACAGCTGCAGGCTTCCGTGTCTGTAACACTACTTGGCTATCATTTAGAGATGGCTCCTCTAGGACAGAACGACCCACTGCCAGTGCCACCTGTCATCTGGCCCCTCCAGTTCAGTGTCATCCTGTGTATGGGACCAGGGAGGCAGGGCGCTGATGCCACGTTGATCTCACTTTCACTGTCTAAGGGATACATGTCTGAAGCCACTTGAGCTCCTTGTGTCCTTAGGAGCCAAATCTATGGAAGTGTGGTGATCCAGTGCCGTTAACTGGCCTACTAGCCATGACACTGCTGCTTGGGGACTGCTTGACCACTTAACACATTTAAAGGTAGCTTTTATGATAACTAGTTGCTGCTCAGCTTCAGACAGTTGTGTGCTGGGGGACATCTCTCTCCTGTTTGAAAGAATGAAATGGGGCTCCACACAGAACTATAAAACAGCTTCCAATCTGAAGTTGGAAAACAAATGCACCAGGTTGATTTCCCATCACTTTAGCCTCTTCAACATTTTAATAAAGTTAGCATAAGATTTACAAAAGTTAGAAAGCTCCAACAACCCAGGTCCAGCTTCAGATTTTTGGTGGCAACACAAGGTGACAGAGTCTGAAGTGTGCTGAGTGGTGGCCACAGACTTCGGTGAAAAGTCCATAAAAGAGAGTCAATACACTACCTCACAGGCAAGGGGACAATTTGTGGCATTTCATATTTTTGCCATTCTGATGAGCCAGAAACATATATCACAAGGATGAATCATTTCTTTCAAATTAAACAATCAGTAGTTATACTAACACTAAATTTCCTGAATATTAATAACCATGAACAGAACACAAATTCTTTTACTAACTACTAAGCATCTGGAACTGTGTGAGAAAGAGGGTTTACAAAGACAAACAGGATTCCATCTTTATATGTAAACCAAAAGGTCTACAAGACAGGCAGTATTTCTGACTTGGCAGTGAGATCCAGAACCACACCCTAGCTTGAGCCCTTGGATATGAGGAGATTTATAGTAACTTTGTGACTGGTAAACCTATTGTACTTATTAAAATGGTGCAACCATACACAGCATTCTCTGTTGGCAATTACACAGTATAGCCATGCCCTGTGGTACCACAGAAAATGGCAGTATAGTTTTGCTCCTCTCAAGTTTACAAATATCCTATTGGGAGTAAAAAATCAACATGACATATTTTAATGGTTGTAAGGGAGAGATTTTCTCAGGAAGAGAAAAGGGGAAAATACCTCACATTATTTCTGGAAAAGACACATTACTTCCTTATAGGACTTGGAAATACGTTGCTTTAAAGATGATCCTGGGAGAAGAATGGTGAGGAGAAATCTGTACTTTTAGTGAAAATGATGGTGGTGGAATAAATGCTGCAGGCTGGTAAAACCCACAAAGCACATTGATAAGGCACTCAAATATCCATGTTTTTCTGAAAGAAATAACTAGTGTCCTAAGCAGAAAATGTTACATTTAATTTAAAAGAAAGAGTAAAGTGCCATCCTTCTTATTATTCTCTCAACCACGAAGGTTCAGCTAGGTCTCTCTCCATGCCGTGCATGATGCTAGGCAGAGAGTGTAGGAGGATGAACAGGTACATGTTTGGTCAATCATTGCCTTGGAGCTTTTAATGCCTTAAAGCTCTATTTCCTTGGAGCTTCCTTGGTTCTTACAGTAACCAGTAGTGCTTAGTTAAAAGGTTCTGGACTTCAGCAACCATTGAAATAATAATTGATTCAGGCAAGGATTCTTAATGGATGTCAAAACCACTGGGTCAAAGTTTGGAAGGGAACAAGTGAGTCGCACGGTTCTCAAAAGTATTTCCCCACAGGTTACTTATTAATTACAAAAAGGAAAAGGAGAAATCTCTGCAATGGGGAAATCTAGTGGGTACCAGTTTAACCAAGGGATCAAACTCAGCACCACCAGTAATGGGACAAGCATTATGTGGCTCCTGATATAATGCTACAGGAAGGACAAAATATTGTCTATATGGTACTCTCACAAAATTAATTAACTTGAATCTAATCATAGGGAAGAAAGCAGATAAATCCAGATTGTGGGACATTGCACCAAACAACTGGTGAGAACTTTTCAACACTGCACTGCAGTGTTATAAAAGACAAAAAAAGTGGAAAACTATTCCAGATTAAAGAAGACTAAAGCAAGAGAACAACTACAGGCAATGCACGATCCTTGAGCAAACCAAACAGTTGTACAGATAATTATTTGAACCACTTGGGAAATCTAAATAAGGACTGTGTATTAAATGGCAATATATATTGGTGTCAAATTCCTTGGCACTTGATGCTTTCGTGATTACACAGGGATAGGTCCTTGTTCTTCGATGATAATGCTGAAGTACTGAGGGGGTAAAGGAGCATGGTGTCCGCAACTTACTTTCAAATGGTTCAGGAAAAAAAAATGTGTGAATATACATAATTATATGTGAGAAGAGACACAAAGCAAAATTGATAAATTAAGATGAAAATTATGTGGGTGTGCATTGTACTAGGTTCACAATTCTTCTGCTTAATTTGAAAGTTTCCATTAAAAATAACGTAGGGGGCTTCCCTGGTGGCACAGTGGTTAAGAATCTGCCTGCCAATGCAGGGGACATGGGTTTGAGCCCTGGTTCGGGAAGATCCCACGTGCCGCAGAGCAACTAAGCCCGAGCGCTACAACTACTGAGCCTGCTCTCTAGAGCCCGTGAGCCACAACTACTGAGCCTGCGTGCCACAACTACTGAGCCTGCGTGCCACAACTACTGAAGCCCGCGCACCTAGAGCCCGTGCTCTGCAGCAAGAGAAGCCACCACAATGAGAAGCTCGCGCACAGCAGCAAAGACACAATGCAGCCAAAAAAATAAATAAATAAATATGTGTTTAAAAATAAATAAATAAAGTAGGAGAAATATGTAAAAAACAGCAGCTTGCTGAGCTTGGGTTATAGTTGTGGGTCATAGAAATCAGAAAGGCTAAGGGGCCAATTGGATGAATCCTGTGATCTTAGCCTCACAAGCTCCTCTGTGACACGGTGGGCCTCATCTGAATGATGGGACAGTCCCCAGGTGCATTCCTACTTTGAAAGATGCTTCAAGTGCCATACCTGAAGAGAGTCATCCATTTTACTATACCTACAGACTTAAAACAAGTATGCTTCAGAAAAGGGACAACTTCTCACTTATCTAGGCCAATGAAAAGTTGCACAAATTCCACAACCAAACAGTGTGAAATGCTCAGTAACCCATTTCGAGGACAGTGTTGGTTGAGCTTTGGGACAATGTGGGTGAGCGTGCCTATGCCCTCAAACATGCTCCCAACCAAGCCCCAGCTGAGGTAGGAACCTAAACATTAGACTTTAAAATTTTCTTTTCAATTATGAATTCTCTGCTGAATAGTCAATAAGAAATGCCTTAAAATGCTGGCAGAAGTCCACATAGGAATGAATACATTATATGTTTCAAAGGAAAGTCATGAATTCTTTGTAAATAATCTTTCGGTACCTAAAGAGAAAAATTGAAAGATGTGATGTGTACATAAAGGAATGACAACTCAAGGTCCCACCTTCCACCTTTTCTCCGCCCTTTCATAAAGCCCTTTACACCTGCAGAAGACACCAAGATATTTCTACCCTATGGTCCCCATCTCCACCATCTGCTCCACATCAGGCCCAAATCTCTCTTGCTCAGGTCATCTGGTTTCCTTCTCATTATCAACCAGCCTTTCCAGTTGCAGCTACATGATGCAAAATCAGATTCAGCTTATGAAGTGATTGTTTTTCTTTACAGATTGTCTAGTGCTAACATTATAAAACATGCCTTAATAACAAAGGTAGTGGAGGTAACACCAGTCAACACCAAATTCATAAAGTCAAATTTTCTGTTTATCACACAGCTCAAAAGTAATATTCCTATTAAAACTGAGCAGGATCACAATGACCCTTCCCTCATCTTTTATTATCCAATAATAAAAAGAAAAAGGTAGTTCGTACTGGGAAAAAATTTGAAATGAGACAGTCAGCCCTCCTCCTTCATTTTTCCACACCAAAATTCCAGACTCTATTTGGCCTAATATATGGCTTTAGCATTTTTTAAATGAATAATCTGTGATGTTTTACTTAACATTATGAAACACATTTCAGGTATCAAAGTATCTGATATCACTGTAGGACTAGAACATATCCTTTCAATCAACATAAGGAAAAATACTTTTTCAACAGCCCAACACATGTCCTTACTTTTCTAAATACATAAATATATTATATATATATGTAAATAGAATGTTTCTATATAGAATATATAACATTTCAAAACATTCAGATTATAGGACTAAACGCTTGTCTTTCCATCAAAAATTTGGGGCTTTATATGGCACAAACTTCATACAAAAAGCTTAGAACTAGGCACCCCAAGGTCCAACTCACACATTTTTCCTTTGCTGTCTCTTGTCTGTCAAACATGTGTATGGAACTATTCTTCTAAGACCAACTCTTCGAAAGCTAGCAAGTGTGAGTAAACACTCTAGGCCTGGTTTCCTGGCTCCACCTGGGTCTGGTAAAGGAGAATGTCATTGCTAGCCTGTGGTCTCGGCCCCAGGAGGAAGGCACCAGGACTTGCAGGATAATGTAGAGCGTAGACTGGATTTATGCAGAGGACCTGGAAAAGTCAAGCAATATGGACTCACGTTTTAGTTGAGGAAGTCCCAGGAGGAAGTGGAGCCTAAGCTGGACCTTGCAGGAGGGAAATCCAGAGGGGAATCGAGGTGAGAGGAATTATGTAAAAGGTGAGACAGAAAGAATACAGCATGGATGTCCGCAGGGAGGCGAGGCAAGCCCAGTTGGATGAGCATGCAGGAGTGGGAGAAAGATCATTGCTCCATATGAGAGCCCTACTGGGAAAGCAAAGGAGTATGCACAACAGTGGGGCTAAGAAGGATGGGGCCACGGGCAAGCTTAAGGAAGAAAGGGACTTGGAACAATGTTAACAAACACTTAACAGCGTCTTAACTTAGGTTAAGACAACTTAGGTTAATGGCAGTCCTAGAGAGCTAAATGTGACCTTGCTTTAGTGTGGCCATTATACAGCACATATGGTTTTTTTGTTTTCCTTCTTTCTGTTCAACCAGACCACAAAGAAAAAGGCCACACTGAGTGGAAATTTGGAAATTCATCTGGAACTCTTTCAATAGCTTTGCATCACAGATCTGATAGTGTGGAGTAGAAAGCAATGTTAAAATAAGAAGACAGGTAATAGATGCCAGCCGTGCCCCTCAGGGCGTGCTAAATGACTTGTTATCGGATTTAAAGCAGAAAAAATAAGCAGATGAAATTTTTAAAATCTTTCCATTTCAGTGATCAATGGTGAGACTGTTAGACATTTGGACTCAATTTGAACCAAAAAAAAAAAAATTTATTTTTGGATGCCAAGTGTCTCACTCAAGTGGATTTTCATGAAACAGTGAAATGACAGGGCCTAAGTGTAAATACCACCAAAGCCCAGGACACTAGAAAGAAAAACAACCAGTAGGGAAATTTTGCTCTTGGTGGTTAGACCCAGCAGCAGTGATTCCCAGCAATTCCATGCTCAGCTTTTCTTGAAATAACAAACTCTTTAAAGAGGGAAGGCATGTGTGCTCTGCTGTCGTGGTGATGGGGAAATCTTGGCCAGCAGCAATGGGAACTGACTGGGCAGATTTAGCAGACACAGGCCTTAAGAACAAAGTCAGCGTGCTTCATGTTTTAGGGAGATTCATCTGTGCATCTTCAGAAGAAAGACTGATAGTGGGATTCACGGCCACAGTCAGAGGTCGACTAGAAAAAGGGCCGCTAGTGTCAAAAACATCTGCCTTGGGGCAGGATAGGGAGGGTGGGAGGGAGACACAAGAGGGAGGAGATATGGGGATATAGGTATATGTATAGCTGATTCACTTTGTTACACAGCAGAAACTAACACACCATTGTAAAGCAATTATACTCCAATAAAGATGTTAAAATAATTTTTTTAAAAAATCTGCCCTAATGCCAAACCTTCCTTTGCATAAGCCTCCAAACCCCATTTCCTAATTCACTCTTTTGGCCTTTGAACTCTTCAGACACAGAAGTCTATGCACGGTGCTGGGGCGCGGGCGTAGTGGGGACAGAATTGCTATTCTGTGCTACCATTCTGGGGAAAACCTGGAAAGCTGGAAGAGCTTGGCAGGCCACAGTGGTCAATCCAAACCCTGCCTCCAGGCTCATCCACATAAACCAGGACTCGGAGGGAACGCCTCTTCTTAAATATTCCCCAGTCTGGGGACCACACACATATTCCATGTTCACTTACTCCCAGGGTCAAGAAGTTGCTTATGATATATGACGAAAATACATTCTCTCCACTCAGTTGACTTATAAATCTAATTTAACATGTTTAAAAACAATTGAAAAATTAGAAACCATGGAATTTTTTCTTTTGTTGTTGTTGTTATTGTTGAGTTTTCTTAGTTTTTTACTACCAGCAGTTCCGATGCCGGACCACAGAGCAATTTGTGAAATTCAACCTTCTTTATTTTTAACCCTTCATACAAAGTTATTCATTTTGGAAAAAGAAGTGAATGATAGTTTACTGAATTAGTACAATCACCTCAAATTGAGTATAAATGGCTATTATGTCGATGGTGTAGAGCGGTTCTCAAAGTGGTTTGGGGACCTGTGAGGGTCTCTGAGACCCTTTCCTTTCTGGGGTGGAGGAGCGGGAGGGAAGGAGGGTCCATGAAGTCAAACTATCTATATCTATGGTGTAACTTGCCTTTTTCACTCTCATCTTCCATGATTGTACAATGGAGTTTTTCAGAGGCTACATCCCTCCAGATACCATCACTCTATAATAAATAACCAATAATAAGTAATGATTTATTATTTTTAAAAAAATTTTAAGTATAGTATACACATATAGACATTTTTTTAATATTCTTTTCCATTACGGTTTATCACAAGATACTGAATATAGTTCCCTGTGCTATAGAGGACCTTGTCTGAAATGGCTGCCTGCATATTCTTGTACTTTAAAACTCCTCATTGTATTTTATAAATTCCCATTTTTTGATAATACAATAAACATTGACAGGTATAACCCACATAAACAAAAGCTTTTCGGAGTCCTCAATAATTTTTAAGAATGTAAAGGGATTCTGAAACCAAATTTTATAAGGGGTGAAAGTCCTATTAAGAGAGCCCTCTCATTCAGAATCTAATAACTTTGTAACGTGGTGTCACACAAGCAGCTGGGTGTTTAAAAATAAAAAACGTAAACATCCTTGAACTTTTTTCCTTTAAGTGGTAGAATTCCAGCGATCTCTAGCTCTTACCAGTATTTGGCTTTTTCCTTGCAGGGAACTGCTTTTTCTCCTCTTGGGGAGAAGGCATTCATCTAATTCACCATCCACTGTTCCTCCATTCTGTTCTTACAAATAAATCGTTTTCTGAAATGCTATCCATGGTCATTCACTGAAGCTTGTAGTCACATACCTCCTTGCCTATTACTTACCTTGTCCCCATTGTAATGATCACCTTTACTTCTTTTATTTACAATTTATCTGCTCTTTTAAAAATGTTAAGTGATCTATCACAAAAGATACACATTACTGCCTCTCCTATAATGTCTTTCCCATAGCTCTCTGCCTGGCAAACTAAAAGGTTCCCTGTGCAGCCCTGTGTTAGGTCTGGTATGCTTCTTCTCCCTTGACAGATGGTGGGTCAGGGCTTGATGGCATACAGACTCTGTTGAACTTAGTTTTTGTTTACATACAGGGTTTCAATCCACCATGATTTTGAGATTTATAGGTCTTTTTCTTTCCCTTATAACTAGCACAGAAAATAAGTTTGATGACTGAATCAGTTAATGAATATAGAACTGTACATTTAGAAATTTAAAATCTGAGAGAGAGAAAAGGGGAAGCAAATGAGCAAAATAATAAAGCTACAATTACTACTTATACTGCATTAAATCTGGTTCTGACCTTCCTGAAGGCTAACAGAGAAAACAAAATAGGGGTTTGACTTTATCTGTTCCACTCCCCCATCTAGTAGAATAGGTGTTTAATAATTACTCCTCGCAAACTGATGCCTCTTCTCAAGGGACAAAATTTGAATTTTCTGTTCAATGATATATTGAGTATCACTAAAGATGCTCCGCAGGGCAGGTGGGACTTCTGAAGGAAACTGTCACCCATTTCTAAAGATGGAATTGAACTTTGGACTTTCCGTATTACCACCTCTGTCTTTCCCTTCAGGATGAGTTTAATGATAAAATAAAGTTACTTCACCAAGGGAAATGAGACATACTTAAGTTTATTGAGAGGAAATGCATCAAGCTTAGAAAAGTGAAGTAAATAGCTAGGATGGAAAATAAGGAATTTTGCTTTATTTCTTTAACTTTAATTTTGAGAAATTTTCTCAATTCCTTTTCCTGTTATACCCTATTATTAAGCAATCTCAGGTTACATATTAATATTTATTGCTTAAATAAAGCTTGTCTTTTCAAGCATTATGATAAAAATCTAGTCCCTCATCTTTTTTGTTGTTGTTGTTTATGAGCATGACTTGACATTTTATTGTAATTGTTAAGTACCCACTTTTTTTTAACATCTTTATTGGAGTATAATTGCTTTACAATGGTGTGTTAGTTTCTGCTGTATAACAAAGTGAATCAGCTATATTATACATATATCCCCATATCCCCCCTCTCTTGCGTCTCCCTCCCACCCTCCCTATCCCACCCCTCTAGGTGGTCACAAAGCACCGAGCTGATCTCCCTGTGCTATGCAGCTGCTTCCCACTAGCTAGCTATTTTACATTTGGTAGTGAATATATGTCCATGCCACTCTCTCACTTCATCCCAGCTTATCCTTCCCCCTCTCCATGTCCTCAAGTCCATTCTCCACGTCTGCATCTTTATTCCTGTTCTGCCCCTAGGTTCTTCAGAACCACTTTTTTTCTTTTTTAGATTCCATATATATGTGTTAGCATACTGTATTTGTTTTTCTCTTTCTGACTTACTTCACTCTGTATGACAGACACTAGGTCCATCCACCTCATTACAAATAACTCAGTTTCGTTTCTTTTTATGGCTGAGTAATATTCCATTGTATATATGTGCCACATCTTTATCCATTCATCTGTCTATGGACACTTAGGTTGCTTCCATGTCCTGGCTATTGTAAATAGAGCTGCAATGAACATTGTGGTACATGATTCCTTTGGAGTTCTGGTTTTCTCAGGGTATATGCCCAGTAGTGGGATGGCTGAGTCATATGGTCGTCCCTCATCTTATATGTCGATAAGGAGAGGGGAAAAAGGCTGATGCTGCTCTTCGGAACGGTTGCTACAAGCACGAAGCAAAAATATTTACCTTTTTATTTCCTTCTAGGAATATATCAAGCTCTTATGAAACACGTGTTCTACCCATATCATCCAACTATCATGATGTTTCCCCAAATGTGTATATCTTTCTACTCAAAGTGACCCCCCAAATCCCAATGTCCACTCACCACTCCCACTCATGAAAATTTTGGAAGTGCGGTAGTGGTGAGAATGTAATAGAAAGGTACACTGCAAGCTTTATTCACAAATATAAAACCACGTTCTGACAGCAGAGAAAAATATTTTTCAGTTCAGTGAATTTCTCACCCAAATCTTTGTAATATGAGAAAAAGAAAACTCATATCATAATATATGATGAGAACCTTTCTGCTAATTAATATTTTGTGCAAGGTGTTTATGTGGCATTTTATTATCATCATTCACTGCCTCGAAGATGAATTCTATTCCTTCTGCACACTTCCCAGAAACCTCCAGGGAAAACAGAAGTAACAAGTTCCCTAAGTAAGTACCTACTATGTGCTAGGAACTCCACACATATTGTCATTTCCGCTCCCTAACCATCTGGGAAGTATGCCTCACCATCTGTGGTCCATAGATGAAGAAAATGATGGTCATAATAGTTAGATAACACGCTCAAGATCATACAGAGAAGTAAAGGGAAACCAGCATTCAATTCCGGGTCTATCTGATTCCAAGACTCATGCTGGTTCCTCCATACTAGGCTGCTTCCTGGGAGCAACCTCCTAATATCAAGAACCTTCCCAGTCCCAACTAAAAACTGTCACTGGCCATCTGGTTCTACAAGAATAAAGTCACTACCCACTGTAGTCGCTGACCTTCAACACACCCTGAAAGGAGTTCAGGGTGGAAATCAGGAATGAGGCACTTTGTGCTCTGGGAAAAACTTGCAGAAGAGGCCTTAAGATAGCTAGATATTTTCAGGAGAAGATTTTATGAGCCCAATTTCTTGCATCTTCTCATCTCTAGAAAAGCACTAAAATCATTAATGGAGACATCTGCTCCTCATGACTAGAGAAAGCTTCTGCCAAAGTATGTGCCTGATTGCACACATATCCCCTTCACTAAAATCACATCTATACTGACCTCTCACACTACCTCTTTGTAGCAGTTCCTCAGAGCTATCTGAGAGGCTGTCTCCCAGGCTATAGTCCTCATTTTGCCCCAAATAAAACTTAATTCATAACTATAACGTTGGCCTTTTTTTTTTTCAGTCGACGCCAGCAAGCAAACATATGTCACTTGACACCAGCTGACCCAGAAATAGTGATTGTCAAGGTTCTCCAAGCATTTTCCCCCTGGCTTTCCCTGTGATTTTAACAAGTTCTGTTAAGTGGAACAATACATCAAATAATACCTTTTCTTTACAAAGGAATTTACAGAACAAAACCCATCATTTATATTGTGCTCTTTCCTCATCATCTTTGCTGCAATTTAGATAAGCAGAAGCTTAGCCACCTCGATTTTTATAGCTGGGTTGGAAGGGGCAGGAAAAATTTCAGCAACTAACATACATGCAAGTCCAGAAAGTGCCAAAGCCCCCAAGAGTACATGTGATTTCCCCCAGAGGATGGAGAGGGAAGGTGCCCACACACCGTGGGCAGGGTGTCTCCGAGAGTGCAGCCCTTCCTCAGGAAGCTACCTGCCCACACACCACCCGCTGGGCTGAGGGGAAAGGAAAAGTGAGGGGAGACACTTTGTGGCACTGATCTGCGTGCCCTCAGCTGTCCCTAGAGGCCACTCCAGATCAAAAAAGGCCAGATAATGCTTGGCATATCTGATTTTTAAAATGTGTGCATAATTGTATATCTGCTATGTTTAAAGTATGGGTTTAAAAAAAAGACTAGAAGGAAATACATCAAAAGGTTAATAAGGGCTTCCCCGGTGGCGCAGTGGTTGAGAGTCTGCCTGCCGATGCAGGGGACACGGGTTCGTGCCCCGGTCAGGGAAGATCCCACATGCCGCAGAGCGGCTGGGCCCGTGAGCCATGGCCACTGAGCCTGAGCGTCAAAAAAAAAAAAAAAGGTTAATAAAAGGTTATAGCAGGATATTGGGATTACCAATGGTGAGTTCCTTCTGTATTTTTCTTCTTCTTCCAAAATTATCAGAAAATGTTATTTTTATAATAAGGAAAATCTATGTAACTATATGTGGTATATAGCATTTTAAATATTTCCATTTTCAAATTTTAAAAAAACGCTGTAACTGGAAGGTGGTAGCTTGACTATCCAGAACAGCTGCTCTGTGATGGGTCCCAGAAAACTGAAGTCAATCAGAGGATTTAACTGCTACAGACACAAACCACCAAGGATGTGTTTGCCCAAACTGCCCTGTTCTTGGTGGGTACCCAATAGGTCAGAAGATCTTCTTAACTGAACACTTTCAACCTTTTGTCCCAGGACTCTTCCTTCACTGGAGGTCTCCTTTCTGTTTCATTGTCAATTTTCACATTTCTGAAATATATCCAGTAAACTTACCAGTTTCCTTCCTCTATGGTATTGAAACTTAATAAACTGCCCCACTTTTTTCCAGCAGGAATGGCGCAACGCCCAGTCATTCATTCTGCAGCATCACCGATGTGTCTCTGACAATACTAACTACTTTGGCTTTCACAAGATGCATATTCCCGAATTCTGGTTTGTGGCCCAAATCCAGCAGCTCTCACGTGGGGCACTTCCTTGAGTATCCATGGCAATTACTAATGCTTATAGATGAGGGTATTGGACCACAGAGTGTCATTAAATGTACTTCTGACCTTCAAGATCTTTTGTGCTTAACTTCTCTGAGCAGATCCTGAATGCTCCCAGCATGCTGCACAGAGTAAGAGATTACATTCCAGGAAACGCGCTTTGCAATCATGGAGACAGTGTTTTGAAAATGAAGGAAGTAAGAATACAAATGTTTAGAAACTACTCAAGAGATTTTTACCAGCAGGTAGTTTATAAATTCAAAACCAGGAATATTGCCTCTAAGGATTTCAGCTTGTCCAATTTTGAAAAATTTATCTTTGTCATTATTTGTGGTGCTGTTTACCAACTTTTAGCTTCCCCCCCCTCCAAAAAAAAGAAAAGAAAAAGGCTAGAATTACATATAGCTAAAAAATCACAGAACAGTATAGCTGGAAGGGAATTCAGAGACCCTCAACTTCAACCTGCTCGTTTTAAAGGTTAGGAAAATTGTGGATTAAAAATGTGGAGAGATTAGGTGACTTGATGGAGGACACACAGACTGAGTAGCAGAGAGGGTCCCAGAAACAGCTTACTGCTGTTTTCCTTATCTACCAATCCTAGAAAGTAAAATCTATAATTGCTCCTTTTGTCATTGGAGGGATATGCCATAAGAGAGTATTCTTGCACGTAAAAATAATTCCAGCAGCATGATGTTCACTAATAATAATAAAAGATTAGTGTATTGTGAAATAATAAAGATGTAGCCATGCTTCCTCAAAGCAGGGTTCTGGCTTCAGGGAGAAGTGGGAGAGAAAGGGTACCAACATTTAAACAATGAGGAAAAACACACACACACAAAGAGCAGATCCATCCCCCTGAGAGATGCAATCCCACCACCCGAACCTTGAGAATAAACATGATAGAACTTTTCTCTTGAAAATGTATTCCCTCCGATAAATCATTTATTGTATGAAATTAACTGCTCAAGGACCATTCCTTTCTGTTGGTGCTGTACCGTGGTCCCGAGAACTGGTCTTCATTTGATATGTGTACTATCATCTGACATGTGGGAGGCTGCATAGGAGGTGCTGGGGTGGGAGTGGGGTACGTGGAGGAAGACCCTAGCTGCAAGTTAACTTAAACATCCTATCCTGAATGTTTTAGGTGCTCAATAAATGCTGAACGCTTGGTGTCATATCACAGTGTGTTCATCATCTTGCAGATGCGGAGATGAGAAGTAAAGAACATAAGGAAAATGAGCCGCACTCTCCAGAGTAAGGGACCACTGCGTTCTCTGTTGCTGGAGTCACCTGACAACCCTACCCCTTGATGCAGCCTGTAGGCTCCGGGCATCAGGGATTTCCAGATTAGGAGACTCGACTTCAGCCTTATCCCTCTGTTCAAAGAACCACAACGGTGACCAGTCTTGCCCCATCTGGATACGACCCTGCGACCTTTGGCTGGCACCTCTGAGCAATGGTCTCAAGATAAGAGCCTATGAAAATATCTGACTCAATTCTTCATGGACAACAAGACTAGAGATCCATATAGAGCTGAAGGCTGACCTGGAAGTTCTCCAGGCTGGCACTGCCATCCTGTTCCTGCCCCTGTGTGACTTGCATGGGGACTCACCGCGGAGTTCCATGGTTATGGTCCTAGATATATAAAAAGGGAAATGGCTGCTAAAAGTCAGGGGATTCCTGGCCTAATTCAGGAATTTATAGGAATTTCATTCATTCATCGACTCATTTATTTGATCACTCATTAAAGAGATGGCTCCTGCATGCCCACTGGGAGAGTTTGGTTACCTGTCCTCCCAGGACTCAAAATCTACTTGGAAAAACACACACAGACAAAACTTCATATAATAAAGTGAAATGGAGGGACTTCCCTGGTGACGCAGTGGTTGAGAATCCGCCTGCCAACGCAGGGGACACGGGTTCGATCCCTGGTCGGGGAAGATCCCACATGCCGCAGAGCAACTAAGCCTGTGCACCACAACTACTGAGCCTGCGCTCTAGAGCCCACGAACCACAACTACTGAGCCTGCGTGCCACATCTACTGAAGCCCGCGCTCCTAGAGCCCATGCTTCACAACAAGAGAAGCCACCGCAATGAGAAGCCCATGCTCCGCAATGAAGAGTAGTCCCCCCTCGCCGCAACTAGAGAAAGCCCGTGCGCAGCAATGAAGACCCAACGCAGCCAAAATTAAAAAGAAATAAATAAATAAAGTGAAATGGAGATGTGTGAGACTTGAGAAGGTCATGGAAGCTTTACAGACTTGGCATTGTGATGGATCAAGAGATAGAAGGATTCAGGAGACAGAAGGAGTTGAAGGGCCTCCAGGCAGAAGAAGGTGGGATAGCACTTTAGATTAATGAACATCTGATTAGTATAGTTTTCAATTGTCACTGCACATCTTGGTCCGTCATTGTTTTTCCTTCACAAATAAAACAAAATTAAAATATCATGATTTCCTGAGGACTATGGAATTCAAACAACAACTGTAAAATGCTCTGAAAATACAAAATGAAACACAAATTCTAACAACTCATTAATAACAACCCCCCCCCAAAAAAGTATGATTGCTGCTTTATCCTAAAGTGAGCCATTCAACTCGAGGGACAAACACAAATTGTCTGAGGAAGCAGGGGATGGAGACATAAGGACTAAGATTCTACTTTGGAGGGAGAAGGGGAAGAGTTACTATTTCAACATATAGTGATTTTAGCTTTTTATATTCCCTCCCTAGGGACTTCTCTGGTGGTGCAATGGTTAAGATTCCACACTCCCAATGCAGGGGGCCCAGGTTCGATCCCTGGTCAGGGAACTAGATCCCACATGCATGCCGCAACTAAGAGTTTGCATGCCACAGCTAAGGAGCCCAAATGCCGCAACTAAGGAGCACATGTGCCGCAACTAAGGAGCACATGTGCCGCAACTAAGGAACATGCCTGCCACAACCAAGACCCAGAACAACCAAATAAATAAAATAAGTAAATAAAATAAATATTAAAAACAAATAAATAAGTAAATAAAACTGTTCTGAATAATAAAGTTTATAAAAAATAAAATAAAATAAATAAATTCCTTCACTAGCCACAGTGACAAAACACACAACTTTATTTCTAAAGACAGAGCCCTGTGGGCAATTAAGTAATTCACTTCAGCCTCCTCAACTGATGATGATGTTGTTAACTGTGAATTCACATTTTTTACTCCTAAAAGAGAGGTGGAACAGAAAAAATATCCTGAACTCACCCTGGTCTTTCAGCATTGAACAGAGCAAACACAATACTCTATTCAATCATTCATCCAAATTCATTCGTTTACCCAACATTACACGTTGGGCCCTAGTTCATATGAACTTCACTCTATGAGAACACATTCATTTTCTTGGGCTGCCATAACAACTTATCACAAACTGGGTGGCCTAAATCAACAGAAATGTATCCTCTCACAGTTCTAGAGGCTAGAAGTCCAAAATCTAGGTGTCACCAGAACTGGTTCCTGCTGGAGCTTCTGAAGGAGAATCTGTTCCCTGTCCCTCTTCCATCTTCGGGTGGCTGCCACCACTCCTTGGCATTCCTTGGCTTGTAAACTCATCACTCCAATCTCTGCCTCTGTCTTCACATGGTATTCTCCTCTTCTTTCTTTTTTTTTTTTTTTTTTTTTGAGAGGACTATATTTATTTTTATTTTTCATTTTTTTAGCATCTTTATTGGAGTATAATTGCTTTACAATGGTGTGTTAGTTTCTGCTCTACAACAAAGTGAATCAGTTATACATATACATATGTCCCCATATCTCTTTCCTCTTGCGTCACCCTCCCTTCCACCCTCCCTATCCCACCCCTCTAGGTGGTCACAAACTACTGAGCTGATCTCCCTGTGCTATGCGGCTGCTTCCCACTAGCTATCCACCTTATGTTTGGTAGTGTATCTATGTCCATGCCACTCTCTCATTTCGTCACAGCTTACCCTTCCCCCTCCCCATATCCTCAAGTCCATGCTCTAGTAGGTCTGTGTTTTATTCCCATCCTACCACTAGTCTCTTCATGACATTTTTTTTCCTTAGATTCCATATATATGTGTTAGCATACGGTATTTGTTTTTCTCCTTCTGACTTACTTCACTCTGTATGACAGACTCTAGGTCCATCCACCTCACTACAAATCACTCAATTTCATTTCTTTTCATGGCTGAGTAATATTCCATTGTATATATGTGCCACATCTTCTTTATCTATTCATCTGTTGATGGACACTTAGGTTGCTTCCATGTCCTGGCTATTGTAAATAGAGCTGCAATGAACATTTTGGTACATGACTCTTTTTGAATTATGGTTTTCTTAGGGTATATGCCTAGTAGTGGGACTGCTGGGTCGTATGGTAGTTCTTTTTCTCCTCTTCTTATTGGACACCAATCATGTTGGATTATGGCCCAACCTTATCAGGTATGACCGCAACTTAGCTTGATTACATCTGCAAAGACCCTATTTCCTAATAAAGTCGTATTCATAGGTACTGGGGGGTAGAACATCCATGCATCTTTTGGGGAGACACAAGCCAACCACAACAGAGAGCGTGTACCCCACTACAGGGTCATAGATGGCTTATCTTATTGCCTTCTCTACCAAGCAAGAGGCTGTCACTGATGTTAAGGAGATTACGGTCTAGAGAGACAGAGATATACAAATCTCTCTATCTCCCTTGCTCTTATCACAGATGCAGTTTTAGCTCTGTGGGTTTCATTGTGTCCTTACTGCCCATCTCTGCCTTAACACCGTAAGCTCCCAGAGCACAGGCACCACGTCTGTTTTCTGCTCTCCGTTACATTCCCATCTCCTTGCACGGTTCCAGTTAGCATTCAGGAAATAATTGTTGAATGAACAGATGGATGGGTGAATGAATTAATTAAATACAAGCAGGAATGACAGTAGCCTATACAGGTAATAGTGATACACACAATAGGCCCACAATGAGGAACAGAAAGGAAGAAATAATTGATTCTGATTAGTAGGACTGCAGAAGGTTTCGTGAAAGAGAAGGCCTTTGAACTCAGTCTTGTGGGATTAGTAGAATCTCATAAATGGATAAGGAGTAAAATTTATTCTCTACTGACCAAACAGTATGAGCAAAGGCCTCGACATATAAAGCATGGTCTGCAGGGGAACAGCTAATAGACCAGATAAGCTGAGGCAAAGGGTACCTAAAGGATGTGAAAATACTTGGGATGAAAAGCAGATGAAAGGCATCTCATAGAGGCCTCTGAGCACAGGCTGTTCTGAGTGCAATAAGGTGCCAACTGATTTTTGCTAAAAAGGAAATGATGCAATCCTACCTGTGCTTCAAAAGGAAAAAATATATAGATACGATTCATGCTTATATTCTTTCTTTATCCTCCTGCCTAAGTGATAGTTCTTATATTACTACAAGGAGTATTTTATATTTAACTGTGAATCTACTATATATTTATTTGCCTAAAGAACTAAGAGTTATACATAAGTGATTACATTTTATAATTATTAATTACTTACATCATGTATGTCATTTATATTATTTTATTATATAAACTATACAATTATATATATTTTATAATTAAAAGATCATATCTGAGAAGTACTTAAATAGGGTGATGTCACAGATCCTAAACCTCTTCTCAGGACAATAACCTGGAATTGAAAGCCCAGGTGAAGATGGATTTTTCTATCAAAGCAGTAAGAAGACCTTTCACCTGTAGCAAAGCATTCCAACTTCTGAATCAAGACTGATTTTTTTCCTTTGGTTTGTATTTGAGTTTGGCAAGCCCACAGACCAATAACATTCACATTTGAGACGGAGTGGGGTTACCATCTGTTGTGCTCTCCACGAAGCACCAGGGACCCCACATCTTAACCACTGACATCTGGAGAGCAGCCAGGCACCATTACAGTGGGACCTGAAAGAGACACCCCAGTTACCTATGGAGATCTGTTCAGCAGCTGCAACTCTGCCAAATGAAGAGATATTTATTTATGGTCTTGCTGCCTCCAAAGGTCTTTGGTAATAATGCAAACATTCTTAGATAGAAGTATTCAACCATTCACCTATAAAGGAATTCATGATATGGAACTGTTGACCAAGAGAAACAGCTACCCACAGAGAATCTGCCCCAGCCAGCAAGTTTTGCTTAAGCAAATGGGGCACCGGGTGGATGCAGAGGGTCTCGTGAGCAGGATGGAGATGGCATGAAGGAGAAAGACAACTCATTTCATCCTCAAACCCTACCAGGTAGGCCCCAGAATTTCTAATTTACAGTCATCTCTGTTATTTAGGGTCCAAGACAGGGTCAGGACTGTGTTTATCTGTCTCATGCTGGTATTTAAGTCTTAGCACTATGCTAGCACATAGTTAGATGTTCAATAAATGCGAGCTGTCAAGCAGAAGGGTCCCAACTCCATGGTACTCTGAGCACATTTCTCTGACCTTGTGCATACCCACTACATATATTAAAATTAAGCCTATGAGTCTACCTCTCTCACTGGACAGTAACCTCCCAAAGAAAAGAAAAAGTGCTTGCTTATTCCTAGTATAGTGCCTGACATTTTGAAAGTATATAAATCGTGAGCTTCAGTGGGCTTAGATAACTTACACGAAGTTAAATAGCTAATTAACAAGAGGCTTAGGTTTGAGCTAGGTCTGTCTCCACCTAAAACCTATGTTTTTTCCTACTACATGGTTTGGCCTAAACCTGGCCACGTGAAAGGATTAAGATATCTTTGGAAACAGGTTAGCCATTGTACTCCAACCTGGTAAGACAATCTGTATAATTATCTACTATGAGTGTTTCAATTATTTAATGTCTAGTCAAAATACAAGCATAGCACAATTTAAACATATGCAAAAACAAATACATCCCAAACACTGAGTCCAAGAAATCATTTTCCAAAATATAGACTTTTAGGTACTAATGTTCCTAAATTTCTGTTTAAGAAGGATAAGTTTAGGGAATTCCCTGGCAGTCCAGTGGTTAGGACTCCATGCTTCCACTGAAGGGGGCGCAGGTTCAATCCCTGGTCAGGGAACTAAGATCTTGCAAGCCACGCAGCATGGTCAAAAAAAAAAAAGCCACATAAGTTTAGGTGGCCATAGAAAGTTTTAGAGAAATTCAAAGCAAAAAAAAATTTTTATTTAGTTATTTATTTATATTTTTGGCTGTGTTGGGTCTTCGTTGCTGTGCATGGGCTTTCTATAGTTGCAGCAAACGGGGGTTACTCTTCATTGCGGTGTGCGGGCTTCTCATTGCGGTGGCTTCTCTTGTTGCGGAGCACGGGCTCTAGGCGCGCCGGCTTCAGTAGTTGTGTCATGCGGGCTCAGTAGTTGTGGCTTGTGGGCTCTAGAGTGCAGGCTCAGTAGTTGTGGCCCACAGACTTAGCTGTTCCGCAGCATGTGGGATCTTCCCGGACCAGGGCTCGAACCTGTGTCCCCTGCATTGGCAGGCAGATTCTTAACCACTGCACCACCAGGGAAGCCCCAAAGCAAAAAATTTTTAAAGTCAATTCCTATTTTATGTATAATCTAGTTCTTATTAGGAAATATTGTAAATTTCCTCCTTCTAACCCATTCTCCTAAAACTCCCAGCCATGTTCTTACTCAAACAAAGACAGATTAGAATAAATCTTCAAAGCTAATTATTTTTAAACTGCAGTTTCTCTCATGGCCTAAGAACTTTATCCTTTTGCCAAAAGACCAAAATAATTTTTAACTGAAAAAAGCAACTTCTAAAATGCACTAGACTTCTTTTATAAACTCACAAATTAAGACATCTTAGTTTAGGCACTTATGCAATACATTTCATTCTAGTGGACTCCAAAAATTAACATTGTACCTACGAATATCGCAATAATATGAGTGTAAAAGAAAATTTATACTAGACCCATAATGTTAAAAATTACATGTAAAAAACATCAGGAAAGAAATTCTGTCTTGAGGAACGCTTTATACTTTTTATACTTTAGAGTTTTACAGAATGGGCAACATTCTATAATTTTTAAGAAAATGTTATCACTATTGGGCAAGAATTCTCCTCAGTTGATCTCTAACCATAGTCTGAAAAAAATTAAGCATGAAGACATATTAAAATGACAGTTAGGGTTGTTTTTCCCATTATTGATAAATTAACAAGTCTAACTGTTACAGTTTATAAAACACACATTTATCATCTTTTATTGGAACTGTTGAAAAGATTTGGGAAGGTTTTAGGAAACAGTTCCAAGGCAAGATATTCAGTGAGCTTGGTTGGTTGGCTGGTTGGCTGGTTGACTAGGTAATTGGTTGGTTGGATAAACAAATTTTAAGCATCCATCTTGGATTCCTGAACCAATAAAATGGAATTCTGAACAGCTGATTAGAGAATCAAGTTTCTTAAGACTCCTTTATAGCTTCAGTTTCTCAAGGCATTCAGTGAAATGCACTGGGACCTTCTTAAGGTACCAGAAGTTAACAAGGAAAATGCCCTAAAAAGATCATTAAGAAATCCTCCAGGGACTTCCCTGGTGGTCCAGTGGTTAAGAATCCTCCTTACAGTGCATGGGACGCCGGTTCAATCCCTGGTCAGGGAACTAAGATCCCACATGCCACAGGGCAACTCAGCCTGCATGCCACAACTACTGAGCTTGCTCCTCAACTAGAGAGAAAAACCCACACGCCACAACTAGAGAGAAGCCCGTGCACCACAACGAAGATCCCGTATGCCGCAACTAAGACCCGACGCAACCAAAAATAAATTAAATAAATAAATAAATAAATCTTTTTTAAAAAAAGAAATTCTCCAGAAGGTTATAACCACCCTGCTGTATATATATATATGCCAAATACCCTAATAGATATTCCGATGCTGCCTTCCAGAAGCATCAATTTGAGAAGGCAAGGTGTCAAGTATCTCCTTACAAGGACAATCAGTATTCTAAATACTGAAATTTCAAACATCTATTCTTACCAAAATTTGTAGGGATTCTGAGAAGTTTAAGAATAAAATGACTCTGAAAGCATCGGAAAGGACAGTCAATCCAGTCAATCCTGTGGCTACTCACTAAGTATTTGACGCCCAGTGCCTGCAAAAGAACCTCATTCCCAGAGGAAGTTGACCTCCCTGGTATATCTGCTCTCTTATTACTGATCAAGCCAGAGAAAAGGGGGCCTTCCATGAGCCCCCTGGCTTCTTCCACATTGACCTGCTATACCTGAGCAGCTTACCTGTTCTTTAATTAGTAGGCAGAGTTAATAGAACAAAGATGTTTTGATTTAAATTTGCTAGCTAAATATCCATGATGGCATTCTAATATGCCTTGTCTTCTATCTATTGAGTGACTAATAAAATTATTTAAACTGCTACTAGGGATTTCACTGTAATGGTCCACAAATAAAAGGTTAAATCTAGAAGATTATTAAAACAAAACAAAACTCAGTAAAATTATCTATGAAGGGAAACAAAGAAATTGATTTATCTATGTCACTGTCAGTTTCCTTAGGTTGAAAAGGTAATGTGGAAAGAGATGTGATTGAGTTTTATGACACCTGGAGGGAAAAAGTATTTCTGGTCTCAGTACTATCTGAAAGCATAAAGACACTAATTCTTTGTGGCTCAAAAATAAGAGCTTCTCATCATCAAGATTTCCTTCTCAAATATATGATTCATGAAAAATGAAGCAAAAATATTTAATGCATATCTATTGGTTTTGATTCAAACAACAACTACCACAAGAAACCTGCTAATGGTCTTCTAATGAAATAATATTAATCCCAAGTGGGCATACCTCATGCAGAGTAATTTTACCTGGTCCTCATATTTTTTTCTAAAGCTTTTGCCACCTTTGTAAATGACTTTCCAAAAGAGAGGGCAAACAAATGGCATTCTAAAGAGGCTGTGTCAGAGAGGAAAAAAAGTATTTGGTTATCAATATTCCCACTCCTGCTGGCTTGCCTAAACAGGACTGGCTGTATGTCCTTATCCAACATGGAGGACCAAGGGGTCCCTGTAAATCACCTGTGTCTGACTCCATAGACACCTTCATTAAGAAGCAGGGTGTCAGATGCAAGACCAGATACCCAGAGGCTGTGACACCTATAAGTAGGATCATTCCAATTAAAAGTAGCAAAGAAGACAAAATAATAACAATTCTTAAAATTGTATCTTAGTGAACTCGAAGGAGAGGGGAGAACAACCATTTCTTTAACAACAGCTGTGCAAGACTAATTTTTTTTTAATCATTCATATACTTTCAAAAGCACTCATTTCCAACTGCTGCCTTCATACTGGCAAATCCAAGAAATTCAAGACATGTAAACAAGAATAGATTTGCCCTTAAATCCCAAGGTCAAAGGCAGCATCTGTTGCTTCAGAGAACAAGAAAGCCTTTCTTTTTGCTGGTTAGTTTGTTGTGGTCTTTTTTTAACAGAAAAAAAGTAAACTCAAATTTTCTAAATGTTTCCTCCTCACCTTAGGTGTTGCAAAATAGAAAAACCTGCATAAAAGAGAATAAACATCCAGTATTTTGATATTTGAGTTCCATGGATGAAAGGCTGGCCATGCTGTGATTTTTAAAACTGACAGAAAAATTCATTTTCATACCAAGTCCCCCTCATGCCATTTGGCTATTAAATTATTCAGGGAATTTCTCTGCTTATAAAGATTAATAACATCAACCCAAGACGTTTCTGAAAAGTACTTTCACCTCCTGTAGGAGACAGATGGACCACAGGAAAACAGCCTATCACATTACAGGCAGACAAAAAGATTTCAGATTACCAGATTAACACACCAGGCAGGGAAAGGATGGTAGAAGTAGCAAGATAGAAAATAACTGACAAATGGAACCAAATATTCTTCAGAGCCATCGTTTTGAAAATAAACATAATTTGGAGCCCGCTGTAATTCAATTTTACCTGTTTTGAGCTCCCAAACCCAGCTAATTAGCATAAATGTCAGTTCCAATTTGACCAAAGACTTTGAAGATTTAGAGGAAGCTTATTAAAACACATTGGTATCAGGGGACAAAGACACCACCTGCTTTAAACGCCTTTTGTGTATTAGTAAGAAATGCATTCTGAAACTCTGAGTATACGCACTGGATCCATAGTACAGTAGATTGTGGGATTTTATTGTACTTTCATGTTATTTTAATTATCAGCATCCCTTGAGAAGACAGTCTTGCTCCTACGAAATCTAAACACTTATATTTATCAATTCTCTCCTAGATGAAGGGACTTCCGAAAAGTTGTATTTCAAGAAGGATCACTATGAAAAGACTACAGTATCACAGAAGCAGGCAGCATTTACTTTTTCATGAATATATATTTTAAATTAAACACCTAATTTTAATTCCACAAACAATGCAAGGATCATTTTTATTTTCAAGTAAACAATTCAGAAAAAGCTCAAGTACTGCCCCTTCACCAATCCTGCTCTCAATTCTCACAGGTAACCACTGTTATCATTTAGTAAATACCTTCCAGAACTTTTTACAAGCATATATAAAATACATCATTTTTTGCATAATGTGCTTTTAAAAAAAAAACTGGGATCATACTGTATTTTCCACAATTCCCTTTCACCATCCCAAATGGCTCAGGAAATATATCGAATGCAATCTGAAAACTTGGTCTTTCTACCACACACATATGTGGGCACAGAGGCAAGCATGCATGCGTGCATACTTAAAACAAAAAGTGGTACAAAAATAAGACAGTAGGAAAAAGCTCCTTTGTGTCTCATTTCAGCGATTAGCTATGTAGGAAAGCTATACGGCAGATAGAGCAAAAATGTCCCTTTTTCCAAACAAAGCTTCGACTTTGGTACTATTTGTTTTTAGTGCAGGGGTCACCGAACTCTGGCCAGCAGGCCATATCCAATCTACCACCTGTTTTTTGTAATAGCCAGTGAGTTCAAAATGATTTCACATTGTTTAATGTTTGGGGGAAAATTTTCTTAAAGAATAACATTTCACGACATGTGAAAGTTATATGAAATTCACATTTCAGTGTCCATAGATGCAGTCTGACTGGAACGCAGCCATGCTCATTGCTCGGCCTATTGTCTATGGCTGCTCTCGTGTTACAAGGGCAGTAATTGAGTAGGTTTGACAAAAACCCTATTTCCACAAAGCCTGAAACATTGACTATTTGGCTATTTACAAAAAAAGCTTGCCAACCTCTCTTTTAGTATGTGAGATTTATATTCCCAATATCTTACTTATGAAAGATTTTTTTATATGTCATGTGGACCCTCTTTCAGTGGGTAAAGATGGCCAGAAGTTGGAAGGGAGGCAGGGGTAGAAAATGGTCTCTTAACCAGCCAATAGGTAATTTCCATGTGGACCAAGTTCCAGCTTCTCTTTTGTGACATTCTAAAACTTGATTAGTCCTAAAACACTGCGTATTACAATCTGCTATTGAAGTCAGGGTGCCATGGATTACTTTGCTCTAAAGTCTAATTCATTCGTCTTTCTGTTGAGCATCTGTGTTCCCAGTCAATGCTGGGCAATGATGATTCCAAAGTCAACAGGGGGACATCAACTCTGCCCTCAGGGATTCCCAGTCCAATATATTCGTTACAACTGTAAGAAATTACAAAAGTATAGATTGGGGGACTAAACACGGTCTGAGGGGTAGGGTGGCATTAGAAAAGATTTGAAATAATTTCAGTATCATTATGTTGAAAACCCTTAAAACAGTGTGTAGTGGCTGCCCACCCCCAAAATCAAGTAGCAATGAGAAAAACTGCCACCACCTCACTATCTCTGTGTTCTCACACTGTTCTTTATAAGCTGTGATTTAGAGCAAAGGGAGCATTTGAGCCTCTGATGAGATCTCGATCCAGTTTATGACTAATGTCAAAGTGTGAGTGCTGTGTACCATCAACAGATTGTGAGTGCAAATTTCTCTTCTTTTAGTGTATCTAATCTAATTTGGTTTTAGTGTAACCAAAACCAAGACCCCTCCACAGAAAACAGAAACGAGACTACTACCCATCTAGTAACCATACAATGGCATTTAAAACTAAAAGCAAAACACCACCCTGCCTAATTCCACAAGGCGATCCTAGCAGCCATTGGCAGTGACAGCTGGCCACTCCTAAGCAGAACTCCACCCAGATAGCAAAGACTCCGTGTCCAAATAAAATAAATCCACATTATGGTTTTTATACTCTTTTTTTTTTTTTTTTTTTTTTTTTTTTTGGTTTTTATACTCTTGAAATTCCCATGCACACAAAGTGAAAGGGAAGGAGAGGAACAGGAAAAAGATGATTTCAGCAATATTCTGCAATCCCTGTGTTGGGAGGACTTTGGGTGAAGCTCTAGTGACTTCAAGGTTCTGTGCCTTTAAGGCTTGAATTCTTTTGAGTAACTGAACTATGGGGACATTCAAATTGGGTCAGAGTCTCTCACTCTTTCAGGCTTCCTCAGTGTCCTATGTTCCTGTTGACTTGATAGAGAACTAAGCAAGCCTAAAAAGTCTCTAGAGAGAAGCAGCAACTGAAATCTAGGACAGAAAGAACAAAATGACTTTACATGGCTGCTGCTAGGTCTCTGTTTTCACTCAGAAGGCTGACAGTCCCATTCAGCGATTTGTATCTGACACTATCTACACTGGTTCTCTCATTAGGACCTGAGCTGGTGGGGGTCAGGTGTTCTGTTCATCTAATTGATGGTAATTAGATGGCCACCTTCACCTACACAAAGACTCGGTTTGAGAGTTAAGAGAGGTTCTGTGATTTACCAAAGATAAAAATCATACAAAAGACCTGGAGTTAGCTAAGCTTTCAGAAACACCAGGCTTTTTGATCCACAGCTATCCAGATAGTACCTAGTTCCATAATGGAAAGATTAACCTAATCTTCAGGGTGAGACTAGTTGGTTAAAGAAGAACTCAGATTGGCTGGTGCTGTTTCTAATAGATCAGCCTTTCTCTGCAAACAAGGCAGAGACCAGGAAGTTGAACACTAAGAGAGGAGAAAGGAGAGGTTGCCCAAAACCAGAGTGGCAATGATAAAGTAACAATGGCTTCATAAACAAAGAGTCCAAAGGCCAAATGCCTTTGCTGACTTGGGGCTATGTCTAGGGATTGGTAAGAAGCCCTGGACATCTTAGTGGCCTCCAAGTATTTCTTTGCCATGGGTTGTGGCTAATAAAAAATATTTAACAAGTAATACTTCTGGATGCCTGGGTAGATTTAAATTTCAGATAAATTAATTCCTTAGTATAAGTATGTCCCATAACTAAGTATGCAATGTGGAATATACTTAGACTAGAAAAAAACTAGTTGTTTACCTAAAATTCAAATGTTCACACATTCTATATTCAAGTAGTCAACATTCAAATATTTCATACTTACTAGTTATGAGACATCCTTACACTAAAATGTTATTTTTGTTTATCTGAAATTTAAATTTAACTGAGTGTCCTGTATTTTATTTGGCAGCTTTAGTTGTGGCCCATGAAAACACCCAAGGTCAGTGGCATTTTAAGAACTCAGGGAAGCAAACAACAGTTCTCTAACATGCCAGAAGACCACTTTGGAAGGGGCTTATTTTGAGTTTTGATTCATTCATTAGTTGATGTTTGCAGAAGGGCCAGGTCAGGCATTTTTATCTTAAATCTGCCAGAAGACCACTTTGGAAGGGGCTTATTTTGAGTTTTGATTCATTCATTAGTTGATGTTTGCAGAAGGGCCAGGTCAGGCATTTTTATTTTAAATCTGCTCCCAGCACTTGTATGAAAAAGAAGCAAACCTTGCTGACATCAGGGACTTGTGCCAGAAAGCGATTCCCAGAGCAATTCCCAGAGCCCTGCAGGGTTGGGTCCACTCTGTTCCCAAGCCTCATCTCCTCCATCCTCCAGACATCACAATGACTGAGGTCCATAATCGCGTCCTAGGGTCCCCCTGGGACTATCATCTAGGATGGCATGTTATGGGGCAGGAGAGGAGGAGAGTTGGAAACGCTTCCCATAAATAGGATTACACATTTCAGGGCCCTATAAAGTCATGATGACCAGAGTTTTGGATTGACAGAGAAAAGTGGCCAAAAGTAATCAGTAAAAGCAAGAGGAAAACTAAGGTTGGCCAAAAAGTTCTTTCAGTTTTTAAAGTAAAAAGACACATCTTTCATTTACACCAAGAACCTTACTGAACAACACATTCACCATTTTGTTCCACTACTTCTGTCATTTTTCAGGCAATAATTACATCTTCCCAAAATGTTTTATCTTTTTGAGCAAAGAACTTTTCCAGGTGCCTTTTACAGTCTTCCTGGGGACTGAAATTTTTTCCATTAAGAGAATTTTGTAAAGACCAAAATAAATGGAAACCTGAAGTCGCAATATCTGGTGAATATGGTAGATGAATCAGAACTTCCCAGACAAACTGTAACAGTTTTTGCCTGGTCATCAAAGAAACATGCAGTCTTGCATTATCCTGATGGAAGATTCTGCGTTTTCTGTTGACTAATTCTGGATGCCTTTTGTCAAGTGCTGCTTTCGGTTGGTCTAATTGGGAGCAGTACTTGTTGGAATTAATCGTTTGGTTTTCCGGAAGGAGCTCATAATAGGGGACTCCCTTCCAATCCCACCATATACACAACATCCCCTACTTTGGATGAAGACTGGCCTTTGGTGTGGTTGGCGGTGGTTCATTTCGCTTGCCCCACGATCTCTTCCATTCCACTTTATTGTACAGTGTCCGCTTTTCATCACCCGTCACAATTTGTTTTACACTTAAGTAGAGAATCACATACGGAAATACGGTCCAGAAGGTTTTTTTTCCACTTAGCTTATGGGGAACTCAACACCAAAGCGATTAACATGACCAAGGTGGTGCAAATGATTTTCAATACTTGATTTGAATATTTTGAGTATGTCTGCTATCTCCCACATGCTATAACGTTGATTGTTCTCAGTTAATGTCTCGATTTCATCGCTATCAACTTCAACTGGTCTACCCGACCGTGGAGCATCGTCCAGCGAGAAATCTCCAGCACGAAACTTCGCAAACCACTTTTGACACGTTCGATCAGTCACAGCACCTCCTCCATACACTGCACAAATCTTTTTTTTGCATTTTTACCTTTCTTGAAATAATAAAACATAATATGCTGAAAATGTTGCTTTTTTTCTTCCATCTTCAATATTAAAATGGCTACACAAAAATACACCAATTGATAAGTTTTTCTTAAAAAATGCAAGCTGATATGACAGCTGTCACAATACAATCTAACAAAATTGTTTCAGATGAAGTTAAAGACACCTAAGAGCTACTGGAGCCATCCTACGGAAAAAAACCAAACGAAATTTTTGGCCAACTGAATACAAAGGCGTTGTGAATCAGTTTTGCCTTTAAAATGTTTTTAAAATTTGTTATCCTGTTTCTTCTGCTTGATTATGTAGTACACGTAAAAAATAATGGATAATCTTAGGCACTTGAACTGCCTCAAGCTACCTTTCTAGATATTGATTCTCACTACAGAGTACTGTAGGCAGACATACAAAAGAAGCTGGCATCTAACCTAAAAGAGTAGCAGTTTCTCTAACAAGTGTCTTAAAAGGCTTATGTCCATCTCTTTCTCCCACAGGAAAAGAAATCCCATTCAGACTCCTTAATTACTACTTAGATTTAGATAAAACTGCAATCAACAGGTAAAATCTATGCCAGTGATTCGCAAACACTGATGTGCATCAAAATCACCTCACCTGGAGGGCTGTCAAAACACAGGTTGCTGCCCTCTGTGCCCAGAATGTCTAATTCTGTGGGTCTGGGATAGGGCCTAAGAATGTGCATTTCTTAAAAGTTCCCAGGTGATGCTGATGCTTCTGGTTCAAACCATCCTTTGAGAAACCCAAATCTGTGGAATTATAGGTAATGATATCGTTTAATTCATTATTTCATACTGAGTACTTATGCTTTGTCATACGTAGAGGCAAACGATCTCTGCCCTTGAATGAGCCCTTCCTAGGATTCATATCTCATCTGCTTATATTTTTAGACTGTCTAGAAAGTACTCAACTCACAAACACCCTACTTAGAATCATCCACTCCTACAGTATGTCTGCTCTGGACCGTAAACATCCCTGCCGCCAAAAACACAAGAAGAATTGTAAAAATGATGAATTTTTAGAGAATCTTTGGTAAAGAAAGGAAAGAACCTGTGCAACCCTTGGGATGAGACTCCTACTTCAAGGCAGAAATGATGTCTGGAATGGTTGGGGTTTGGAGAGGGAGGTCCTGTTATGCAATCGTATCTCAGTGGGATTTGTTTGAACCAGGGTGGGTTCTTCCTCATGCTACATCACAATAGGGTTGAGGGCAGAGAGGTCAATAATCCAGATAATGGATTGGAGTATCCAGCAGACCTGGGTGGAAAAACACTGGGAACCTGTAGCAAATTGCATCAGGGAGAGGACTACAGATTGTGGCCGTAGATCCAATGTTATATGTGTTGCCATGGCCAACATCAACTATTTCTCTTGACTACTGAGCACATACGCTACCTTTCCTGGCCCCTTTCATCTAGGAGGGCTCAAGTTCTGCTTAATAGAATATGAACAGAAGGGCTAGACAGTTCCAGGCCTGGTTCCTAAAATGACCCACAAGGATGGACACTCTCCTTTTCAGCTGTCTCTGCAGGAGTCTCTGAGTAGGCCCTAGGGGACAGTGTGACTGGATCAAAGTCACCAGTGTGCACTTCTTGGAAGAGAGTCACCCATCAGAACAATGACCCTGGACTTTGCAAGATCAAGAAATAGACTTTAGAGCATTAAGCCACTGAGATTTGGGGGTTATTTGTTACTGCGGCATAGCTGAGCCTTCCCTAACTAATACAGCTACATAAAAGAAGTTGCAATGATTGCCCCTTCCTCATCTGAGCCAGACCAGATTGATGGCCCACAGTGTTCTTCTGTACAACATAGAATCCATATTCTCTTTACCCCAGATCAGTGGCTCTCAAACATGGCTCATTAAGAAAATCACTTGTTTGGAAAAAGAATCCTGTGCCCTTTTGAGACTCACTGAATCAGAATCTCTAAGACTGAGGCCAGACCACACCTCAGGCTTGCCTTCCTGGGGCTACAATAAAAAGTCCTTTCACAGGGCCATTTGGCTGCTATCCAGAAACTGGGTAATGTTACTCCAGGTGCATAGTTTAGGACATTTTGATAGGGTTAGTAAACTTTACCAAATTACTTTGAAGTGAGGATTTTAAATTATGTATTGGCAAGAATCAGATATTCAAGAGTAATGGGTTTAATTAATTTAAAAGCTTCTCTTTTAAGATGATGCAATAATTGGCACAAAGCCTGAAATGCTTGAAATACCTACCAGTGAGAAAGATTTAAATGCTCAATTAAAATGATATGCATTTTACGGGTTGTGAAGGGAGTATTTAAATATGTAAATGGTTGGCTTCCCACCCTCTGCAGCTTGGGTATAGCTTCTGTTTGCCTTTCCTCAACCTCTTTAAAGGAGTTATTTTGCCCCTTGAGAAGAGAGGCAGTCATAGGGTGGACTTGGGCTGTTACAGGAAGTCACTGAGGAAGCCCAGCCTGAGGATCCTCTCTCAGTCAGAGCAGAAGAGCCCCATCTGAGTTGTCTGAGACTGCCACTTCCCTGTTGATTCTCAATACAATACCACCATTCTACCTCAGGGCCTTTGCACTTGCTATTTCTACCAAGGCCTTTCTCAAGATAGCCTGAATTCTTGCTCCTTCACGTCCCTTATGTATATGCTCAAATGTTACACTATTCTTGAGGCCTTCAATGAAGCAAGAACCCCTTACTACACTCACACATACACGCAAACACACAACACTCCTTATGCCCTATTTAATTTTTCTCTATAGCAGCTTCAACATCTGCCTTGTTAAATATTAGTTGTTTATTTGTATATTGTCTATTTATCTCACTCATATGAAATCCATGTATCCCTAGGGTTTAGAACTTGACACATAAGTGGGTGCTAAATAAATATTTTGAATGAATAAATGACCAATCCCATCTTCTCAAAGATTAGTGAATTTAAATAACCTGAGTATTTGGGGGGCCTTACATAAAAGATGGGTATGGACTGGGCCCTGATATCTTGGTTTCACAAATAAGAGAGGGTTTTCTTAGGATTGGACAGTTTTTATTTCATACTTCTTGGTGTTTTGCTTCATTCTGGGTGAATCTGCCACCAAAGTAAAGATGCAGTAAAAGAGCTGCCCTGAAAAGGTTTAATTTCTCATGTTCAGAAAAATATACTTGAACTGAATACTTTGTTTTTTGTTTGCAAATTTATAGATTAAAATACCATATATATAGGAAGCCTGGAGCTTGCATAGGAGCTGTGTTCTAAAAACATGTAACTCAGGGCCTGCTTCCCCTCAAAAGGATGTTATAAAGTGGTATGGTGGCCAGTTCACACCGGTGGGGTGCCTACAGAAGCAACCCCTCCCCACCACCAAATCACAAGCACATGATGTGGGAAAGCATGTCCTAAGCAGGAGGAGAAGGTTGAGAGAGTAACCCTTCTCCTAATAGCTCAGTGCAGGACTGGCTGTAAGCAGAGGAAGTCTAGGTTTCCCTTCCGTGTTTTACCAGGATCTTTCTAATCTCTTCTGAGGCCACAGTCTCAACCCCTGCAGGGAACTTAGTCCCCACTCTACAAGAGCCCAACTTCATCCTCAACCAGCCTTTCAGAGGGAGAAAGGGTAAACCTTCAAGACCACTTTAAAATTTGTTCACAATAAGAGGGTTAGAAGAAAAACACATTCTGTAATGATTTTCCCATGAAAATTATTGATACTTAAGCCCCAAAATATTATTTTTCTATGATAAAATATTATAAGGACATGAACTCACAAGGCACTATTTCATTTCATTCCCATTTATACTGACCACTTTTTATGTTAAACTCAAGTTGCTGTAGTGAGATAAAGCCCTTGGACTATGAAGACAGTGCCGCTGAGCAGGGCCCTGTGGGGCTCCCAGGCATGGAGGCTTTTTGTCCCCCATTTCTCATAAGCAAGACTCCAGCCTCCATGACTGCCCCTGAGTTCCAAAGGGTAGATTCAAACAGTTGCTTTCTTTTTTTTTTCTGAATTTTATTTATTTATTTTTTATATATCAGGTTCTTATTAGTTATCTATTTTATACATATTAGTGTATATATGAACAGTTGCTTTCAAGGGAGGAGCAGCCAGGAAACCACCTGAGGCAAGATTAAAGGGATCAGGGAAGCTCATCAAGATTAGGAAACCCCGGGCTTCCGTGGTGGCGCAGTAGTTGAGAGTCCGCCTGCTAATAAAGGGGACACGGGTTCGAGCCCTGGTCTGGGAGGATCCCGTGCGCCACAATTACTGAGCCGCGTGTGTGGAGCCTGTGCTCCGCAACAAGAGAGGCCGCGATAGTGAGAGGCCCGCACAGCTCGATGAAGAGTGGCCCCCGCTCGCCGCAACTGGAGAAAGCCCTCGCACAGAAACGAAGACCCAGCACAGCAAAAATAATTAAATTAATTAATAAACTCCTACCCCCAACATCTTAAAAAAAAAAAAAAAAAAGAGGGCTTCCCTGGTGGCGCAGTGGTTGAGAATCCGCCTGCCGATGCAGGGGACACGGGTTCGTGCCCCGGTCCGGGAAGATCCCACATACTGCGGAGTGGCTGGGCCCGTGAGCCATGGCCGCTGAGCCTGCGCGGCCGGAGCTTGTGCTCCTCAAAGGGAGAGGCCACAACAGTGAGAGGCCCGCGTACCGCAAAAAAAAAAAAAAAAAAAAAAAAGATTAGGAGACTCGACCACCTGAGACCCTGCACACACCCTAATCTTGTCAGCAACCCCACCCTTTTGAAACCTTGCAGAAGAAAGAAGAATACAAGACTGTTACTGCCTTGATCTTTATCACATACCTCTGACCATGAGTCCTGACTACATAAACCGCTCCCTATTCCCCAGGGAGCGGGGCACAGTTCTTGAGGCACTAGCCTACTGTGTTCCCTCTTTGCCTGGCAAAGAAATAAAGCCACTCTTTCTTTCTCCTCCATAACTCTGCCTACGTATTTCTGTTTGGCATTGGTGCACAGAGAGCCAAGATTTTGGCAACAACAGCAGGGTCTGAGTCTCGGCTCTGCCATTTACTGACTTTGTGACCTTGGACAAGCATCTTAACTTTTTTGAGACTCATCAGTAAAATGGCAAGAAAATGGAGCCCAATCTCTGGATCACCGTGAAAGTTAAACAGTGCCTGGACCAAACTAAAGCTCAATTCAAATAAATGTTGTGTTATTGTCATTTTCAAAAATTATTTAATATTACGGTAAATATTTTTCATTGTTTTATGAGGCATTAGGATTGGCAATTTTATTTCAGTTTATTTCTCACTAATAAATATCTAATATAAAATTTTTTAAAATAAAGAGAATGTAGTTGAAAACATCAGGGCTTCTGTAAAAAGAAATGTGTCCAGTTTTCAGATCTTTTACTAATGAGCTGTGTGTCCTTGGGCCATTTACCTTGAACTCTCTGAGCTTCAGTTCCCTCATAGATAAAATGAGGATACAAATTCCAACTTTCAGGGTTGTCGTGAGCATGAGAAACTAAAAAAGTAAAAACCCCTAGCATATAGTGGGCTCCACTGATACTCTGAAGGAGTAGGTGTCAAAATAAAGAAGAGAATCAATCCCTTTTTATTTGGGTCAGTTATTAGCTAACAATCAGCCACTGTGAATGAAAAAAAAAGTCTAGTAAAGTCAATAAAATGTGAAGTGAAGCCTAATTCATTTTTACAATATGACCTACTTTCAGCTATTTTTGATTCACGTGAACGACGGAAGTTACAAGGAGCTGATTCTGCAAAGACTGTTCATTAAAAGCATTTTCTTTTCTTTTCTTTATGGCTTTCAGCTTTGAGGGATAAGAAAACAGATTTTCAGTTACAAGCATCCTTTGAAAGACCCCTGGCACTAATCTTACAGTGCTACTTTCAAAATCTATGCAGTGTCAAAGGTTGTTGCAGACAGGGGAGGGATGGGGAGGCTGGAAGGAAAGTGGTTTTTAATTCCCCTCAAGTATGCAGCTTCCATTAGGCAGCTCTGAGTGCCCCAAATAGATGATTCAGATCTTAGCAGTGGAAGGTTTGCAAAAATAAAACACTGAATGATCTTCTTTTCCTAAGAAGTACCAGTAGATACACCTAGGTTTATGCTCTGTGGAGAAGGCCTAGTTGTGCTGGTTTTTCATTTGGGACAAAGATATGCTTATTAGATACTGACCCCAAATCACTTAAGGGCCATTTAATCTTAGACAGCAGCTGAAGGAAAAAATATTTTCAGCTGCTTTGGAGTATCTTTGTAAAGTGCCACTGTTTTTTCTTTCACAGGCTGCAGTATTCTTTAACCAATTTAATCTACCGGCTAACAAAGATGGAAGAAGAAAAGCTTATTTTCCCACAGGGCTAAACAAGGATTAATGATAACCAACCAAATTGTTTCTTAATTTTCTATTCTTCTCCCTCTCCAGCTGGCCTTCTAGAGATAGAATGTATAGATTTTCCCTTAGTTAAGAATGTTAAGGGAGAAGGCACCAGTATTCTAAAAAGAGAGTGGGTTTTTGGTTTTGTTTTTGACACGCTAGGGATTCTGCCTTATAAACTGGAGGAGCGATGGGGACATTTCATAATTGGGGTATTTTTAACCTGCAGGTGGAGAATGTGGGGGACAAAATCTTCTTGGGAGAATCTGATAAATGATATTGCCATTATATTCTCCAAACCTAACCCGAAGGAGAACCTTCACTGCTCTGTCCTTCAGACCTACCATCCCAATTATGATGACAATGAACCGATCCATCACAACACCCTCTTCCTACCCGAACAGACCCCTGAGTTAAAACACCCACAAGTCTCCTACCAAAAGAAGAGTAAATGGCAGGTGAGTAGGTGGGATGGGTCTGTTTGGCCTCACTTCAAAATATAGGGACAAAAGACATAGACGATCGTCCCATAAAATAACAGAAAAATTCAAGCTATGCAGGTACCAGTTGTGACAAAATTCTTGAATTAAATAATATAAACCTTTGAAACTGTGATACGAAAACAAGATTTTGTGATCTTCTGAAACTTGCAGTACATGTTCTAGTGCCTGACTGAGAGCAAAGCACGAGGGAGGGATGGTTAACTAGTTCCCAAACCCTTGAGTGAACCAGCTCCTCTCCTTTCTGAGTCAAGAAAGGGGCTGCCCCAGATCTAGGGCCTCTCCCAGCCTTTCCTAAAGAGCTTCCATTCAGGAACAACATGGCAAAGAAAACCTACTCAGTACCAACTGCTGTCATTTCTTAATGTTTTCTCTGATGACTTGCTAAAATGACAGGGTTTATTATTTTTAGCTTTCAGCTTTGGTGAGTTGATCAGTCAAAACAAAGTATGAAAATAGCACCCACTTGGTAAATTCAATTTCAGATGACTGGATCTTAAACTCATATCCATTACAGACCCATACAAAACTGACTGTTATAGGACTAAGGAAGTTCGAGAAGAAATAATAAATACTTAACTCAAAGAAGCAGGATGAATAACTTCTTTTGTCTTAAATACAAGTCTATTTTGGAATCAAATCCAAAAGTAAGTCAATGATAAACAACAGATTCTTTTAAATCACTTTAGGACAGATAGCAAAGTTAAAGAGGGTCTCTGGATGTTCTAACATTCCATCCAGTACTTGTGAAATGCTTGAGATCTCAGTTAAATGTAGCATTATAAATAAGTGGTGGTCCCACATGCCTTTTAATGAAGAACATTATTTTTTTTTCCTTAAAAACCTCCTTTAAAGTAAATAATTATGTGGCTTGTGATAATATAAGCCACAGAAAGCTCTTTTTTATCATTTAAAAAATAACTTTTATTCTAATTTTATAAAGAGTATAGGGGAAAATGGGTAAGGTATACTGGAACTCTATACTATCCTTTCTTTGAAAAAGAAAAACTACTCTAAAATAAAAAGTTTATTTTTAAAAAAGTAATACTTTAAAAGTTTTTTAAAACTGTGCAATATTGGGGAAAATACAAAAAATTATAGAAAAGAAAAACAGCTATGAAAATAGGTATACATATACCTTTACCTAAATTTGTGTGTATATGTAGTTTCATATCCTGTCTTCTTTGGATTAATATGGCATTTTCCCGTGTCACTAAAAATTCCTCATAAACACTGTTGTAAAGGGCTACTTATCATATGGCTAAGCCCCAATTTTTTTAATCATTTTCCTACTGTGAATCATTTAATTTGTTTACTCTTTTTAGCTATTGGAATTAGTTTTACAAGCAATATAATTGTGCATACTTCTGATCATTTCTTCAGAGATGGATGCACATTTTTAGACACGGCCAAACTGCTTTCCAAAAAATTAACTTACTCTGAAGAGCAAAGCATCACCCAACCTCAGCTCCAAGCACTGCCGCCGCATATGACAACCTTCCACAGTGGCTGGAACCCTGCCAGTTTCACATGCTATGGCTCTTCCTGGAAAGCGCCTCAGGACTGAATATCTACTGTGAGTCAGGGCTGCTAGAGCCAAAGAAAGGTGTGAGATGCCCAAACGTCTCTGGGTAATCCTGTCCGCCAAACCACCTCCTGATTCAGCTAAACCAAAAGCCAGGTGCATCTATTCAAACAAAACCCACTGAAATTGGAGTAATAGGGGCAAGATGGCTGAGACGAAGAAAGAGTTTACCAGGAGTTTGGCCCAAGACTATTCCCAGCAAAAGAAACACGGACAGAGATACCCGGATATTGTCTATGATGATACTGGAAAAACCTCAGCTGGGGTTTTTGTTTCCCTAGGAGTTATTTGCAAAGTTGAGGGCATTTTATTGGGCAGAATGACAGGAAAGCAATATTGGATGAGAGGGCATGTAGTGCTGGTAATCTGTGATATGCAGGTGAGTTCCATAGCAATAAGAATCGTTCAGCAGTGACATTCTTGAAGACATTTTGTTTGACAAGAAGGAGGGTAGGGAGGAGGATGGAGTATCTTTTTAATGTAATTTAACTTTTAATTATTTTTACTTTATATTGGAGTATAGTCGATCTACAATGTTGTGTTAGTTTCAGGTGTACAACAAAGTGATTCAGTTGTACATATATCCATTCTTTTTCAGATTCTTTTCCCATATAGGTTATTACAGAATACTGAGTAGAGTTCCCTGTGCTTTTTAATTTTAAATTCAAATTTAATCATTTGGAAATTTAACATGAAATCTGGCTTCTCTCAAAAAAATCGTAAGATCTGACAACACTGTGCTGAAATTCCCACAGCAATAACTGGTGGGAAATGAGTAGCCAAGCCCCCTTTGACTGAGAGGACTGAAAGGTTTTACTTATTAGAATTACCTGCCTGGTAAGCCCCATCCTTTTTTTTTTTTTTCCCTTTCCCCAAGCCCCATCCTCCTGCAAGGTCTTTCAAAGGTTTCCTCAATTCTCTAGACTGGGGAAATTCCAGAAAGGCCCCATGTAGTATCCTTCCCCCTTGCACCCATGCTGAATTACAGGAGAGATATGACACAGGGAACTTCTCCTGCCAAAGATAATTTGTACCCTGGGGCAGTGTATTTGTCTTTTAATTGCCATCCCCTTTCCTTCCCTGGCTGACTGAGCCAGACAACCCAGAAGTCCTCCTCCTGGAGCCTGAGAGCAAGTCTTCCAGTGCCATGGTCTTGTTTCTTCCCCCACACCATCTCCACCATTACAACCATCATCACTCCCTGGACCACTCAAGCATCAGTGCCTCCTCCACAAAGAATCCCGCCCCACCTCCACAAACTAGAGAGGAACTTCACAAGGTCCATCAGAAGCTCCAAACCCAAAAGCCTTAGCCCAGCACAGGGCCAAGAAAAAAGATGGCATATATAACATGAAAAACTCTGCCAAAGAAGTAGATCCTGACAGATCCACAACCTCTGGTCCAGACTCAGCTTTTACCTCTCTTTTGGCTTTGGCCTTGTCACCTAGGCCCTCTAAGTCCTAGTTTCCGTATCTGTAAAATGGGGATAACAAGACATCCTTCACAAGCTTGCCAGGAGGTTGTAATGAAATCTTGAATGTGAAAATGTCCTTCATGGGTCCTGGCATGCAGCACAAGCTTGGTAAACGTTAGGTGAAGTTAGTTAATAATATGATTTTACTTCCTCTGCACCCAGGATAACATGTCCCTGTCTCGACAGCTGCACCTGGGAAAATAAAGTATCAGTTGTCTTATCTGTCCCTGGGTACAGGGTATTATTAGCTCCTTCCTGTAACTTCTGATGTCAAATGGGTTCATTTCCTTTATCATTGTTTATTCAATGATGTCTTGAATAAAATGACAACTTCAAGAAAATCAAAGAGTAGTGACAAAAGCATATAAGCACACCATTTCTGCCGAGTCTAATAAATCCTATATCAGAGATACACAGCGAAGCTCAGGGAAGGGAAGGTGACTGACTACCTCCTCAGGAAAGAGGCCCAAGAGGTCAGGGAAGAAAAGGAGAGATTTAAGTTTCACCTCAAGGCCGACTGAAAATTCATCTAGAAGACAAAAAGAAGAGATGCATTTCAGACAGAAGGCCCTCCATGCAAACAAAGAGACAGTGTCAAGGTGCTTTTGAGAAGATACAAGTAGTTTAGCGTAACTAATGTAGCAGGTGCTAGTGAGGAAGAGGGGCAGGGGTTGAACTCGAGGACCCACAGCAGGGCTTGGATTTACAAAATAAGAAGGGTTTTAAGAACTGGAAGGATGGTGTCAGAGTTGCCTTTTAGAAGGATCACCCAAGCAGCCTGCAGCCTCTTTGCTGTTTTAGTGGGTCTGTCTTTCTCTCCACACACATAACCCCTCCACTGTGACTGTGACTGGAACAGCGGGCCCCTCTCTGAGGAGACGGGGTGAGTAGAATAGAATACTGCAGAGGTGCACGGGGAGATAATGGAGGATAATGGAGAACAGAAGGTGCACAGAACGCAGTTCAATTCCATTAGGACCTGTGGGCACCAGAGATTTTTCAGACCAAAGGGCTGATGCATGGTCACACTAGGGCATCCGGAAACAGCCTTGTCCTTCAAGGATCTCAAAAATATGACATTCAAGTGCAGTGTGGAAGAGCCTTCTAAATATAGTCTAGCATCGAGCCACCTTCCGGCCATTCCTTCTTCTTTCTTTTACAGATTAACTAACTGCCAGATTAACTAAGGCTGCCAAAAAAGAGAGGGGTAGTGGGGATGGGGTGGGGGACAGACCCATGAAGGCCTGAGCAGCTGCTGCTGTTTACTCACCAAGTCTAACAGCACCATATTGTTACTGGGTCTCTAACATGCCAAAAATGTCCTTAGGAAGAAGCAAAGTATGATGGGGAACATAGCTTGTATTAAATTTAAAAACCTGTGTCGTGAATAGTTGATCCATTCAGTTGAATAACGGATAGCTGACTTTTTACCATACACTGTCACAACCGCTCTGATACTGAATTATTCTACTACTGCTCACAACATCACTATCATTTCAGGTGACCTTCTGAGTCTAATTTTTATTTTTATTTATTTTTTTTAAGAAGATGTTGGGGGTAGGAGTTTATTAATTAATTTATTTATTTTTGCTGTGCTGGGTCTTCGTTGCTGTGCGAGGGCTTTCTCTAGTTGCAGCGAGCGGGGGGCCACTCCTCATCGCGGTGCGCGGGCCTCTCACTATCGCGGCCTCTCTTGTTGCGGAGCACAGGCTCCAGACGTGCAGGCTCAGTAGTTGCGGCTCACGGGCCTAGTTGCTCTGCGGCACGTGGGATCCTCCCAGACCAGGGCTCAAACCCACGTCCCCTGCATTGGCAGGCAGATTCTCAACCACTGCGCCACCAGGGAAGCCCTCTGAGTCTAACTTTTAGAGACAGAGGTGACTGATAACATGTCCCTTCAAAAATGTTCTCCTTCCAAAAGCCAGTCACAATGAACCTACTTACAAAACAGGAATTGAGTCACAGATGTAGAAAACAAACATGGTTACCAAGGGGGAAAGGGAGGTGGGATAAATTGGGAGATTGGGATTGACATATACACACTACTATGTATAAAATAGATAACTAATAAGAACCTACTGTATAGCACAGGGAACTCTATTCAATACTCTGTAATCACCTATATGTGAAAAGAATCTAAAAAAATGTGGATATATGTATATGTATAACGGACTTACTTTGCTGTACAGTAGAAACTAAACAACATTTTAAATCAACTATACTCCAATAAAAAATTAATTTAAAAAAATAAAATAAAACAGATGTAAGATAAATAAATAAAAGCCAGTCACTAGGGCTTCCCTGGTGGCGCAGTGGTTAAGAATCTGCCTGCCAATGCAAGGGACACGGGTTCGTGCCCCGGTCCGGGAAGATCCCACATGCCGTGGAGCGGCTGGGCCCGTGAGCCATGGCCGCTGAGCCTGCGCATCCAGAGCCTGTGCTCCGCAACAGGAGAGGCCACAACAGTGAGAGGCCCGCATACCAAAAAATATATATAATAAATAAAAATAAAAATTAGGTCTGTATTTCATCTTCACAGTTTTTCTATCTATCTTCCCCCCTTCTCAGGGATGTTACTGTTGTCTCTTTGCTCCCCTCAAATGGCCCACCACGCAAGCCACTGTAATCTGCTGTTTAACCAGCTACAAGCACCTGTAATTACTTAAAAAATAAGCATATGGCTCTGAGTACAGGCCTGAAAGACTCTTCAAGAATCAAGCCTGTAGGCTTCTCCAAGGGACCTAATGACATACATTTTATGATTTATTTTCAGGTCAGGGCTCTGTGTTAGAGATAGGCAGAGTCAGTTAATAAATGTCCCTGGGATTTCCAGATACACAGAAAGCTTGAGGGGACTTACCAACCAACTCTGATGCATCTCTGAGTCAAATTTTCTAGTTCTACAGCCATAAAAAATACCAAAACACAAGCATACCTCAGCGATGTTGTGGGTTTGGTTCCAGACCACCGCAATAAAGCAAATAACAAAATAAAGCGAGTCACATGAATTTTTTGGTTTCTCAGTGCATATAAAAGTTATATTTACACTATACTTTAGTCAATTAAGTACGTAATAGTTTTATGTCTAAAAAAAGTACAAACCTTAATTAAAAAATACTTCATTGCTTAAAAATGTTAACCATCAACTCACTGGGCCTTCAGTGAGTCGTAATCTTTTTGCAATAGTAACATCAAAGATCACTGATCACAGATCATCATAATATAACAATAATGAAAAAGCTTGAAATATTGAGACAATTTCCAAAACATGACACAGAGACACGAAGTGAGCAACTGCTGTTGGGAAGATGGTGCTCAATGCAGGGTTGTCACAAACCTTCAATTTGTAAAATACGCAATATCTGAGAAGTGCAATAAAATGAGGTGTGCCTGAACATATTATCATGTTTAAGGACAGCAAATTGGGGCAGGAATAGAGATTGTGCTCCAGGTCAGTGTATCAAAATAAGTCCCCAGAATTCCTTTTTGTTGATTCTAATGGCCTCGTGCTCACTGCAACTCTCACAGGGATGAGAAGCATGGGCCCCCTCCCTGCCTGGGAGAGCCTCCCGTTCTAAAGCAGCTCCATCCCTTCCAGCAGTCATGACCTCACTGCTCTAAGACAGTTTCCTGTTCTATAAAATGGGAATAATAAAGTAAGTACTGCCCACCTCAGAGCACTCTGTGCCAGTCATACGGGAAAGAGAATGTGCCAGCGCTGCATAAAGGTTAATATGACTACAGGAGACCAGTGTTATTACAGCTCCAGGGGGAGCCTGACTTATCAGGAGTCCATCCATGACAATCTCATGCCAAGGCAGAAGGCTCCTAAGAAGAAAAACAAAGACACAAATGCCCCTTCAACTGGATCGAGAGAAGGATGACAGCCTCATGGTGAGAAAAGAGGAACACACCATGCTGCCTACATGGAGGAAGTCCTAGGAAGGGGGAGAGCAGAAACAGGTTTTGAGCTGGGAGGCGGCAAGAGACCGTCGATACGCAAGCATGAGGAAGGGACACGGAGTCCAAAGGATGAATGAAGACACAGCAACACCGGGCCCAGGGGCATACATGTATGTACAAACAGTTTAAATCTGGGCATCTTATTGGTGCAGAGACAGCTACAATGCCATATTTCTTGGGTTTTTTTTTAATTGAAGTATAGGTGCTTACAATGTCAGGTTAGTTTCAGGCGTATAGCACAGTGATTCAGTTATATAAATACACACACACACACACACACACACACACACACACACACGTGTGTGTGTATATATTCTTTTTCAGATTCTTTTCCCTTATGGTTTATTACAAAATATTGAGTATAGTTCCCCATGCTACACAGTGGGTCCTTGTTGGTTACCTATTTTATATATAGTAGTGTGTACATGCTAATCCCAAACTCTGAATTTATCTCTCCCCACCCCACTATCCCCTTTGGTAACCATAACTTTGTTTTCTATGTCTATGAATCTATATCTGTTTCGTAAATAAGTTCATTGTATCTTTTTTTTCAGATTCCACATATAAGCGACATCATATATTTGTCTTTCTCTGTCTTGCTTATTACTTCACTTAGTATGATAACCTCTAGGTCCATCCATGTTGCTGTGAATAGTACAACGCATATGTCAATCTGGAGTTTGGAGTGGGCAAAACTTTCAGTGAAACTTCAGTTCCCTACTCCCACCTAAGTGTTCCCTACCCATAAAAACAGATGCCAGGGCTTCCCTGATGGCGCATTGGTTGAGAGTCCGCCTGCCGATGCAGGGGACGCGGGTTCGTGCCCTGGTCTGGGAAGATCCCACATGCCGCGCAGCAGCTGGGCCCGTGAGCCATGGCCGCTGAGTCTGCGCTCCGCAACGGGAGAGGCCACAGCAGTGAGAGGCCCGCGTACGGCAAAAAAAAAAAAAAAAAAAAAAAAACACAGATGCCAATTACATATACCTCTCACCCTGCCTTACTGCATCTTCTGTGATAGCATCATTCCTAACAGAATTCTTATCCAGGCTCAAGATCCTCAGTAGTCAAAGGTAGAAGATCACCTGCTCAAAGGAAATGCCTGGCCATATGATTCACTTCTAGAAATATTTTCTCAAGATATTCTGTGCAAAGACTCCTAGACTCTTCCCAATGTGAGAACTTAAAAATGCCCTCGGGATCAACACTGTTTCAACAAGCAGAATCCAAACCAAAGTACAGCATTAATAAATAGTGACCCTAGCTCTGGGTCTTTTTTCCTTTTATACCATCCTAGCCTGATCAGAAGGGAGAGAGGTTGTTCCCACAAGAGAGAACAATAAAGCCATTTAGCAGCTTAATCTGCCTCTTCAACCAGGTTCTCCTATATGGACCCATTTTTCTGTAATTATTATCATAATGTGATTGAAGGAAGACACATGTATCATGTGGTTTCCCCCTCCAAGTCTTTTATGTTCAATCAACCAACAATTAATTTTTGAATAATATCACACATGCTAATCCTTCTACTTTTCCTTGCCTCTTCTCTAAGCTGGGAGAAGCCCTCGTTTCAGTAGGAATAACAGGTGATGTACAGAGGTGTGTGTATGTACCAAATTCCATCATAGGTCATCTTCTCTACAGAAACAATAACGTTTCTCCATCTCCTAAGGTCAGGATACTGATCAAAAAGAAAGTTGGACCTCACCACAGAATGTGTAATATATTTATAATATCCCCTCAAAAACCATTCATTTAAAAAATTATTACTGTTGTTTTTAGTAGCTAACATTTATTGAACACTTACTGTGTGCCAAGAAATATGCTTGGCTCTTTATAAGAACTGCCTCACAACCCTAAAGTGTGGTTAGTATTACTATTACTAGCCCAATTGACAGATGAGGCAACTGAGACTCAGAGATATTAAGTAATGAGTTCAAATCTCAAAGCCCTTGAAAATGGAAGAGTTAAGAATTGAACCTAGGATTGTCTGACTCTGGAACCCAGACTCCTAATGACTATCTTTTAGTCTTATTGTCTTTCTTCCATGCCTCGCCCATAATGCTAATCTTTCTTTTTTCCTAAATTCACGTATTTGCTTCAATAACACTTCATTCAAAACCTACTATGATACACGCCAGGCAGGAAGCTAGATGCTGTAACACAGTTCTGAATTCTCCACTTTAGTCATTGGCACTAACTTCCATCTCCCATAACCAGCTATTGGCATCCAGATGCCAGCACTGGACCCCCATTTGCAGGCTAAGGCAGGTGCTCATTGTTTAGTCCAATGTGACCTTAGACCAGAAAGGTGCACTTTCAGGTGTCTCTTCTGTGACTCAATGATAAGTCACCCTTGCTGTGAGTTTGGCTGTGGCCTTGTGCATTCTGATAATCAGCTCTGTTCCTTCCCCGTACTTGAGACTCCCTTGGAATACACTCAATATTCTAGTTCCTCAAGAACCAGAGTTCCACCTTGCTTTTGTCAGTGCCTGTCCAAGGAAGATTTTCCTCACTAGAATGTAAGTTTCATGAAGGCAGAGATTGGTGTCTGTCTGTTCACTGAGGTTCCCCAAGCTCCCAGCACAGTGCCTGGTACACAGCAGGCCCTGGATAATGTTTGTGGGTTGATGAGACTGAGGTCCTTCAGCTGAATCCCAGGCTGACTGATGGCCACGTTGCTTCCCACTTGACCTCCTGATACTTACTCCCTCTTGCCCAGTCTTAAGACCATCTAAGAGGACTTGGGATAGTCTGCAAGCTTTCTGGATCCCCTAATGCCAGGTGACAACCAGAATCAGGTCTGTTGTAATTTTCAGATTGTATGCCTTGACCACCAGACTTAAGCTTCCTGGCAGCACCTGCAAGGCGTGTTTTTTGGCACACACCAGCTCATGGGATGAATTCCAGACCCTCCCAGCTTGCCTTGCTTGGCAATATTAATTGGTCTTTGCCTAGTTTTATCTAGAAATATTTTAATATAATTATATACAAAAATCATATAAAATTCATAGAGATTTATGTTCAAAGGTGTGACAGCAAGAAATTGGAATGAATAATAAAACTGTTAAATAAAGTATGGCAGATACACACAATGGGCTTGCATTCTGCCATCAAAATACTATAAAGAATACTGACAGCATAAGAAAATGCTTATAATACTTACAGTTATAAGATTTACACACAGTATGATCCTAACTATGGGAAAACACATTTTTTAAAAAAAATATCAGCAATAACAGTTGAATTATGAATCATTAGGGTTTTTCATGAACATTTTTCTGCATATTTTTAAATTTCTAATATATCACCAACAAACATATATTACTTTTATAATATGAAAACTCAGTAAATTTCTTGTTGCAAACACATACTAAAGCAGATACAACTGCATCTTGACAACACTTGGCTCAAGTTTTTCAGCCATTGGGGTCTGAATTACTAGCCTGTGGTTACCAGTAAGCCTAATTTAATAAAACAAGATGAATACTATTCGAATTTTAATTTACTCCCATCTTATTTCAAGCTAGTGAACAGAGTACAGCCTGATCACATTGCACACAGCTCAAGTCTTCTGGAATGCCTGACGTTATGCTCTGTTAATTATACTTACTTGCAGAGTCTACTCCTTTCTCCCCAAAGGCTATCAGCTCCCTAAGGACAACCCTGGAGTGCCTATACAGAGCCTACATGTAACTGGTATACCAAAGATGCCTATGGAGCAAATTAATTTTCAGAATGTGCCAAACTGTTCCAAAGCAGTCAACTTCTTCCAAAGGTATCATGGAAGAAATAACCAGGCAGTCCAATGGAAACAACCCCTTCTTTGGTCCAAAAGTCCCTCCCCTGTCCCTCTCATCACAATGGCATAAAGACCCATGGTCTTTTAAAATAAAAAACAACTACAAATTCAGAAACAAGCAAGTTGTCCTCCTCTTCTAAGGCAGAACAAAAGTTGGATGAAGAAGGATAGATGGATGAATGAAGAAAGCTGTTGAAGAGGCAGATGGAAGTATGTGAGGTAAACCAGTCCAGTGTATCAAACATGTTGTTTCATTGAGACAACAGAATCAGACATTTCTCTGATAATTCAGGCTATGCCAAGGGGATTGCAGGAGCCCAATCTGCCATGACGCCACACTGCACTCAAACGTTCCCCATCCACTAACCGGTGCTTAAAGTTTCACATTGCAGTAGATAATCCTTTGTCTGCAATGCTACTCAAAATAGCTTAGGTGAGTGAGCACTTTGGGTAATATTAGGATTAATATTTCTCTTTTAATAAATATGCATTGATTTTAATGTTGACTAGAAAATTTATAACAAAGGTTACAAAACCACAAGTTCATGGCTATTGATATAGTTGTAAATCGAATAAAATTGTCAACTTCAAGAAAATTAGTATACTATAGATGAATCTATCAAAGCTCATTAAAGTGTACACTGAAGAACTGTATATTTCATTGTATGCAAATTCTCTCTCAATTCTTAAAAAACTTAATAGAACAGTACAGGTGGTGTGCAGATGAGGTAGGAATCCTAAGGTATAATGTGGAAACAAAAGACTGAAAAATAATGTGATTATTCCACAAACATTCAATGAGATCATCCATGTATAGACCAGGCATTGTTCTAGGCACGAGTGATTGCTACAACCCAAACAAAGTCTTTGTCCTTATGGTGCTTAAAATCTAGTGGAGGAGAGGCCCAACACAAAAATAATCCCAGATATTCATTCTGGTTCACCAAGCACTGTTGAATCCACCATCTTATTTGACCCTAATGGAGGAATTCCTGAAGTTAACAGAGCTGCTTCTGAGGTCTATAAAATGGACACAGTGCCCAGCAAACCCTGGTACCCCATCTCTAAGAAATATTCCTTCACATTAGTATATTTTCAAGATTTCTTGCATCTTCCATATGAAGAAAACCAACCACCTTGGTTTAGAGTAGTTTTTTAAGGTTTGCTTTGGAACAACATACAATAATAATCTAAGACAACCGAAAGATTCACTGAGTTTGTGTCTTTTATGTTGCCTTTCACAAAATTCATGTGGTCTGGATCAGAGGTCCTTGAACTTCAGAGTGCATCAGAATACACTGGAGGGTTTGTGCAACACAGACTGTTGGGTCCCCATCTGTTTCTGTTCATTATATCAAGCGGTGAACCGGAGAATATGCATATCTAACAAGTTCCCAACTGATACTGATGCTGCTGGACCCAGAAACACCTGAGTGTTTGAGAACCACTGATCTACATTACACTTTGAAACAAACAACTCTAGAATCTCATTAGCTTGATAGAGTTTTGTTTCCTTAATGAGAATACATGGGGTTTTTTACAGGTTGACAGAAAGGCTCTGCATACTGCAGTCGCTCTGAAGTATCTTGTGGTGCCAGAAAGAAAGGAAGTGCTCCCCTCCTAAAAAATGGTGTCTTGTGCCAAAGACACACAGCAGACTACTGAGAGCTTCCAATGGCCAAAGCTGGAACAATCTGAGCAACAAAATAGATAAGGTTGTATTTGCGTATAACTCAAAATATAAAAATATCCGTGTGTCCATACTGAGCTAAATAAATGAACAAATACATAACTGTCAGGGGGAAAGGCAAATCCCCTGTGCAGAATAATTCTAAATAATGTACGCAGATACTCTGTGCTCAAGGATGAATGTAAGTCCCCATTTCCTGAATGCAGGCTGGGCATTGTGATGTCCTTCCAAAAAGGACAACATGGAAACAAAGGGAGTAAATGTACAGTGGAGGAACCTCAACCAGGTGATGACAGTCAACAGCAACAGGGACAAGTCATTTTGATTGTGTGTACCCTTCAGATGATGTGATGAGTACTTTACTTCTGTGATCTTCCTACCCCAAACCCAATCTAATCACGAAAAAAACATCAGACCAGTGAGGGGCATCTTATGAACTGCTTAACTGCTTAACCAGCACTCCTCAAAGCTGTCAAGGGCATCAAAAACAGGGAGACACTGAGACACTGTCATAGTCAAGAGGAGCCTAAGGAGACATAACATCTGAATGTAATGTGCTATCCTGCCTGGGATCCTGGAACAGAAAATGGACATTAGGGGAAGAGAAATGAAAACAGAATAAAATACCAACTTCATTTAATTAAAAAACAAAACACTGAGGCTCACTGAGCATTCACCATCTCTAACGTTGTTGGTCACCTTGACCAAGGGAAAGAGAAGTCTGAAGACACTGAGACCAGTAATTAAATGCTCCACTCCATCACTTATGCCCACAACTCATTGGTCATTAACTAGTCACATAGCCTCACCCACCAACAAGGCGATGAGGACATGTGAGAACCACTGCATACCCAGAATGGGGGTATGAACAGTAGTAATGACTACCACCACACCTGCTTTCCACCCTTTTGAAACAAAGCCTTGTTTCACTTAAGCCTTGTTCTGCAGATTCTTTGGAGTCAACCTGTAGACTGATGGGCCCCGTGACTGTGCATGCTGCATGGTTTCCATTAGAGATCATTTATACTGCACCTATTTTCTCCTGCTTCTCCAAGGGTCTCCTAGAGTTATGTATCATAATCGGGATTTCTAGTCTTTTTCTTCAATGATTATTCTGATTGTATCTCAGACCCAGTATCTCATCACAACCAAGTCAGCTATTTAAGAATTGTTTGGTGGTTTACTCAAAAGGCACAAATGAGCTTAAATTCCTCACTCGTTTCAGTAAAATGAAAAGGGCAGCCCCTTTGTCACATGAATCTGCCCAACCAATTTTCAGACCAACCTTTCACCATGCCTGGTCTGAGCAGAAATCAACATTTCAAACTAAGTGTGTTTCTTCCTTCCTCTCCCATTACTCAATTCAGTTCTCAGTCTTTGCCTCTTCCTAGAAATAGTACTATTTCATTTCTCAACTTCTCCAAGCCCTCAATGCAAAAAAAGCACCCTCAAACCAAACAATTCTCCTTTAATGCCTGAATCTTGACTGTTTGCATTTCTCTCTGCATGACTACAGCACAATTTTAATTTTCACTTTGCATTCACATGTCAGGGAAGTTAAACATATAACCCTTCAGTGGGCAGTTTTCGTAAACTCCTCCCAAAGGGCTTGACCTTGAGATTGCCTGCAAACTCCAAAAGTAGCTCCCTCTTTGAATAAACAAGTATTCTTTATATTCTTTGTAGGTTATGAAACAGCCACAAGAAGGTATAGGGGTTTTGTGGTGATAGTGGTGGTGGTGGTGGTGGTGGTGGTGTGTGTGTGTGTGTCTGTGTCTGTGTCTGTGTGTCTGTGTGTGTCTTGTGTGTGTTTTCATTTTCCTTTTTTTCTAATGCAACAGTTTTATATTATGGCCAATCAGTACTGAAAACTGTGTAAATCACACCCAGGAAAGGAATTACTGATGGCCTCATTTCAGGCAAGTACTAGATGATCAGACCTTCCTTTGTATTTTGCACAGCTCAGAATTATAAAAGCCAAAGCCTGCGTTTTGTGAACATTGCCCCCAAATATAATCACAACAAAATTCCACTACCTAATCCACTAAATATATTTTTCTTAATCATGTCTTTCCACATCAACATTAAGAAATTCTCATTTTTCTTAACTGACTCCTACTTGAAACTATCCCCATTTTATTACAACAAATTTGCTAAAATGGTTTAGGATTATTAGCCTTACCAAAATTATGGATACTATTTTATGTAAGAGTATTTAACTCTTTGTATATTTACAACATGGTTGCTACAAGGATCCAACCAATATAGAAGCTGCTGAGAATAATAACTCGTTTGTACAGATATCATGTACTCGGGCCCCAGCTCCAACACATCAACACTTTTCCTAAATTGGAGTTCCCAATCCCTTTATTAGAGATAATGAATTCGACTCATGGCCAGGAGCAGATAATGATTTCCATGGTCTCCACTGACACGAATCAACCCCCTTGGGGTTGGGAATATGTTTTAATTGCATCCTTGTTCTTGAACAAAAGTACTGCTTCCATCTGATTTTTTCCCTTCTTAACTTACCCAAATGATTTTCATTCTTACCTCACTCAACAACTTGTCAATTGTAAAACAGGAGCTATTTCCTTTCTTTGTTTGGGATTCTGGCTGCAACCCAGGCACCATTTTCCAAGTAATTAATGAACCTGCAATGTCCTGGCTTGTGACCACCAGCCTCCTCCTTTGTTATATTTCTTGCCGGGAGAAGGACTGAATACAGGAGCAGGCAGTAGCCTGCTGCTTAATGAAGAGCAAGGTGCTATTTTTTAGGTGAAAATATCCTAAGTTCTTTTACTTTAGCCACAAGACAAAAGTGTGTGTTTATAGTTGCATCTGAGGCTCATGAAGATATCTGAGAAACAGAAGTCTTTAAGAGTTAGAGATTTCTAACAGAGTGCCAGGAGCTGAAATGGGGCACACAATCTGGCAGGGGGGAACTCGACCTTTGCACCCACTTGAAAACCCAGAGTTGCTTTTCCTGCATCAGCAAAGAGAAAATCTGAGAAAACGCAGTTTTTCGTGAAGGGCATAAAGAGATCAAAAATGAAAGTGGACTTTTTTTCCTTCCTTATTCCTTAGAAACAAAGGAATAAAATTTTGAGGTTTTCTTTACCATGATCATTTATGTATTCAAAAAGTATGCTTTCGATGTCTTCTAGGTATCTAGCATTGATCTAGATGCTAAGATGGAGTACTCATTAAACAGTCTTTATCCTCAAGGAAGAGTTTAGTGGACAGAGACTGAAATGAATGAATGAATGGCAGATTAATGATTGCTATGGAAGAAAAAATTAAACACAGTAAGGAGAACAACGAATAGGAGGTCCAGAGTGTGAGGTGCTACTTTCTAAGAGGTGGGCTGGAAGGCCTCTAATAAAATGATATTTGAGCCGAGACCTGGAGGAAGTGAAGGAACAAGCAGCAGGGGTGTCTGGAGGAGAAGATTCCAGGCAGATGGGACAGCAGGAATAAAGGCACTGCATTCAGCCCACGCTTGACACGGTTGATCACTAATTCCTCTAAGAGCTTAATAATCTCTGCAGAATCGAGCCACTGTAGATAAATAACCACTCTTTTAAGCCCCAAAACATTGATTTTTACCATTTATGAAGCAAAATCATTGAAAATAATGTTATATAACCCTCTGCCCTGTAAGAGATATGGGCCATAATTAAATCTTTTCAGATGACTCCAATATGTAAGTGTCACACTTTATTCATGGACATACAAAGCACATAATCTATGCACTACATTCAACTTATTCTTTTATTGATTAAACATCTAGTCTTTACTAGGTATTATGCTAGTTACTGGGAATAATATGATGAGCAAAGTAGATAAGTCCCTGTCCTCACAGAGCCTGCAGTCAGATAAAGGAGAAAGGCATTATTCAACTATACATGCCACGTAATCTGAGTGTAGCGCCCTGAAGGCTTTGGGGGGGCGGGGTATGAGAACTGAAAACAGGGACGGGGATCTTCTGGAGGATGAGGAAAGGTTTTTGTGAGGAAGTGACATGAAGGAGTTAATAAGAGGAGAAGGAGCATTCCAGGAAGAAGGAACAGCATGTGCAAAGGCCTTGAGATGGGCAGGAACAAATTGGGTTTGCTGTATTAAAAGAAAGCAATGAGGGCTTCCCTGGCGGCGCAGTGGTTGAGAGTCCGCCTGCCGATGCAGGGGACACAGATTCGAGCCTTGGTCCGGGAAGATCCCACATGCCGTGGAGCAACTAAGCCCGCGCTCCATGACTACTGAGCCTGCGCTCTAGAGGCCACAACTATTGAGTCTGCATGCCACAACTACTGAAGCCCATGCGCCTAGAGCCTGTGCTCCACAACAAGAGAAGCCACGGCAATGAGAAGCCCACGCACCACAAGGAAGAGTAGCCCCTGCTCGTCACAACTAGAGAAAGCCCGCGCGCAGCAACGAAGACCCAATGCAGCCAAAAATTAATTAATTAATTAATTAATTAAAGCAATGAAAACTGAGTTTGGAGAAGAAGCTGTAGTCACATCATGCTGGGCCTTGTAGGCTAAGTTTGGTCTTGATCAAATGCGAAACCATTTGAAGGCTTTTAGGTGGAGAGAGACAGAGTCAAGTAAACATTTTCATATGACCTCTCTGGCTGCACGGTGGGAATGCAGGGCTATAGGGATAACTCCAGGGGAGAATCCACTGCAGGCACTCGGATGAGAGGATATGCATTGCCTGGACCTAGAGAGGGGTGGTAGAGACAGAAAACAGAAGAGGGAATTGAGAAGAAATAAGAAAGTAGAGTCAGCCAAGCTTGGTGATGAAATCAAATTCAGGAGATTAAGATGTTATGGGCGACTTGTAGTTGGTTTTTGGAGTCATAATAATGCCCTTCATTCATTGGTTCATTTGCTGGAGAAAAAAAAAAAAAGAAAAAAGAACAAGACACCCTATCTCAGGCACCAATCACACAGAGCACAGTATGTCTCTTCTCTTTGGCAGTCAGGCTGGTTCTGAGTAGTATCTAGATCGCTGGTATTCAAGTCCTCAGTGGCCCCAAAGCTGGTCTTTGGCTGAGAAGGGGCTATCACAAAAACAATTAGAAGAGAAGCCTGTAGGCTACATTAGACTTGGGACAAATGAGCTCCTGATCCAAATGACTCTGTTTCAAATCCATTATGGTGGCACTTAGCTGGTCACACCTACAGAGAAATCAGCAAACTGGGTGACCCATTAGGATTTTCTTTCCAGAGAGCAAAGTACCTAAATAAAGACCCTTGCATTCAGCATACAGTACAAAGACATCTGAGCCGCAGCAGCAGCAATTTGGGAGAACTTCAAGTGTGGCATTTAGGTTTGAGAGAGGAAGTTAGAAATCAGAGAACTGATCTCACAAACAAAAAGCTTTTATAATAGCCTGTCCTGGATAAGACAGTAATGAGAGGACAAGAGAAAAACCGTCCTCCTCTAAATACCAAGGAAACCTAGGGAAGCGACCTCTTAAAAAGGAGCAGGGGACTTCCCTGGTGGCGCAGTGGCTGAGAGTCCGCCTGCTGATGCAGGGGACACGGGTTCGGTCCGGGAAGATCCCACATGCCGCGGAGCGGCTAGACTCGTGAGCCATGGCCACTGAGCCTGCGCGTTCGGAGCCTGTGCTCCGCAACGGGAGAGGCCAGAACAGTGAGAGGCCCGCGTACCGCAAAAACAAACAAACAAAAAAGGAGCAGGTGAAAAGAAGAATTTTAGTGTCATCAGGAGTGACTGTTCTTCCTCTTTGCCAGAAATAGCTGAGAGTCTAAATCACTCATGAGGCCCTAAGAAAGGAGGTGCTTACAAATGAGCTTGAAGCCAAACAGTGCTTTATAGATTCTTCTAGGCTCATCTAAGAATCCTAATGGACTTTATTCACCTTAAGATCACCTGATTATGGTCATAACAGATTAGGATAATACCTGTAGTTTATTTGTTTTTGACATAAATCCATCATAAACCCAGTTCCTACCCTTGATCGTAGGTTTTTTTTGTTTTTGTTTTTTTTAAAAAAAGGCTTTCTAAGCCTTAAATGCCTTATGCCTGGGTTTCCAAACCAGAGACAATGTACTCTCGGGGGGGGGGGGCACATCATCCTATAGAAACTGATGAGGATAGTCATCAGTCAGCCATTAATAAATAATAAACTGTAATCTGCCTTCGCTGATCAAACTTGACTTAATTGCTCTTACAAAAACGTGCAAGTCCTTCAAGCATCACATAGCCTAAACAATAAAACGTTTGCCCAAGTTGTTTTTCAGAAATTTGGAGTCAACTGTGTCCAGTTTGAGCTCAGGCCATTTGGTTAAGACTGGTTAGGACCATTGACCCTCTAACTGGGCAAGCACCAGTATCCACTAAGTGACTTTTTGAGGTCAGAAGGCCAAAAACTCTACCCTCAGAGCATGCTAAGGCCACCATATTCTGAACACGTGTCCCACGAAGAAGCCAGTAGCTAGCTTAGTTGTGCCTGCACAGAACGACGATTACCTCACTTTTTTCTTATCTCCAGTCACCTTTCCCCATGCTCCCCACGTCTCAGGCCACCCTGCTTCTTTATCTCATAAATATGCGGAGCCCCTCACCTTCTGGGAGGCGGACCTGAGACTTGTATCCTCACTTGGCTGCCTCGTGAATAAACCCTTTCTCTGCTGCAAACCTCAGCATCTCTGCATTTGGCTTGCTGCATGTTGGGCAAATGAACCTGGTTGGGTAACGCTATGCCCAGCAGGGGTGGGAAACTACAAAACCCTTTTTTAAATTTACCTTTCTGTAAGAATTAAGTTCAGATAATTTTAAGTTGAAGCAACAATAACTATTCCAGTGTATAAAAGGCAAAATCCACCCGAATTTTCAAGCTAAAACACAAGATTTCAAATATATTTCATTTTTGTGGTTTCCCCACCACCACCTTGCAGGAAGCCCCCAGACCTCTTGATATCAGGAGATGCATATAGTTACAGGCTGACTCCTCCACTGGGCACTGTGGGTACAGAGCCTGGGACCCACAATGCTTTTTGCAGCTGACAAAAATGTCCTATGAATTTTAAAATCAGAAGAAAACAATTAACTCTTAGGTCAAAGTAAATGTTTTAATATATAATATTAATATATTTGTCTTTATGCCAAGGAAATTGTAAAAATCTAACTTAAAATGTTTTTTCTGGAGTCAGGAGACCACAAAGGCAAAACTAAGAGCCTAGGTCCATGAGAATCACACTGTGACCCTGGGTAGTTGGTATTGTTGTGCTGGTAAACCTCAAAACACAGGTGACAATAATATTTCTTAAAGTATGGTGGTCCAAATAACACCACGATGTGATGGGACAATGGTTAACATTTTTAATTTGAAAAGTATGTATTACATATTAAAGTGTAATTTAAAATAATGGATTTCCCATTCATCGTAGCAATAAAGTTTCCTTTTTGGAAAATTAGAAATTTGGATAATGGTCTGATTGCTTAAGTCCATTTTAAATCATATATCATAATTGTTTTTCAGAATTAGTAGGTCACAAGGTTGAGAGCAAGAAATATTTGTTGGTTGGAACAAAGCATCTCCTTTTACTGGCACATGAAATGGTCCAACATAAGTCTTGCATTGTACGGACAGAGGCGGATAAGTGATAAAGATTCCTCACAAGAATAAGACATTCATGTAAAAATGAGATCAGCAAGTCCAGTCCATCCAGCCGGGATCATTTTACAAGGGTCAGACAGCCTTGGGGCATAAACTAATCACTCCAGGGTCTGGAGGAAGCCACCTCCTGATTCCCAAGAGGCAGCATTACATGATTAGATTGTTTACGCTTGCTCAACACAAATTTGACACATTTTCCCAAAACTACCTGTCTGGGGCCCTGTCAAAATACGATGATGGAAAGTCAGAATAATTTTCTGGCCCAGTATGTCTAACATTCCAAAAATCCATTCCATTTTGGTCATGTTTTGGAGGTAGGGAAGGATATTTTCCCCACTAGTACTTGAAATCTATCCATTCTTGCATGCTTTAGCTCCCCAGAGCATAGACGCATCGCTATTGCTGAATTCGAAGCAGCCAGTGGCATCCAGGACCTTCGAAAAGTAGTATTCTAGGGCCTTTTTCTTCTCTTGTATGTCTTAGAGTTGTTAACTTAGAGGGAAAGGACTTACCTACTCTCAAAGCAAGAAGGCCTTATGTTGTTTTTAATGGCCAATGAAAATTTTCCCAGGGATCTGCAAGAAGGGCTGCCCAAAGAAAATTCTATATATTTCTCATGAACATTTCCAGAACCTCAAAGCAAATAAGACATAGAACACAACACTACCACAAACATTTTTGAGGAGAGTAAATAAGATTCTCAGTTGTTTCATTCAGCTCTGCCAATATTAGCTATACCATCATCCTCACCTAGTATTTGGACAAAAATATTGTAGCTAGTAATAAGCAGAATCAGGATTTGAACTCAGGTCTGCTTAGACCCAAAGTCATGTTCTTAACCCCTGGAACAAAGCTGGTAGTCAGTACATAGTTTTGAATCTGAATCTAGATAAGGGAACTGGTCTTTTTGACCCAGGATACTGAAGTATTTTCTGGAGCTACTTTACAGCTAATCTCAACTCCCAGAATGAAGGAGTTCTGTAAAACATCTAAAGAGATTAAATAATACTAGATTCAAGTATTTCTAAGGAACCGTTTCCCAGACAAGATGACAGTGATGCAGAGGTTCTAGCCACTCCTCGGAACAGATCCTACTGGAATAACAACACAGAAGTCACCCTGGGCCCCTTACTGAGACAGAGAGAGAGCTCTGTGACCTCACTAGGTAGGGTGTACGAGCCCCATACCAGTCTAAAGAAGCTACAGAAGACAGACCTCCACCCTTCTTCCTCCCAATAAAGATTTCTTGCGGTTTACATCTCTCAAGGGGGATTTGAGGCAGGAGATAGATGGGCCCCAGGCCATGCAGCTGGAGTTCATCCCCTGTGGACAGATACTCCAAAATAGCAGAAGGGAGGAGAAGCTGAGCCCTGCCCAGGTAAGAGATAAAAAAAGACCATATATTCCTCATTCTCGAAGTCAAGGAGACCTTCCCAACTACACACACACAGAAAGGCTCCTTGAAGGCCAAAAAGGGAGGGGGTGCCACCCAATAGTAGGTGATGTCAACCTACCCATAGCCCTCTTCACTAGAATCTATCGTGGCTAAGAGATGCATGCACACACATGGGAGGAGCCTGAGATGAACCAAATATGGACTCAGAACCAGACAAAGTAAGACGATTGGCCAAAGGAAGCCCAGAAGAAATGCCCCATATAAGTGATTCAAACTACCACGAGGGTACGACTCTCTCTCTCTGAGTCCACCCGTGTCTATCCACACGTACTACTTTTCCTCCTAATAAACACTTTACATGCTTCACTACTTTCCGTCTTTGTGGGAATTTATTTTTTCCTGCAAAGCCGAAGGGCCAGGGCCTTGTCACTAGCCACTGGTCCTGGCAGTCTAGTGGCTAGCATTCAGCGCTCTCACTGCCGCGGCCCAACCTCAATCTCTGGCCAGCAGCGGAAACCCTGCTTCAAGCCACTGCAGGCCGAGGCCACCCAAGATCATATTTGATTTTATTCCTTGTTGAAATCCAATTGGGATGAGAAAAATTAACTATTACAATTAAATAAGCAAGAGAAAGTGAAAGATTTCCATGTAAAAAGCTTAAAGTTCTGTTCCTTTAAAAAAAAATGTCTAAAGAAACTCAATCCTTTAACTGGGACTCCAGATAACAGACTGTACTGTATATAGAAAATAGCTAACACTTTTTTTTTGAGTACTCATTTTATTTTTAAATTCTTCTAAATGCATTTCATGTATCATCTCATTTAATCTTTATGAACTATATGAACCTTATGAATAATAGGTACTATTATTATTCCTATTATTCAGCAGATGAAAGCAAGGTACAGAAAGGTTAAGCAATTAACTCTGGGTCGAACAGCCAATAAGTGGCAGAGTCAAGATTCTAGACTCAAGGGATCTAATGCCAAAGACTATGCTCTTAACCACTTTGCTCTGCTGCTTCTTATAATAATAATTGCCCCTTACTGGATACTTTATTATGTGCTATATATGCTTTATGTACATTATCTCATTTACTATTCCCAACAACCATAGGAAGAGTGTTTGTATGTACATTGTATATATGCATGCAGATATAGAAGTAGGTGTGTGTATATGTGCGTGTGAATGATTCTAGCTTCTACCCCATCACCCTAAAACATGTGACAAATCTCTCAACTCTTGAAAGAAAGCCATCTTAGATACTCTGTGATTAATCATATGAAGTATTCACACAAAAACTGCATTATGCATCACCTTCTCATATTTTCAGTAGGTGATTTGATTGAATCTTTATTTTGAGAAGAATAGAATTCATTTACTCTCATGTTCTTGTTCTTTTTATTTCATTTTAATATGAAATATAACAGCACCAGAGAAAGTTCTGCAGTATCTTAAAGAACAGAGTTTTAGGACTATCACTGAATTTATAAAAGTTCCAAGGAAGGGCTTCCCTGGTGGCGCAGTGGTTGAGAATCCGCCTGCCGATGCAGGGGATACGGGTTCGTGCCCCGGTCCGGGAAGATCCCACATGCCGCGGAGCGGCTGGGCCCGTGAGCCATGGCCGCTGAGCCTGCGCGTCCGGAGCCTGTGCTCCGCAACGGGAGAGGCCACAACAGTGAGAGGCCCGCGTACCACAAAAAAAAAAAAAAAAAAAAAGTTCCAAGGAAAACCTCCAAGGCATAGATAGTAGCAGCCAAATGTCTCTGTACATACTCAGCCAATCTGTATGTACTCTGCACTTGAAGATTGTAAGGCTCCATCATCATGGTTACCACCAGAGCTAAGAAGATCTGCCTTCTCCCCTTCACTGATTCAAGTGTGTGACTTATCTCTGTGGACGTGGCAAGTCAGCCAGCAGTGGGCATAAAGGCCTTGCCTTCTCCTTCTCACTTGCCAGAGGAAGAATTCAACACAGAGGCTAGATGGCTCATTCAGGCACCCAGTCTATTCTGAATCTGGATTTATGCCTTCTCTTTATCTAGAAAAGGTGATTCACCTAATCAAGTGGTCTCCAGTTCTCAGGGCCAATGAAGTGGCCTAATTTCACGCTTCCCAAAATTAAATGTGTCTACAAATCATCTGGGGAATCTCATTAAAAAGCAGATTCTGGGGACTTCCCTGGAGGTCCAGTGGTTAAGACTCCACCCTTCCACTGCAGGGGGCGAGGATTTGATCCCTGGTCAGGGAACTAAGTTCCTGCATGCCACATGGTGAGGCACACAAAAAAGTGGGGGGAGGTATTTGTTTGAATTTTTGAAAGGCCCACCTAGGGTTCAAATCCATAGTGATCTAAAAAAATTTCCATTATAGTCATGTGGCATTAAAAACTCTAGACAGGGCTTCCCTGGTGGCACAGTGGTTGCGAGCCTGCCTGCTGATGCAGGGGATGTGGGTTCGTGGCCCGGTCGGGGAAGATCCCACATGCCGCGGAGCGGCTGGGCCCGTGAGCCATGGCCGCTGGGCCCACACGTCTGGAGCCTGTGTTCCACAATGGGAGAGGCCACAACAGTGAGAGGCCCGTGTACCGCAAAAAAAAAAAAACTCTAGACAGTCCTTAGAAATATCCATTCACTTTTTAAGCTTTCGGACTCCACACAGATATCTCACTCCGCAGAGGGAGAGAGACCATTATTCCACATGTGAAGCTAAAGGCATCCATTCTGTCACTGAGTCACCTGTTCTCTAGTGCCCTGTGATCCACAGAGTAAGGAACTAATAATTTCAGATTCTCCAAAATGGTGAATCCTTGACCTAAATGTGTTTAATACTCTGTAAGCCTCTCTAACTCAGACTACTTTGGATTCGAGAGTTGGTACCACTATGTAAATAAGGAACTATTTTACTGTATAGTTAAAGGAAACAAATACATTCAGTACAAATTCTCTGGAGGAAATGCTCTAATATTGAAGAACAACTTGTGGTTAGCATATCAATAGGAATACATAAACAGCAGTTTTAAAATACGTGAGGGCACTTAAGGACAGGTTTTTCAACAAACTTCTTAAACTTCTGTTTATAGTCTGAAACTACTTGGAAAACTTTCTTGTAAGACACTTTAAAAGGTCAAGTTCAGCCCACATCTCCTCTTTGAAAATTAATAAGTTTTTAATGTACTCAGAGATGCAGAAATGATGTCAAGGTGACTTGATTGACCCAAGCCAAAGAACCTTCTAGAATAGCAACATATTTTGGCTGGGTTTCTACCATTAAGTCACTTGTCCTCTTAAGTGGGATATTTTAAAGTACACTTATTTTGACATATTAGCAGAATTACTAGGTCACTTGTAAGCAGCAAAATAATTCTCTTCAACCTTTTTAAAATGGTCAAAGAGGAGAAATAAAGTATGTAAACAATGCTGAGGAATAATGGCTTGCTAGTGTTACCCCTCCACTTTAAAAGGGACCCTAAGAACTGGGGACCATAGATCTCTGTTAAGCCAGAAATTTTTTAATTAAAGGTTAAATCACTGAATGCTTGAGTTCAGCCCCACCTTGCTTTCATTCTTCCAATGAATTATATCTGCTTAAGTCTTTGGTGTCAAAAGGTTGTAGGTGGGTTCAACTTCCAGTTGTCGGAGTGACCTAGGGCAAGTCAAGCTTTCTAAGGCCAGACTCTTCATCTGAAGAGCAGGGATCATAAGTATTAAGTATCTGCCTCATGACCCTGTGGAAAGGAGCCTTTCCTATAATGGGCATAAGTACTATATATATATATACACTATACATATATATTTACATACCAGTACTGTTTCTATTGTTAGCAGAACAAAGTCAGTCCTTGAGCTTTAAAGAGACACATGAACCACAAGAAAAGTCAAGAACTTCCACTTAAAACCACAATGAGATACCACTGCACACCTGTCAGAATGGCTATCATCAAACAGACAACAAATAACAACTGTTGGTGAGGTGTGCACTGTTGTTGGGACGGCACATTGGTGAAGCCACCATGGAAAACAATATAAAGGTTCCTCAAAAAGTTAAAAAATAGAACCACTATAAGATCCAGCAATTTCACTTCTAAGTATTTACTCAAAGAAAACAAAAACACTAATTCAAAAAGATATATGCATTCCAATGTTCATTGAGGCATTTTTTATTTATTTATTTAACATCTTTATTGGAGTATAACTGCTTTACAATGGTGTGTTAGTTTCTGCTTTACAACAAAGTGAATCAGTTATACATATACATATGTTCCCATATCTCTTCCCTCTTGCGTCTCCCTCCCTCCCACCCGAGGCATTATTTATAATAGCTAAGATATGGAAGCAACCTAAGTGTCCATGGATAGACAAATGGATAAAGATATGGTACATACATATATATAATTCAATATCACTCAGCCATAAAAAAGAATGAAATCTTGCCATCTGCAACAACATGGATGGACTTAGAGGGTATTAAGTGAAATAAGTCACATAGAGAAAGACAAATACCACAGGATCTCAAATGTGGAATCTTAAAAACAAAACAAACAAACAAACAAAACAAAAACAGACTCATAGATACAGAGAATAAACGGGTGGTTGCCAGAGAGAGGGAGAGGGGACATAGGTGAAGGGGATAAAGAGGTCCAAACCTCCACGTATATAATAAATAAGTCACAGGGATACAGCATAAGGAATATGGTCAATAATAATGTAATAACTTTGCATGGGACAACTGGTTACTAGACTTATGGTGGTGATCATTTCATGATATATGCAAATGTCAAACTATTATGTAGTATATCTGAAACTAACATAACATTGTACACCAACTATATTTCAATTAAAAAAAAATACTGCCACCTAAAGCACAAATTAAATCTATGAAACTCCTAACCACAAGAGAGGACCCAGGGTAACAAATATAAGGAGACTGTTCTTTAACAAACTACCAAGAGTTCTGAATGCATCTTAACATCTAAGGTTCAAATCTACAAAGATAGAAACATTCTTCCTCAATGTGGCCTTCCATGGCACACAGGTCACTGGGCTGTGTTTTTACCTCTAAGTCAGTTCTTAGGCTTTGAGCATTTCATCGAGATGCTCCAGTCCTTCATCCAAGCAAAGCTGATATTTGTTAGTTCTTACAACTTTTATTCTGGAGAATTTTTTGTAAATATCCTCCATGCTCCAAATCCCCCCAAAAGTGTATGTTAGTATGAAGTGCCATTATTCTAACAAAATCAGCTTTTCTGGCCCCATATATATCATAGGGTGACACTGCACCACCAGGAACTGTCCTCAACTGCTACCTCTTCTTAGGGAGAAATCCAATTCCAATAAAGCATAGAACCCTGTCAACACCAACACCAAATAGAAATACATAACCTTGTACATCTACTCATTTTTTTAAACTAATATTCAACACTAGGCACTTAACTGCTTCTATTTTAACCCAAAACACAAACTGTGAAGAGGGGATTTTCTCCCCCGTATTTACTCTGGAAGAGACACCAGCCAGAGTGTCAGTGTCTCACCAGACAGAGAAGTCAGTTAAACCTCATGTGCCCACAGACCTGAAGTGGTTAGCTTCCTGAGCTGTGTTCCTCAAGGAAATCTGGAAAGAAAACCTCTGGGCTTTAACCAGGACCTCAGAGAGCAGAGAGGAGGGCTCCTTAGCAGAGCTCTGTGGGCTTGTGAGCTCTGTGGGTCACACCCTTCCTGACAGGCAAGATCCTGAGTAAGACGTTGAAACCTCTGGATGTTCATGGTCTCAGTCAGCAAATGGGTATCATAATCCCACCCAACCTCTGGATTCAAGTGTTAGAACATGAGGACCACAGACTTGGAAATGCCAAGACGCTCCCTGGAAACCAATGCACGGAATGAAGAGTCTCTTCAACACTGATCATGCAGACGGCAGAATTGTGGCTGCAGTGTGATGGGAATCACTGTCAGTACCTGTCTTACTTTTACATGTTCACAAATATATGGATCTGAAGGAGAACTAACTCCACGATATGTAGTATTTAGGACAAACTTCAAAGACCACAATTGACCATGGCATTACTCATCAGCTGAACCAGTATTCATAAATCTCCTTTGCTTCTGGACTGGAAAAGAATGGTCAAACAACGAGCTTTTTGTTCTGGACACTGCTATTTTTGTTTTGGGTTTTGTTGGCAGCCTTGTTGTTTCTTCGTCCCTATTTTTTGTTTTTCCTTATCCCCTACCAACACTCCAACACTGGTTTCTTGGACACACCTTAAATTTAGAAAACATGTTTACTCAGATGATTAACTGTAGTCATTAGTCTTGTTCAAGCGAGTCTTGTCTTGAGCAACGGGTAAGCTGGAGACCCAGGGAAGAGGGCAGCAGACCATTCAGGCTGGGTGCCGAGCACCTCCTCCTTTCAGCACTCACAGGCGGGCAGATCCGTATGGGGAGGGGAGCAGTTTGGGTGCTTAGCTTCCGTGATAGGTTTCTTCAGGGAATGAAAGGTTTTGAAAGTTCTGAAGGATTTCTCAACTTGGGTAAGTGGGTACAAAATTGTAGAACCAAATGTCCTCAACATTTAGGTGACAAAACATTCCTCTTCTGCTAAAATCATCAGAAGGGTTAGCTGGGGGAAATCAGAATCTGCTTAATTTGAAACTCCTTTTAAGAGAATATACAATCAACTCTGCCTCCATCCAAACAAAAAGACTCATTGTCTTTGGTTTTCACTAACTTTCACTCTTTCGACACATAAAGAGAAAGAATGAGGTGAATACAGGTCAAACTTCTCATTGAAGCAGCTGATAATAGCCTTTAGAGGCATTGCTGGAGTTCTTGGGTCATGGGCGCTACCTACTTAAAATCTGCAGGAAAGAAAAAAAAAAAAAAAGTGACTAGTGTGGTCCTTAATGGAAACAGAAATGGAGAGTCCCTACAGAGATTCCCAACCTGCATTCATGAGAAATTATTCCACAAATAGTTTGTATCTTGATACTGTTGCCAGATCACTCTCAACTACATTACCCCAAATTCTGTCCTTTTATCCTCTGTTTCACTGTCTCTCCCCATCCTCAACCCCAAACACACAAACCTAGGCCCCCCTAAGAGGGGAAAACACAAAGGCAAAGAGTAAGCAATCTACCAAAATGCCACACCGGGTTACAGCTAACTGGAGAGAAAAGTACAGATTACGCACTGGCAAATATTTGCCTGGTCTCCAGAGCAGTAAGATTCATCCATTTGCTCACAAAAGTACGCGACTGCAGCTGAGAGAATAAATCAATTCAATTCAACAAACATTTATCAAGCTCCAGTCTGATTGCAGAGTCTTTTGGAGGAAAAATCACGCACCTGGATATTGGAGCTGATTTTTGAAGAAGTCTAGAAATATGCTATTCCTGCCCCCTCCCACCAAAAACAAGTCATGAGAAAAGAAGCAACCAACTCCCTCGGATGATCAGCACAGCAGCATTTTACATTGTTAAATGTAACAAGCCCAAGTTCCTCTTTGTAGCTGGAAAAGAATTCCCTTCCTATCTTTCTGGGGAAATAGCAATTTTGCTTGTTGTATAAAAACATAGTGTAAGAAACCAGTGACTAATTACCCAACCATCAATCAATCACCTTTCAGTATTTTGGATATAAAGATGAGACCAACTATATATTGAAACAAGTTATGTCATCGCTGCTTTATATTATATATTCAGACGTATCAGGGATCTACTTGAAATGAATTCTAAACATGCAATGCAAGAGCAGGGCAAAACCAATCCCTGCCAAACATCTAGGGGGATTCTCCATCCCCTCCTCCCGCCCCAGATTTCCTTCTGGGGAACTTGTGTGTGGAGCTGAGAGAACTTAGGCTCTGTGACCACGAGTCAGCCTCTATTGCCTACTTGTTGACCTCAGGAAAGTCATTTATAAACTGAGACCTAACTTTGTCAGCTTTAAAACAGGGATAATCATATCCCTTCTGTCTCACTTGTGAGGATACTGTGAAGGTCAAATAGAATAATGAAGATTAAGGTTTTATAAAAACTGTTATAATCATCAATATTGATGTTCAATTCCACAGTCCTGGAGACAGGGGAGCAAAAGGAAAACCTAAGAAAACCCACCTCTGCTCCCAGAAGTGTGTAACAGGGTCTTTACAAGTTTAAACGGCATGTAGCCATTTAGCCACAGGGACAGTTTTAGACCATGTCCATGAAACCAGTTTCAAAAAGAAGGCGAAACAGTTTTTTCCTTATCCTATTTTTTTTCTGTTATAATGCATGGTAGGTGGACAACTGTTTTGATGTAACTTATCAGTATTTAGCAGCTGTTGGCTAGTATTAAATATTATACTGAGGGTCAGTCTCCTTGATGTATATGCTTCAACAGTTGAGATTAAGCAAAAATGACACATATTCCACGGAGATAGGGCGTTCCAAGCTCAGCGAAACGTGAAAGTGGTATCCTTTTTTTTAAAGTTGATATTTTTAACCATCTACTCTGTATTGGCGCTAGAGAAAAAGTAAAGTAATGTTCCAGAACTCAAGGAGCTCAGAGTTTAGAGTGGAAACAGCCAGACAGAACATAACAAAACAGTGAGGGCAGGATGATGAGGAGAGGTCAGCAAGTGTCCCAGGGTGCAGAGAAGGAGGGCTGCTGCTGAGCCAAGGGTTAAGGCTGTCGGGTAGGTGGCACGGATAAACAGAAACTGCTAGCACTGTGATAGCACTGCGCACGCGTGAGTCAGGATCCGCCCAAGACAAGGCTGGACAGGGAGACAGAGGTCGCGTCCTGAGGAATCTGGGCCTGGGGACCTCAGTGCGGGGCTGCTCTGTGGATGGATGCAGGAGGGGTGTTCAGGGGAGTGGCGCACTGGAGAAAGGACAGCTTCATCGGAGACACCCTGACCACCTCCTTCCAGAACATTCTGCTGTCGTATGAAGTACTGGAGTTTCATATGGAAGAAAAAAAATTTACTTACTAAAAAAGAAAACAGGTGCTACATTTAAAGGTAAAGGGGAATCTCATTATAAAAGTGTGATACAAATAATCACAGCCCAGTCTAATAGAGAAAACATTAACAACACTCTGTTAGGATTCATAGAAAATGCCTGCACATTCATTGACCTCTACCTCTACTTCTACCTCCACCTGAGAAGGATCATTTTATTTAGATATAAACAGGCTAAAAAAGTCAAGGGTCTCCGCCGGTTACAGCTTCCTGGAACAAGATGCTGCTCTGCAGGTGCTGGGCAGTCAGTCACCTGGAGGATAAAGCAGCCAGTGAGTCATCCTGAGGAACACAGACAGATGGACACGCAGATGTGCAGGACCCTTCCGGCCTTGTTGGAGAGCAGGTGTTACAAGAAACTCTCCAGGAAACCATCATTTCTACAATTAAGTTTACTGGGAATACTTTTTAAAAGGAAGACCAGAGGCTGGGGGAAAGAGGGGGAATGGGTAGTAGGGAATTACTGTTTACTGAGTACAGAGTTTCAGTTTGGGATGGTGAAAAAGTTCTGGATTTGGATAGTGGTGATGGTTGCACAACAATGTGAATGTACTTAATGCTACTGAACAATATTTTATGGCGTGCATATTTTACCACAATAAGAGAGGATAGGGGAAGGAGAGAGGGAGAGAGAAAGAACGAGGCAAAACTAAAAAGTAGTAAGATTTCTAGTAAATTCAACTCACAGCCAGCTTCCTACTGCGTTCCTGAACGTGATACACAGAACAAAACTGAATTTCTCAAGAAATACTCTAAAGAAAAGCATCATCTGGAACACGCTAGTAGCCTGCCAAAGACTATATGTCCCAACGGGCTGTATTATGTAATCATGGGCAAGTTTTCTAAAACAATAGAGCACCTTCCCCCTAAAGGAGACTGAGCTCTTCACATAATTTAGTTCATAACTCTTCCCTGCAGTCTAGAAAGATGATCTCGTTATTATCATTATTATTATGGTAGCTATTTTGTATTTATTAAGAGTTCTCGGTGAGCCAGCTGCCATCCTCTCTTCCTCTGTTGTAGATGGGAACAAAACACACAGCAGTTCTGTGCATTGCCTGGGAAAGTAAGCAACAGGACCAAGATCAGAAGCAATGCCCAAGGTCACAGCACTCAACAGAAGAGGCTGTACTCTGTCTGATTTGGAGGCCCGGGCAGGGCTTCACTCCCCCATTCCAGATTCTCACCACCAAGCAGGGCTCCTACTTAATAGAGAACACATACTTGCTTGCCAAAACAGTAGATACTCATTTTTGCACATGCAAAATATCCAAGTGGACTTAATAAAATTATATGTGAGGTTAAACCACAAAGATAAGAAATTTAATCTAGGGGCCCAATTAATTATTCTTTTTAAGAGAGTCTCAGATGTTTCCTATGTCTAAAGAGTTAAAACTGTGCATGGCCCTAAAATCTGTGCCTGTAATCCTGATGGCGTTTCATTTCACAGGTTACAAAAAAAAACCCAATAATGGTAATTACATAGTAACTATTGATTGTTTAATTACTCGAGACTGCCTTATAATCACCAAATCATTAAGGGTGTTATGAGATCTAAAAACTACAAGTCACCAGGGTGCTGTGCACCTAGTTATTTGGTAATTCACTGATATGAGATGGAAGGGAAGAATTTTGAACTACAGTAATCTAAACACTTCTAAGGAAAGGTGGCACACATGTGCCAAGCCGATAATAGATGCTTATTCTAAAGGCTGATGTTGAATAAATGAACAAACAAGGTAAACAAAACCCTAGGATAGAGATAAGAGTGGAAGAGACTCCTCCCCAAAGGCAAAGACACCAAAAACGGCCAGTAAGCTACCTGAGAGGCAATACCTTAGCCCAGTGGATCTCAATTCTGGCTTCGCATTAGAAGCATCTGGAAAGTGCTGGAAACCAGCTTTACACAGTCCTATACCAGACCCACTAGAACCAAATCTCTAGAGAAGGGCCCAGATATGTTTAGTTTTTCAAAGCTATCCAGATGATTTCCATAAAGAGTGAGGGCTGAGAAACACTAGTAGCAAAAAGAAATCCTACAAAGTCCCCTGTGGCAAGTTTTAGTAGCAACTCTGGAGGTCTGGCCACCCAGCAGAGAAAGCGACCTTCCTTATACATATCGCACACAGGCTCACAAAGGTCTTCCCTCTGTGCTTACACGGCAGCCACCTAATTCATTACACCCAACGATCACAGCATGAGGTGACATCACTTGAGCCAAATTAGATGGCGAGAACATGGGGATTTATGAAAAGCTCATCAAGCCAACCCATTTCAAGGGTAAATGATTCTACTTATGGGACAGGAGTTAAAATTGTTACCTATAATTCTGGCCAAATGCAATGAAAGTACCTTCTGAGACTAAATAATAATAACTAAATAATCCTAAAGTCCTAGCTATAGTCAAATGAACTTATGACTAAGAACAATGCTTTGCATGTGCTACAGCATCTTCCAGACATGTCTCTTTGATGTTAAAAATCACAATTTCTGCACTCCTAGAAAAATAGTGCTTGGGTATTTTTGGCAGGTACAACTTTTTTTAACTGAATGAAACCAACTAGTACCCTTGGGCTATATCAATTTTAATAGATAATCTGTTACTATAATCAATACAAAAATTATTTTTAACGGTGATCGACATACTAGACCTGGCCCAAGAGCCTGGTTTATAGGGAAACAGGAAAGATAGCCCTGCAGCCATGTTTTATATAAAATGCCCCTGATGCAGAGGATGATATGGAGGCTGCAGCAATGGGGAGATGGGCACTCAGCTACAGTACCCGGACATAAGCCATCCTGATTTTCTGTGTTCTATGGAATAGTTCCAAGAGGCATTAAAAGCAGTTACTTGGGTAGGGGGAGGAAAGGGGAGATTCCACAGTTAAATAAATTGGGAAAATATTGGGTAGAACAAAGTACTATAAATGCTAATATTCAAGAGTAAGTGATGCTTAGGAGCACTATGAAACCTCTTTAGTCACTATTCTTTTTTCACAGAGCTGATCTTGGGGTTCCACTGAACACACTTTGGGAAATGTGACTGCCTAGCTAACAAATGTCAGTGAGGGAAAGGCAAAGCCAGAGACACCTCCACTCAATCCAATGACCCTGTTTGCCTGAAGATCACAAAACAGAAGGGGTGCAAGAATGAATCTGTAGCTGGAGTCGGGCCACCCAGAGGGGACTTTCATGTACTTGGTAACACACAGCTTAATGGGCATAAGGACGAGAAGACAAAGGTCGACTCAGGATTAAGCTTCCCTAGTACCTGTATACAGGACTCCGTCACCTACCTTGTAATAAAATAAAAGACAATAGCAATAATCAAACCTTAAGTGTACATAGCAGTTTAAATTTAACAAAATACTTTCATAGTCCTTAATTCATTTCAATCTCACAGTAACCTGATGGGATATATCAGGAAAGGCATTTTTATCCTCATTTTACAGATGAGAAAACCTGAAGCTCTAAGTGGTGATATGGCAGGCTCAAAGCTATGGCAAGTTAGAGGTAGAGCCAAACCCATAAAGACAGATCCTCAATTCCTAAGTAAGGTCCTTACTACCTCACTCTCCTTATGAATCTCATAAAAAGGGCTCTCTACTTACATCTTGTACTAACTTAAGGGGAAAAACTGTTGACTCCTCCCCCAAAATTTGTAAAATATATATTTAAAAATCACTCTCACCTCACTAAAATCCCAGAGTGCTACACCCAATTCTTCTTATGTCCTCTAATAATCTACTTCTTCTTACAAATTATTGAGAAATTGGCTTTCTTTAAACAGAGACCAACTATAGTATCTGAATGGCAATTATATCATCAAATGCCATAAAGAAGAATTAAGAATTGGATTTAATATAAATAATGCAATTCTGAACATACATAAAAACCACGAACTCAAAGGTAGAAGGTGAAGCACAAAGATGTGTGTGTTTCTGACCTCATCTTCTATGAATGCTTCTTGCACATCAGAAACGCTTCTGCAAAACCAAGACCAAGGAAAGAGCTGGTAAGCTAGGCTCCCCCTGGCGCATGTGTTTGGGAAGAAGAAAAGGTTGCTGAGTGCCTACTATGTGTCAGGCACTGGGCTAAGGGATTCCACACACATTACACTTTAGTTTTCATAACAACCCTACACTGTACTATTACTAACAGTACTGTTACTCAGAGAGCAAGTTGGCCATCTTCCCAAAACTAGAACGAGGCAGAAACAGACTGGACGCCAGCTCAGTCCTGCTCCGAAGTTCTTTCCATTACACTCCTTTCCACTTATGAAAATGCTAAATTATACCCCAACATATGCACATGCCAAGGCCTCTAAGCTTTTTCCAAACGCCCTTCCCATAATTCATTCAGGTCCCCACTCTGACTCATATTACTCTATATTCTACACTCCCACTGTCTCTGTTTGCACATCAATTTTAAGAGTTTTTGCTATTTTCTCTTATGCTTAGAGAAGTGGTCCTCAGCTGCGGACAACTTTGCCCCTCAGGAGACAGCTGGCAATGTCTGGAGACATTTCTGATTGTCAGGACTTTGGGGTGCACTGGCATCTCAAGGGTGGAGGCCAAGGATGCTGCTAAACATCCTACAATGCACAGGACAGCATCTCCACAACAAAGAGCTATCTGACCCCAATGTTTCTCAACCCAGTGCCAAGGCTGAGAAACCCTGCCTTGAAGGGATAATGTGGTTTAATAAATGTGCTTTAGTTTCCTCCCCTATAAAATCATGAGGAGTAACTAGGACACCATATATGAAAAGCTTCAGCACACTGTAAGCATTCAGAGTCCTAATTAGTTAATCTGATTGCACACTTTTTAGAGTAGGAACCACCTTGGTTGGCTCTGCATTCTTCCCACACAAAGCACAGGGCTTTTGTCACGGGCACTCAACAAATGTGAAATAATGTATTCTTTATATTTGAATTTTTGTTTAAAAAACAAATGCCACTATTATTTAAGAAACACAACATTCTCCTATACTCACTCCTTACCAAACAAGAAGTGAATAGTATAATTCATGATTCATTAGAACAGAATATGAAAAGCTACATTGCATCCTGAGTATGTCATAGAATCACCTCCATAGCAAGACTATTAATAAGCCTACTATTAAAAAGTTTTGTCTCACTTCAACAGAAAGTTTATTCAGAGATTACAATATATAGATTTAAGGAAATCTCATGCGACAGGCTCAGATTCTTCTATCTATACCAGGTCAGTTTTGACCGTATCAATTGTCAGGTCTTGAGTTGAATTATTCAGAAACCACCTTAAACTGTAATCACAAGCATGTCAAATAAAAACAGCAAAAGTCAAATCTCAGAATGAGTATGTCAGAACTGGCTAGCATCACATCTCAGGTCCAGATCTTTGCGTTTTTTTTTTTACTTTTCTCAGTTTATGCATGTTAGAGTCGGCACAAAAACCCTAAAGTAAATTATTACAAAAAACATTAGGATTAACATTCACTCAAGTGGCCCTACAACAGGATAATCTACAATCATTTTTGCAGAATTTCTGGAGGTGTGGCCCCAGGGTCCTGAACATCAGAATGAACCCATACACTTATTAGAAGTGCAGATTCCTGGACCCCAGCCAGACCTACTGAATCAAAATTTGAGAGGTTAGGCCTGGAAATCTACATTTTTAATCATTTCTCAAATATCTGTTTTGCATAGTAAAACTCTGGGAACCTCTGCCAGGAGGGTGAACCCCAGAAAATTGATTTGCCTCATTTGTAAATTTCCAGCATGTGCCTTGCTTCTACAGACTATCAATAATTAATTTAACATAAAATCCACACCCCTACCATAAAAAACAGGGAGAGAATTCTGTTGACGACTTTTGTCCAAATATGCACATCTGAAGTAAGCAGACTGATATTTTATGGGAAATGCTGAAAAAACGGAATGAATATAAACAGAATTATCAAGGAAAATAGAGCTCAATTCTGGGCCACACACAGGTCACCATCTACTATGTACCAGATGGGGGATACAGTGATGGCTAGAAGACTAGGTCCCTACCCTTATTTTTTCCTTATTATGCATTTAAATTGTTTAATATATACATAAACAAAGAAGCAAAATAATTTCGAAGAGTGACAATGCCGTGAAGACAAAAAAACAAGTTGACAGGGCTTCCCTGGTGGCGCAGTGGTTGAGAGTCCACCTGCCTATGCAGGGGACACGGGTTCGTGCCCCGGTCCGGGAAGATCCCACATGAGGCGGAGCGGCTGGGCCCGTGAGCCATGGCTGCTGAGCCTGCGCGTCCGGAGCCTGTGCTCCACAACGGGAGAGGCCACAACAGTGAGAGGCCCGCGTACCGCAAAAAAAAAAAAAAAAAAAAAAAAACAAGTTGACAAAGAAAGTCATTGGGAGGAGGAAGGCAGTGGCAGTGGCTGGCTCTATTAGATAAAAGGATGAAAAGTGGTTTCCTTGAGCAGGTAACATTCGAGCTGGGACCTGAAGGAGAGAAAGCTAGTCATGAGAGGGTTGAGGGGCAAGTGCTCTAGACAGAAGAAACTATTACTAGAAAGACCCTGAGGTGAGCAAAAGGTTTGCTTGAAATTAAATCAGAAATCAGATAATACATACAAAATGTTTCATGACATAGAAAACTATTTTAAAGTATGAAGTATTATTTTTATTAATATGTTAGAATCGTTTCAGGGCAGAAGCCAGGATAATGAAGGACCTCAAGTCTAAGTCATACGAAGAATTAATTCAGCAACTGCGGCTACACTGCCTGGAGATGAGGAGACACAAGTATGTGTTTGGGGGAAGAAGGGAGAAGTCTTCTTCAAATATCCGAAGGACTATGTTCTTGTGGAAGAAGATTACATTTATTTTTTTAAATAGCTCCGAGGGAGTGAAATGAGCTTGAACTGGTAAACATTTTAGGAAGGGAGACTCTTGGCTCAACATGATAATGAACATTCAAAGGGAATTGCAGGCAAATGGAATGACTGGGAGGTAATGAATCCCCCACAAGTGGAGGTGATCAAGGATGGGCTGAACAGATGCTGGCTGAGGCATGATTGGGCTAGATGACCTATGAGGACCTTTGCAACCCTTTGAAAACACACACACACACACATACACACACATACACACACACACACACACACACTCAGTCACTGTGTTCTCTCTCAACAAGTACTATAACCACCAATATGGCCTCTTTACTTCATACTTTACAACCTAGAGGAGGTTTTAAGAGAAACCTGAGAGATACTGAGGAATCCACCATATTCCCAATTCACGTTGTCACCCCAGAATAAAGTACAACTCCATCTCTGCAATAACCAATATACAGTTCCAAAGGGCAAATTGAGAAACAGGATAGACTAACATTAATTTCTGAAATCTGTGGCTAAGATTTAATGGTGTTTTAGCAATAAACATTAAACAATTATTTGGACCTATTAAAATAATTACTCTATTTTAACAAAAATGTGTCTGGATTCCATTAGGTCCCAATAAGTGGCATGCCAATAAACAGCCAAAGCCTTTAGCAAATGGGTATGTGGCCTTTTGTTGGTTCATTTTTTTTCATGGGAGCCATAGGCCCAAGAAGATGATTTCCTCATTAAAAACCCTGACAGAGCCTCTTTACTCTTCATTATTTACACAATCTGTCTAGTAAATAAAGCAAAAAACAGATACTGAACTGCCACTTGACCACCTGGGACCAAAATGATAAACAAATCTAACCTTCCAAGGAGAGACAGACCAAGCTATACTTGGGAGTAAGGCTAGAAGCAACTTTGAAAAGCTAAATGTTATTAATGACCTTTATATAAAATATGTTTCCACATCTAGATGTAAGTGGCTTATATGAAGATATAAAATACTCTCTTAATATCTACATATACTTTTTGTTTATTGAATTAAGTCTACTTCTTAAAAACTACTTGTAAATAAAATTATATTATGACTCTCTTAGGACAGCTTATTAAAAGAAACTTATAAGAATCTTTCCAGAAAAGAAAGGCTACATCTGTATAATTGTTCATAAAATTATACCTCATTTTATGAAATCCAGGAACAACAAAAGCCAGGGTTACAAAAAATTAAAACCAAAGATTTAATATTTAATGTAAAGAAAGTATTTATCACAGACTTTTTTGGTATAGAAATCTGTTCCTAGGGCTTTAAAATTTATATTTATGTTTACACTATTTTAGAAATATACCTATTCCATAAAAGTTAAATATAATCTATAATGTGGACAATCACTTCCTAAATTATTTCTCTTTAGGTTCACATATATTTGAGTTCAGGTTTTGTAGTTTATTAAGCTTTAATCCTTCAGGGCTCAGAGTAACAGCAGGACTGGATTAGTGACCCAGAAAACCCAGGTGTCTCTGTTCTTGAGGGGGTGCCACCTAATATCATCTGGGTCATCTAGAAACCAAACCCTTAACTGGGCATGGAGGATTAGTCCTTCAGGTAAATCATTCCAAGTCCCCAAAACATTTATAGCAAACACTCTCACTTGACTAATGCACAGAAAAGCTGCTGTAACACAAAACAATACATAGGGCTGGTAAAAGAAACCAAGTCTCCTGTCTCAAAGTCCAATGTGATCACCATGGCCATCTTTGCAGTCTCCCCTCAGCTTGAGAGTGGCCAAATTTCTGTATCAACCTCTAAGAGAAGGGCACCCTTTAGAACAATAGTGTTAACAACTAGTTGGTGAATTTCTTTCCTCTCGGAAGATCTGAGACCTCTTGCAACTTGTTTCCTTTTCTTTTTTTTCCAAGTAACAAGAAATTAGGGCTAATTTTGGACTTTCCAAACACTCTCATCCTTAATTGAGAATCCTTATCTCTTTGTTATCCTCCCTTGCAAGAGTGTACAGTCCACCTCTTAGATTAGTGGACAAAGCTGTGAATCATCTCCCAGATGTGTATTCTACAGGTGGGAAGCACAGGACAATGGAATGGCACTATAAAACCAACAGCATTATACAGAGTTGCTTCTCCAAATTGACAGCGAATCAGCAGTAATTCTCTACTAAATCAGGGCTTAATTCATAAGCTCACATTAATTCACAAGTTCAATCCAACTTCTCAAAATGCAATAGCACAATCTTCCAACCTGATTATCTTCACTGAAACTATTTAAAAGCATTTGCTGAGACACCTTTCTTTCTTGTGTCAGACAGGATCAGTGTCAAGTGAACAGCTGAAGTAGACTACATTCTGTCTAATTGCAGGGGGTTGACATTTTAGGAAATAATCATTTCTTGCAAGACAGAAATTTTCCCCAGGAGTGGACACCAAAGGGTACCTCCTGGTAAATAAAGGCTTAAGTATATATATATATATATATATATATATATATATATATATATATATACACACCCACATATATATGTGTGTATATATATACACATATATATGTATATATATACACACATATATATGTGTGTATATATATATATATATATATATACACACACATATACTTTTGACATTCTGTAGAATTGGAAATATTACAATCTGGATGACTTCTACAATAATTTTAATCAACTAAGAGAAGTTTAGGACTCAAAGAAGTAATTTTTAAAAAACAGAACAAGAGAGAATTTGTAGTGAAAATGCCATCCCATATCACTACCACTCAGGAAAGTGACGGATATTTCCCTTGAAATAATCATGCGGAAACAGTTGGTTTGTTTTGAAGGCATTTATTTCAATAGCTCATTCACTAAAACCCCCTGAGCTTTAGTCCAAAAAGTTAATTTCCATTTTCTTTTGATAATCAGGAGAATAAACCCACTTTTCTAAACAATCACTTTTTCAGATCATTTTCTGGGAGAAAATATGTTTTAAAAGCATGTTTGGAGTGAATTTGTAAGCAAAAATTTAGTAAAAGGGAAAGAACTTTTCATTCCTCAGCTCAATCTCAGCTCAAGTTGAACTTTTAAGTATTTCCTGTCTTGTAAGAGTCGGTGCTGCCATTAGGCCTTTCTTTGTGAGGTGGCCAGTTTTCTCCTAACAGTGTTCACTAAATTCATTTAACTCATGCCCTAGGCCAGTAACAAATCTACTTTTCCAGCTGTGATACTTTAATAGCTTAAATTTCTAAAGTAAATAGCATCCTTTGCACCTTTGAAAACCAGTTCTGGCAGTGATTAAAGTAAAGAAACGAAACATTTAAAGAGCTTCAGATATGCACCATCAGAATGCATGTGTCAGCTATAAGCTCTATAATATATAATGAAGGGAAATGCCCAAATCCCAGAATCCAGTTTAGGTAGTGGGACTACTGATACATTTTAAAAAGATGGAGAGTCAATTAACAAGTATATTATTTCATTTTAAATCTGTTATGAGACATGTATGAGTGAGAACAGACAGCACTGCTATTCAGCATTCATGAACCAAAACCACACATAAGCCATGTTCAAGCTCAAGGAACTTACCTTATACACTTGTCCATATGTTCCATTGCCAACAAGTTCCACCAATTCAAAGATCCCTGCAGGGTCCTGAAAGAAAATAAACAATAAAAAGTCAAAATGATATTCTAGCTGTTGTCTTCATCAAAAGCAAATATGCATTTAAAATAAGCAAATAAATAACAACTTTAGCTTGGGGGGGGCTCTCATATGTTAATATTAAAGAGCATTAAAATTTAATTCAGCTGTGGCTATGAAATGAGTCAAAATCTTTTTGTTTCTATTTTACATTTCTATAAGATGTGTTTAAATCAGACAAAAGGAAACAAGACTTCGTTGAAACAATAAAAAAAAAGAATTAATGCATTTCTCACTGTCAAATGGAAATACACTTGTAGGTACATCGGGCTAAACTGAAAGGCTCATCATCCTGAAGGGGTTCTAATTTTGAAGATCCTTCTGTTTGACATTTCTGAGCTGCTCATTGTATTGAACACTGGCAGTTCAGAAAGCTCCTGTGTTGTGGGGCAATCTTCCCTGCAGAAGTCAACAGTTTCCAAGAGAAAATGGAATCAACCTAACTTCCTCTCTCAGAAAGTATTTCTCTGGATTCATCTCCCCTCTCGACAATGCTGCCTTTGCAAAATACGCTTTTGCGCCAGCCTCCAGTTCCTGCAGGACCTGGAGAGTCCCCGGCAGGATGCAGAATGCAAACGAAACTGGAGAACTATGCAAGTTCTTAGCACCGAACAGGTGTCTGCTAACCCTCAGAGTCAGCTGTGTTAGAGCGCTCAATAAATATCCAATAATCGTGGATATTATTACCAAATTACCATCCCCAAAAGTCAAAAAGAAAAATCAAAGCCTATAAGATTCAACTCAGAGACAGAAAGTGCCTTTGGCCTCCTCTGATTCCTAACTGGACAGAAATGATTTCTTTAAAGGCCTCGCTCACGAATCACAAACATACATGTCCACAGAGGCCAGACAAGTAACGGAAAAGAGTGAGGGGGCCGCAGGGGCCTGTGACAAACTGAGGAAGTCACGTCCCCTCTGGGGGCAGGGGGGCCAGCTGGAACCAATCGTTGTCATGTCAACCTATGAGCACAGTCTTGCCAGGTCTGAAGATTTTTTTGAAGAAAAACTGAACATTTTGTTTCATGTGAGATCTCGTTTTTAAATGTTAGGCACGAACTCACTTTTAAAAAAAAACTCTGGGGGACAAATGAAAAAAACGTCAGCCTCTGGCCTAAAAAGCATTTCCCCTCTCCAGTCAACAGGTTTACAGAGTACTGCCATATGGTGTGACAGTGACTGAGAAGCAGGAGGGGGAAAGCCTGGATTTTAGCTTCAGACAGGCTTGGGCTGATAACCAGCTCTGCCTTGTCTGGCGGAGTGATCCCAGGTCTCTCCCCTGGGAGAGCAACTCAGTCTCCACGCAGATAAAATGGGGAGGACATCTACCCAGCAGAGATCTGGGGAAGAGTAGGTGAGGGCCTAGCACCACACCTGCACGTAGTCAGCAAACCTAATATCTGACAGGAATCATTTTTAAGCTGAGGAATCCCACACCTCTAGTAGCATTTAAAGGGAGAGGGGCTGCTATTCACAGGGAAGGGGACAAATGAGTTGGAGGTGACAAGTTAGAGCTCTTTAAAGTGACAGTCTACAGCAAATCAGGCCCAAGAATAGCCCTTTGTGATGTGTCTTCAAAGATCTCACATAGAAAACAAATTTAAAAAGAAAAAAATAAGACAAAAAAGCAACAGCTGAAGCACTTAGTCACTCACAAAGACTGTAATTAGCATCATCCATTGTTATAAAGCCAGGAAGGCAAGAAACCCCACTCCAGACTCATGTCCCAACAGATGGAGAAGTCCAGAAGTTCCAGCTATGCCCCACCTGGTCAGGGAGGTGTGGACATCATCCCAGATGGAACCATGAGACAGGAGAACATGGGAAAAGGACCTAGAGCTCTGCAGACAGGGACCCCAGAGCTAAAAGTCACTGTCAAGGCCACCTGGGAGGTGCCTCAAGATGGGAAAGAAAAATCGTGTTTGTTAAACTACTAGGCCATTAGAGCAGCAGGTTTTATTACGAATGGAATTAGAAAGAAATGAGGAAAAGGGGGAGAAGTAGCCCACAAATGGTGGCAGCTGCTGTTTGTTTCTAAGCTGTGCTTCCCAGTAGTTTGTTTGTGCAGTGGTGTTTCTGCAACAAATTTCAAGAGAGGTCCTACATTTGCTTGAACTATCTCAATTGTGTGTTTTCTTTTTTTTTAATATTTATTTATCTTTGGCTGCGTTGGGTTTCGTTGCTGCACGCCTGCTTTCTCTAGTTACGGTGAGCGGGGGCTACTCTTCCTTGCGGTGCGCAGGCTTTTCATTGTGGTGGCTTCAGTAGTTGTGGCACACGGGCTCAGCAGTTGTGACTTGCGGGCCCTAGAGCACAGGCTCAGTACTTGTGGCGCATGGGCTTAGTTGCCCCGCGGCATGTGGGATCTTCCCGGACCAGGGCTCGAACCCGTGTCCCCTGCATCGGCAGGTGGATTCTTAACCACTGCGCCACCAGGGAAGCCCCTCAATTGTGTTTTCAACATTCATTTTTCTTGACTAAAAAAAAAATATGAACAAAAGAAAGATGTTGGATGGTGAGTACTAGCTGCCGTAAGGAGCCCGGGAAGGCTAAGGAGGGTGGCTGGAGAGGGAGGAGCAGAAACAAGGTGCAGAGCGGGACCCACTTCTACACCCAGGGGTCACCCCACCTCACAGACCTCTCCTCAGGGCTGGGGTGTAATGGGCAGGTCTCAATATGAGCCAGGCAGCTGATTCCTAGGTTCCTTCCTCTCCTCAAATAATCCATTCATGGGCATATTGGTCCAGCCAGTCGGAGCCAAGAAGGTTCAATGCCAAGACTTTCATTCCAGCTGCTGGGAGAGAGGCTCTTCCCACTGGACACATCAACGGGCTCAGAAGCAAAAGTCAGAGGGACTACAGAGTTGGATTGGCATCCGCCTTGGGTAAGCAACCAAACCGGAAACAGTCGTCAATCTAGGGCGGTTCCCCAGGAAACAGACTCTGAGAATCACCGAGATTTACACAGAGGGTTAACTGAGATGTGCCTCATAATCAAGGCCAGTGGGGAGTGACTGAAGAAGGCCTGGACTGAGCGGATGAAGGAAGTCAATGCAATGCAATGGAACAAAGACTTCATCTGCTCCCACAGGAGCTCTGGAGTTGGGATGACACTTCAGAATTACCCTACCTTGAGGCATGGGGGCCTCTGTACCCCACCTCCATTGACTAGTCATTGTGTGCTGGCTGTCCCCCATCCCCGTCCCAGAGGTTATGATCTTGGGTGAAGGGACACTCTTCAGCCGAGGACAATTCCCAGGTGAGAACCATCGCTAGCCGCCTACACTCCCAGCAGGTGGCCAATGAGCACCTCAGCAGTGGACAGGGAATCTGGGTGACACACCATGGCATCCACTACAAGCATCGTGGCTAGAAATGAGGACCCACTTGGAACTGGAAGAGAAGTCTCCAAGCATCTACCTTCTACAGTATGCAAATAGTAATAAGACAAAACGGCACAATTAGAGTCATGGTGTTTGCAAGGAGGGGGCTCTCTGAGAGCCAAGAAAGCACAAGGCAGAGCTATTGTTCAGGGACACTTGAACTTAGCACTGACTCTAAGCTTCCGTATTCCCTCTCCCCCAATCCAAGTACCTGGACAGCTGGATGTTTGTGAATATTCCCTTACACAAATGCATATAAATGTCAGAGACTTTCTTGGGGAATACTGACATAGCTTGAATGTTGTAAGCATTCAGCTGTGTTCTCCATTCTTGCAGGACTCTAAAGTAATTTCTCCTGGCTCACCGGTGACCTCGATCTCGTTTGTAACGGTCTCTTCTCAGTCTGTCCTGGTTGTTCCCTCTGAGGCACTGACACTGCTGGGCATCGCCACTCTTGTTGAAATCCACCCCCTCCTTTCTCTTCTGTCATCCAGTCTCTCAGAGAGATTTTTCTTTCTTCTGCCCATACCTTAAAGGTTGGCTGACCCCAAGGTTCCATGCTTCTGTTGTTCACTAAGTGCTAAGGATTTTATCTCCAGAAGTACACCATATCCGTCTACTCCACCCTGTTCATACAACAGCCCTCACCATCTCTTGCTGGGACTGTTTATTTCAATCAATTCTCTCCTCCTTTCAACCTATCCTTCACACCAATCTTTCTAAAACAGACATTTCTAGGGGGCTTCCCTGGTGGCGCAGTGGTTGAGAGTCCGCCTGCCAATGTAAGGCACGCGGGTTCGTGCCCCGGTCCGGGAAGATGCCACATGCCGCGGAGCGGCTGGGCCCATGAGCTGTGGCCGCTGAGCCTGCGTGTTCAGAGATTGAACTCCGCCAACAGGAGAGGCCACAACAGTGAGAGGCCCACGTACCAAAAAAAAATAATAATAATTAAAAAAAAAAATAGACATTTCTAAATACAACACACCACGCTTTATTTTATTTTATTTTATTTTATTTTTTTGCCATACGCGGGTCTCTCACTCTTGTGGCCTCTCCCGTTGCGAAGCACAGGCTCCGGACGCACAGGCTCAGCGGCCATGGCTCACGGGCCCAGCCGCTCTGCAGCATGTGGGATCTTCCCGGACTGGGGCACGAACCCGTGTCCCCTGCATCGGCAGGCAGGCTCTCAACCACTGCGCCACCAGGGTGTAATCACACCACGCTTTAAAATCCTACACAAGGTGGTTCAAATTGAAAGTCAAGGTCCTGTCATTCTTAGGCCCAGCTTTCATTCCCAGCTTCGTGTTCCATCATTTTGTGCTACACCCAACCACTTCAAACCTCACTTCCCTGACACATCACACTTAGCCATGTCTCTCTGACTCAGTTCATACTGTCTGCCTGCCACTATTATTCCTTCTACTATTCTCTATGAGGCAAAGCCCATCCTTGAAGGTCCAGTGTGACACCTCCTCTGTGAAGCCTGTCTCAAATTAGCTCCCCCGCCTCTCTGCCCCCATAGCACATTGTGCATGGCTCCATGATAACCGTTCTCACACAGTGAGGTCCCCTCTTCCATTTCTCTCTCTTGATGAATTACAAATGGCCTGAGAGCAAGCACTGGAGCATATTTATCTTAGTGTTTCCAGCGCTTAGCATGGTGTCCAACACACAACTGCTAGACATAACTATTTACTCAATAAGGTTGATGTCCCACAATGCTCCACAATATAAGTAGAGGAAGTCGCAAAAAATGGGATCAGAATGTAGAGCCAAAGGTCTAACAAGCTTACGTCATTTCTTTTTCCATCTAGACATAGCTGTCCCAGCCACTGCCCCTTCCGCACCCCCGTGACCCGACTCCCAGCTGCACAAAACTGTCACATGCATAAGCTCCTATGGTCTTCCCAGCTCTAAAGAAAATGCATAAGGGCCATTGTTGTAAGCTGTGCCTCAGGTAAGTGGAGAAGACAGGCTGTCAGGATGCTGCCACGAGCAATGCAACAAGGAGAAGACGCTGTGCCTAATGATCATGTTACAAAGACAGGAAGGGTAAGAGAAAAGAATCAGCTTAATCCTCCCTCTCATGTTTGCTCAGAGGCTCCTAAAGCCAGGAAGGGCAGCATGGAAGAAGGTTACATACACCAAGGAGAAATGAGCAAATCATTGACATTTACCAAAGTCAGGAATCCCTGTTGGCTACACATGCCTTTATTCAGATCTTAACCTTTGCTGGGAGGCTGAAAAGAAAATTTAATTCTAAGGTAGAGCAGGTTACATTATTTCATAATGAAATATAATGACATATCAAAAGACATGCTGTTCCATGAAAGAAAATTGTAACTTTTCAGCAAGTTACTGAGGAAGGCAAATTTGATTAGTCATCATAATAAAAATCACAATAATCACTAACATTTCATGAGCACTTATGTGCTGGGTACTATTCTAAGCACTTTCCATGGATAGGTTATTTAATTATCACAACTCTATCAAGTGCTTGCTGTCCTTGTCTTTGTTTTACGGAGGAGGAAGTGGAGGTTCAGAGAAAGTAAGCACTAAGTCGAGGTCACACCAACAAGGGTGGCTGAGCCAGGATGGGTCAGACTGCAAACCCCAGGCCCTTAACCAACTCACCACCCCATCAGCTTCACAGAATCAGAATTCCCGGCCCTTGATTTTCCAGTTGCTAGCTCTCCAGCCCTGGGCAAGTTTCAAAAATGCCCCGAGTCTCAGTTTCTCCATCTCTAAAAAGGGAACAATAGTATGTCCCAGGCAGGGTTACTGTGAAGACTGTGAAAGTGTGCAGACTAGCTCAGGGCCTGATACTTAATAGGACTTCAATAAATATTAACCTCTTTCCTTCCTTTTCTTTTTCCCTTTGAAAAAAGAATTCATTTAACACACAAGGAATATGCTGCAGAAAAATTCAGGGTGTGTTTCAAATATTTTCAACTCATAAAGCCAGTAAAAGAACACCGATTGTTTATTAACCAAGATCACCACATGCTTAACAAACAGAGTCAGATATTTATGGACAAACAAGTGTCTCTTTAGAAATCAGCGAGACATTTGGAAAGACGTATTAACTTTTCGGGGCTCCTGGGATGCTGGAATAAATTCTCTCGTCTATCAGCTGATGAAATTCAGGTGGCATTGGCAGGCTCAAGTCTGACTTCTCAGCAGGGTGGAGTGATTTAAGATCTAGAAGTTAATATTCCCAGTCACTGAGTTATACTTTAATTCTTCAAGGTCCCCTGAATGACACTGGATTTATCAGAATACTAAATAACATCTCTGGACTAAATCCCAAAGATTGGAAAAGCCAAACCTAAATATATAACTAGGATGACTGCTTCCTTAGAATCATAAAAGATGATACATATTCTTCCCAGACCTTTCCCCCTTCTCTGAAAATGAAATGGAGAGAGAAATTGGGGCTTCCCTGGTGGCGCAGTGGTTGAGAATCTGCCTGCTAATGCAGGGGACACGGGTTCGAGACCTGGTCTGGGAAGGTCCCACATGCCACGGAGCAACTAGGCCCGTGAGCCACAACCACTGAGCCTGCACGTCTGGAGCCTGTGCTCCGCAACAAGAGAGGCCGCGATAGTGAGAGGCCCGCGCACCACGATGAAGAGCAGCCCCCCCTTGCCACAACTAGAGAAAGCCCTCGCACAGAAACGAAGACCCAAGACAGCAAAAATAAATAAATTAATTAATAAACTCCTACCCACAACATCTTCTTTAAAAAAAAAAAAAAAAGAGAGAGAGAAATTGGGAGCTTGTACGGACTCTAGACAACCCTTCTCCCAAGCTCCTCTTCTTCAAGACATGGCCATTCTGCGCCAGATCTTTCACTTGAGGTCACCAGTTCTGTGTCAGGGTGAAATAAACCCTCGCAGAATATGGACGGCTGATACGGCTCCCAGAATGACTGCCTACCCGCAGATTCCCTACTGACATCTGCTAAAAGACTGCTTACTCCAAACTCACGGGCCTTAAAAAGACCAAAATGTTATTTCTCTTAGAACCATATTTAGCAGCTGATTTGTTCGGTTTCAGCCCTAACTGACAAGCATATGCTTACAAAAGCAAAACAGGACAAAGAAAACAGGAACAGTAAGAGAACTCTCCATATTTATCTTGAGCCTTCAGGCTCTTCAACACCATCGTTATTCCAAAGTAAGTAGAGCACTGGTAACCATCGCGCTGACTCAACACAGCACCCCCAATTCTAGTCCGTGCTGCACTCACAGCCAGGCCAGGTCCCTCAAATCATTTTTCACTGACCTTCCCTCCTAACGTGAGGGTCTGAGGAACGAAAGGTCTTGCCTTGCACAATGGGGTTTATTCGGTCCCTGGGCGCTACCGGCACCCTCCCACGCACCTACTGCCTGGGGTGGAAGCAGGCGGTACACTGGCCCTGCCTCCTGGTGCTTCCAGTCTGATGAAGGAATAGACATGAGCACATAACTACACGTACACAGTCATTAAATTACAATGACAAGCGACATGCAAGAAAAATAAAAGGTGCTCCGAGAGCATATTCCCGGGAGATCTACAAAACAGCCCAGATTTCTCTTCATTAACATACTGCCCAAGCCATGCCTCTCACATGGGACAGATAATTCAAGTAAAAAATACATACAAAAATAACATAAAGCTAAAACACTGGTTGCTGAATTTTCTCACTTGATCATCTATATAAATTAAGCTCTGCAGGGCTTCCCTGGTGGTGCAGTGGTTACGAGTCCGCCTGCCAATGTAGGGGACACGGGTTCGTGCCCCGGTCCGGGAAGATCCCACATGCGGCAGAGCGGCTGGGCCCGTGAGCCATGGCCGCTGAGCCTGCGCGTCCGGAGCCTGTGCTCTGCAACAGGAGAGGCCCACGTACCACAAAAAAAAAAAAAAAAAAAAAAACAACTCTGCAGAGCTATCAGAGGATTGGGGCAAAAATGCGAGGTTTCACGTCAGGATTCTGCTCCTTGCCAGTGTTATTTAACCGCTCATATTCTGATTTCCCCATCTGTAAAATGGGAGAGTCCCGCTTGGCCTGTGGTCTTTGCAAGGCTGTATCCCACACAAGCTGGGCACCTCCCCAATGCCACAGGTCCTTGGTTGTCCCCTGGGAAGGGCGGTGCTAAGTGCAGGCTGACTCCAGGATGCCCACCGCCCCTTACGGCTGTGCTTGGCTAGACAGTACTGGCGTCCTTTTACCAGTACTAACTCTGGCAGGTTCTGGACATGGTCCCAGCCAAACCTTAAGGGACACGGCCCTCAATGCTAGTAGCTGCTAGCGCTCGGGTCAGGGGGACCGGAGCCTCCCCACTTCCTGTTCGGGTCCCAGTTCCACCTGCTATATTCATACTCAGCAGCCAGCGGCAGTAGACCAGATTCCCCATGCCGTCACTGCTCACCTGCCCCACTCGGGATGCTTCATCTCCCGCCTGTCCTCAAGAAGCAGCCTCTAGGGTTTCCCTGGTGGTGCAGTGGTTGCGAGTCCGCCTGCCGATGCAGGAGACACGGGTTCGTGCCCCGGTCCGGGAAGATCCCACGTGCTTCAGAGCAGCTGGGCCCATGAGCCATGGCCGCTGAGCCTGCGCGTCCGGAGCCTGTGCTCCACAACGGGAGAGGAGGCCACAACAGTGAGAGGCCCACGTAACGAAAAAAAAAAAAGAAGCAGCCTCTAGCATGAGATGTGAAACCTGGCTCTTCACATTAATAGCTGTGAGACCTTAAGCTATGATCACTGTCTCTGGGATAGACAATGGCCCAAATGCTTTATATACATTTTCATATTTAATCTTCATAGTGACTGTGGGAAGTAGATATCACTAACCCCAATTTCCAGATGTTGAAACAAAAGCTTCAAGGAATTAAATTGCTCAAGGTTAAATAGTATGTGGTAGAAACAGCAGCCAAGGCCAGACTGCAAAGTGAGGAAAAACATACATCCCATGAGGATTGTTCGGAGGATCAGAAACAACATATATAAAGCATTTAGCACAACACACAGTAGTGCTTAACAAAAAAAGCTACTGCTGTTATTGCCCTTGCTGCTGGTACCATTAAAAGTTGCCCACGATGATAGCATTGTCAGTAGTAGAGGCAGAATTCTAATCCAGATATTTTTAATCCAAGCCCATCTCTATTTCTCACTTCTCTACAAATGGCCAATGCTGAAATTAACTTGGGGCTGTGGGGTTGATGAAGGCCTTGCAGTTTTAACCATGGAGCCAGAGAAGGGCCAGTAACCTCAAACCAGGCAGAGGCAACCAGGCAAGTGGCTGGGGACTCGGAAGTAAAATGTACCACAGCTGCTCGATGCCCCTCCTTCGCATCAGAGCCCGGAGTCCCAGACACGGAGACCAAGCGGGCGCTGAGATTTCCATCCAAAGCTACCGTTTCTTTTTTTCTTACTTTGCCATCAGCTAGGATGAATACTGACTACTTTAAGTTAACCAATCAATTGACAGTGAGAAGCAGTAAACGGTAGTAGTTAAGACCGTACACTACAGCCAGAAAGCCTGACTCTGATCCCAGCTTTCCCCTTTACTAGCTGTGACCTTGAACAGATTATTTAATCTCTCTGTGCCTCAGTTTCCTCAACTGTAAAAGAATGATAATAGTAGTACTTACTTCCAAGGATTACTACAAAATAATTAATATATAGAAAACATTAAAAGCAATGTCTGGCATAATGTAAGTACTCAAAAGTGTTTGTTAATAATTCCTTATCGTAGAATGCAAATTCTAAGGAAAGACTTACACTGGTTGGGTTCACTGCAGTGCCCCCACTACTTAGATCAGTGACTAGGACATTATAGACCTAATAAATATAGACTTAATATAAATATATAATATAGACCTAATAAATTATAGACTTAATAAATAGCTGCCGGATGAATCATGTCCCCACTGGTGTCACCAGTTCCACCACCAAAAGCCACCTTACGATAAGATCTCTGACATCTGGAGCAGGGATTTCTGAGATTGTATCAATAAAATCCCTCTCCTCATTTTTTACAGAAGAACAAAGTGAGGCCCAGGCAAGTCCTATATACTCATAAAATCATAGGGTTTTTTCCAACAAGAAGAGTTTAGGTGGCGTGTCCAAGGTCTCAACTAGTTAGTAGCAGATTAAGGTCAAGACCCCAAGTCCTTTGACTTTTAGTCTTTCTCTGTGTTCAATAAAATCCGTTGATAAACCAAAGTAATCACTCACTGTCTTTCAAACAGTGGACCTAGAAGGGAAGAGAGCAGGAAGTGGTGCTGGGGGGAGGGAGAACGTAGGCACCAGTATTCAGGTGTAAATTCCAGGTACTTGGGTTGAGAAGTGAATTTATTTCACACCCAGAAACGATGTAACAAGATTTACCACACATCACCAAGTCGATATCAGTGAAACAATGAATTTACTAGCTCACAAGTACATATCAGCATAGATGAATGGGATTTTTCAAAATATACTTTTCTCAGTTCACAGACCTTGTATATTCACACTCATATTTAGCTTAGTTCCAAATTACAGTTGACCCTTGAACGACGCAGGGGTTAGGGGTGCCGAAAATCTTCATATGTCTTTACAGTTGGCCCTGTGTAGCCACAGTTCTGCATCCATGGATTCAACCAGCCATGGATGGTGTAGTACTGTAGTAGGTATTTATTGAAAAGAATCTGCTTATAAGTGGACCTGTACAGTTAAAACCCAGGTTGTTCAAGGATCAACTGTATTTCCTTACAAGAGAAAACAAAGAATTCTACATAACTGTTGATGGTTGTTTGCTGGCTTATATCGGAAAAATGGCCATGCATAATTAGACACATAAAATTAAAAAGAGAGCTGAGAAAGGCTTATAATGTAACCTGGAAATTTATTCTGATTTGGGTACTGTAATCCTTTGTCAACTCTTAGGATTCCCAGCCAGCCCGTCTCGCCCTTCCTGAGATGGAGTCCCTGAGCTGTGGCCACAAACCTGCCTGTGCACATGTGGGATAAACAGAACCCACCACTCTCTTCAGGGACAATTTCCAACACAACTGCAGTCAGGGAAAGGCACATAACTCCATGAAGCAGCCGGAGAGAATTCTCCAGGATACTAGATCACATGGCAGATTTTGGACAAGGAAGGGATCTCCACCTTCCAGGACTTGCCTCAACTCTCCCACAGTCTGTTCCAGCTTGAACATTTAAGTTTCTCTAAAGGTCAATATGTACATAAAGGCCTCCCACCCTGGCCCCTTCCCTCCCACCATCAGGTTGTGGCAGAGATTATACAGCTGTTTGGGGAAATGTATCATACAGTTTACAGATATGCAAACATGGGATCTCTCTAGGCCTGTCAGGACAAGGTAACTTTCCAGCAACACGAGGTCAAAACGATGGGAACCAGACTAGCAAAGATTTTGGCATTTTGCCCTTTCAAAGATGCTTAGATGAAGAGAAAAGATAGCAACTGCAGCAGATGGACTTTAAAGACAAGAACTGATTACCTAAATAATTAAGTAAGAAAGATTAGGAAAGCATCCAAGGTTCCATTTTGGAAAAAGGATCCTTAACCCTTCCCCCAAAGGTACTCATTTACCGCCTGCTTCCAATAGACCAATGGCACACATTTGCTTGAAAGCATTTTCAGCCTTTCTCCCCACACCTATAAGCAACCATGCAGTGGACAACAGGCCCTCTCTGTGTGATGAGGAGGTTAGTATTGGCTGGCTGGATCCCCTATGACTCTCAGTTCCAGAGAGGGGCAGCAGGCTGAGAGCCATGGAGAAACAGCCAAGAGCCCATCAACATCAACCTGGGGCAGAGGCCTGTCATCTGGAAGATGGCAGTGTGAGCCCATCCCAGTTCATCACTTGGTGTCGCCACTAATGGCACAGATGGCTGGTTAACAACAACCCTTACACAGATTGTTTTTGACAAGGCTTCACTGGCATCTGATCTATTTTTTTTCTTCAAGGTTTTTGTCCCTATGACTAGGCTAGCACTAAGGATATACAAGTTTGTTTGTTTTACAGGGTGGATACTTTTTTGAATGGGGGCTTTAGACCATCTTTTCAAGGGCCTAAATAGTTTTGCAAATCCAAGAAACTCAAACTAAACTTCTCTGTGTCCCTCCAGACTTCCAAAGGCGATGAATTTCCATTGTCAAAGAGGTTTGGGAACACCGAGTTTAAAAAGTTAGCAATTTAGCTCCTTCTTTATTGCAGGGCCTCTCAGAGCCTTTAATGTATTAATATGCCCTGGAAATCTCCAAGAGAGGGCGAAGCTTTCCACATTCCCAAACCTGTCTGGCTGTAGAACACTTTTTAAGGGACCCTTGTGCCTCTCTAAGCACTGGTGTTCTGTGGAGCACAGGTTAGAAAATGATAGGGTACACAGCAATCTTTCCCTTCTCATTCATACTTAAGCAAAGCTTCCATCTTAAGTTACTAGAGCAGGAACTGCCCAGTGCCACCCAACGTCCATTCTCCCTTTGGTCCTTAGTAACAAAAACTCCCAATTTTATTTGGGAGGCAAAGCACCCAGATCAAAAACTACATGCCCTAGCTTCCTTGAAGCTAGGGGTAAATATGTGACTAAGTTCTGGTCAGTGATGAGTAAGCAGAATTATTGCATGGGACTTTCAGAAGGGTTGCTCAAATGGAGCTGACTTAGCTGAGAGAAGCACTCTTTTGTCCTCCAACCTCCTCCTTTCAGCTCCCTGGAATGTAGATGCAATGGCTGGAGCCCTGCAGCTATTTCTGACCCTGAGGAAGCCTCACGCTAGGTTGCTATGGCAGAACAATAAAATGATACTAAGTCTCTGATGGCCATGGAACTACCATACCACCACTGGACTGCCTATATCTGGACTTCTTTAAATTGAGAGAGAAATAAACTTATATCTTCCTAAACTCTCTAATATTTAGGGTTTTCTGTCCAATACAGCTGAATTCTATTTCAGTTACTTTGAAGTTTACTGTTCAGATATTTTTATTTATTTGTGTTAAACTAACAGTCCTTCTTTAAAGTACTCTTCTTCATCAGCCTTTGCTTTGGTAGAGGTTGCAGATATTATAGTTGTTCAACAGATATTCCTGTTCTCCTTCTACTGGCACATTACAGGATGGCACTTCCTCACTCCTCTTTAAGTTGGGTGTGGCCACATGATTTGCTTTGGCCAATGCAATGTGAGTGTAAGTGATGTGCCACTTTCAGAGGGAATATTTGATTGTTAGTGTGAGATATTTTGATATCTATGGAAGCATATGTGGACATGAAGCCTCCTCTAGTCTGTATCCTTGGGTAGCTGATGAACAGTCTCTCCTGACGGGCTCTGGACATGTGGCATGGTCAAAAAATAAACTTTAGTTGTATTAAGTCTCTAAGATTATTTGTTATCACAGCACGTCTTAGCCTGTTCTGACTGACAGAAATGACTCCAAGATGGTGATAATAATAATCTCACTGTATAATGTTTTATGATTTCTGAAACAATATTTCAGAAGAATCACTTATTACTAGGTATCTCCTATACCACAGACATTGTATAGAGCATTTTGCAAAAATTATTTTATTTGATCTCTGCATTGATCCTATAAGGCAGATTGTTCACAAGAGAGAAAACTGAGGCTAAGAGAGTAACCTACATAAGATCAATGTCCAATGCCAAAATACACATTCTCCCCACTGTCTCCATCCTGCAACATCTGAAGGCAGCCCTGGAAACAATGAAAACCCTTACAAAGCTGACTGGTGACACAGGAATCCTTGGAACCCTTTGTTACTAAGGAGGCTGGGGGGAACCGAATTGAAAAATGGAGTGTGTGCTCTCGTGGCTGACCACATCCTGTATGAACTAAACCAGGGCATGCTGGGGCTTGTAGTCCTAGTACCAAACTGAGAACAGCAGAACTACAAGTCCTCTGATGCTCATTTGAGTGCCTTTAAACTCAAAACCTGCTTTTTGAGCCACTGTCAAGGTAACCTAGCAGCTGAGAATAACTAATTGGGCAACATTCTCTGACTGCTGGCATGAACAGTTATAATCTCAGCATCACCGTGGCAACCTGACTGGAATGCTGGTTATTCACACAAAGAAAAACCAGTCTCCATTCAGACCAGGATTGCATTTCGTCTATATTCCACTTTTCCCATTACAAGTTGCTACCAAAGGAACAATGCTTCTTTTAAGAAGAATGTTTATTACTGGTCTGTGGAAAAACAGCATTTTCATAGCCTAGAAAAATTTGGAAAGGGGGCAAAAAGTAATATATCCTTTATTGCCACCAGCAAAGAGATTTTATTAAGATGGCTCTATACAAACAACAGTAAAGGCCACCATGGAGTAAGTGACCTGTAACTGGCCACAGAATTCTATGGAGATGTCAACAGCATACTATGGGCAGTGGATTACTAACAACTAGATCACATTAAACTGACCAGGGCCCATCTCCTGGGTACGTAAAATGTCCTCTTGTAGACCCCTCCCCCAAACCCCAGTGGCTCCCCTGGCCTATTCTATTTCACCATCCAACCCCAGGCTGTATCTTTAAAGCACAGGCAGCCTGTCTCCACGCATCAGCTACAGCCAACTGCTCACCAGGCCCAGAAGATGCTCTTACATTCTGTGTCCTCGTTCTTGCTGTCAAGAAAGTCCTTTGTTCCCATTTCCGTCAAAGTCCTACTAGTCCTCTGAGGTCCAACTCAAGTCATATTTCACACCTAAGACCCTCCCAACATTGCATTAGTGTTAACTCCATATTAAACTGCATCCCCAAAGCTGCCTGAAATGTGTCTGTCTTACTGCCCTGGAAGGCAACTCTTCAGGGAGCAAGGTCTATGTCTTCATTATCTCTGATCTCCCAAGATGTTTAACAATGATGCCTGACACATCAGTAGTGTGACATGGGAACATGAGTAGTAATTTGTGTGCCAACTGATCAGGGTTTGAGTGGGACTTTGCCACTTCCTGGTGTGTAATCTTTGAAAAATTACTTAATCTCTTTCAGCTACAGTTTCTTCATCACCTAGCGACAAGATGCTACTCAAAGTGTGGTCCATGACCAGCAGGGTCCGCAGCACCTGGGAGGGGTTAGAAATACAGAATCTTGGGCTCTGCCCAGAACTACTGAATCAAAATTAACATTTTAATGAGACCCCAGGTGATTCGAGTGAAGATTGACGTTACAAAAGTACTGATCAAACCTACTCAGTAGAATTATGGTGAGAATGAGGGAAAGTTTGTGGAAAATACCCAGCAAGGAGCATGATACCTAACAGATCCTCACTAAATGAGGAAACTATTACTAACGATAAGAGTATACTAACGTTTAATAATTTACTAATATACCAGTAATTCCCTAATATAAAATGGAATGAAAATTGAGTTGTCTGGTGTTATGGAGGACTCAGATATCATGACATGAGCTTCCTTCAAGGAGCATGTCTAATTAGTAATAACAGAGGAAAACAAATATAATATAAATGAAGAGAAATGAAAGGACTGCGGTTTAGAAGATCATAGTTCTGAACCTGACTTCATCATTTACAGTTTTTTCTGACATTGACCAAATCCACTGAAATTCTCTAGTTCTTGGTTTTTTCTCCTATAAAGTAGAAATAAGAATACCATTTCCTTGCCTGCCTTTCAGGATTGTACTAAAGTTGAAATGAAACACAAGCATGAAAGAATTTTGCCATGGTGAAGTTGGGTTGTTATCCATTAGTACAAAAATAAAACATGCCCACCACAAATTTTCCACTCCTGAGCCCACGCTCAAGGGTGGCCACCCTTGAAGGACAAAACTGCATATTAGGGCCACTACAAAGTAATGTTCAGCTTATTCCATTTTATAGGATTTGAGAATGTTGTTTTAATGGAAGGAATGAGGAGAGACATAAAGGGGGCAGCTGGCTCTGCCTGCTCAGGCAGTGGTCATGGTAAGGTATGTAAGCTGAGGGTACCTACGGCTTGGAAAATGCTGAGGAAGGCATGGGAGGGGCCGCCAGCATGAGCTGCAGGAGAAGGAATTCATAGCAGACCTGGGGCTTTCTCAGCTCCGGAGCTTAGGGAAGAACAGTTAAGGGAGTCCTGAGGATTCCAGTTTGCCAGGCAGGTGTACTGGGGCAGGAGCCTGAGACTGGAGGGTACTGTGGGGTCTGAGGAATAAGGAGGCAGCATTTGCTGGAACCCATTTCTCAAGGACCCGACTCAAGGAGACGCGATGGAGTTTTAGCAGAACACAATGGAAATGCCAAGAGAGTTCAGATGCGGGGAGTTGGGGGAGAGATGGATACAAACAACACAGTCAAGGAAGGCTAAAAAGAAAAGGTGGGCACCAGGCTGGACTTGGAAATAAACACAGGATTTGCACAAGCAGGGAGAGATTAGCAGAGGGGAGAAATTTCTTTTCCAATGGTATTTTTGTTTAATAAATTTATTTATTTATTTTTGGCTGTTTTGTGTCTTCGTTTCTGTGCGCGGGCTTTCTCTAGTTGTGGCGAGCGGGGGCCACTCTTCATCGCGGTGCGCGGGCCTCTCACTATCGCGGCCTCTCTTGTTGAGGAGCACAGGCTCCGGACGCGCAGGCTCAGTAGCTGTGGCTCATGGGTCCAGTTGCTCCGCGGCATGTGGGATCCTCACAGACCGGGGCTCGAACCCGTGTCCCCTGCATTGGCAGGCAGGTTCTCAACCACTGCGCCACCAGGGAAGCCCCCTAATGGTATTATTTTAAGAGGATACACGTTAATTGCATGTATCACTTCCATGAGAAATAATCTGAACCTGGAAACGTCACCCATAGGACCGCACCCTCATTCAGCATGATTGAAATTATTTCTAGAAACCCTGGGTCCATAAGCATTTCATGAGGCAAACAGATTTCAAGCACTGAACCCACATAGCTATGACAAAGTGGCAGACACACATGGGATAACGAATAAAAAGCCAGTATTTTTTTTAACAAAACGCCATGTTTGAAGCCTTATTTCTCCCAGGCAACGAAGGAACAAACATATAAGTTACACTGCTATAGTAATTTGTTTACATTCATCGTCCGTCTGCACTCAACTATGCTCTCCCTCCTTCCCAAAAAGCAGGGGCCAGGCTCTCTTCCTATTAATATTCTTAGCAACTCACACAGTATCCAGGCCACGGAGGGCACTTAATAAATGTTGGTTAGGTAAATAAATAATTTTACCAAGACTCACAATAAGATAACATATATAAGCTGTTATTTACTTTTTCATTGGTGAAATAAAGAGTAAGTAAGGCAGACTTTATATATCATGAAGATATGGATATGCATTCCTCAGGAGTACACAGCTAGGTGCCAGAGAATCTGTGATTCCACATTCAAATATGATGCATCTTCCTGGAAAGCCTATTTTCCTTGAGGACTTATGTATTTATTTTAATATATTAAATTAAGCATGGATAAGTTTGTGTCCATGTTAAAGATAAAGCAGAAAGCTTCTAATAAATTTCAGGTTTCCAGTGGAGGTACTTCAGTCAGCCCACCGGCATCTCTAGGGGCTCAAATTTACTCTCTTTCACTTATAGGGATGTTTTGTTATGCAGTATTCAGAAGTATACTGTTCACCTATACTACCCATATCCCTAATTTCCTAATAGTCAATGCCCTTTATTTCACCTCTATTCATTCAGAACTTGCAATTACTTAAGTTACAGCTGGACAGCAGTTTAATTTTCTATTGCTCATACAGAATAGGGTTTAAGAAAATAATTCATTTTAAAAATAATAAAAGGAATACTTATTTTTTAAAAAACATTGCAGTCAAGTGCCATTCACATCCGATCACTGGCTAATTACAATCAGACATCTCTACTAAAGCCGGCACTCCACAACCTGTGTTAACACTGCCGTTCTAGTACCTCACAGGTATCATCTAAACTTAAAACGGATTAAGACTCTTCACAAATTATTATTGTCTTTTCATCAATATAAAAATGCCCCGGGCTTCTCTGGTGGCGCAGTGGTTGAGAGTCCGCCTGCCAATGCAGGGGACACGGGTTCGTGCCCCCGTCCGGGAAGATCCCACGTGCCGCGGAGCGGCTGGGCCCGTGAGCCATGGCCGCTGAGCCTGCGCGTCCAGAGCCTGTGCTCCACAATGGGAGAGGCCACAACAGTGAGAGGCCCGTGTACCGCAAAAAAAAAGCCCACTGCTCCTCCCAATTCTTTGGATTAGTGAGGTTGTTCTGTCAGGCAAATAGGATGATTCTAGTTCTCAAATAGAAAGATGATCACACAAGTGTTTATTAAATGAGCTAAACATTTTTGTTCTGTGCACTTTTCAGTATGTATTTCACAATTAAAAGGCTTAAAATAATTTAATCAAGAAGAATGCAGATTCCATTTTGAAGAATAAGCAGCCATCCAAGAATTAAAATACCAGTTCCCTGTCTGAGGAGTGCTTCAGAGATCAGTAAACTAAGGCTTACTTAAAACCCAGTAGGTAAGCATCCTTTGTTACATGCAGAAATTCTCACCTTGATACAGAATTCCACTCAGTAGGTGACCATACCATACAGCACAATGCTAAGCATATAATATTTGTAGACAAAGTATCCACTTCACTGATATACTGTTTGCCAGTGAATGTGTACCTAAAACGAGCCTGTGGTAACATCCCCAAAACCTGATATCAGCTCTCTCTCACATCTTCCACACTTGTTCCAAATCTTTCTAGGGATAGTTCTTTCAAACAGCCTTCTCATGTGCCCTTCTCAGCCACTATGTTCAAATGCTTATTTGAGACAAGAGACTTGGGGAATACGTGGCTGAAGATATTTTTAGAAAGAAGTAGAATTGTGTGCAGTTGATTATTAAGTCAAACAGTGAATTTAAAATGAAAACAACTGAAAAATCTACATGTCATTAAACGTTCCCTCTTAAGTAGAACCATCTGTGACTTGTACCAAAGCCACTGTAGTACTAGGAGATTCTAACCACTAAGAATGAGGCATGTGAAGTTCTAGCTAGAACTGACAAGAAGACAGTAATTCTTGTACTAGTTGCATCTTCTAGGTGCAAGTGGAATAATTTTAAGTTCTCCACAGGCAAAATGTACAGTTAACGTGGCTTAGTAGTTCAGAACTTGGACTTCGGGAGAACCGAAGCAATGACTGTACAATCATTATTAATCAATAATGACGGCAGAGGACTGGGGGATGGGTCAGACCATTCCAACGTAGAGAAAGGGTTCCTACCAGAGAACGACGTGGGTATTTAATATGTTTACTTACTTTAACCCTCTCCAGGAATAATATAACATAAATAAACAGCCTGTGTGCATTTTTGTGATTTCTATATGCCCTAAAGTACTCAAATGGAAATACCAGCCAGGGGTGGAGCTAGCAAACCTGCCCTTAGCCTCCATCTCTTAGTACCATCTCTTCCCTCCTGACCACAAGGCCAGGTCTTCATTTCCTCCTCACAAGGTGGCTGCTTGGCTTGCTGGAGAAGCCCAGCAGATCTCACTCACCCAAACAACCACTGCTGAAAGGTCTGGCTTAGAACCTCATCTTTATAACAGAGGACTTGCCATTGACACACATTATTAACTAGAGATACTCTCCTGAAAAGATAGGGGCTCTAAGAAGTAATATGAAACACACTTAAGAATGTAATTTACCTATATTTAGAATTAGGTATAAAAAGGAGGAAGGAGTAGTGCTATTGCACAAACCATTTCCGTTCCAATTTTAGGCCAGGCTACTTGCTACCCATGTGAGTTTCAGCGCGCTATTTTATTTTGTTGAGTTTCCTAAATTTCTTGGGAAGAAAGTGTGCCTACCACAGAAGACTCCTTCCCGTACCACTTCTGCACACACACACACACACACCCTCATACACACACACACACACACACACACCCTCACACACACACCACCCCCTTGCTCTACTTTAACCAGTTTCAATTAGTCTGTCCACAAGCACCTTCCTCACCAGCTGGTTTCCACCCTCAAATCAGATTAAGCATCATGTTTGCCAAGCCCTCCCTAAAACCCACTTCCTTTCCCCAGAAGAGCTTAGTTGCTCCTCCTTTCTGTTTTCACAGTATTTGTTCTAGAAAATGACTACAGCACCTGCAATGTATTGTAATTATGTGCTCAAGCGTCTGACTCCTCCTTCTAAACTGTGAGTGAGCTACTTGAAATAGTTCTGAGTCATATTGATATCTCTAATTTCTAACAGTGTCAAAACTCACAGGAGCTCCTCAGTAAGTGTTGAATGAATGAATGAATGAATGATAGTTTTCATTTCTTGAGCATTTACTATGTGCTAAAAGCACTTACATGTATTATCTGTAATCCTGGCAAGAATTCTACAAGGTGGACCTGAGTATTTCAGTTTTACAGATGAGAAAACTGAAGCCCAAACACAGCAAACAAGTGACTAAAGTCAAGACTGGACTGACCTACAACCTGCCTACAAAGAATCTAGCAGAACACCTAGCACTTTTTAGGGCCTCAGAAAGTGGCATCTTCCTTTTGCTCAAACAAAGAGGATGTGACTGACTGCAGTCATGGAAGGCAGTATCAGAAACTAAGTTCACTCCTGTTGGTCAACGCTGTAACTTAGGAAATTGGAAACAAAAAGCTCATTTCAACAAATTCTGCATCAGCACTCATGAACAATTTTTTCAATGGCACATTGGAGAAAATCATTCCCCAAATATCCGAGCGCCTCTTCTACGCCAGCTCTGTACTGTGCACTGGGAGAGCCACGGATGAAAAGTCACGATCCCAGTCTTCCAGGAGCGGACACCGGGAGGTGCCGGCATTTGTAGAGCACCAGCAGTGCGTACTTCTGAGTGTCTCCGAGCACATATTCTTAATGGGCAGATGCTGCACGCCCATTAAGTCTGTCATTAGGGGACCTATGAATCATTTAATGGAACACTGAGCAGCCTGCTCTGTGCCGTGTATGTGGCCACAGAAGATTCTTTTACAAAGATAATGTTCGTGCTACAATTGAAGAGCAGCCCACATGTGGACTCCTGCCTCCCGGGGTACTGAAATGAGTCCTTAGAGAGCTGCTCAGGGTTTCCAATGAAACAGCGATATGACTGCCATCCAGCAAAGCAGTGAGCACCAAGACATCAAAGTCATCCATCACTGAGACTTTATCACACATGTCTCGCCAACCCCTCCCTGGAGGAGCCTCTTGTTTCCACCAACCCATTATGTCCATCTTGAGACTGGCAACCTGGTGCACCTCTGCTCACAACCCCAAAACGCACCATTCACTTGGCGTCCTACGTGGATGGCACTCCAGCACGACACAACATAACAGGAATACATCGTGAATGGTGTGCAGCAGAAGTGGTCCTCACTACCAAGGGAGTTAAGGTTTCCATGCACCTTCCGTGGCCAAGCCATGACTGGCAAATCCAACTTTCAGGCAACATGTGAGAAGTTCACTGTCCCCTTCTGGCACTGACTGACCAAGAAGGTCAAGCAAAGCCTGATGATCAAGGTGCCTCTCTTCCTGCCCCAAAGTGCACACAATCAGCCACATATAAAAGTAATTATCCTCAGCACTTTAATTAAAATGCCACCCAACTGAATATCCTCTTGTCGGATCCCCACTCGATGTCAACTCCATGTTAATAGTTGCCACACCATCTTTGAAAGCAACACAAATAGGATTGAAAGTGGATAATAAATAATAATGGAGCAAGATCGCAGCCTCATTTTATGTCTTTTGTCACCGTAACCACATCTGATCTCTTTTCTAGGCCTTCAGTTCTCACCATCATTCCCTCGTGGGCTGAGCAATTATGGTTCACACACCCCTCTGAACAGCCCCTATTTCACAGGGTCTCCCACACAGCCACTCAATTAATAAAACTAAATGCCTTGGTTAGGTTCGCAGAAGCTGCCAACAAACTACCGCACTGCACTTGGTCTCTGCTTCCAACGAAGCACTTGATGCTGGGTGACGTTGGTAACCCCAGCATATTTCAGGTGAAAGTCCAAGACCATCAACCTGCTTCCCTGACTAGCTGAGTAGATTCATGTTAACCTAACACCCGCCCTTCATGAGTATGCTAGTTTGTAGCTTCTGTGTGGGGTTCAGAATATGCCACCCCAAAATATGCCACTTTGACATAAGGATTATTTTGAGCTGAAGACAACTGAAGAAGCAGGCGTGTGTGCGTGCACACACACACACACACACACACACTCTGCCCTCTCCACTCTACCAGGAAAGGCAGTGTGATTCTTATTAATCCCCAGAAACAACTCTAGATTCTTTTGACCTAGAGATGGCACCAGAGGAATCTAAATAACAAATCTAACAGACCCTTGACTTCCATTGGCTTGCCCTGTATATTTACCTTCCCAGAGTTTGCAGCTCTTGGAAGCCTAAAACCCATTTTCTTTGCCTTTTCTCTTCTCTACAAATGTACTGCCTTTTTGTTAATAAGCTATATAAACCCAAGTTATAACCACCCCTTTGGAGTTACTCATCATTGAGTTCTCCCGAATGTATGCATGATGTACATGTTTTTTTTTTTTAAGTATGCTTTTGTCTTGTTAATCTCTCTTGTCAATCTAATCTGTAAGGCCCCACCAACAGACCTAAGATGGGTAGAGGAAACAAATTCTTTTTCCTCCTCTATGCTATATTCTATCAAACAGATCTTAACCTGTGCCCATTAGAGCCTGTGAACCTCCTGGAACCAGAGTCCATGTTCTATGCACATGCATTTTTGAAGGAAGAAAATCCAAACATTTGATCATTTGAAAGGGCTCTAATATCCAGAATCTTGGGTGACCCTTCAATAATCCTTCAACACGAGCTGGGCTAGTGGTACACTCACCCGCATCTCATAAGAGAAGAACAAACTCTGAGCTGCCTGTGCGCCTGAGTCACCTGAGAAGAGGTTAGGGGGTCCTCCTGCTCCTTAGCCACAACTTTCCACAGGATGCAGCCACAATCTCTAAGACTCATCTCGCACAGATCGCCTTGGCTGGGATGGCTCACTCTCATCTAGACTCTAAGTCCTAAGGACAGAAACTATTTTTATCTTTTTTCTCTGTCTTGTATTATCTATGTGCGTGTAGTAGGGGGTGGGGTGTTTGTATATAACAATAACCATGATCAGTCAACTGAGAGAAAGCACCTTCCACTTCATAAATATCTATTTCTGTTTTCTGTCACAAGACGCTGGTAAGACAACTTTTTAATGTCTGTATATAAGGCCATAAGATGTGGGGCGACAAGACTTTGACAAACTTATAGCAGACACCAAGAAAAATCTGCTCGATGACTGAGAGAAAAGAACTTCAAGATCCAAAAGTTCCCAACACTTTATAACTGCTGAAGATAACTGACTAAAATTCTAACCAAGTAACAGCTCAAAATGTCCCTTCAAGTCTGCACAAAGTCAACTAATTCATTCCAAAATATGGTAAGCAACTACCCTGGGTAGTTGTGCTTGGTCTTACAGAAAACACAAAGATCAATCAGGTGTGCCTCCTGCCCTCGGTGAGCTTAGGGATTACAGAGGGAGAGGAAACTGAGACACAAGAACAGACATACTTGCAGACCATCTCCCTCCTTAACAGCTTCCCAGATGCCTCTTTTTTTCTAGAGTAAGGGTTTTTTTTTTAATTTTTATTTTATATTGGAGTATAGTTGATTTACAATGTTGTGTTAGTTTCAGGTGTACAGCAAAGTGATTCAGTTATACATATACATATATCTATTCTTTTTCAGATTCTTTTCCCATACAGGCTTTTACAGAATATTAAGTAGAGTTCCCTGTGCTATACAATATGTCCTTAATGATTAACTATTTTATATACAGTAGTGTGTGTGTATGTTAATCCCAAACTCCTAATTTACCCCTCCTCACACACCTTTCCCCTTTAGTAACCATAAGTTTGTTTTCTGCCTGTGAGTCTGTTTCTGTTTTGTAATTTTTTTAGATTCCACATACCATAAAAGTGATATCATATGATATTTGTCTTTCTCTGTCTGACTTACTTCACTTAGTATGATAATCTCTAGGTCCATCCATGTTGCTGCAAATGACATTATTTCATTCTTTTTTATGGCTGAGTAATATTCCATTCTGTGTATATATGTGTGTGTGTGTGTGTGTACACACACACACACATACACACCACATCTTCTTATCCATTCATCTGTCAGTGGACATTTACACTGCAGCACTATTTACAATAGCCAAGACATGGAAGCAACCTAAATGTCTAGATGCCTCTTGATTTTCAATTCTAAAGCCTCAGAGACTATATACACCTCAATAAACAATATCTTCGCCAATGCATACATACAAAAATTTTTTTACTGCAAAACTCAAAAGAATATTTAAACAAAATACGATCTGAGATAAGTATTAACTTAGACTTCCAACTCAACTGGTGAAACATCAGAGTGACGTGTAGAAGATTTTGGAAAGTGCCAAACTCAGTCAGCACGAAGAGTGGTCTGGGATGGCTGCTGACTGCATATCTATGCACAAAACAATCCTTTGAGGTTTAAGCATTTTATATCCTAACAAAGGAGCTTACTTACAGATATTTCTACTGTGTTTTATTTACACTTTAGGAAATTGGTTGGGGCCTTGGAGTTAACATGTAACATATTATCATTTTTCTCCTTTTTTTAAAGAAAGGGAAATCTGCCCCAGGTCGTTTTTCAACAGAATGTCTGGTTTCCAGGAAAAATTAATGCCTGTATCAATCATGCAAGGCAGAAACTAATTAAGGAGCACACAAAAAAGTACAAACGAAGCCATGGCAGTTCAGGACAAGGAGAAATTCCTTCCAAAAGGCAAGAAGCAAGGAATATTTTGTTCAGGGGCCTGAGTTTGGGCCCAGATGTTGAAAGGCAGCATTTGGACAAAGGCAAATGGTAAGAGTCACCCAGCAGGACTAAAAATTGGGCAGGAAGGTTCAGGGCAGGGATAGATGAAGGACACATGAAGGGACCTGGTGGAAAGCTGGACTGGAGATCAAGTTCTAGCCACAATATCCAAAAATGGGTGGCTGTGAGCAAAGGGAGGAGAGGGCTGGTGGTAGGTAAGACCAGATGAAAGGTAGTGACAGAGACGCCCACAAAAGGTCCACGGGGCTCCACCTAAGGGAAAGGTATATTGACATATTAACGTGCGGCATTTTCAGTATATGAAAAGAGGACATCCTTGATCTGCCCGAAGACAGTCAGCAATTATTCTAACTCCTTGTTAAGAAAATACAGTTGTGGGCTTCCCTGGTGGCGCAGTGGTTGAGAATCCGCCTGCCGATGCAGGGGACACGGGTTCGTGGCCCGGTCGGGGAAGATCCCACATGCCGCGGAGCGGCTGGGCCCGTGAGCCATGGCCGCTGAGCCTGCGCGTCCGGGGCCTGTGCTCCGCAACGGGAGAGGCCGCAACAGTGAGAGGTCCGCGTACCAGAAAAAAAAAAAAGAAAATACCGTTGTTGGACTTCCCTGGTGGCACAGTGGTTGGGAATCCGCCTGCCAATGCAGGGGACATGGTTTCGAGCCCAGGTCCGGGAAGATCCCACATGCCGCGAAGCAACTAGGCCCATGCTCCACAACTACTGAACCTGTGTGCCACAACTACTGAAGCCCGTGTGCCTAGAGCCTGTGCTCCACAGCAAAAGAAGCCACCGCAATGAGAAGCCCATGCACTGCAGCGAAGAGTAGCCACCATTCACCACAACTAGAAAAGCCTGTGCACAGCAACGAAGACCCAACCAGCCATAAATAAATAAAATAAATTTATTTTTAGAAAAAGAAAATATAGCTGTCATATACAAGGATCTTTTAAAAGCATTCTTTAGTCTCCTAAGAGAGGAAACTTTCAACCCTTTCACTGGGCACAAGAACAGCCATCCTAGTCTGTCCCAAAGAAAGAGGTTCCACAACCTTTCTGTCTTCTTTTCCAATAAACAGTGTCCTCGCCGCTGCGGCATGCCCATATAAGTCACATTTCTAGGAACCATCGTAAAAGGGCCCCCTTATCAGTATATCTAAGGGCGGACAGCATTTCCACCACCTCCCTCACCCCTTCTCTCCAGGCTCAGTGTGCTTTTCTCGGGTTGCACAAGTACAAACACATGGAGAATGTGAAGAATGTATCCAAGTTTGGCAGACTCGCCACATTCTGCCTGGAGAAGTGCCCCCAAATGGTGTGAACTGAGCCGAAACAGCAACAGAAGCAAAATGCAATCTCGAGGTCAGTACAGACCCAGCTGCCCTTGTCTCTTAGACATTCCTGGCTGGAATCCCACTGAGCAAATGTGGGGAAGAGCAGACACGATGGACCCCAGGATCAGGAAACACCCAGCTGCAGCAGGAGAGAACAATAATCGAAAAACATAAGCTAAGCATACAAACAGCAATTTCCCTCCAGGAGTGCCCCCAAGGGCAGACCTGTAAATTATCCTTGGGTATTTCTTTTTTTAATCACGCCAGGACCTTATCACTGATTTTTAAACACCACCTTTTGAACCATATGATGGTCCCCTAGGGAGACAGTTGTAGGTCCACAAACACAGCTTCACTATTTGACCTGAAATCTAAATGGAATAATGTCACCCCCTCCACCAAGAGCACTTCCTCATTCAGCCAATTCTGAAATCTCTTTTCCAGAATAGTCTATCAAGAGTGACTGTTACACCCACAAAAGGACAAGTGTTCAAGGAAAAGAATCAGTCATTTCTTTAATAATTTTAATGTGTCAACTCACGTGCCAAATGTACTGTTCATTTCTCAGGTATTTTATTTTATTCCAAGTCTACACAGGACACTGATGGAAAAAAAATCATTCAGCCATTCTGTGACAAATATATATTAAGTACTTAAGACTGCCTTTCATCAATTCTAAAATACATTTTTTTTCACATTTTATCATCTCTGGAACTGGAATACAGCTGAAAATTAAAACACTGGTTTTCTTCTTTTAGGACATAAAATAGCATCTGACAATCAATTATATGCACCACACAGAACTGTTTAATACTTCTCAAGAGTAAAACCATCTTTCCCCTTGAATTCGTCCTTCCTCCCCAATGCATCCTTGGACACTGCCATCAGAGCAATCTCTCTGGTCATGGGACCCTTCCCCTAATTTAAATGAGCCGATGAATTCCCTTTACCTGTGGGTAAGGAAGGAGTAAGAGGGCCATGACATGTCCCAGAGCTACTTTCTCAGCATCGTCTCCTCTTGCCTCCTGTCAAATTATGAGCATTTTCCTCAATGTACCAAATTTCTCTCAATTCCAAATAATTTCAGGATTCAGCTCAAGTATCGACTACCTAAAATCTCTTTCTCTGATAACTCCCCTTCCCCAGGGCTGAAATAAATGTCCATCTTCTGATGTCCCACAACCTCCTTGCTTTATTATAGTATTATCATACCATAATTTGGAGTTATTTCTCTATATCCTCCAATAGGCCATGATTTCTGTGAAGGTAAAGGCTGCATCTTACATGTTTCTGATACAAAGCCCTTGGGACTCTGCCCAGTATGGAGTTGAGATCAAAACAAAATCATTGAAAGGATGGATGAACAAACCTCATGACATTCTCTTCCTCAGTTCACAGGGTGACTCACAAGTTCACAAAGTTCATGATTTTCTAGGTCATCAGTAATCAGATAGGATTTCACATCTTCTTGGTTACTCCTAAAGTCCCAGGTCCCCCTTGTCCGAAAAATGAAAATTTTAGACTGCTGATCTCTAAGTTCTCTTACAATCTACAATTCTGTTATTTACTCTACAGTGAAAGCTACCTGCTATTCTAATATCTGGTCCTGATCCGGTACTATTTTCCAGTGTGAAAATGGATTCTGAGATTAGCGAAAGAGCCTTGTGCTGAAAACTTTCAAGGTTGTGTGCTGGGGGGAGAGGGCACGTCTAAAAGTCCAGGGGAAATGTGTCATTTGAAAATGCATCTTCAGTATAATTTTATATCTAGAAAACAAATACTCTCCTTTTTTCACTGAACTAAAGACTATAAGATTTGACAAAGGGATCTTGGCAGATGGAGAAAGAAAAAAAGATAGTGATTCTCAATGGAAGAGAGGGCATGATATTTTCATAAAGTGGAGCATGGATTTTAGAAGCTCATAGAACACTGGTAGAGTAAAAGCTAACATGGCATGGTCGTTAAGAATACAGACTCTGGTACTTCTTTGGGTTAAAATTCCAAATCTTTCTCCTACTTAACTAGCTCTGTGATTCTGAACACTTGACTTAATCTCTCCTAGCCTTAGTTTTGACATCAGTAAAATAGGGATTAGCATACACATCTCATAGGGTCATTCTAGGAATTAAATTAAAGATTGCATATAAAGCTCCTCTAACAGTGCTTGGCATTTAACAGGCCCCTAATAAATGGTCTCATTACAACTAGCATTACTAATATCTCTTTCTCCAATCACAGAGATCTCATTACATGTTCCATTACATTGCATAGGACACTGGAGATGCACCAGCTACCCAAGAAACTGGAAAACGGTGATGGTGAGGATGACAGAGATGACGACGGCAGTCGAATGAAGCAGTAAGTATCCATGGAATGACGTTTGATTTTTTTTTTAATTATATATTGAAAAGAGATCTTTTCTATGAGTGACCAGCTTTTTTGCATCAGAGATTTTTCTATTTATGAAATATAATAGATGTCAGGAGTGCTGATGATACACCTGTGTACAGTTTAAATAAAAATTATAATAAATTGAACACAATGAACATCCATGTAGCCACTACCCAGCTAAGGGAACAGAACACTACCACTCTTTGAAATCACCCTCCTTGAAGTATTCTCCCCCCACTTCCCATGGTAGCTGCTACCTTGAATTTTATGTTTCTTATCATTTCTTATGTTTTTCAAAAACTAGTTTTCTTCAGATATAATTCACAAACCATACAATCACTCATTTGAAGTGTATAATTCAGGGGGTTTTGATGACCTATTCACAGATGTTGTGCAACCGTCACTACAGTCATTTGTAGAACATTTTCATCACTTCAAAAAGAAACCCCATGCCCTTTGGCTATCACCCCCATCCCCTCATCCTCTCCACCCTCAGCCCTAAGCAACCACTCATCTACTTCCTGCTTCTGTAGGTCTTCCTGTCATTTTATACGAATAAAATAATCTACTATGTGACCTCTCGTGACTGGCTATTTTCACTTAGCATAATGTTTTCAAGGTTCATCCACATAGCAGCTTGTATCAGTGTTTCATTCCTCTTTATGGCCAAATAATATTCCATTGCATGAAGATGCCAAATCTTGTTTATCCATTTGTCAGCTCCTGGACATTTGGGTTGCTTCCACCTTTTGGCTATTAAGGATAACACCGCTATGGTCATTCACATGCAACTTTTTATGTGGACATATGTTCTCATTTCTCTTGGGAATATAATACCTAGAAGTGGAATTGCTCAGTCATAGGGTAACTCTACTTAACCTTTTGAGGAACTGGGTTCACCAGCTTTTATACTGATTCTCAGGAGACAAAAAGATAAAAGTACATTAATGCTTTATGGTGCTAAACCAACCTATTCAGCCAAAGGTAGATGCTCAATGGCAGTGGCAAGTTTTATCAACCTTATAAGTAGTTACAAATCATTATTCACATATGTACAGACACCACCTTCTAAGAACTGAAATTCTCTAGCTGTTGAAGACAGCCAGGATCAAGAAGACAACTGAACTTAACAGAATCAAGGCGTCCCCACTTCCTAACCATTCTTGGTTCACTCCCTGGACTCCCAAAACATCCTTTTAAAAGCATTTTTCTTTTAGACCCAGTCCACAATTTTTGTAATTTTAATAATGAAACCACTAAAGGTGGAATATAAAAGTGAACCAATATTGAAGACCTACAGAAATCTCAACCCATTAGGCACAGTCTATTTTTTCAGACTTATTTTCCAGCAAGTATGTTTATAAAAATTAAGATAAATCTACTTCCCACGAAGAGTCTATATTGCCAGGAATATGCTGACATTGTATGATGTCATCATATGATGACCAGGAAGTGGGCAGGGGGTGGCAGGAGAGAGACTGAAGTGCAGAAGCTTCATCTCAGAGTCCCTGAAATGTGGCATCTGGAAAATCTATTCACACCCTCAACAATCAGTGTGGGTCTGATGTGTCAGTCTCTAAAGCCTTCGATACAAGAGTGCTAAGGGCACCTATCTCTGGTTTTCCTACTGAATGCCTGCCTTGTTTTCCACGGTCTACCGCACGCCTCTTCTGTGAGTCGTGGCCAGATTGATGGACACAGAGAGGTGACAGACCAAGGAGTACATTACTTACTTCTGTGTTATCTATGTTGAGGGGGTTAAGAAGTAGGCCAATACAGAAGTGCCTCTGAATTTTAATGTGGTATTTCTGAGTGTCTCAGACTCACGTTGTACCGCTGCTCAGAATGATGTGGGGTCGGTCCCACAAAGCAAGGATTCTAAATACCCCATGGCAAGTGCCATGAAAATATGCTGACTGCTCAGCTACTCATGGGAACTCCATACTCCCCTGATCTTGAAGTGCAATTAGTCAAGAACAGGAGGAAAAAAATGAAATCCCTCCATGCAGTAACAATTAAACTTGCAAAATGACAACTTACAAAAAATTATATTTACTTTTAAAAACAGAGATATCACTGTCATATATTTATACCTCAAAGAAAATACATATACAAAGACTTATATAATTTCCTAAAATCCAAATTCATTCAGATGATCCATGTACACCAGACACTAGTGTGTAGAGTTTATCAAACTATGTATTGAAACTATTTCTATTACATGACATAAGCACTTTTTTTTCTTTTCTGCTTAGTTCTATGGTCTAGATTCACAATATCTACAAAACAAAAATATAGTAAAGCAAAGGGCTATCTAATATCCTTTTAGGAATCTTAACATTTTTTTTTTCTTAACCTCACTGCTGAGGAATTCTTAGACCTCAGATACGAAGTGCGATGTAATGAATAGGAAATGCTGGAAAAAGAAAATTTTTCCATTTACTGATTATTTTCACACCAGTCACAGTAAATAGCACAGAACTTTTGGAGATACCAAAATAGCTGATGTTTTACTATTAGCACTTTTCAAATCATTCCTCCTTAGACTGTCACCTTTTGCCAGCTCAAAACAAACTTCACAACTGCAAATTTCCACCGTGTAGTTCCAACATTGCAATATTTTCCCCAAAGAGGTGTGAAACAGGTCAGTGTGCAGAGCTAATAGCATCAAATTGTTATCTGGGGGAAAGAATGCATATTGTGGAATTGCTAAGATAGCAAAAAAGGATGCCAGCTGTTAAGCGACTTGAGGACCCGTATCTTCTACCTCCACAGTGGCCTGTAATAGACGGACATCCCAAAATAGCTGACAAAGGAATCCAAACTCCTCCTTGCACGGCCCACACAGCCCTTCACAATCTGTTCCCAGCCCAACTTTCTAGCCTATCCCCCACTATCCTTGTACCATGTGCCCAAATCATGTTACCTAAGCTTTTTCACAATGCACAATGATGTGCACTGAGGTAAATGGGTGAACCTGCTCAGGGCCTAGGGGCTCAGCCCTGAGACTGACAGGATCACTGTCTATGCAGACCTGTCACCTTGTGTGGCACAAAGATTGGGAAGTTCTGCTTAGATGCCACCTATGGAAATGTACGCACGGTTCCCTTGCCTTGTCATGTCACCAACACAATTCCACGGTTTTGCACATGCCCTTCCCTCCCCTTGGAGCATCTACCTTCTCTGCAAAAAGAAACATTTCTCATTCATCAAGATTCAGCTCAGACATCACTTTTGCACTCCAGGCCCTTGCTGGCTTTCCTGGTCCTGTTAGACCCTCCAAATCAGAGACTTTTCTGTGCTCCCACAACGATTCTTACCCACAATAAGCCTTTGTCCTGTCTGTCCCTGCACAGCTAGTACGCCCCTTGAGGGTTTAGTTACTTTTGTATCCCTGGAGATAAGCACATTGGCTGAAAAACAGTAGATGCTCCATTGCTCTTCTTTGTAATAGCTTAGAACTCACCCAGAGCATGCAAAGAACAGAGAAAATTCAGAACCAGTCTCTAGCAAATAGGAATTTATTCTGCAGCATATATGTATTCAATTTCACCTGTGACAAAGCTTACCATTCATGGATTCCTGAAGAAATTCCCATTTATGGATTCCTGAAAAAATTCTTTATTTTGAAATCCAGCATGCAGTCTAGAAGCCCTCAAGCAAATGTGAACAAATTTAAGCAGCAGGCAAATTCCCTCAGCCCCTGAGCCTCCCTCCCTCTTAGAGGCTGGTTTAGCTGGAGGCCAATCAATCATAAGAGTGCTGGTCCCACCCTGAAACCCAGCAGCATTCAGCATCTAGAAAGGTATCCTAAAGAAATAATCAGCAATACATGAGCAATTATGTTCAAGGTTATTAAGTGGAGCATTATTTATAAGAGCACAAATTGGAAACAGCCTAAATGTTCAACAACAGGGGATTACTTAAATTATGAACATCTCAATACTAGAATACTAGGCAGCCATGAAAAGAATCATGTTGATAAGAATTTTTCATGACATAATAAAGATCATTACCAAAAAACAGAATAAACAACACTCTATAGAGTTTGATCCAAATTTAATTGATAAAAACATGTATATGAGTATTTGCATAAGTAAGAATAATGGAAGGAAATATACCAAAATGTTTAGAGGTGTCTATACCTGAGTGATGAAATAAGGGTGATAATAAAATTTATTTTGTTCCCCATCCTTTTTTAAATATTTTCTAAGTTTTCTACACGAAGCATGCTTTACTTTTGTGTGGAGGGGAGAGGGAAGGAACAACAACAACAAAAAATAATCAAAGCATAAAGAAGTGAAGAGTGCTGATTGATGGGTTGCCCTGCTCTGGGCTACACGTAACTGCGCAACAGGTTTCTGAAGTGAAGCAGGTCCACTGTCGGGGTCCCAGAACACATATACACACAAGGGTGCCCTAGATCTAACTTAGCTTCCAGTAAATTTACCAGACTCAAAAATGATCTGGGGATTGACTGGTTTTCTTGAATTGTAGAAACCAACCTCTGTACCCACAATTCTCTTGTCATCCTAGGATTAAACCAAAAACCTAAAACTTTAAGTTTTCTGAATTTGATTTAGAGGGGTTTTAAGAAATAATGCCAAATTCATCCCCTGATGTCCTCATTGTCCTCACGAAAAAAGGCTAGATCCAGACCCCTGCCAGAAAGACCGTTCCTACCCAACAACGCTCTTCCACTATCCCATTCTGTAAATAAAGTAAAATTCTATTTTATTCTTGATCTTTCTGAAAAAAATATTTCTTTTAGAAACACTCAAAATAAGGAAGAGATTGAGCAAGAGAATTAGGAGAACTAGGAGTGGATGGTGTCACAAAAGGCAAAGGAAGAGAGTCTTCTGAGCCTCACATGCCCCAAGGAAGCTGCTATGGGACAGATCCCAAAATTGCCCCCTGGATCTGGCTTCTAGTGAGCACTGATGTTCTTTATCAGAATGATTTAGGTTGGACCGAAGTTAGAACCACACAGGGTAAAAAATATAAACTATTCTCTAAGGGCTTACCTGAGAATGGCAGGAGAGACACAGGCCAGTCATCAAAGCATGAAGAGAAGAATCCAATCTGTGTTTGAAGTTACAGTAAGGGATATAAGGAAAAGGGGAGGGGGTCGACAAAAATTCAAGACAGAAGGGAATAAGAGTGGGGCAGGTCTAGTTCTAGAAGAACAGAAGGAGGGGTTAGGAAGAGAAACCTGGGTGAGGACCACTGTCAAACAGAAGAGTCACTCCATCATGTGGAGCCCGGCCCACTGATTCTTACCCAGGAAGTACATCACAATCTCCCGAGAAGATATTACAACCACCACACCCCTGAACCCCTGTTCAGGGGTGATCTGTTAAACCATCAACTTCAGGGACACGGGCCAGGCTGAGTTTGTTTGTTTTTTTTAAGTTCCCAACTGATTCAGGTGCACCGTGCTGGTTAAGAATCACTAGTTAGAAAGGAGAGGATGCTGAGTACAGAAGAAAACACATTCATAGACATAAAGGCAGGAAACTGAAGGAGGAAAGAGTTCAAGGTTCTCTTAATTAGGGGATAAGTTCACGCCGAGAGAGAAGGCAAGAGTAGAGGACTTTAGGAGCAGTAAAGTCTTAGTGTGGTCTCTGGGCGCTGCTCAGAGCAAGGCATCTGAGGACAAGAGGTGGGGACCACCATTTGATGGAACATCTAGGCACACCAATGTCCACCCTAGAATCGTTTTCCCCCATAGGGCTCAGTAGTGCAGAGACCAATGAGAAGCAGATAGTCAGATGAATATAAATGTAGGAGATTAAGGAGAAATTGGCATCAAAGAGCAAAGAAGCAATTTAATATCAACCTCATAGGGCAGTTGGAAGAATCAAGTAATGCATTTAAACGTAGCCCAGTGTCTCACACAAAACAAGAGCTCAATAAATTAGCTGTTATTGTTGTTGCTGCTACTACTGTTGTTATTTATTTCTGGAAACAAGTGAAGGGATCCCTGTTTCTTAGGAACTAGTGAAATCTAAGTCAGCAGTTACTGCTCAATTAAAAGGAAAATTCACAAAGTATGTTGGGTGTTAAAGCTCCCAAACAAGAGATGCTAATGACCATATATTTCTATAGGTTTCCATTCACACTTTTGAATAGTCGGTGGTTGAGTGTTCTTGGGATAATGACTAAAGATAACTGGTACCATTTTTACTATAAATATGGCTACTGCCAAAAGACTTAAAATAAAAGAATGGAAAATAATGCTCCCTTTAGAAAGCCCATGTAAGGCTGCTTTAGGGTAAGACATTCTGAGCCTGTGTGTTCCATTATGGCTGCTCCCACCTCATTTGAAAAGGATTTGTGGAGGTTGGCAAAGACAACAGACCAAACATAAGAAAGTGAGGCAATCAGTCTAAAGAGAACTAAAGGGTAGGGGAAAATTTATTTGGTACCCAATGGAAATGAATGGACATGCAAACAGGTCCCTTTTCTTAATCCTAGTAGTGGATCTCAAATTTGGCTGTGATCACACAGCAGTGAATGCAAAGAGTGAAACAGGATCCACAGAATAACTGATGGTTTCCAAAACTAAGGGGAAATACTGGTATTGCTGTGACTGAAGCATGCACATTTTTTCCTTCATAAATTGACAGTAATACAATGAACAATGTGTACAATAACATCCTTACAGCAACACTTAATCACCTAATTAAAAGTATCCTTCTTTCATGCTCAAAAAACACCCTTAATTCCTAGTAGGAGAGACAAGGTACTAAAGTCAAAGGCTAGCTCTCTGAAATTCAGAATTTTTTCTATATTGTTCATTAGTCTTTTTTGTTCCAGGGTAGGCAGAATCACACTGAAATATATCCAGCTCAAATCAATTAATGTTCCCACCCTTTAGAGGAAATAAAGTCACACACTTACACATGACCTATATATTAACACATATACAAATAAAGTATGGCTTCCTACTTAGAACTCTTTACCAAGCAAAACTATCCAGAAAACATGAGAACGTGATAAAGACATACTCAGATACACAGTGTCTAAAATTTTCCACCGTTTCTCTGAAACCTCCTGAAAGATGCTCCCCTTGAAAATAAGGGAGTAAACTAAGAAAGAGTAGACATGGAATCGAGGAAAGGAGATCCAACAGAGAGGGCCAAAGGATGAAGGGGAAAGGAAAGCCCAGGACGGCAGGACAACAGGCCACGCAGACTGGAGGTGACTCAAGGCTCCAAAAGAAATGACTCCAAGCCGATGAAGGAGCTAAACACCTGCTGTAGCTAAATATACTGGCAGCTCTCACATGAGCAAGATAAAGGGATACACTAGGAATGAGCACATAAGAAACTAAGGAGACAAACAGGTTAGAGCTTTGCATTAGAAAGAGAGGTAATGGGGCTTCCCTGGTGGCGCAGTGGTTGAGAGTCCGCCTGCCGATGCAGGGGACACGGGTTCGTGCCCCGGTCCGGGAAGATCCCACATGCCGCGGAGCGGCTGGGCCCGTGAGCCATGGCCGCTGAGCCTGCGCTCTGCAACGGGAGAGGCCACAGCAGTGAGAGGCCCGCATTCCACAAAAAAAAAAAAAAAGAAAGAGAGGTAAATTACTATATATTCACATTTGCTCAAGGAAAGAAACAATGGAAGCACAGTAAGAAACTAATAAAAATGGCTTCTTATAGGAGGTGGATGAAAGCAATGGGTGGATTAGGACAAGAATAGGAGTGAGACTTTTTAAAGTATACCTTTTATGTTGTTATCATTTTTGAACCATGGGAGTGTATTCCCTACTCAAAAATAAAAGAAAGTAAATTCTAAATATTTTTTAAAAGTTGTTGATAGGCCAGTAGCTTTACTTGGTCTTGTTTTTCACAGCAACAACTGTTGACCTATACCTGGCCTTCATACTGTGCACATCTACAGAGACTTGAAGGTAAAACGTCCCGGGACATGACTACAGCAATGAAAATGAAATCAGTGAAGGTGAGAGAAGTGAGAGAAGCATTTCCAATTAATGAAAACATGAAGTGCAGTCTCTTGTTTTCTGTAAAGTGGCACTGGCTGGATACTACTTTAAAAGGTCACATGTAGGACCTATGTAAGGATACAGAAATCAGGTAGGGGCTTCCCTGGTGGCACAGTGGTTGAGAGCCTGCCTGCTAGTGCAGGGGACACGGGTTCGAGCCCTGGTCTGGGAGGATCCCACATACCGCGGAGCAACTGGGCCCATGAGCCACAGCTACTGAGCCTGCTCTCCGCAACAGGAGAGGCCGCGATGGTGAGAGGCCCGCGCGCCGCGATGAGGAGCGGCCCCCGCTTGCCACAACTGGAGAAAGCCCTCGCACAGAAATGAAGACACAGCACAGCCAAAATAAATAAATAGATAAAATAAAATTTCTTTAAAAAAAGAATCTGCCTGCCAACGCAGGGGAACAGGTTTGACGCCTGGTCGGGGAAGATCCCACATGCCGCAGAGCAACTAAGCCATGTGCCACAACTACTGAGCCTGCGTGCCACAACTGCTAAAGCCCTCGCACCCTAGATCCCATGCCACACTGCTACTGAGCCCATGCACTGCAACTACTGAAGCCCGCAAGCCTAGAGCCCATGCTCTGCAACAAGGGAAGCTACCTCAATGAGAAGCCCGCGCCTGCACACAGCAACAAAGACCCAACACAGCCAAAATAAACAAACAAAAAAAAACTTTAAAAAAAATTTTTTTTAAATTAAAAATAGTTAAAAATTTTTTTTAATTTAAAAATATTTTTTAAAAAAAGAAATCAGGTAACAAGTTGTTTTTGATGGGGGCACTATTCGAATTTTGAGCAGAGCAATTCTTTGTTAAGCTGGAATGCCCTGCTCATTGCATGGAGGTTAGCATCTCTGGCCACTGCCCACCAAATGCCATTATGATGCCCCATTCATTATGACAACCAAAATTACCCCCTCCCACATGCCATATTTCCAAAAGTCTCTGAGAACCACTGTTCTCAGGAACAAGGAATAAGTAAAAAGAATAAAAATTAAAACTTGCCAACTTTACTTCCTATCACTGCAACTAATTTTCATCAGTTCATTAATTTAATGAATCTTCATAACACATTCATTAAGAAATCATGAGCAATCTGATCTCACACATGTTTGGCTGTTACTAAAGATAGTTTGAGTCTTGATTTCTTTTAATGAGCTAAAGAAAATCGGAGGAATCTCCAATTCCTGCCAGCCTTCAGTCAAATCTACTTCATGAGTGCACAGTTTAATTTAAAAAAAGAGAGTTCATATATGTTCTCTCATTGATTATGCTAATTAATTCTCTTATGAGTCCTGTAAGCTTGGCAAGGAAAATACTATTTTCCCCATTTGCACAGAGTCTAAGGCTCAGAGCAGTGATTTTTCCAAGCACATAATTGACAGAACTTAGGGTGGAGACCAGGACTTTTTGGTTGCCAGGCTGGCAGTTTCTCCACTCAGCTAAGTACTTACTCTAGATAGTATTTCCTCTATGCCAAGCCTATAACATATCAGCTCAATTCAAACCTTTAACACAACTAGAAATGTGAAACCCAGCATCTATCTTCTTTTTAAATCATTAGGTCAGATATAATGGTCGTCAGAACAGTACAATTTTTTTAAAAATCAATAAAGCTGACTTTATGAGCCCACATGGGTTGGTAGAGTCATTATTCCATTTTACACATGAGGAAATAGAGACAGAGAAAGGCGTAAGCAATGTGTTAAAGGTTACACATTAGTAAGTGTGGGGATTTGAATGCAGGCAGTCTAACTTTGTAGGAAAAACTTATAATCGATTAAATTAAAAGATAAATCATGAAAAAAGAGATAAATCACCCGAAAAACCAGTAGGTGGAATTCTTTAGATAAACAAAGAAATGTTCTCTTTAGCTTTGTAAATAACATATAAGTCAGCATCCCTCATATAACTGTTTTGTTGATTTGTAAAAGTGATCTCACAGTATAGAAACAATCCTATAACTAGTCCTTGGCCAAACTGACCAGTACTTTAATTACTCAAGTAAGGGGCATTTAATAAGTTATCAATTTTCTACCTCTTGTTTTCTGTGGAAACAAAGTAACCCTGAAATAATCATATAAGACACTTGACCATCCTGTTTGGATGGTGTGACAGTCTTAAAATTTTTCTGCTCTTAGTTAACCAGTGTATATCTTGAAAAGACTAAAGAAGTAAATGTACAAAGAACTCCCAAATACCAATTTGGTGAAAGATCAGAGCAACACTGATATACAGGCAACCACTGGGTAAAACAGCAATCTGGAGAAAATAGATCCATTTAATTTAAACAACTTCAAAATAGAAGATGGAGAAGCTGACTCTATTGTACTCCATGTAGCAGATTACATTGGCCATGACTGATAACCAGTGCAGAAGACTCATAGATTTTCTCCTCTACAACTTCCACAAAGCATCCCAAAATTCTGGTTTTTTAAACCAAATTTAATCTCCAGAAGTAAAAGTATGATACCCTGCTAGGAAACACTACTTAAAATAAAAATTCACAGTTGTCAAATAGTACTAGTTTAGTAGAACACCACAAGAGTCATGCTCATGCTGAAAAAAAAACAGGCCAAGTTGAGGGTAAGTAAGAATTTAAGGAAAATCCTGAGCTATAGCCAAAGAAATCACTCATCTGACTCCTCAGAAGAACCATAGCTCTACAGAGCTAAGGCTATAAAGGGCTGGAGAAAATGCAGCCATTAGTAAAACTGTGCGGCCTAAACTTTGTGATAATTTATGTTTGATGCTACAACATAGGTTGACAAGTATATTGGGGTATATAATACCAGGATCACAAGCACACAGCCGAGTTAATAATTAGGTATTCAATGATGGATGACCAAAGAAGAGCTAGAAGAAAAAAACACAGCAGGCGCTAGCTTGGGTTCGGCGGTGGTCCCTGCTGCCAGCAGACAGTCCTTAATCGCAGAACGTTATGGCTATTCCATTACAGTGCCTCCCTAGATGACAGAAATCAGATGCCAGGGTGAGTACCTGGCAGGGATTTGGAGCAAGATGACCAGAGAGTTGGGGGTTGAACAGAACCCAGAGCTCTGAGGCATGCAGCAGACACTTCACACAGAGCAATCATGGGCCAAAGAGTCTCTAGAAAACATCCCACCAATTAACTGGCCAGAGTAAGTGACCACGTCCCCATTTTACAGATGGAAAATGGAAGCATTCAGAAGTGCGACAGTCCTCAGTTCACTGGGTCTGTACTGAACACATTAGATAGCACAGTGATTGCTGACAAGGCTCATAATAGATAGCATAAGATTTTACCTAGAGCAAAGCAGGGGAGAGAGGCAGAATGGGAGTGGAGGAGGCCTCCCAGTCATGCTCAGTGGAGGGGATGGAAGTGGGGAGAAGTAGAAGAGGACAAGGAGAGGCCCCTCCAGAACGGGTCGGGGAGGAAAGGTCAGGAGGCCTGACCTCCAGACTGGGGGAAGGGGTCTCCACTGGTGTTTAGTAGGTGAAAGGGGGTAAGGAAAAGTAGAAAAGTAGAAAGAGCCATTGAGCTGAAGAAAGTGGGTGGAAAAAGTCAAAGAGAACTAGGGTGTCTGTCTACAGTAGTCAGTGATGAAAAGGGGGGAAGGTGGGCACAGGGGAGGATGACTCTCTTGGCAGGAATGTCATAAAAAGAAAGCAAGCATCGTATTTAAAACAGATAACCAGCAACCACCTACTGTAGAGCACAGGGAACTCTGCTCAATATTCTGTAACAATCTAGCTGGGAAAAGAATTTGAAAAAGAATAGATACATGGAGAAATGTCTATTTAGGTCTATTTAGGTCTTCTGCCCATTTTTGGATTGGGTTGTTTTCTTTTTGATATTGAGCTGCATGAGCTGCTTGTACATTTTGGAGATTAATCCTTTGTCAGTTGCTTCATTTGCAAATATTTTCTCCCATTCTGAGAGTTGTCTTTTCATCTTGTTTATGGTTTCCTTTGCTGTGCAAAAGCTTATAAGTTTCATTAGGTCCCCTGTGTTTATTTTTGTTTTTATTTCCATTTCTCTAGGAGAGTCAAAAAGGATCTTGCTGTGATTTATGTCATAGAGTGTTCTGCCTATGTTTTCCTCTAAGAGTTTTACAGTGTCTCGCCTTACATTTAGGTCTTTAATCCATTTTGAGTTTATTTTTATGTATGGTGTTAGGTAGTGTTCTAATTTCATTCTTTTGCATGTAGCTGTCCAGTTTTCCCAGCACCACTTATTGAAGAGGCTGTCTCCAATGTATATTCTTGCCTCCTTTATCAAACATAAGGTGACCATATGTGTGTGAGATATACAGATTGCCAACAAACACATGAAAGGATGTTCAACATCACTAATCATTAGAGAAATGCAAATCAAAACTACAATGGGGTATCACCTCACACCCATCAGAATGGCCATCATCAAAAAATCTAAAAACAATAAATGCTGGAGAGGGTGTGAAGAAAAGGGAACTCTCTTGGACTGTCGGTGGGAATGTAAATTGATACAGCCACTATGGAGAACAGTATGGAGGTTCCTTAAAAAACTAAAAATAGAACTACCATATGACCCAGCAATCCCACTACTGGGCATATATCCTGAGAAAACCATGATTCAAAAAAAGAGTCATGTACCACAATGTTCACTGCAGCTCTATTTACAATAGCCAGGACATGGAAGCAACCTAAGTGTCCATCAACAGATGAATAGATAAAGAAGATGTGGCACATATATACAATGGAATATTACTCAGCCATAAAAAGAAATGAAGTTGAGTTATTTGTAGTGAGGTGGATGGACCTAGAGACTGTCATACAGAGTGAAGTAAGTCAGAAAAATAAATACCATATGCTAACATATATATGGAATCTAAAAAAAAAATGGTTCTGAAGAACTTAGGGGCAGGACAGGAATAAAGACACAGAAGTAGAGAATGGACTTGAGGACACAGGGAGGGGGAAGGGTAAACTGGGATGAAGTGAGAGTGGCATGGACTTATATATACTACCAAATGTAAAATAGATTGCTAGTGGGAAGCAGCTGCATAGCACAGGGAGATCAGCTCGGTGCTCTGTGATCACCTAGAGGGGTGGGATAGGGAGGGTGGGAGGGAGAAGCAAGAGGGAGGGGATATGGGGACATATGTATATGTACAGCTGATTCACTGTTATAAAGCAGAAACTAACACACCACTGTAAAGCAATTATACTCTAATAAAGAAAAAAGAATAGATACATGTATATGCATAACTGAATCACTTTATTGTATACCTGAAACTAACACAACATTGTTAATCAACTCTACTGCAATATAAAATAAAAAGTTTTTTTAAAAAAGCAAGCATCCATCCAGATGACCTTCAACACCACTAAGACTCTATTAACTTTCCACAGTTCTGTTCCAAATTTAGAAACTCTTTTACTTGTAAAATGAAAATTGCCTTGTTGCTTTGGTCCACTTTCCCTCATTTTTAATGCAAGGCAGTTAGGAAGACAATTGGCCACCATTATAAATGCAGTAATTTTTACTGGGTTTGTATCCTCTTAAACAGACTGGGAGATAGATACTCCCCCAAACTCTGTTCTCCGTTGGCAGAAGAGAGAAAGCAGGCAGGGAAGCAGTGCCTCCCCTCTGCAAATCAGCACTCAGTAAATGCCCTTCAGCAGAAGAGCAGAAATTTTATCTCCATTTTCCAAGGGAACAGAAACATCCAAAGGTTTAATGTTTTTAACTTTACTCTCACAAGTGTTGTGTGGTTCCTGCTGTGGCTCAGCTCCCCTAAGTGTGCACGCTGAGACACCTGCATCTCCCAGTATGGGACACATATGAGCATCCCAGAGCCATGAGCTGCACCCACCTGTCTCATCAGGCCCATGGGAGCATCTGCAATGTCATCTGACCATTCTGAAAGGAAGCAGTTTAGGTGCCTCAGGGCTGCTTCCTGTCTCCAACCCCTTCAGCCACTATGGTTCTGAGTCAGCTTTCACAACCTTGCAGTGAAGCACACACCTACTCTGAAGCACTCATTCTGATACAACAATGCCCAGGAACCGCTAAAGATGAAAGAGAAAATCCTAACAGTATGATAAGAATCACAAGATACAATTTCCATTAAAATCATTTTGGCGGCAGCTTCTTCTAAAAAAAAAAGACAAAGTAAACATAACATCTCTCACATTATGTTTTTGTTCTGTACCTGGTATACATTCTATTTCTTCATTAAACAGAAGGGAGAGAAAAAGTCTACATAGAGAACTAAAATCCTACAGTAGGGGTTTCTCTTCCCCCACTCAATTTGGAAAATTTTGCAAAAGTGGATCATTTATTTAAGGGAGCCCTAATCTTTCTCATATTATTTAATAAGGAAAGCTTTAGCTTCAAGGAAGGAAGAAGACCACAGTGGCTCACTTAGCCATGAAAGGAAGTTTTGACAAGGAGACCAAGGAGACCTCTACAACAAGGGAGCTTGGGGAAAGGAGTGTCAGACTCATTCGGCCTCTAAGTGTCCCAAGACAGAGATTCTCTACTCTTGGGACAGAAGACACCAGAAAGCAGGCAGATCTGGATCAAACCCAGGCTCTGGCCCTCATTAGCTGCCTCAGTTGTGTTCATCTTCCTGATCCCTAAGTTCCTTCGATGGTCAGATGAGAATGGCAGTAACAGTACCTACCTTCAGCGGGTTGTCGTGATAATTAAATGAAACGACATGTTAAAGATTCTGGGATGCACCAGACATAGAACACTTATCAGGCCTCTTCCACTCTCTCTTAACTTCCCGTCTGGCTGAGCCCCAGACCAGTAGTATGCCCAGCAAAACATCTCTAAATTTCAGTTTTCTTGACTGCAGACTGACGAAGGCTAATGGATGTGAAAGCTTTAAATTGATATACAAATATTAAGAAATACTGTTATTAGCACCAATCAGTACTTCTCCCACAAAACTGAATTTCATGGAGTAAGGGTAGAAAGCATCTTTCTACCCCACTGTTTACTGTTACATGTTGATATACTATCATATTAGTATCCCCCAAGGGGAACTAAACTGTGCTTTGTAGCTATTTTCATTTTCATTTTGTGCTGTTAATTAATGCTTTTACTTCTGTGCTCATACTCTGGGGTAAGATTTGGGAAAACCTGAATTTGAAATGCTAAAGACAAATATTAGCAGCAAGCAACTTGATATTTGTTTATCTTTGCACCAAAGTTCCAAAGGAGTTAGATATCTGGAAAACAGATATAGTGGAATTTAAAACAAGAGTCAAAAACAAAAGCACTGGGCTTCCCTGGTGGCGCAGTGGTTGAGAGTCCGCCCGCCGATGCAGGGGACGCGGGTTCGTGCCCCGGTCCGGGAGGATCCCACGTGCCGCGGAGCGGCTGGGCCCGTGAGCCGTGGCAGCTGAGCCTGCGCGTCCGGAGCCTGTGCTCCGCAACGGGAAGGGCCACAACAGTGAGAGGCCCGCGTACCGCAACAAAAAAAAAAAAAAAAAAAAAAAAAAAAAGCACTGTGAGTTCCTCTGGAGTGAAACTTGCCTTAGAATCCTCAGTACCTAGCAAAGTGCTTGGCACTTTCTCTACCTGGAGGAAAACATGATTTCAATCTACCATCACCTATGAGTGAAAAGAAAAAGCTAAACACTAAATCTGAAAAGCACTAACATTATTTTACTGATATGTATTTCCACTGACTAAACTGATTCATAGAAGGGCCACATATAAACTTTAGATATAATATATCGTCTTCAATTCCAAGCTGTTGAAAATAAACAGACCAAACAAAGGTCTCCACGACCCTCATTACCCATATTGTTGAGAAGATGATGAACTGGAAGGCCACAGACAAAGCTGAGGATGGGACCTTATCTTCTGGTCCCCTAAACACCATACACGCCACATGGGGTTTCAGAGGAACCAGTCACTTTGAATTGTCTTTTCATTCATGCCAAATGTTTAAAAAAAAGTCAAAACCAAAACTTCTGGAGTTTTCTCTCTCTCTCTCTCCATTTTTCAGTACAAGCAGCATTTTCAATGATTTTTACTCTCTCCTTTCTGCCAATTTTCTAGGTTCTTCCTACCTGTCCCAGTGTTTCTTCCGGCCAGTGCAACACTAGCTTTTCATGGATATTATGCCAGAGGAATGGAAACTTACATTCACCACAACTTTGTACAAACAAGTAAGGTGAAGTTAAATAAAAAGAAATTAGAATCCAGCAATAAGGAGCAGAAATTTATACAGGGCTCTTTGGTCCTCTAGGAAACTCAAAAGGACCCTGATAACATCAGTCTAAAGAGGTCCCAGAATGACTATAGAAACAGAAATACTCAATTCTAGATCATCAAAAGCATCTTTTCTCCTCTGACAGTAAAGAATAAAACATCCCCCTGTTCTGGTTATCTAATGCTGGATAACTAACCACCCCAAAACTTAATGGCTTAAAATAACATTTTTTATCATCTTTCATGGTTCTAGGGGCTCTCACTTCCCAGCTAAAGCTGGAATCATCTGAAGACTTTTCACCCACATGTCTGGCACTTTGCTGAGATGGTTGATTGGCATCTCTGTTCCACGCAACCTCTCCAAACAAGTATCTGAGCTTCCTCACGGCATGGCAGTCTCAGAGTACTCAGACTTCTTACATGGAGCAAGTGTTCCAAAACACAGAAAGTGGAGGCTGCTTTCTCTTGAAGCCTTTGCCCAGAAAACTGACACAGAGTCACTTCTGCCATATTTTACATGGCAAAGCAGTCATCAGACCCACCCAAATTCAAAGGGAAGGAGGGGGTTTCCCTGGTGGCGCAGTGGTTGAGAGTCCGCCTGCCAATGCAGGGGACATGGGTTCGTGCCCCGGTCCAGGAAGATCCCACGTGCCGTGGAGCAGCTGGACCCGTGAGCCATGGCCGCTGAGCCTGCGCGTCCGGAGCCTGCGCTCCGCAACGGGAGAGGCCACAACAGTGAAAGGCCCGCTTACAGAAAAAAAAAAAAAAAAAGCTGCTCATTAAAGTCAGGCAAGAAAGAATTAACTCCTGGAGAGGCCAACTTAGCAATTACACCAAAGCTTATCCCTACCAGTGACTCATTAATGAATATCTCTGGAGTTCTAGGCCCTAGAAGAACACACAAAGGACAAGGAGAGGAGTTTTCAGTTTTAGATGCCTAGGAAGCCCTGTGGGAATTGGTACTCTCTGAATCTTTTGTCTTCCCCATCTCCTGATAACTGCTACCAAGTAGGTAGCTTTTTTGCCGGGCTTGGCTGGTTACATAATACCAAGAAATTTGCTAAGTGACTTCTCTAGAAATCTCAAACCATCCTGAAGGCACTTGAGTTCGTCCTTGCCCTGCAAGGTCCAAATAAGGTCGGACAGCTAGAATAACTCTTTTCACTTCGGGGAGAGGCAGTTCTTCCCTGTTGAGGACAAGGCAAGACTGACAGCGAGGCAACATCAAGTTCCCTCTGGCTTCACCAACTTTAAGTGTCCAGAGTCCCACACAGAGCAGCAGCGGATGATCCCTGTGATGGGTACGGAGAAGAGGGTGTGCAGCATCGACATGGAAACTGGGTTAAGAAAATCCCGGGGTAAAAATAGACAGCTAATTAGAGTTTTCAAATTAATATGCACAAACTGGAATGAATTTTCAAAGATGTTCCTTTTTCCTTTGTGCCAGAATTGCAGCCCTTTTCTGAGCACCAGAGAGTTACAGCCAACCCAAGGATTTGGTGATAGAAAATAATACTTAAAAATTAATCATAAAAAAAAAAATTAATCATAAAAGAGCTATTACTTGAGCCCTTATTACATGCCAGGTAGATACTATGACTATCCTCATTTTACAGGTTAGGAAAGTGAGGCGCAAATACATTTAATAACCTGCCCTAGAGCGCTTAGCAAGCAAGGGGGCGGGGATGGTCAACAATTAAGTTCATACTCTTAACTAGCACAAAGATAGAAGAAGAAACAGGAGTTTTCTGACTACATAAAGCTAGTATCATTCCCAACGCCACCAATTACTGCGCTAGTGATGTGACTTTAGTTTTTAACCTCTCTGAGCCTCAGTTCCTAATCAGCAAAACAGAGAACACTTAATTCTTTCAGTTGCTGTGAATTCTCAGAACATAAGTGTTCAACAAATGATAGCTATTTTTATTATGCAGACCAGAGGGAAAATGATTAGGCTCACACAAATGAATCACAAGAAAGAGAAGGAAACCTAGAATCATCAGGAACACGAATACCCCTTGCCAAGCCCAGCAGGGAGATTTTGCCTTAGACAGGGCTCCCTCTCTACAGCCTTGACCCCATTTTAAATATGGACTGAGTATAACTCTCAGAGAGACTGTATAACCTGTGTTCATAGCACAAGGAATCAGTACACATTTTCCTTTTCCTTTTCCCTAGAGATACATAAATATGTAATAACATCATACAAAAATATATTCTTACTCACATCCAAACTTTTCAATTCTAGTAGGTCCTTACATCTGATTCCAAATGAAGTCCTCTTCAGACACAGCTCTCATTAAATCACAAGCTGGCTTCAGGGCTGTGAAAGGATCTTTAATGTTAATGGAGTAAAACCCAGGCTCCGCTGCCTGGCCACCTCTATACCTCACAGCAGAGATGCAGGCTTCTGTTCTAATCCTATCTCTCCTAATGCCTCATATGGAATTCTCCTTTCAGGAAGGATGGAGCCCCTCAGCCCATTGTCCCTGGCTGTATATACCTAGCTCCTTCCCACTTCTGTATCTGCACCAGTCCGTTCCCCTGAGCACCAGCTACTGTTCATTTTCTCCCATTCCAGTCCCCTCAATCTTTTAAGTCTCTGCTAAAGGGCCTCTTCTTCCAGCAATCCTCCCGATATGGTCTGAATGGTTGCGTCCTTCCCAAAATTCATACGTTGACATCCTAACTCCTAAGGTGATAGTATTAGGAAGTGGGCCTTTGGGAAGTGATTAGGTCAAGAGAGTGGGCCTCACGAATGAGATTAGTGTTCTTATAAAAAGAAAGCCCACTGAGAGAGTGGCATGGACATACATACACTACCAGATGTAAAACAGATAGCTAGTGGGAAGCAGCCGCATAGCACAGGTAGATCAGCTCGTTGCTTTGTGACCACCTAGAGGGGTGGGATAGGGAGGGTGGGAGGGAGACACAAGAGGGAGGAGATATGGGAATATATGTATATGTATAGCTGATTCACTTTGTTATACAGCAGAAACTAACACAACATTGTAAAGCAATTATACTCCACTAAAGATGTTACTTAATTAATTAATTAATTAAAAGAGGGGGAAAAAAAAAAAAAAAAGAAATCCCAGAAAGCTCCCTTGTCCCTTTTGCCACCTAAAGATGTTAGAAGTCTGTGACTAGGAAGGGGACTCTCACTCAACCATACTGGTACCCTGATCTCAAGGTAATGAATTTCTGTTGTTTATAAGCTACTCAGCCTGTGGTATTTTGTTATAGCAGCCTGAACAAACTAAGACACCTCCCATGACCAGTTCAGCTCCCAGTAATCTATTCTCTTCTTCCTCTAAAGTCCTACATGTGTGGCCTTCTCCTCTCCACTGCATATATGCATGGTTCAGTATTGTTATGTAACTTCCCTTAGAGAAAATTCTTCTCTCCCCAGTGCTACCATATGCAACTTGAGAGAGCATATATAGTTAAGGGTATAGGTTTATAACGGGCAAATTTGAAGTCAACTCCCAGCTCTCCAATTTTCTAGCTCTATGACCTTGAGCAAGCAAATTAACCTCTCTAAATAGTATTTTCCTCCCCTGTAAAACAGGATAATAATATTAGTTACCTTCTATGGCTTGGGGGAGGATTCATGCAGGTACATATAAGTGCTTAATAATATCTGCTACAATTATTATCAATATCCATTTCTCACACATTTTTTCTATCCCCCAGAGCATCAACCATCTAATCTATTTCTCTGTCTACCTACCTATCCATCCATCCATCCATCCATCCATCCATCCATCCATCTTTGCATCTATCTACGTTAGACACTCAATGAATATTTGCCAATTGCCTCAGTTAGATGCACGAATCCTTCTCAAATTTCCATTTCTCCAAGAAGCACAAAGCTGTTTCTAGTGTATTAATCCAGCACAGAAACTCAAGAAGATTCTCCAGATAGGATCTCATACTGAGCATGCTGATTTCCAGGAGGTTGAAAAGGGAGTGAAAAGTGATCATTTCCTTACTTCAGATATGCCAGTTTGAAGAACAGCTGAATAATTCATTACGTCCTTTAAGGTGCACTGATCAGTGCACCGCTCTTTGAGAAGCATTTTACCTTGAAGTAACTATTTGTCATTCCCCTTTCAAATGAGAGGTAGATAATAGACTGCTGCTGTTTAGCGAAACTATAATAAAGGTCTAAACGATAATAAAACCTTAGACTTGCAGAGTGCACCACAGTTTATAAAGCACATCCAATCCATCATCCCCTTCCATCTTTCCAGCAGCCCCATCAGACACCCAGAGGGTTATCTTAGTGTGATAAATAAGAATGCTAGAGAAGGTTCGAGAGCTTTCCCTCACGCCAGTTTGTTGGTTCAAATCTTCCAACTCCTAGTTCAATGCTCCTTTTATGGCACCACGGGATTTAAAACTACTTGCACATCTTTACAAAGAGATGCCCAGCTGGAAAGAGCAGAACCCACTGGTAACTGTATTTTGGCTAAAGTACTTGTACTATCACCTTGGAGATAGGAATGAAAAGCAAAATTGTCAAATGCTATTTAATGCAGTTTTATACCACATGGGACTAAGTGGGAGACCTCAGTTAAAGTCTATTTTTACACTAGCCATTTTCAGGGTCTTCCATACTTGTTCTTCTTGCAGTAAAGTAGGTGCATACAGCTCCAACCTGCAGGAGTTTCCTGTTACCATACTCAGCAGGGACTGCATTTAAATACTCTTCCTACATCCAGTTTTCTACCAGGCTCCCCTTATTCACTGCCCTCCAGCTGCCCAGCCAGTCTCCTGGCTCTCCTCAGACATACAGAGGATGCTCCACGTGAGTACCTGTTCAGGGGCCACCCCACTGCATGGCGTGCCGCCTTACTTCATTCACACCTCTGCATAAATGTCACCTCAGAGAGGCCTTCAGCCCATCTCATCTCATCAGCATCCCCCCACATACTCTGTTAACACTTTCTGTAATGTTTCATCATGGTATTTAACACTATGTGACATTTGACTAATTTTTTCTCTCTGTGTTTATCAGTGGTCTCCCAACTAGAATGTAAGCTCTCATGAGGGCAGGTCTTTGTATAGTTCACCAGCACTTATGTATATAGTTCACCAGCACTTAGAATGGTGCCTGACAATAGGAAGCTCCCAATAAAAATGTGTTGAATAAAGGAATGCAGCCTACAAACTTCCCTGTTTAAAACCTCTACTTCTTCCAATTTGAAAAGATTCTTATGCATGAAACCAAAAGAACAAAACCCAATCTCACAACTAGGATAAATGCAAAGAACAAGGAGTGCTATGCATGGGACACAGCACAAGGAGGCAGAATCCCTGGTACCAGAACAACCACAATTTCAACTGTTACAAATAGGTTACATCACTGGAGCTAATGCCATTCAGTTGATAAGAACAGATTAATGACTTACACACCTCTCCTACCCCGGCCAACTGGGCTCTCAGAAGTGCCTTAGGCAATATCACATGCCTCAGGCTATCCTTCTGGAAAGAGGGCCAAGTTATTTCTTGGGTTTTGCATGTATGACAGTAAGCTGGCATTCATCAAGTGAGAGGAGAACAACGTGACATCACAAGCTCCAATCTGATGCAATAAGAACTACTCAACATAGGCCATGAAGTACTCTTGCTAAAAGTATTTAACCTGAATGGAATTATGAGAAAATCATCACATGTCCAGAATGCAGGACATCCCACAAAACAACTGGTCAGGAATCCCCCAAAAATTAAAAAGACAGGAAGATTCTTCTAGATTAAAAAAAAAATGCAAATCAAAGCTACAATGAGGTATCACCTCATACCAGTCAGAATGGCCATCATCAAAAAATCTACACACAGTAAATGCTGGAGAGGGTGTGGAGAAAAGGGAACCCTCTTACACTTTTGGGGGGAATGTGAATTGGTGCATCCACTATGGAGAACAGTATGGAGGTTCTTTAAGAAACGAAAACTACAGCTACCATATGATCCAGCAATCCCATTCCTGAGCATATATCAGGAGAAAACCATAATTCGAAAAGATACATGCATCCCAATGTTCATTGCGGCACTGTTTACAATAGTCAAGACATGGAAGAAACCTAAATGTCCATCAACAGATGAATGAATAAAGAAGATGTAGTACATATATACAATGGAATATTACTCAGCCATAAAAAAGGACAAAATATTTGCAGCAACACGAATGGACCTAGAGATTGTCACACTGAGTGAAGTAAGTCAGGCAGAAAAAGACAAATATCATATGATATCACTTATATGTGGAATATAAAAAAAGGGTACAAATGAACTTATCTACAAAACAGAAATACAGTTACAGATTTAGAAAACAAACTTATGTTTACCAGGTGGTAAGGAGGGGAGAGATAAATTGGAAGATTGGGATTGACATATACACACTACTATATATAAAATAGATAACTAATAAGAACTTACTATATAGTACAGGAAACTCTAATACTCTGTAATGGCCTATATGGGAAAAGAATCTAAAAAAGAGTGGATATATGTATATGTATAACTGATTCACTTTGTTGTACACCTGAAACTGACACAACACTGTAAATCAACTATACTCCAATAAAAATTAAAAAAATTTTTTAAAAACTAGGTTGGATCCTGGATTAGGAAAATAGAGCTATAAAACTGAGGAACTGAAAAGTTGAATATGGACTGCATAGGTTACAAAAGCTTTATCAGGTACACCTATTTGCTTTATTTAAAGTCAAGATACAATTTATCATTAGTCACCCACAAGTAATTATTATGTATTTTCCACATACATCATGTCCTTCTCCAGTTACATACATATGGTCACAATAAGATCTATATCCTGAGCTCAACAGGGCTTAGGCTCCATAGGGCATCTTTAATGTTAATTTGAGGAGACAGGGCTTGTAAATCCTTATTTACAAGATGATTATGAAACATGTATTTCCTAAGCCTGTCTGCCTTTTGTACTTCTATTATTATTTTTGTGTATTTCTCTCTCTATCTGTCTCTCACCATTAACATTTAGTATACTCCTCATTAAATACTACTTCAACCATTAAATTGTAAATTCCTTGAGTAGAAATGATACCTGGTTAATCCTGGCATTCCTTGAGGCTAACACAATGCCTCACACGGAGTACATAGCTCATAGGTACATAGGTTGTTGAATTTTTTTAACTAAGATTCTTGAATTTAGACTGTGTTATGATTGCTTATTTGCTTGAATTTTTAAATGACCCTGAATCTCTCTGTGCTACAAAATGTACTGAGGAACTAATACATCGTTCATATTTTGCAACTTACATTCAATTGCCAAACCTCATATATTTCATGAACTGTTTAACAATAAAACTGTTCTTCACATCTCAAAAAAATGTTTTTTGAAGAAACTGGAAAATCAAGACATTCTTTCCATGTATAAAAAATTCAATAAGTGACTCAGTAAGTCAGTATCACACCATATTTCAAATTGAGATGGCATTAGGAATATTTAGTATGTTCTTTCGAATACTCTGCTAACAAGGCTTGTTTCACCAAATCATCCTCACATCATGATTTATACACCTTCTCCATTCACATCAACTGCATCTTCACTCACCCTCTTCAATGAGAAATTTTACAGTTGCTTATTTCTTTAGTACGTATTGAATTGATTCCAGTATTATGAAAGGTGTTATAACATTTAAAAATCATTTAACCTTCTGCTTTTCATCTCACACCTTGCTTTTTAAATTTCCATTTCCATTTGTGAATCTTGACATTTGTAAATTTCTTGGATCATCAGGCTCTGAGACATTCACATTCTTTACTGAAGAATTCACATACTTTACTGAAATCAAGACTGCTCACTATATGTCTTTTATACCTACTAACACTCTTTTGTGTCAACCTCCAAGACCACTACCTTTGCTGGGGCCTCATGCACCCCCTTCCTATAATCAAGATGCTTTGCAAGACAAGCTTTCTCCAAGGCCACATAGCATACATATCCCAAAGAATTACAATGACCTAGTTCTAGAATGTCACTCCAGATAGATTTCGGCCAGTGGCAAACTATATATGAAGCATCTTTCCTTCAGCAACTGAGCCTCATTTCTAAGAATCAACCCCTCTTTGAGAGGCTAACCCAGTGGAAATCAAGCCCTGGGAGAAAAAGAGACTGTGTTTGGTCTGGGTCTAGCCAGCTGCACAATCTTGAGAAGTGAGTCTCTGAGCTTCAGCTTCCTCATCTTTATAATAAAGCGATTAGACTAGGTCACCTCTCACTTGCTTTCCAATTCTAAGATTCTGTAATTCCACTGAGTGCTCCTCCTACGTGGGACAGAAGGGAACATGATGATCAAACTTCAAAAATACCGCGTAAACCTTTGGGTAGCTCTTCCATATTTTGCTACCTGAACGTATTTTGGGTACTCTGGCAACTTCCAAAATGATCTACACATAACCTTAGAGGTTAAAACGTGGCCCAAACCATATGATCCAGCAATTCCACCCTCAGGTCTATTACCAAGGGAAATGAAAACATATGTCCACCCAAAACTTGCACACAAATGTTCATAGCAGCATTATTCATACTAGGCAAAAAGGGACAAGAAGACAAATAAATGTCCATCAACTGATGAATGGATACACAAAATGTGGTATACATGTACAATGGTATATTATCCAAAAAGGAATGGAATACTGATATGTGCTACAACAACGGATGGATATTGAAACTATTATGCTAAAGAAGCCAGTCACAAAGAACCACATATTATATAAATCTATTTTTATGAAAGGTCCATAATAGGCAAACCTATAGATACAGAAAGTAAATTAATGGTTGCCTAGGGATGGAGTGAGGAGGGAGCTGGAGGGAAATGGGGAGTGACTGTAATGAGTAAGAGGTTTCTTTTTGGGATGATGAAAATGTTCTAAAATCGGTGGTGATGATGGCTATACAGCTCTGTGAATATACTAAAATCCACTGAATTACACACTTCAAATGGATAAATTGTATGCTACATGAATTATATCCCAATAAGACCTTTTTTTTTTTTTTTTTTTTTGCGGTACGCGGGCCTCTCACTGTCGTGGCCTCTCCCGTTGCGGAGCGCAGGCTCCGGACGCGCAGGCCCAGCGGCCATGGCTCACGGGCCCAGCCGCTCCGCGGCATGTGGGATCTTCCCGGACCGGGGCACGAACCCGTGTCCCCTGCATCGGCAGGCGGACTCTCAACCACTGCGCCACCAGGGAAGCCCAAGACTGTTTTTAAAAAATAAACAATCATGGCCCCAGATTACTACTTAAAGATGAAAGAATAAAGACTTTTTGAAAGCCCTGGGTTTAAATCCCACCACTCTCACTCAGTAGCTGTGTGGCCTTGGGCCAGTCTTTTAACCCCCAGTTCCCCTAATCTGTGAAGTGAGGGAAAGCACTGCAGTCATTCTCAGTTGGCATGAGAATTAAATGAGGTGATACACAGTGTGCAACACACACCAAGCACTTAATAAATGATGGCGGTTGTGGATTTTATTATGATTTCATCAGTAGAAGACCAGACTATCTATGTTTTGAAATGAATTTATTTCAAAGCTCGGGCACTAAATGTGACTGTAAGGTTTTAGCAGCTCGTGCATAAGTAGAAACACTCATTTTCCATTGTCTGACAACAGAAATCAGTGCCACTTACCCATAAGCTGGCCATCCTATGAGTGCATCAGTGATTCAAGAAGAGGCACAACAGTAAAATCAAAATGACCCTTAGCATAGGTAGTTCCAATGGGGAATAACAACAAATTTCCAGGTGGTCAAAATACTTCAATGATTTATGCCCAGAACTCATTCCCCCATATTTGCTGACTGACTTATTCATGCCTGACTTGTGAACATTTTTATTTCCACCAGCATTTAATAAGTGTTGGTAAGACAGGCCCAGTGCTGGCCTCTGGGGCAAGAAGGAGGAGAGCAGGTCCCTGCCTTCAGGGAGTTTATATTCTAGCATTCAGTCCCAAACTAATTTAAAAATTTACTTTCACTTTAATTTTGCCACTATTCCAGCTCTCCATAAGAAAAACAGTAAAACTGCTTATTATACAAAGACAGGTAGTGAAAAGGGCAGCAACACTCAAGGTGGTGTCCATCTTCCCAACCATAGAAGCCTAGTTCCACTGCGAACCCAGAGGAAAGAACTCCACACCAGGAGGTGAGAGGTCAGAGATCAATCCCCAGCTCCCAGCTCTACCAGGGAAGGGCCACGAGTCCAAACCTCAGCCTTTCTGCCTGTTTCCCTTGCTAAAATACAAAGGGCCTAGCCTAGACAGTAAACTAAGTATCTCCACCACTTAGGTCAAAAAAATGCTTACACTATTGCACATACATTTTTCCAGCTTTATTGAGATATAATCGATATATAACATTGCACAAGTTTAAGGTGTATAAGTGAAGGTGTTTATTATGATTTGACATGTATATATTGCAAAGTGATTACAGTAAGGTTAGTTAACACATCCATCACTAGTTGTACATAAACTGAGCACCAGTGACCATTCTAATTATCAGTATAAATTAATAAATTGGTACGATATCCTGTACAAGATGCAGAACACTCCAACACACACACACACACACACACACACACACACACACACACACACACACGAGAAAACACAAAGTGAGATTCCTGAGCCTGAATGGCAGAAATGACCCATCATGGTAATTTCAGCCCTGCGAGGCGAGTCCTCTCAGGAGACAGCCTACCAGCCTATCACCTCGAAAACACACACTTCTTTCCATGGCCCTTGCATGGTACTGTGTATAAAGTGATGCTATGGGTTCAACTTTGACACATATTCTCTGTCAGAGGTCATAGTATTATCAGCCTTTTGGTGCCCATGGTCGTACACCACAAATAGGCACCGCCCCACCCACCATTTGATTGTACACACAAATACATATGTGTTTATATACATGCAATCATATACACACACTGTTTACAGCTGGGCCATTTACTTCTGTGAATTAGTAAATTAGATTATAAACATGAAAACAATATTTATATAGCTTTTAAAAACCAGCTAAATGGTGTCTGCTTTAATTCAATAATTATTCACTGTTTTCCAAAATCTCTTTCTCGGAATATCTTCTTTTGTTTTATTACTTTTTTAAAAGCACTGTTGTCGGGCTTCCCTGGTGGCGCAGTGGTTGAGAATCCGCCTGCCGATGCAGGGGACACGGGTTCGTGCCCCGGTCCGGGAAGATCCCGCATACCGCAGAGCGGCTGGGCCCGTGAGCCATGGCCGCTGAGCCTGCGCGTCCGGAGCCTGTGCTCCGCAACGGGAGAGGCCTGCGTACCACCAAAAAAAAAAAAAAAAAAAGCACTGTTGTCAGAAAAAAGGAAAATACCAAGGGGGGAGGGTAGGGGGGAGGGTAGGGGGGAGGGTAGGGGGGGGGAGGGTAGGGGGGAGGGTAGGGGGAGGGTAGGGGGAGGGTAGGGGGGGGGGTAGGGGGGGGGAGGGTAGGGGGGAGGGTAGGGGGGAGGGTAGGGGGGAGGGTGGGGGTGGAGGTGGGGGAGTGGTGGTGTGATGAATTGGGAGATTGGAACTGACACGTATACACTAATATGTATAAAATAGATAACTAATAAGAACCTGCTGTGTAAAAAATAAATAAAATAAAATTAAAATTAAAAAAAGGAAAATCAACTTATTTTTGGTAGTTATCCATTCATCAAATACCTAATATGGACCAGAAACTGTACTGCACACTGAGATACAAAGATGAGTAAGTAATGAGGACCCTAGTTAGCTTTAACCCTTGAAGAGCTCACGGTCTGGTGAAACTGTGGTAAAAAAATTTTTTTCAATTAATAGTATTTTCTCAGCTTTATTGAGATATAATTGACATATAACATTGTGCAAGTTTAAGGTGTACAACCTGTTGATTTAATACACTTACATATTGCAAAATGATTACCACTGTAACATTAGCCAACACCTCCATCAAGTCATATAATTACCATTTCTTTTTGTGGTGAGAACATTTAAGATTTAGTCTGTTAACAACTTTCAAATACATTATTGTATTTCAAATACAATAATGCTGTACATTAGATCCCCAGAACTTAATCATCCTCTAACTGGAACTCTATACCCTTTGATCAACATCTCTTCACTTCTCCCACCACTCAGCCCCAGAAAAAAAAAATTTCTTAACGAAACTAATTCTCTTCATTGACATAAGAATGAGTTCTTGTTAGTGCTCTAACACTTCCCAAATGGGTTGGCTTTGAGTAGTAGAAATCTTCAGAACTTTGGAATCCTCCTCTGCATAAATGGGAAGGCAGACTAAGAAGATAATCACATCCCTTCTCCAACGAGAATATGTGATTCTAACTGCCATTTTAAACCAGGTTGAACTTTCCATCTGTTTTCCATGGCTAAAGCTGCAGACATGTAGGCCAATGTGCAAATCAGTCAATGCATGGCATCCTGTCAATATGTGAATAGTTTTTTATTGCACAGCTATATAAACCTGTGCACCTGTTACTAAATAGAGGAAATCACTACAATTACATAAATCCTTTAAAACCAAACTCTTTATATTAAAACATAATCTGAATTCATACAAACTGGTATATTGCATTTATGTGCACTCTCATTCAATTATATATGATTGATTTGTGTGCTTTAGAAGAAGGCAATGAAGTTAATATTTGTTTTTAATGTGCATGTACTAACTTCCATGAAAACCACAATTTAAGCAACCTGCCAAATACCGAAATATGGGTACATAAACTAACAATTTTTCTCAAATAGATGTTCATAATGTTATATATAGTAACACTAATTCACACAAATATAAATGCCAACTTTTTAGTATCTCTTTGGCTAAATATAGATAAGTATGCATAATTTATCTACAAATTCTAATTTTAAGAAATTAATATTTATCACTCATGCTATATTTATTACCCCTACCTACAGAGTAAATATTAACCCTTAATTCTATGCAGAAAACATCTCATTGGTAACTTTTTCCATTTTTAAACAAAAAAGCTTTAATGTGAACAATGGGTTCTACTTATCAAAAAGATAAGGGCTTCCCTGGTGGCGCAGTGGTTGAGAGTCCCACTGCCAATGCAGGGAACGCGGGTTCGTGCCCCGGTCCGGGAAGATCCCACATGCCGCGGAGCGGCTGGGCCCGTGAGCCATGGCCGCTGAGCCTGCGCGTCCGGAGCCTGTGCTCCGCAACGGGAGAGGCCACAACGGTGAGAGGCCCGCGTACCGCAAAAAAAAAAAAAAAAAAAAAGTTAAGAAATGACAGCACCATAAATGTAAAAATGCATATTTTTTAAACATCAAAATCATCTTGGAATACATATAAACCTATTTTAAACAGGAATGAGTTTTATTCAGTTCTATCTGGCCTCAAATCTCTCCCCACTTTGACTGGAGCACCATTCTCTCTAGACCCTCCAAATCTTCCTCCCTCCTTGGTATCTATCTGTCAACCCCTTCTCACAACACCCGACTACTTTCAACCATTCACTGCTTTCCTTATAAGGCCATAGACTATTCAAGTCCAGCCACAGATACTGGTGACTGAGGAGGGGAAAGGTTATGGTCACCGGAGCTGCGCAGGGCAATGAAGAGCAAGATCCAGGTGTCAAATGGTAGTCGACCTGGACAAATAATTACTCAAGAATGATGACAACAGTGCCGGCCACTATGGAAAACAGTATGGAGTTTCCTCAAAAAATTAAAAATAGGACTACCATGTGATCCAACAACTCCACCTCTGAGTATTTATTCAAAGAAAACAAAAACACTAATTTGAAAAGATATCTGCAACCCCTTGTTCATAGCAGCATTATTTGCAATAGCTAAGACATGGCAACAACCTAAGTATCCATCAATGGATGAATGGATATATACACAATGGAATATTACTGCACAATAAAAAAGAAATCGTGCCATTTGTGATGAAATGGATGGACCTTGAAGGCATTATGCTAAGTGAAATGTCAGAGACAAATATTGTATGATCCCACTTGTAGGTGTTATCTCAAAAAACAAACAATAAAAAACAAGTTCACAGATACAAAGAATAGACTGGGGATTACCAGAGGCAGGGGGTGAAGGGGTGGGTAAAGGTGGTCAAAAGATACAAACTTCCACTTATAAAATAATTGTCATGAGGATGTAATGTACAGCATAGTAGCTATAGTTAATGGTACTGTATTGCATATTTGAAAGTTAAGAGAGTAAATCTTAAAAGTTCTCATCGCAAGAAAAAAGAAACTGTAACCATGCATAGTGACAGATGTTAACTAGACTTATTGTGGTGATCATTTTACATATATACAAATGTTGAATCATGTTGTACACCTGAAACTAATATAATGTTATATCAGTTATAACTCAATAAAAATAATGATGAAGATAATAAACAAACCAAAAAAAAAATGGAAAACTGATTGATGTAAGATCTTCAAAGATGAGCGGAAGTGACCATTGGTCTTGGTAGATAGCAGACAAAAGGATACAGAGTGATAAAGTATAAAATTTGGGAGCTACATTAAATGATATCAAAGATGCCATTCACTGCTAATATCCTTTTGTTGGCTGATTGGTTACTCTAACTGGGCCCTAAATACATCTCAAGAATCCTACTGTTTGATCTCCTGTAGATCCTTCAGCAGACTGCCCAGATAGATCTATTTTCATACCTTCCCTACCCTCCTGAAATCCACAGTCACCTCCTCTGTATCTCAATAGATAAGCTGGTTTCCTTCTTTACTAAGAAAAATCAAGGTCATCAGAAAAGAGATTGCTCACACACTCTCCTTTTAATCTCAGCTCTTAAATTTCTTCACCTATCTTCTCTACCTTTCTTCCTAATTTGAGAAAAATTTTTCCTGATTTCTAAAACTAAATCCTCTGCCTTTGATCCTCTTTTCTTAGGTATATTAGAGTGCCTCTACAATCTAAGAACTTGTACAAGTTTATTAACCTTATGAAAGTTTATTAATCTCTCCAATATTCAGCTTTCCTGGCTTTAAAATGTAATATAACACCCACTGTGTAAGGCAGTTGTAAAATTTAAATACAATAACACATCAACAGAGTCAGGTGCTTAACAAATAGTAGCTGTTATCATTACCCTCTAAGGCCTGTCTCCCTCAATTACCACCCACACATTCTCTCACATTAATTAAAACTTCACTTAGAGCCAACTTTCCAAGAGGCATTCTAGCCACTGGGAATATAGCAATGAACCATACCAAGGGACAAATCCTTGCCCTCATGGAGTTTACAGCCAAGTAATAAAACACAGAAGTAAATTACATGAATTAGAAGATGCTAAGACCCACAGAGGTGCAATTTATGAAAGCAGGTCCTGGGAGCCCTCACTTAAAAGATGGCATGTGTGTAAGCAAAGACCTCAAAGAGGCGAGATGCCAAGCAGATGCTTGGAAGAGAGCATCCCTGGAAGGGTTGAGGGATAGCAAAGACGCCAGTGTGGCTGACACCCGGGACGGGAAGGCAGCAGATGAGAACAGAACAATGAGGGAGGTTTGTATGGGGGCGCGGGGTGGGAGGTGCCAGGGCCCTGTAGGCAGCTGTAAGGAAATCAGCATTTACCCCGATCTAGTAAAAGAGAAGAAACCCCAGATGAAATCTGTGTAATGGCATGATCCAACGTAATCGTCATTAGGATCACTCCAGACACTGTGTCGAGGACAGACTCAAGGTCAAGGAAGGGGCTGGGAGATCAGTGAGGAGACTATCTCAGCAATTCAGGAGAAAGACGACAGTGGCTGGTGGTCAGTAGTTATGAGAGGTTGCGATTCTGGATACACTTTTGAAGGGAATGTAGTACCCAAGGAATTTTCTGATAGATCCAATGTGTGGTGTAGGAAAAGGGAAGAGCCAGTGATGACTCCCAAGGAAGGACGGAGTGGCCCTTTACTGAAATAGGCGAGACAGCTGGATCATGCCTTTATCTCTCCCCTACCATTGCTTGCTGGCCCCTGTCATCAACCACCCAAAGGTCTTCCTCACTTTAAGAAGAGGAAAGAAAGCACATTAGCTTTCTGCTGTCCTAACGCTTGACCCTACGTTTCCTGCACAATTGAACTGTAACCACCGCCTTCCCTTAAGGACTCTCCCTCCTCTCCCACAAAAGACACCGTCTCTTCCCTTCCTTACAACACTCCTGCAGGGTCACCAGGACATTCCAAGCATCCAGTCAAGCAGCCGCAATCATCTTACAGCTGCAGCATCTGGCACTGCCTAACCCCCTCCTTCCTCAGATTCTCACCTCGCGAAGATGCTGTATCCTGATTTACTGTGGTGGCTGTGATCTTCCTTCCACATTCTCCCCTTTCTCTCTGACTGTCTCCTCCTTTTATTTCTCTCAGACGTTACAGCCTCTGACTTTTCTCTGTCCCTCTGAAGCCACACTACCGGGACTTTACACTTACAGCCATGCAGACCGTCCCAGTTCTGTGCCTGGAACACTGGTGATTAGACAAATGAATCAATCAATTGTCATATCTCTATATTTAGTTTTCATCTGTCTCCTAAGCTCCAGTGCTGCATCCACAGCCAGGAACTGCACATTCCTGCTAGAAGTCATGCTGCCCCGTCAAATTCCCCAGGCCCAAACCAAACACTCCACCTTATTCTAACTGCCCTGTTCACTTTAAGGATCTAACAATCCCAGCATTAAAACTTCTATTTCCTAAGCCTAGGATTTCTACAAGAGCCTCCCTTCTCCCCTTTTCAATTCATTTTACAAGGCCACCAGCTTAATTTTCTTAAACAATTTCCATCATGCTGCTGATCTAATCAATGATATTTACAGGCTCCACATTAATTCAGAAGTTAAGAGGGAAAGAGAAAGGAAGGCAGAGGAGGGGGGAGCACAAGAGTATATGAGGGAGGCCTGATTTTGGTTATTTTTGCTTTTCTTTTAAAAGAAACTTTCAGACTTCCCTGGTGGCGCAGTGGTAAAAAATCCACCCGCCAGTGGGTTCGAGCTCTGGTCCGGGAAGATCCCACATGCTGCGGAGCAACTAAGCCCGTGCACCACAACTACTGAGACTGTGCTCTAGAGCCCATGAGCCACAACTACTGAGCCTGCATGCCACAACTACTGAAGCCCGTGTGCCTAGAGCCCGTGCTCTGCAACAAGAGAAGCCACCACAGTAAGAAGCCTGCGCACCGCAAAAGGAAGAGTAGCCCCCACTCGCCATAACCAAAAGAAAGCCCAAGCGCAGAAAGGAAGACCCAATGCAGCCAAAAATAAATAAAATAAATAGGGGCTTCCCTGGTGGCACAGTGGTTGAGAATCTGCCTGCCGATGCAGGGGACATGGGCTCAAGCCCTGGTCTGGAAAGACCCCACATGCCGCGGAGCAACTAGGCCCGTGAGCCACAACTACTGAGCCTGCGCGTCTGGAGCCTGTGCTCCACAACAAGAGAGGCCACGATAGTGAGAGGCCCATGCACCGCAATGCAGAGTGGCCCCCGCTTGCCGCAACCGGAGAAAGCCCTCGCACAGAAACGAAGACCCAACACAGCCAATAAATAAATAAATAAATAAATAAATAAATCGATAATTTTTTTAAATGAGTATCTGCTAAAAAAAAAAAAGATAAATTTATATAAAAAATATGAAAGACTTTTAAAAATCCAGTCTCTACCAAGCTGTCCAATTTTATTCCAGTTATTATTATTACTATCATTTTTACAAATGTCCAGCAAAAAACACTTTCTCCTTTCAGATGGTCTCTCTACCCCTCAGGCAAACCTTACCCATTCTCACCTCTGCACCACTGCTCACATAGTTCACTCTCTGGTTGTTCTCTCCTCCAGCTTCTCTTCTGTACCCTGTACAATCAACCCTTGGTATCTGAGGGGAGGGACTGGTTCCATGACACCCCACTCCACCCTTAGACACCAAAATCCATGTATGCTCAAGTCCCTTATATAAAATGGTATAGTACTTACATATAACCTACCCACAATCCTCCAATATACTTTAAATCATCTCTAGGTTACTTATAATACTGAAAACAACATAAATGAGATGTAAGTAGTTGTACATATAATGCAAATGCTATGTAAATAGTTGCCAGCATGGGGCAAATGCAAGTTTTGCTTTTTGTAACTTTCTGGGATTTCCATCCCCAAGTATTATTTTCCATCAAAGGTTGGTTGAATCCACAGGTAGGGAACAAGCAGACACAGAGGGCGGACTCTCATATACAACCTATCAAGGTCCTGCTCATATCTACCTTATCTTGCCCTAGAACTGCACACACACACATCCCAGCCAAGAACAGTCGGCTATACTCCTCCCCTAGAATTTACTGACCTTACCACTCCTATGTCACTTATAACACTGGTTCTCAAAGTGTGGCCCTGGCACCAGTAGAATCAGCGTCACCTTGTTAAAATGCAAATTCTTGGGCATCACCCCTGACTTACTGAATCAGAATCTCTAGAGCTAGTGTCCAGCAATCTGCTTTACCAAGCTCTCCAGGTGAGGCTAATGCAGGCTGAAATTTGAGAACCACTGACTTATAAAATACTGCCTTACATTATTTTATTTTACCAACTAAATGCTATGCAAAATACCAAGGACACTATCTAGTGTATAGCTGTCTCTCGAGAAACTTGAGTTTGCAATACTGTTTTAGAAGTATCATCCCATTAAATATCAGGTGAATTTTGCTCCCATCCCCTAATTTTAGGGAAAAAATTTAGACTAAAAAACCAAAGTGTGCAAGTTTTTAACATGAGCCAAGAAAGTAAATTAATGTTGCTTTACTCAAGAGCTTATTTAAATATTTTAAATTTAATATCAAATAACATGAAAATAAATTATTTTATCTAACACTAAATATTTTGATATTAAGTAAATAAACAGAGAATCTTCTTTTATATATCAACTTTGGAAAAATAGTTCCAAAGGCCTGAGGTTGTACTTTAATGGTGAATACAGGAAAAGGTAGCTAAATAAAAAATACCTGCCACAAGATGATCAGACCGTAATTTTAAACAATTTGTATGTTAGATAAGATGAAAAGTAGAACCAAGTCAAACTGAACCAGGTTTAACATGCTTTCAGGAAATTTAGTAATAATGAGTTACACTGATTTGATTGGTCTACCCTACTTGTTTTGGCTATTTAGACAACCATATTTAAGAACAATTAAATTAAAAGGGCCCAGAATGAATTTTTTTTTCTCCTGGAAAAAAAAAAAGAATAACAGTAAAAAATATCTTGGAATATTACAATATGTTCAATTTAATCCCTAAAAAAATACTTTTTTATTCACGTCTACTGTGAACCGTGGTATTAGATCTTAGCATATTTTTGTATATCTAGTCTCTGGAGTTTTATTGTCAAAAAGTCCAGGGTTCCATACCAGTACAGTCTTTTTAGTGTATGTATACACACACACACACACACACACACACACACGTGTGTGTGTATATATATATATATATATATATATATATATATATACGTTTTTTAAATGAACAGAAAGACTGGAAAAGGCAATGCCAAAATAGTAAGAGGAGTTACATCTCAGAGAGGATTACACATAATTTTTTCACTCTTTCTTTATTATTTTTGTAACACCCATTTTTTTCAATCTGCATATATTAACTTTAAAATCTAAAAAAACACTTTTAAGGACATATTTTTGTTTTATGTAAGCAATAGTATAGTAGCTTATTTCTACATTTAGGATAACTTTTTATTAGTATTTTTATATCTATCATCTCATTTAACCCTCCAAATAGCCCTGAGATAGGTAAAGTCATTATCCCCATTTTACAGATAAGAAAACTGAGTCACAGAGAAAATAAGTATATTGTACACAGGATTCAAGTGCATGCAAACTGCCATTCAAGTTCACTAAAGTCACACACCGGGAAGCTGCCACTCAGGCTGGCAACTTCCACCTTGCCTTTTGGCAAATCCTGGGACTGGTTCATCACCTCTTTTAGGGAATGTATGAACAGAAAATACAACAGCAATAATAGTTCTGTGACACTGGGACATTAGTCCACTTCTCTTAGTCTGCATTACATCCTGATGACTCAAAAGAAAACATAAAAAACATACGACATATAAAAATTTTAGAATGCACCTCATGGTGTCCTCAAAATGTAGAACTGCAAGAGGAGATAGCCTCCTTAAGACTGAAACAAGCTGCCAAAGGGAAGAAAAGACTGAGATGAGGACAGAAATGAAATAAGAACACAAGGAAGCCTAAAAGGCAAATGGAAAAGTGGAGGTAGTACAGACAGAGCTAACACTGTGGAAATAACAGCCACGCTGTGAAAGACAAACATGAAACACTACCAGATGCAGTTTTATAAGGCAGATTTAAAAAATGAAGATAGGAAAGGAGACATAAAGGGGCCACAGGGGACAGAGATCCAAACAAAGCAATAGATATTTATTCCACAGGAAGAAATTCAACAGAGAATAATAAAAATGGTAAACACTTATGCATGGACCAAAACCAGCTCCCAGAAGCAAAAATGCACTCAGTTCCAAGCAAAATAACTGAAAACAGACCCCACCTGTGCCCCAAAAATGTAATTTCAAGTACTTTTTAAAACTCATACAACTAATCAGGCAGAAAATCAGGTTAACTATAAAGTAATATCACCAGCCCCAAACCTCTCTTTCACAATATTTAACACCACAAGCCAATGATCCATCTCCAAAGTTTGGTGAGGAAAGTGTTGTGATAAAATAATTGTATTCCCAAATTATTGTGTATGAAGAAAGGGAAAAGAAAAATTTTAAGCTATGCCAGAACTTATAAAATATCAAACATACATAATATTCCTTAAAAATAAAAGGAAAGTGTACATTCCAGCTAACTGATAAATCATAATTTGGAACACAGGAATATAATAGAGAAAAAAAACAACCAATTTAGTGTAACCAGTCTAATGCAAATCACAAAAAGCATCCTTGAAAAACAATATATTGTTTTAATATATTCAAATATTAATTTCAAATGTAATCTTTTAAAAATAAGAAGGATATAGTATTAAGTTGAGATCAAAGAAGATCTCAATCTGTAATATCCGGTTGAATTAAACACTGGGAAGTGCAGAAGCATCAGATCAGAGTAGGGGAAATAAGGTTTCACTCTTTATTATTCAACAAGGACATTAAAGGATCTCATTTTACTATTAATTTCCATAATTAGAGAACTACAGGTTTAAGTATATATTTAAATTGTATGTTTGAAAACAGTTGACATAGAAAAATAAAGCAGACACTAAGGAAGGTGGAATTAAAAACATAACAGATCAATAAACATATCAATAACACCAAATGGTTTAACTCTCTTGAAAACTAAAAAAAAAAAAACCCAAAAAGAAACAAAAGAAAACCCTTAGATTAGGTTCAAAAACAAAATCTTACTATATGTTGCCTACAGTGAAATAAATCAAGACAAAGTCTAGAAATAAAAAGGAAGATCAAATACATCAAGCAAAAACACAAAGAAAAAGTCAAGAAACCAAAAATAATTCCTAGAAAAAGTCATTACCTGGGACAGAGTGTTTTTATATTAATAAAAATCTTAATCTACTATGAAGTTATAACTGTTAAAACTTTTATACAGCAAATAATACAATATAGACATTTATCACACACGAACACAAATGACAGAAACAAGTTTTACCGGGAGGCTCGGAAGCTGTTCTTGTCTGATAATTCTTTCAGATGACATTTAGAATCATTTTGCCAAGTCCTAAAACAAACTCCTGCTTGATATTTTTATTGAAATCCCATATTCACATGAGAAGAATAGATACCTTTACATTACTAAGTCTGCTATCCAGGAACATGGGGTATCTCTGCATTGACTCAAGTCGTCAGTATACTCCTTGCTGTGATTTAAATTTTCCTTCATATAGGTCCTGCAGAGCTCTTCGTAAATGTATTCCCATATATTTTGCCATTTTTGTTATTAAAGCTATCATTTTTTTCAAATGTATTTTCTAATTGGTTATTTTGTCTGGCTAATAAGAATGCTACTGATTTATGTATACTTATTTTGTAACCAACCACATTGAATTATTACTGTTCTAATAATTTTTTTCAGTTGACTCTCCTAAGTTTTAAAGGCACCATTTGTATAAAATGATGATATTGTCTATTGTCCCTATCATCTAATACTTATAACTCTTGTTTCTTCTATGCCCTGCCTTATTTCAAATGGCTAGAATTTCCAAAACATTATATATATATATATATATATATATAATTATTGATCCTTATCTTTACCCTAACATCCTTCTGTGGTCCCTGATTTCAAAAGAAATATATATCAATTAGGATGTTTGCAACTGCAAGTAAAAGAATACACAACTATAAGTGGCTTAAACAATGAGGAAATTGTTAGCTAGCATAATATGACGTCTGGAATCAGGCCAGTTCCAGGGTTGATTAATTCAGCTGCCCAACAATGTAGGGACCTGAGTCCGTTTTTCTGTGACTCTCCGAGCTCTACCCTCATGGTTACCAGATGGCTCCAGCAAATCTAAGCATCACAGTCTTAGAGACGATTTCCAAGTCCAGGACAGGGAAAGTCTCGTTTGTACAAACCCATGTGTAAAAGTGAGGAAAGCCTTCCCAGGAGCTCCCAGGAAGGATTCCCCCAGGCCCCTCACTGGCCAGGGTTGTGTCACCTAACTTGCCTAAACTCATCATCAACAACAAAAAAACGGAAGCCAAGGGACTGGCTTAGTCTATTCCACCCCCTCTATGCTGGGGCTGGGGAGGGGGTCCACTCCCCTGAGAACATGGGAGGGTAAAAACCGAAACAAACTCAGAGCTTTGACAGTAAGAAAGGAGATGGGAATGGCTGATAGGCTGCTAATCAACAGTGTCGCCCACATAGACTTTCTGGTTTTTAACAACTAGATATGAGGTGGGCTGTTGGTTTCAGACACATTCTCTATCAAGTTAACAAGAATCCCCCTCTTAATAAGAGAAATAGGGAAAGTAAGAGTTAGTTTAATAAGAGTAGTTTTTTTGTTTTGTTTTGTCTTTAAATCAAGAATGACTACTAAATTTTACCCATATCTTTGATGGCAGTTGAAATAATTCCAGAGTTAATATCCTTTGGCCTACTAATATGTTGTATTCACAGATTTCCTGAAACAGAAGCAAGGATATTTTAAAGCTTAAAAGTGTTCAGTTCCAAGGACTTCCCTGGTGGTCCAGAGGTAAAGACTCAGTGCTTCCACTACTGGGGTCACAGGTTCAATCCCTGGTCGGGGAACTAAGATCCCACATGCCATGCAGTACAGCCAAATTAATTAATTAATTTTTAAAAGTTTTCAATTCCATACTGATTAGCAATTTTTAGACTTTCTCATACACAGCAGGACACATACACTGCGCTTACTAATAAACAACGCTTCGTACACATATGATTTTTTTCATATCCTATAAGAGAAAAACTGAAGACAGAAAGACTGGAGTCAGAGGGTTGCAAGCAGGAGAGAAAGCTTGTTCTGAGGTGAAGATAGCAAGGCAGAAGAGCACAGGAAAGATGCAAAGGCTACTTCCAAGGAACAACCCATACTTCACCCACATCAATGTTTTGTATCACTGGCACTCCCACCACAGAATCCTTGTGAATTTCTTCAAGGTATTTCAGCTCCCTGGACATCTCAGTGCCCATCTTAGTCTACTTCCCCCACCTTCCTTGCATCTATACAATTAACCATCCACCCCAGTGCTCCTAATGGAAATATTGTTTTTCTATCTGTCTCTAACTCTCACTTTGGGCTTCTTGAGAGCTGAACCTATCTATACCCTGTGAACCTACCTACATACACCCAGTTGCCTTCTCTGCTCCAGATTCATAGTGGGCTTTCCAATTATTTGAAAAAATGATGCTGGTATTGAATGTGTTGAACACTTTATCATGCATTTGTAATATGGCAAGCACTGTCCTAAGTACTTTATATGAAATACGTTTTTTTTATTTTTTAATTTATTTTATTCAAGTATAGTTGATTTACAATGTTGTGTTAACATCTGCTGTAATGAAATATATTTTTTAAATTCTTACAGTATCCCTAGGTATACGATTATTATCTGCATTTAACAGGTGTGGAGAAAGCCTAGAGAATTTACACAACTTGCCCCAAGTTGCAAAGCTTTTAAGCTGTAGGGCTGGGACTCAAATCCAGAGTCTGATCCCTGATGTAACCTCTAAGCCATTCTGCTTCTGGTGACTCTGAAAACAAATGAGATAAGCCCAAATTATGTCATGGTCACCTCTCATACAGGTTACTCTCCGTGGAACTGCCAAAAATGTTCTGGTTGAATTCACTGCCAAGGTGTCATCTGGAGAATCCTAACCAGATGCCAGGGGCCACTATCATTCATTGACACTCCCTGATTTTAGAAGGACTGAGAACAAGTTGAAGACTTGACCTTTCCAGCACACATCTGCATCGGAATAGGCAGCGGATCCACTTCGCCATCCTTTCCCATCCTCACACAGAGCCCTTGGTGCATCTGCCCCCTTGGGATCACTCGGCCAGGTTCTCAAGAATCTCAACACACCTCACAAAGAATGAAATCAAGTGTGGCTGTATTCATGCCATTTCCCCTCTCCTTTCTTTTTTTTAAATTAATTTATTTATTTTTTGATATGGACCATTTTTAAAGTCTTTATTGAGTTGGTTACAATATTGCTTCTGTTTTATATTTTGGCTTTTTGGCCACGAGACATGTGGGATCTTAGCTCCCTGACCAGGGATCGAACCTGCACCCCCTGCATTGGAAGGCGAAGTCTTAACCACTGGACCGCCAGGGAAGTCCCTCCCCTCTCCTTTTATTACTGCCCCAAAGCCTATAAAAGCTTAGAATCTATTAATTCTATGTTTATAGCAGGAATTTCTACTCCTTATTACCCGAGAAAGGAAGAGTCAATTTAATACACTTGATTTCAAAGATTCTATCGAATGAAGCCAGACTCCATTATAGTCATATCAGCTAATTACTGTGAAGTGCAGCAGTCTGCATTTGTAAAAGAAAAAAGTATCCAAGCTTAACAGGCAATACCGAGTAGAGAACATGGAGACATGGGGATAGGCTTGTTGCTGAACTGTAATCTGCAGACCTGATGGGAAAAGCTCCCCCTCTAGCTTGCTCTGTTTCCTGAATGCTAGTTAACTGCCATGGGCCTTATCCCCCTACATCTGTAAGAAAGGGACCAAAAGATCCAGAAAGCACTCACTAAAGCTAATCAATAATTAGAAGTTGAAAATAAAACAAACAAAATAGACAGATTTCAGCATAGCCAAAGGAAAAGAGCTTTTTTCTTAAGCCCCCAAGACTTAGTTCTAGGCTAATACCTCTCTGCTTCTCGGATGTTCTGGGATTTATAGCTGCATGAGATACTCAAGCACCTTAGCCAACGAAGAATAGCTCAGTCCTTCCTTCTGTCCCAGAGCAGACCAGCCAAGGGCAGAACTCTCTCCCACAGCAGTCAGTGAGTCTACTGCCAAGGTTGGACCCATCATTCCCAGCTCTTATTAGGTAACTGAAACCCCTCATCTGCTGACCACATACCAAGAGGCAAGCCTGGAACTTCATCTGATGCCCCTGGGTTAGGGAGAGAATCATTCTCTTTCATACACTTCTCCAAAGTAAGCTTAGAAGGTTTCAGATGACTTCATTCAGCAGATATCCGAGTGCCCACAATGTGCCACAAATGACAGGTGCTGAGGAAATCCAGGGGATGGACACCCAGCTGATTAGGAGCTAGCTATCCAATGCCACGATGTAACACAATGTCCTTTACCCTGCCTTCCTGCTAGTCATCGGTGAAGCTGCCCCACATGCAGTGCCTTTTAAAGTCCATGGAGCAAAATTGGGAATATAATTGCTGTACATTCACTGTGACTTGTCACCAATAAAAATTCACTGGTGTCTCATTTACCAGGCCTGTGCTTATAAAGAAGTTTATAGTCTGCTGTGTTAATGAACCACTTTAAAGTCTGAGAGGAGATAGAAAAGCAATAATTAAAGGCCATTTCACCATCTCAAAACCCCTTTCTGTTTCTTCCCATTGAACTTCGTAAGACCCTAGGAGGGTTCAAATAATGGCAATATTAGGTCTCACAGCAGCCTGGTACATGGGTTTTTCAATATCTTTGGAGCCACTGCACTTTCTTAAGGTTTCATTTCCCAATATCACAATTTCTCCTCTTACAGGCTAAAAACACTAAATGGTAAAACAAGTCCCCTATCCATTTGGTGCACAGTGAAGCTGCAGGATCCAAACAGGCTACTCCCAAGAGCATGCCCAGCAATGAATTATGTGACAGGTATAATAAAGGATACAAATGTAAACCAATTAATAATTTCTTTCAAAATCAGACCAACCTGAGTTCAAAACCAGGCTCCATCGTTTTCAACAAGTCTTTTAACCTAAGCCTCAGTTTCCACATCTGTAAAATTAGAAGGATAATATAGTACATATCACAAAAAGCATCAATAAAACCAGACTTTTATAATAATTAGCCCATGCCTCATACATGGCAAGTGGTCTAAAAAGGTATTAGATCTTAATATTGGTATTACTATTATTATTATCATATAAATCATGTTCCAGATCAGTGTCAGGTCCATCCATGTGTTTGTGTGACTTGGAACTGGGTACCCCGACTACATCACGTCTGGGAACTGCAAAGTTGAGGACCAAATCTCTGCCCTAACCAAGGCCAGCATGAGCCACCAGCCTGCGCCACCTGCCTGCCGGCCCCCCGCTCAACACCTGGCACAAGCAGCCACCAAATGCTAAACCTCTGCTCAGTTTCCACTGGTTTCATGGACATTCCACCCTGTATCTCAGCTGCTCAGAAGGAGGGGTCATACTCTCCCCAACCTCACTGGCACACACCGGACGGTACAAGCCTGTAGGCTGCTCCTTACACTTTTCCTATGCAGAATATGACTGTGTCCATGGCTCCTCCTCTGTCTCTGTTTGATATCAAGGCCATGCCAGCCTGGGGGATGACCACAGTGATAATTGGCTCTGAGCCCCTTCTCAGTTCTGCTATTTCTGGGACATTCCCAAGCCTCTTTCCTTTCCCACGTCTCCCAGAGGCTGTTCCATGGCTGTGGTGGCTATTGTCATTTCCAGCAACTCATTCCTCTGTGACAACTGACCCTTTCAGTCCCCCACTGTCACCCCTAGAGCTCAGCTTCTCTGGCCTCACGGATCCCTTTTCTCCAGTGATCATAGCTCCTTTCGGCTTCTCATCTTCCTTGAATCTCTACCCAGATACCAATGTCATTGAACTTTACAAAAAGTAGCAGAAGTCATATCTAACTCTTCTGAGTTGAAATTTGAAAGACGAATAGCTGTTAATCACAGAGTTAGGGACTTCCCTGGAGGCGCAGTGGTTAAGAATCCGCCTGCCAATGCAGGGGACACGGGTTCGAGCCCTGGTCCGGGAAGATCCCACATGCCGCGGAGCAACTAAGCCCGTGTGCCACAACTACTGAGCCTGCGCTCTAGAGCCCGTGAGCCACAACTACTTAGCCTGCATGCCAGAACTACTGAAGCCCATGGGCCTAGAGCCCATGCACCACAACGAACAGTAGCCCCTGCTCGCCGCAACTAGAGAAAGCCCACGCGCACCAACAAAGACCCAACGCAGCCAATAAATAAATAAATAAATAAATATTTTAAAAATCACAGAGTTGATGGAGCAAAAATGGGGGTGGGGGGTTCCCAAGCAGAAGAAGCCACAGCTTACACTCTTCCGTCTTTCAGCTGGACTGTAGCTCTTGTGTCCCACCACTGTGTCCAGGGCCATGGCATTGCTCCTATCTCCTAGTGGGTGTTTAATACACGAACAAGAGGTCTAAATCAGCTAGCAACTAGCAACCACGGTCTGTTATAGTTTCTTAGAATGCAGACCACACACATCTGAATTATGGGAGAGCCACAGAGGTACAGATCTGTGGGTCCCCGGCTTAACTACTGAACTAGAACATGCAAATGAAAATCCCTCTAATAGGTCTCATGCATTCCTATGGACTGAGCGGGGTCAGTGAACTTCAAACTTCTGGTCCTGGTACCCTGTAAGAAATACATTCTACAATTCTACATTGTGACCAAATACACACATATACAATACAGTACATGCACAGTAATATTTGTCTACTCCATTCTAATAAATTTTTTTCCAAAGCTGACTGTAACCCACTGAACTGACTCCACAACTCATTACAATTTGAAAATCACTGGGTTAGTGTGTATTGTAAAGAAGAGAGGAATGGTCAGATCATAGAAGGCCTTCCTAAATTAAAGAGTTTGGCCTTGGGCTGTAAGTCATGAGAAATCTTTTCATTGAGAATTAGATATGAGGAAAAACAAAACCTAGGTCCTGTCTTTGTAGAGATTACAGTCTCCTCTGGGGGAGGGGTGGGAAGACAAATTATCTGTCAACAGAAGGGACTGGAGAAGTCAAGCAGAGGGACCAGCACAGGGGCGAGGCACAGCCTGAAACATTTTGAAAGTCGTTCAGTACAAACCGGTTTCACACAGGAATACAGTAGTCCCCACTTCTCCACAGTTTCAGTTCCTGTGGTTTCAGTTACCTGCGGTCTACCAGGGTCTGAAAATATCAAATGGAACATTCCAGAAATAAACATTTCATAAGTTTTCAATTGTGCACCCTCTGAGGAGCATGATGAAATCTCGCCGTCCTGCTTCATCTTGCTGAGGCCTGAATCACCCCTTTGTCCAGTGTATCTGCCCCGTAGTCACTTGGTAGCCACCTCTTTATCAAAACAACTGTCCCATTATCACAGTGTTTGTGTTCAAGTTACCCTTTCTACTTAATAAGAGCCCCACGATGCAAGATTAGTCATGGTGGTCGTTCACATCTGCCAAAGAGAAGCCATAAAGGGCTTCCTTTAAGTGAGAAGGTGAAAGTCCTCAACTTAATAAGGAAAGAAAAAAAATTGTATGCAGAGGTTGCTAAGATCTATGGTAAGAACAAATCTTCTACCTGTGAAACTGTGAAGAAGGAAAAAGAAATTCATACTAGTTTTGCTGTTGTACCTCAGACTGCAAAAGTTATGGCCACAGTGTGTGATAAGTGCTTAGCTGAGATGGAAAAGGCATTAAATTTCTACAACAAGATATTTTGAGACACTGCATTCGCATAATTTTTGTTTCAGTATACTGTTATAATTGTTCTATTTTATTATGCCTTATTCTTTTTCTTTCTTTTTTTCAAAATTTATTTATTTATTTTTAGCTGCATTGGGTCTTTGTTGTTGCACGCGGGCTTTCTTTAGTTGCAGCGAGCAGGGGCTACTCTTCATAGCAGTGCACGGGTTTCTCATTGAGGTGGTTTCTCTTGTTGCAGAGCATGGGCTCTAGGCGCGTGGGCTTCAGTAGTTGTGGCATGCGGGCTCAGTAGTTGTGGCTCGTGGGCTTAGTTGCTCTGCGGCATGTGGGATCTTCCCAGACCAGGGCTCGAACCCGTGTCCCTTGCATTGGCAGGTGGATTCTTAACCCCTGTGCCACCACGGAAGTCCCCAGGTGCCTTCTTAAAAACGGTTACAACCCAAGCTACACCTTCAAAACAAACATGTTATGGCCAACACGAATCCCTGCCAGAGGCCTTCCAGTACCCCTTCTGCAGGTTCAACCCATTAGGTTCAAAATATAGATGATTTTTATTATGTTTCTTTTTAATTGAAGTATAGTTAATTAAAGATGTTGTGTTAGTTTCAATTGTACAACAGAGTGATTCAGTTACATACACACACGTATATATGCTTATTTAAAAATTAACAGCAGGGCTTCCCTGGTGGCACAGTGGTTGAGAGTCTGCCTGCCGATGCAGGGGACACGGGTTCGTGCCCTGGTCAGGGAAGATCCCACATGCCGCAGAGCGGCTGGGCCTGTGAGCCATGGCCGCTGAGCCTGCGCATCCAGAGCCTGTGCTCCGCAACGGGAGAGGCCACAACAGTGAGAGGCCCGCATACCGGAAAAAAAAAAAAAAAAAAAAAAATTAACAGCAGCAGCTACCTTTTTTTGTTTTTGGAAGATTTTTAATCACAGTTTCAATTTCATTACTTGTGATTGGTCTGGTCATATTTTCTGTTTCTTCCTGGTTCAGTCTTGGAAAGTCATACCTTTCTAAGAATTTGTCCATTTCTTCCAGTTTGTCCATTTCATTGGCATAGAGTTGCTTGTAGTAGTCTCTTATGATGCTTTGCATTTCTGCAGTGTCTGTTGTGACTTCTCCTTTTTCATTTCTAATTTTATTGATTTAAGTCCTCTCTTTTTCTTGATGAGTCTGGCTAATGGTTTATTAATTTTGTTTATCTTCTCAAAGAACGAGCTTTTAGTTTAATTGATCTTTGCTATTGTTTTCTTTGTTTCTATTTCATTTATTTCTGCTCTGATCATTGTGATTTCTTTCCTGCTACTAACTTTGGGTTTTGTTTGTTCTTCTTTCTCTAGTTCCTTTAGGTGTAAGGTTAGATTGTTTATTTGAGATTTTTCTTGTTTCTTGAGGTAGGATTGTATTGCTATAAACTTCCCTCTTAGAACTGCTTTTGCTGCATCCTGTAGGATTTGGATTGTCGTGTTTTCATTGTAATTTGTCTCTAGGTATTTTTGGATTTCCTCTTTGATTTCTTCAGTGATCTCTTGGTTATTTAATAATGTATTGTTTACCCTTCATGTGTTTGTGTTTTTTACGTTTTTTTCCCTGTAATTGATTTCTAATCTCATAGCATTGTGGTTGGAAAAGATGCTTGATACGATATCAACTTTCTTAAATTTACTGAGGCTTTATTTGTGACCCAAGATGTGATCTATCCTGGAGAATGTTCCGTGCTCACTTGAGAAGCAAATGTAATCTGCTGGTTTTGGATGGAATGTCCTATAAATATCAATTAAATCTATCTGGTCTATTGTGTCATTTAAATCTTGTGTTTCCTTATTAATTTTCTGTCTGGATGATTTATCTGTCCATTGGTGTAAGGGAGGTCTTAAAGTCCCCCACTATTATTGTGTTACTGTCGATTTCCTCTTTTATAGCTGTTAGCAGTTGCCTTATGTATTGAGGTGCTCCTATGTTGGGTGCATATATATTTATAATTGTTATATCTTCTTCTTGGACTGATCCCTTGATCATTATGTAGTGTCCTTCCTTGTCTCTTGTAACATTCTTTATTTTAAAGTCTATTTTATCTGCTATGAGTATTGCTACTCCAGCTTTCTTTTGATTTCCATTTGCATGAAATATTTTTTTCCATCCCCTCACTTTCAGTCTGTTTGTGTCCATAGGTCTGAAGTGTGTCTCTTGTAGACAGCATATATATGGGTCTTGTTTTTGTATCCATTCAGCAAGCCTGTGTCCTTTGGTTGGAGCATTTAATCCATTCATGCTTAAGGTAATTATCGATATGTATGTTCCTATTACCATTTTCTTAATTGTTATGGGTTTGTTTTTGTAGGTCCTTTTCTTCTCTTGTGTTTCCCACTTAGAGAAGTTCCTTTAGCATTTGTTGTAGAGCTGGTTCGGTGGTGCTGAATTCTCTTAGCTTTTGCTTGTCTGTAAAGCTTTTGATTTCTCCATAGAATCTGAATGAGATCCTTGCCGGTAGAGTAATCTTGGTTGTAGGTTCTTCCCTTTCATCATTTTAAATGTATTGTGCCCCTCTCTTCTGGCTTGTAGAGTTTCTGCTGAGAAATCAGCTGTTAACCTTATGGGAGTTCCCTTGTATGTTATTTGTCATTTTTCCCTTGCTGCTTTCAATAATTTTTCTGTCTTTAATTTTTGTCAATTTGATTACTATGTGTCTTGGCGTGTTTCTCCTTGGATTTATCCTGCCTGGGACTCTCTGCGCTTCCTGGACTTGGATGGCTATTTTATTTCCCATGTTAGGGAACTTTTCGACTATAATCTTTTCAAATATTTTCTCAGGTCCTTTCTCTCTCTCTTCTCCTTCTGTGACCCCTATAATGCTAATGTTGTTGCATTTAATGTTGTCCCAGAGGTCTCTTAGGCTCTCTCCATTTCTTTTCATTCTTTTTTTTTATTCTGTTCTGTGGCAGTGAATTCCACCATTCTGTCTTCCAGGTCACTTATATGTTCTTCTGCCTGAGTTATTCTGCTATTGATTCCTTCCAGTGTATTTTTCATTTCAGTAATTGTATTGTTCATCTCTGTTTGTTTGTTCTTTAATTCTTCTAGGTGTTTGTTCTTTAATTCTTCTAGATCTTTGTTAAACATTTCTTGCATCTTCTTGATCTTTGCCTCCATTCTTTTTCCAGAATGAGGTCCCGGATCATCTTCACTACCATTATTCTGAATTCTTTTTCTGGAAGGTTGCCTATCTCCACTTCATTTAGGTGTTTTTCTGGGGTCTTATCTTGTTCCTTCATCTGGTACAAAGTCCTCTGCCTTTTCATTTTGTCTATCTTTCTGTGAATGTGGTTTTCCTTCCATAGGCTGCAGAACTGTAGTTCTTCTTGCTTCTGCTGTCTGCACTCTGGTGGATGAGGCTATCTAAGAGATTTGCGGAAGTTTCCTGATGGAAGGGACTGGTGGTGGGTAGAGCTGGGTGTTGCTCTGGTGGGCAGAACTCAGTAAAACTTTAATCTGTTTGTCTGATGATGGATGGGGCTGGGTTCCCTCCCTGTTGGTTGTTTGGCCTGAGGCGACCCAGCACTAAAGCCTACCCGGCTCTTTGGCAGGGCTAACAGTAGACTCTGGGAGGGCTCACACTAAGGAGTACTTCCCAGAACTTCTGCTGCCAGTGTCCTTGTCCCCATGGTGAGCCACAGCCACCCCCCGCCTCTGCAAGAGACCCTCCAACACTAGCAGGTACGTCTGGTTCAGTCTCCCCTGGGGTCACTGCTCCTTCCCCTGGGTCCCAATGCGCACCCTACTTGGTGTGTGCCCTCCAAGAGTGGAGTCTCTGTTTCCCCCAGTCCTGTCGAAGTCCTGCAATCAAATCCCACTAGCCTTCAAAGTCTGATTCTCTAGGAATCCCTCCTTCCATTGCCTGACCCCCAGGGTGGGAAGCCCGACATGGGGCTCAGAACCTTCACTCCAGTGGGTGGACTTCTGTGGTATAAGTGTTTCCAGTTTGTGAGTTACCCACCCAGGAGTTATGGGATTTGATTTTATTGTGACTGCTCCCCTCCTACCGTCTCATTGAGGTTTCTCCTTTGTTTTTGGATGTGGGGTATCTTTTCTGGTGAGTTCCAGTATCTTCCTGTCGATGATTGTTCAGCAGTTAGCTGTGATTCCAGTGCTCTCACAAGAGGGGGTGAGTGCACGTCCTTCTACTCTGCCATCTTGAACCAATCTCTCACTTTGAGCCTATTATGACTTATTGTAGTTAATCTCTTATATGCCTAATTTATAAATTAAACTTGTCATAGGTAGGTGTGTATATGCAAAAAGATAGTATACATAGGGTTCGGTACTACCTGCTGTTTCAAGCATCCACTGGGGGTCTTGGAATGTATCCCCCATGGATAAGAGAGAACTACTGTAGTTACCCTAGTCCTGGCTCCAAAGTTCTCCTTTCTTTGGAAGGAGAGATAAGTTACCTGGGCCTCATCCACTTTATCTTGAAGGAAATTATTACAGTGACAATTATAAAGTTCTAGAAGGGATGACATGAAGGTAAGTAGAAAGCAGAAGATAGGACCAGAGTCCCCATCCCTCAAGGTATTGAAGAGAAGGCCTTCCTAGAAATACCAGAGTAACCAGACTGGAGAATTTGCCCTCATAGTGTATGGAGCTGGTCCAACTATGAAGTAATATCTCAGGCATATTACATTTTAACAGCTTTATTGAGGTATAATTCACTCATGTTACCACCATCCAATTTTAGAACATATTCTATTTCTTCAAAAAGATCCCACATGCCCCTTTGCAATCACTCCCTGCTTTCTTCTCCAGCCCTAACCTACCAGTAATCTACTTTCTGTCTCTATAGATTTACCTTTTCTGGGCATTTCATCTAAATGGAATTACACAGTATATGATCTTTTGTGTCTGGCTTCTTTCACATCCATGTTGTAGCATGAAGCAATACTTCATTCCTTCTTGCTGCTCAAGAGTATTCCATCATCTTCCACCACATTTTGTTTACCTCTTCATCAGTTGCTAGACATTTGGGTCATTTCTACTTTTTGGCTATTATGAATAATGCTGCTATGTACAGTTTTTTTTCCCTGGACATATGTTTTCATTTCTCTTGGGTGGATATTCAGAAGTGGAATTGCTAGGTCATATAATAAATTTAACTTTTTCAGAAACAGTCAAACTGTTTTCCAACATGGCTTAACCATTTTACATTCCCACCAGCAACATATGAGCATTCCAGTTTATCCACATTCTCAAGTATATTCTAAAATCCAGATTCACATTTATTACAGCATGAAGCAGAGCCTGAATAAGGTTGGAACTAGCATCTCTGTGAACTAGGGAGTTCCTGTGGCCTTGTAATTTATTCACATTCCAAATTTCACTGAAATTTAGAAAAGAAATTATCAGAGATGTTCTTTTGAAACATGCTTGAAATCATTTAGTATCAAAATGCAATACCAAAAAAACCTATATAGACCTAATCATAGAACATTTGACAAAAATATTTGTCAAAGGAGAGTTATCAAGAACCATGACAAATGAGAATGTGTTTCCCACACCAAATAGAGTTTCCCAGGGGACAAAATCTTAACTGTGAATCCTACAAACTAGCAGAAACTTGCAGAAGGCAGCAATCACAGCCAGGAACCCGAAAGAAAGTCAGGGAACTATTTCTTTAAATCTGATGCAAATTGCATTATATCAGGTGATGAGCTGCAAAGATGAGACCCTGCTTCCAGAAAGGAAAAGAAACAGACCTGGCCTAAAGGGAACACAGAAGAGTCACAGGAATGCCCCTGCTGCTTTGAAAACCCCAGGTACTTCTTACAAACATACTGTACTCAGAAATTAAAAGAGAGGGTGGGCACCCAGAAGACTGGCAAGAGCTTTGGTTCAGAGACCACAGAGGGACACCAAGCACTTTCCACACACACTTTTCCTATCTAGAAAACAACCTCCCCCTGTCTGGGGCTTGGATCTCTGTCTCTCTAACATTTTACTTAAAGTGTCATATAAATTTCACTGAATGTGTATGATCTCCTCTCTTCACCTACAGGTTTCCTCCTTTGGAGGAACCCTTTTTGTTCCTAGAGATGAAGACCTAGCAGGACCTATGCTAATTACCCACTAGCACTCTTTCTGGTGCAATCAGCTAAGTGGAGGTTTAGGTACCCAGCTGGTCAGGTTCCAGGAGATTTCCCCTGCTAATTTTCAGTCATTCAGGAAAACAAAGGAGTAACTAAGATTGGGTTACCATGATTTTAAAGAAACCCCGTTCCTCCTTCCCTTCCCCCTGCCAAGATGTGTAGACTTCTGTATTTCACACTTTTACATCTGTTCTTCTCCAAAAATAAAAGCTGTTTATATTCAAGAAATGCTGACTACAATATCAGCATGAGTTACATCTTTGAAACACTCACAGAGAGAACATACATATTGTTCCCACCAAAGAGGGTGTGCAGTTTCTTCCCAGAGCAGCACCTGGGGATAGAACTGCAGGAGAGCTCAGCAGTGCTTTTATTTATTTGTTTGCATGGAAAGAAAACTGTATTCTCTCTGACGGGGTGCTAGAGTTACCAGTTAAGGAAAACAGAAGAGGGGGTGGCCTTTTAGGAACAGCAAACACTTGACTTTGACCTTATGAAACATAAGACTACCCAGTCTCTGACCTCTAAGAGAGTCTTAGGGATTCAAATAGAAAACCACAGCACTCCCAAACTCAAAGTACACTTTCAACAGTGCAAATGGTTGTGAAGAAGCCATTTCAAATTCAGTTTCCCCAGAACCTAAGACACCACCAGTACTAGAAACAAAACTGTCCCAAACTTGGTCCCAGACAGAACACCTTGAAAAATGCAATTAATTCACCCCCGCCATCTAAAGAGTAACTAACATTTCTGATTTAAATGCTGTACAATTCCCTGATATTTTAATAATATTAAAACCTCTCCGAGAAAGTTGGATATGTCCCCCTAATTGTCAATACTGCAAAAAACATAATCATCTTCAACCAGATATTTTTTATATCCAGTCTACTGATTATTATCTAACCATATCTTTTTCCTTTAAAATAGATGTTCCAAGAGGGGTCTTTGAATTCAGTTTTTCAAAAGCATCTTCCCCAGCAGTGAGTATAAAATAAAATGTTGATACATGCTCATTATCAAGTTGTGTACAAAGCTGCCTTAACAACCTTAATCTTCATCAACCTTCCCCCAAATAAAAAGACATGCAATATAAGCAGTGTGTTTATCTAAGAACTGTAGATTAAATAACAACATAGGGCATCTTTGTGGCTAGGTCAGAGATGTTTATGGATTGTTGTTACAAGGAATGTCTGTGGGATTTCTCTGTAAGGAAATCCTCTAACCTGCTGTCTAGATTCCAAACCTCCATTCCATTTTCCAAGCCTCAAAAAATAAACAACCCAAAGATTTCACACTGCAAACAAAAGAAGGGATGAAAGAGTTTGTGAATTCAACTCTTTTTTTCAGCTTCTAGGCAAACGTCAGCACCTCCTGGGGCTTTAAACTGAATCCCTACAGATCCATAGGGAAAAACAGGAAATTAACACCAGAAGGATACATCTTCTTGATCATGGAGATGGGGCTTTTTCTGGCCCCTGAATAAACTTGCTAATAAAAAAAAAAAAAAAAGGCAATGCAAAGAACAGTCCAGGATTATCAGCTGAAATGGTATCAGGTGATACTCGATACCATTTCAAGTATTCCCCTTTCTTACAAACAATTCATACACATAAAATATTACTGTGAAGTTTTAAAGTCCACATTCTTGGGCTTCCCTGGTGGCGCAGTGGTTGAGAGTCCGCCTGCCGATGCAGGGGACACGGGTTCGTGCCCCAGTCCGGGAAGATCCCACATGCCGCGGAGCGTCTGGGCCCGTGAGCCATGGCCGCTGAGCCTGTGCGTCCGGAGCCTGCGCTCCACAACGGGAGAGGCCACAACAGTGAGAGGCCCGCGTACCACAAAAAAAATAAAAAATAAAAAAAAATAAAGTCCACATTCTTAAAAGTATGTGCCTTCCACAATTTGAAGCCATAAGCCTTAAGAAAAAGTTGCAGTTACCTTATATAAATCACTATTTCCTACTCTGCAACATTGTCAGGCAAACTCAAACTTCTATGGATATATTCTGTGTTTTTCCAAAGCAACCTGTATTTAGTAAATCATTTGTACGATTTCTTTTTCTTTTTTTGTGGTATGCAGGCCTCTCACTGTTGTAGCCTCTCCGGTTGCGGAGCACAGGCTCCAAACGTGCAGGCTCAGCGGCCATGGCTCACGGGCCCAGCCACTCTGCGGCATGTGGGATCCTCCTGGACCGGGCCACGAACCCGTGTCCCCTGCATCGGCAGGCGGACTCTCAACCACCGCGCCACCAAGGAAGCCCCTGTACGATTTCTTTAACATACACTTCTCCCATTTATTAGGCACTAAGATCCATGAGGACAGCGTTCACGTGGGTCTTCATCATCATATCCTCTGCATCTAGAACAATGCTAGGTACACAGCAGACACTCGATAAATACTTGTTGAATGAATGAATGAACCAACATGAAAGAAAACTGTCTTCTAAACATTTAGGCCAGTGGTTCTGAAACTCTAAAGTGCATCAGAATTACCTGGAAGGCTTCTTAATGCACAGGCTGCTGGGTCCCATCCCCAGAGCTTCTGATTCAGTAGGTCAGAGAGGCAGGACCTAAGAGATGATCTTGAAGCTGCTGAAACGAGGATCTCACTTTGAGAACCACTGTTTAGGCAATTAACCTGTCAACCAGCTCTTAGAAAATCACAATGCACAGGATCACATTTACTGAGAATCAACCGGCCGCAGAATCCTATTCTATCTACCGGATAAGCCATGCTAGTCCTTGCTCCAAACACTCTCAAAATTGCCAACACAAGGCTTACGTGCAAGAGGACAATACACAGACACATGCCCAAAACAGCAAGAAATCATTACTATGGTGAGACTAAAGACGTTTCATTTCTCCAGTGCGTTTCTTTATGATGTATCCTACTGCGCAGTTTAATGTATTTTTCTCAGATAGAAATTACTAAACCACAATGCATAGCCATTCTCCCTCTCACTACCCCACTTCACTTCACTTACTAATGGGAGTTTCATCTGAGGCCAGGGCACAAAATGTGGTGAAGGAGCCCATTTTAAAGCTTATTTATATTATTAATATTTTAGTGTCTGTAAGGACCAAAGCCATGATCAACACTCAGTCCTTAATGGTCAGAAATCAAGCAGAGGCATTGATAAGGTGCAGATATAATCTAAACTTGCCATCAGGCTGAACAAAAGGATGCAGGCAAACAACCCAACAGAATCCCAAGCTCTAACTCTCCAATTATTGCATAGGTTTTTAAAGCATTAACTTCAAATGCATACTTTTCTCATGACCCTGTTCTGGATTTAAGTGCATTTATATCCAGATTATAATCAGAAAGGGTATTTAATTAGATATTGTTTGCAAGTACTTTGAGATATAAAGTGCTCTACAAATGCTAAATATTATTTAAATACAGTTTGCAATTACTGCTTACAACCTATTCCACCCGCCACACTGCTATAATTTGATTAGAGGAAGCCCCCCCCAAAAAAAAAAACCACCTAGAAGTAGAAATGATGAAACCATGTGCATGTGAAGCTCAGATTTTTACCCTAGGTATAAATAATTCATAGGCATTTTAAATGGTGGGTTAGGTTGTAAAATCTAGTGAGATCAAGGCAGTTGGCCTCCACAAGACTGAAAACCACAAAGTTATGTTGATTTTATAAGTTTCTTACTTATAAACCAGGTGGAAAGTAGACTGTGGTCAAAAACACAGGGCTCTTTACTCTTCTGGCTGCCAGCTCCATCTTCCATTTTCTCCATTCTCATCTTAAAATATCTATATCTGTCTGAAAAAAAGTGTAACTCCAGATTTTGATTTTAATAATTATCTGGCAGATAAAAGCTTGAGAATGGCTCCTGTTCTAACATGTCTTCCCATCTTGCTATCTTCTGTGATAATCGCAAACTCAGTGGTCTTCAATTCTTAAAAAATGGAAACCTTTGAGCCTGATTCCACATGCCTTCCAAACACACTTGATGGACACTTCTCCAAAGAGAAGGGCAGATTAAACATAAACGTACCTTATATACAATGTAAAAGGAAATCACTGCTAATCGCAAAATGGTTCATATTTTATGCTTTCAGGTTTTTAGACAAGAAAACGAACAATTAACATGTTCTAAGCTGACCTTGGTTATTTAAACAACAAAATCACAAGGGAAGAAATATTTTGGAAATAACACTTAAAACACAACTATGCTCATCAAAGAGATCTTGTGCCCCAAACGGAAGTCTTCTGAGAAATCTGTGAACCCAGGGAGATAATACATCAGATAATTCTGATGTCATGACAAGGTCAGTGAGTCAAATAGTGGCCTTTGAGTTACTGTGGGCACTGGCTTTGGGGTAGGTCAATCGTAAGTTCGGCCATTTAGAAGTTTTATGACCTTTGGTTAATTAATTGATTTTTCCAAGTCTCCCGCATTCATCTGTACACTTACCTCACAGGAAATTGGGAGATAATTTGACAATGTCAAGAGCCTTAAAGATCATTTATAACTTACACTGTAAATTGCACTTCTAAGAAGTTATTCTAAGGAAACAGAGATGTATACAAAGACTTAAGTATAAGGATAAATAATGTATAATGTATAAAAATAATGTGTACAAAGACATATATAAGGATGTTTGATTATCAAAGCACTATTTGCATGAGTTGAAAAGTTGGAAATAGCCAAAAGTTTCATCAGTAGGAATTGGTTAAATATATTATGATGCATCCCCACAGTAAAATGTTAAGTGGTCCTTAAAACATATGATTAGAAATTTGAACACTGACTGAATGAAGAAATTCAAAATTACATTTTTTTAGGCATGATTATGGTATTGTGGTTATGTGATTTTTAAGATTATTTATCTTTTAGAAATACTGAAATATTTACAAGTGAAAAAATATGATGCTTCAAAATAATATGGGAGAGGAAGAGGATGGGGGTGTAGATAAAATAAGATTGGGTACAAGTGGAAAATTGTTAATTTGGGGGCTCATTACACTGTCTACTTTTTAAAATAATTTTATTTAGATTTAATTGACATTCCATAAATTCACCCTTTTGAAGTATACTAGTGATTTTTAGTAAATGCACGGAGTTGAGCGACCATCACCACGACCAGGACACTAGCAGTCTCTTCCCACTCCCCCTCTCCTCCAGCTCCAGCAACCCCTAATCTACTTTCTGTCTCTATGGATTTGCCTATTCTGGACATTTCATATAAATGGAATTATATAACATGTGGCCTTTTGTGTCTGGCTTCTTTCACTTAGCATAATGTTCATCCATGTTATAGCATGTATCAACACTTCCTTTCATTACTGAATAATATGCCATCTTATGAATATAATGCATTTTGTTCATTCATTCATCAACTGATGGATGTTTAGATTGTTTCCCCTCTTTGGCTATTATGAATAATGCTACTAAAAATATTGGTGTACAAGTTTTTGTGTGGATATATGTTTTCAATTCTCTTTGGTATATACCTAGGACTGGAATTGCTGGGGCACATGGTAACTCTCTAGTTAACACTTTGAGGAGCTGCCAACTTGTCCTCCTAAGTGACTGCCATTTTACATCCCCACCAGCAATGTAAGAGCATTCCAGCAATCTTTCTACTTTTACGTAAGTTTTAAGCTCCCCATGATAAAGAATTTTTTAAAATTTTGCCATAGAAAAACATTAATAGTATGCAAAATGTCTGATTATTAAGTTTTTTAAAAAAGGTTGTAGATAATATACATAACATAATCTTAATTTTTTAAAACTATCCATTTAGCTATGTGTAGAAAAAACTACTAAGCCATATACCAAAATATATATGTGGTTATCATTGGGAATCATGAATTCTTTTTGTTTTTTCTCCATTTTCCAAGTTTTCTGCAATGATCATGCATTGCTTTTATAATGAGAACAACAAAAAGCTTTTTAAAATTTCAACATACTTTTAACAATTCAGCAGTCTTTGCTCCCATTCCCAACCTACATTTTCCAGACCCTGGAGCCCCAGAGGTCATCCTGGTGGGATTCCTAAGAAAATCAAAAATACACATTGGCTTCATGAAGCTTGCTGTCTAGTAGTAAATATAAGCCAAGACAGAAAGTTCTGAGGTGGAAAAAAAAAGTTATGAGATCAGTTCGGAGAGGATTTACAAGTGAGAGGGCTAATTTCTATCTGAAAGGATCAGGGCAAATTTGGTGGAAAACGTGGCATTGGAATGCTGAGTGCTGGGGTAGTAGGTACAGAAAAAGAGAATAAGGTAGGTCACCCCCTAAAGAGCATCCTTGGGGAGAAGGAAGCTGTTCCTTATGGCAGGTGAGAAGGAGGGGTCGTTAACTGCAGGGCATGGTGCGGGGCCCAGCTGAATTTTAACTGGTCTTGAAGTAAAGAGTTTAGTCTTTGTTCTGTAGACTGTGAGAACCCGGGGAAGGCTGTGAATTAAAAATACCCAGACTGAAACTGTGCTTTCAGAAGACTAACGTGTCTGCAGTGCACAAGGGAAACGGGCCAGGAGAAGGCTGCAGGTAGAGACAGAGTGCTGGTAGAGACAGAGTGCTGGCAGAGACAGGGGAGGTTAACTGCAGCAGGAGGACTGGAGACAAGGGGACCCAGGCAGTAGATATTAAGGAAAGATGTTTACGGTTGGGGTAAAATAAAATGTGCTTTGAGAATTTCCAGGCACCCCCTTGAGATAAGTAGAGGCAGCCTGGGCATGTAAAAAAAAGTGGATAGAGAATAATCATCTTTCTCTAGAGGGAAATCAGCTTCCAACCAGAATGGAAGAAATTATAAGCAGAATTCATCCAACATTTTCTATTTAAGTCCTCCTTCTCTCTCCGCTAGGAACCTTATATTTCTATGTGCAGAATAACATTTATTTCAAAACTATCACCCAGATTTTCTTGGAATTCTCAGCACACTGCTAGTTCAGGCCCTCTTCTCACAGAGCTACTCCCCCCCACCACAGAAATGGGAGAACCGATTGAACATGAAAGCATCTTACAGACACAAGTTATCCCAAATTCTATGAGAAACGCATACTCAGACTGATTCTGCTCAGCTGGTCAGGGCTGCCATGATTCGATCACAGTAGCTCAAAGCTGGGTGGGCTTCAGAACCACTATCACTGAAAGAAGGAATGGCGTAGAACAAGAAGGGCACGGAAGATTCATTCCAGGGCAGACAGAGACACAGAAAGAAGAAAGGGCCAACCAGCAAGACTCAAAATTACGAGATTTCAAAGAGTCTTACTGATAAGGGGGTAAAATATGATATACCCATAAAAGAAAAGTGTTGGGTATTCTTTCATCAACAAAATATTCCATGACCTCCTAAGTCAATAATCTGGCAAACAGCAAACCATGACTTATATTAGCTTTTGTACAAAGATCACTCCAGTTAATAATGAATACTGACAATGATTACACATATTTTTCTGATGTTCTGATAACTACCACTACACCCTATTTTATTATGAGGCAATGTCATGGCAAAGAAAACACCTGTTTAATATCTCTAAAAAACAGTACATGTATCTAATTAAAAAACTGTTATGCTATTATCATTTTAAGATACCGTTATCTTAGCAATTCATGCAACTTTACTGAATTCTCATTTAAGACCAAATTTAATTAATTGCTCTTGGGTAATGAATTACTAATGTTTCAAGACTTCTTGAAGCCCATGAGACCTCTGACCAGAAGGTTTTAAATACTGGACTAGTAGTGTATCATTTCAGGCACCCACTCCCTGCCCCACCTTACACACACATAAATTTTGAAAAGGAACAGGCACAATAAATGTGTTTTTATTTGCATAATGGTTAATCCATAGAGAGGAGAAAAAGTCTTTAAAAAAAAGAAAAGAAAAAGTTTTTAATGAAAAATGCTGATACTGGTTTAGAAATATGCTAATCTCCAAAAAGTTTCTGGGCTGAACTCACCTCGAGCAAAGGTCAACCCAGGCCATCAGAGGGTCAGACAGAGACCATGAGAGGTCAACATAAGGCCATACTGACTGATACATTCAAAGGAAAAAGTACTATTAAAAAGATGCATGGGGCTTCCTTGGTGGCGCAGTGGTTGAGAGTCCGCCTGCCGATGCAGGGGACACGGGTTCGGGCCCCGGTCTGGGAAGATCCCACATGCCGCGGAGCGGCTGGGCCCGTGAGCCATGGCCGCTGAGCCTGCGCGTCCGGAGCCTGTGCTCCGCAACGGGAGAGGCCACAACAGTGAGAGGCCCGTGTACCACAAAAAAAAAAAAAAAAAAAAAAAGATGCATGACCTTCTGATATCTTTTTCTCAGGATCATTTTTCTGTTACACACAATCACTGGGATCAAAAGTTGGTGGAATCAAGTTTCCCATAAAATTCTATTTAATCATGGAATAGCATATCTGTGTAGTGCTTTACAGTTTTCAAAGCACTGCCATAAATACTTATTGATTTTTGAAACCTATGTATGAGGAAGGCAAGCAGTTGTGATCATTCCCATTTTTGAGTTAATTATGGACAAAGGACTGATCCAAAGTCACAGAATTAATAAGACATGGACACAGAACCCAGTGCTCAGTCCACTCCATTAACTCATTCATTTATTCAACTAACTGGGACTATGGACTCAGAGATGAACGAGACCTAGCCTCTGGCCTCAAGGAGCCCACAGTTTCGTGAGCAGGTAGAAAGAAAACCCCATACCGTTTATAATACAAACGTAAAAAGCGTAGCAGGAAGAATGCATGCAAGTCTTCCAGATGAGGTCAATTCTTAAACCTAGGTTTCGATGGAGAAAGAAATATCTAGGGCCAGCAGGGAGTGAGGGTTAGAGGGAGAAAGACAAACAGAGGTCATCCAATTCTGTTCAAATAGAAAAGTGAGTGTGAGTCCTGGCAGAAACTTAAGAGTATGAAGTCAGCAGTAGCCAATCTTGGCCTTGACTGCCTTACTCTGTGGGCCACGCTAAGGACAGCCAGGGTGTTCAGATTCAGATGTATGCTAATCTCCAAAAAGCTTTCTGGGCTCTCCTCACCTCCAATTCAATAAAGCATACTGGTGGCACATTATATTTCTTTTAACACTGTCATATCTTGAAGGAAGAATGACTAAAGCCCTGCATCTGAATGAGTAGATTGTTTTCTATAGCCTATGTATGTATACACACATTTCATACACCCACATGGATAGTTTATATCCGTAAAACTATGTAGAATATAAGTATCCACATAGATTATACAAAACATACATAGAACTCTATAAACCTTGCATGCAGAGACATCTGAATAATGTGTATGTCTAGACCAACCCCTTGAGATATGTTTAGATGGAAAAGGGTTACAGAGAGAGGTTACCATGCAGGACAACCATCTGTCATAGATGATTCAGACAGTCATTTGCCTGCAGAGGAGGAATTGAAGGGGTTGCACAAGATGAATTCCAAAGATACTTTAAAGCTCCATGGTTTAATGTTTTATGAGCTTACCTGCATGAAGCAGTTTTTCTATTTTTGATAAATAAAATTCCATGACCCTGGTGAAATAACTCCTCTCTGCCTTTTTTTTTTTTGTGCTCAGGCAGAAAATGTGTTATTGATATCTGATTTAGCCACAGACAATGTGACTTACAGCACTGAATGAGAAGTCAGGAAATCTATATCCTCTCCCCAAACCACCCTTCTCCCCTCCCCTACTCACCCCACCTCCAAGCAGGGAGGGGGCTGTGTGACCTTGGGCAATAGACTTGACCTCTCTGGGCTACAGCTTCCCAGGTATTAAATGAAAGGAGTGGCTAAGTGTTCTACAATTCTCTTCCAGCTCTAAATCTATGAAATCATTCCTCTCCCTCAAGACTTAGTTTATCTCCACAGCTCTAAAAATCAGGACTAATAAAACTGGATTCAGATCACCTCTTTTCTAACCATCCTCTCTTTTCTTACTTTTTAAAACCATCCAAATCTTGCATAATTTAAGTGATCAGTGCTTCCCTGGTTGCTCTGGTTTAAATTATGCATTGTTGCTATTTGGGGAAAATTTAGACTGGGTCCAGTCTGGGATCACTGGCTGAGAACAATAAGCCCCCAAAGTGAGAAAGGATAAAGGCCTCTCCAGACAGGATCTGCTTTTAATGCATTGAGCACAGAGTTTACAAAAAGGGCATTGATTGTGTAAAGAGCCACCAAAACAGCAAGGGACTGGTAAGGCTGCAGTAAATTCTCCTAGATGCCACTGACCTTGGCTACATTTCAGGGGTCAGGCATTCCCCAGGAAGTTCTCAGCAGGCAGGCTTTCCTGGGGCTTTAGGAACAAATGAGACCTCTCATCTACATGAGCCCATCTCTCTTAATCTGGGAAAACAGAAAAAGATCATCTGCCCTCTGATTTGTGGAGATTACCTCTGTGGCCTTTGGACTCAGCTCCGGGCCTACACAACTCACCCACCACAAGACTGGTCGCAGACCCCTGACCTCCGGGAGGCAATTGTCCCCACATCTGCACTTAAATCCTCCTGCTAGTAGGTCCCCACCTCCTGGGCTAGCTGGACACTGTAGCCTTTCCTCTTTCCACACCTCCTACAGGCAGAAATACAGTGGCAAAGCACTAAAGCCCAAGCCACAAAGAGCAATTTCAGTGAATTGTGCAAAGATATCTTTTCAAAATACTGATCGCCCAAGCGCAGATCTCCCAGGTGTGAATCGAACTCCAGGTCGGCCGAGGAACCCTTGTGGTTGCTCATAAGCTTGCAAGCTCTGGGTATCTCTGAAAACCTTCCCCAGGAAAAAGCCCACAAGGGACACCTCCAGACCGAGCCCAATTTACAATCGTATCAGAGCGCTATCCATTAGAGAAGCGACGTTGAGATTCCGGCTCAGGGAAATCTCAAGACTTGCCCATTGTTCAGACTCCCATCCCCCCGCCCCGTCCTCCTCCCCAGCTTTGCCACTTTCCTCTACCCTGAAGTCTGGGCCATCCATCCACCTGATTAACCCGCTGGCAGAAACTCCCAGCGCAGAAAGTAGGGCAAATGAACACACAGAGTCTGTAAAAGCAGGAAGCCACAGACTTGGCCAAAGCACCCACCCCGTTACCAACCTCCACCCCCAGCTGCCCAGGGGGCAACGGGTTCTGAATGTGGCCTTTCGGCGCCAGGGAAATAGCTTACTGTAATAACGCATGAATGAGCTTTTGCTACCCAACTATCAAAAAAAGCCATTTCAAATGGCATCTCTGCTCCTTCTCAGCCCCTTGGCTGCCTCCCAGAAACCTCACCTCTGAGATGGAAGGATTAAGGAGAAGGGGAGGGGGAGTTAAAAAGAGGAGGGTAGGTCAGGAGAGAGAGGATTAACGAGACTAAAGAAAAAGTACCACTTTGACCATAAAGGTAGTTCTTTAAAATAACAGTGGAGAAGGCAATGTCAAGGCAAGTACTGAAGATTCAGGTACACGACCCCAAGATTTAGCATCTAACAATGTATTCTTCAAGAGGGCGTGTGAACTTCCAAGCTTCACCCATCCTGCCTATCTCTGTGTTGAGAGCCACCATCAATTCGGTCTCACCGACCCTCCCTGCCTCATGTATATACAATCGCTTTTTTTTAAAAATGTATTTTTAGTTCAAGAGAGGAAAAGGCTGTGCTAAGATTGGTAGCCCATCCTTCTCAGACCCCCGCTGCTGCTGCCACCCACACCCCTCCCCCCCTTCCAGGCAGGCAGCATCTAATTAACATCGCAAGAAAGCTCTGCCCCCTTCCCCGAAGGAGTGTGTTGGGCTTGGGGGGGTGGGGAGGTGTCGAGGCTGCACTAGGATTCCTGGTATTCCGATCTCAAAACAACAGCAAAATGGATTCTATATCAGTGATGTCTTAGTCAATACAATGAAACGGCGTCTGAGGCAATTCACGTGAGGGTAAATGCAAACCAGGGGGTCTAGAGGGGGGTGGGGGTAGGTGCTTCACAAAGGACTAGCCACAGACACAGAGAAAACACACACACACACACACGCACGCACACGCACACGCACACACACAACACTCCCAGGAGTTCCGGTCTGATTGGGGAAAAGCAGAGAACACATCCCTTTCACCTGCTTAAGTTCAGCCATAAAACTGAAATGTCACAGCCACAAAGTCAGAAAGCACAGGCAGGGCTGAGTTAAAACTATAAATAAAGGTGAGCGGCAGACCTGCGTTTAAGAGAGCGCTGAGAGGGAGTCGGGCGCCGACGGCAGAAAAAGGGGGGAAGGGGAGGCAGTTGCCAGCTGCAAGACCAGCATAGCAATAGCTGCCCCCTTGGAGCGGCAGGTTCGGCTTCGCGGGGACAGCCAGGCTCACAATGTCATCTAGCAGGTAGCTGGAAAACGTGAGGGACCAGTGCCTTTATTCACGCTGTTGTTATTCTTTTTGCAGAAAGGGACAGTGGGGTCTAGAGCCTTAGTACTAGACGACTGCCCGGGGCTTGTGTACACACACACGCACGCACACACACACGAGCCTTTCATTTTAATGCTCTTACACCGGTCTACGATGAAACTGGTATAAGCTCCACGAGTTCTCAGGGGAGCTTTGGCAGCCACCAAAGGAGGACACGTACCGCACAGCCCCTGCTGTGGGTGCTTAGCCAAGAGCACCTCAGCAACCCCCGAATCTAAACGAGAATCCAGGTTCCCTCGCGTCGCATTCGCCCGCCTGTGCCCACCAGCCCGAGCCCCAGTTCCACGCACCGAGCCCATTCACCCTGACCCAAAACGCTGGAAAGAAATCAGAAAACATGTTCCGCTCACCCTCAAAGCCGAGAGATCGATTTCATCCAGGCTGCGAGCCGGAGAGTCGCTCGCCATGTCGACTTCTTCTCAGGAGAAATGGACCAAAACCACCCCGAAGATTCCCCGTCGAAAATTCCACCTCGGTCTATTTCACTCGCGTCCTCATGCGGGTGTCGCGCCAGAGGCCCGGGGCCCAGCCTCCCCCGCCCACCCCGGCCCCACAGCGCCTGATCGCGATCCTCCGCGCGTCAGTCCGCCGGCTCCGGGAGCCCAGCCTGCGCGGATCTCCAAGCCCGGAGTCGCGGTGCGTGTGGGCTGCGCGCCCTGAGCAGCTAAGGGCGCTGGGGCTGCGTGGGTGTATTTAAATGGGACATGCTTCTTTGCTTGTGCGTGGATGGCGGCTGCATTGGCTGTTATAATGAGACACATCAACTCCTCCACTCAGCTGGGGGGGTGGGGGTGGAGAACCACACAGAACTGTCTATCACCGCTTCCTGGGAGGAGTAAAGGGGGCGGGGGGGAAGAGGCGGAGGAGGCGTGGTCTCCTACTGGGGAGAGGCCGCGCTTCCTGACCCGGTCCCTCTGCACCAACGTGGATGGGGGAGGGGCGCGCACCCTTTCAGCCCAGGTTTTGCGGGCTAATCGGGCTGGATCTGAAGAGCTGTTTCTGAACCCTGCCGTGCTTATCGTAGGGACAAGGGGACTTTATTTTTGTGTATCCAGTTCGTGCGCTGCAGCAAAATGGCCCTTCAGTCGCATTTTGAGGGATTCTCGGCAGGGTTCAAATGCTCCAACGTTGAAAAAAATCCGGAGGGAAAAAGAAAAAGAGCGACGCCCTCCCTCCCCCATTAATTATTTGTGGGGCTGGAGTAGCGCGGGCTGCTGCAACCGGTGCATATAAGGACTTGTGTGCAAGGAAGGGGGTCCGCCTCCAGCCGCGGAACGAATGCGGGTTGAAGCGCACTCGCGCCGGGCACCCAGACCCCAGCTTCGGCAATTTGCAACTGCCGCTGGGTCGGGTCCTCCTGCGGCCCCCGGGACCCCGCATGGCAATTCTCGAGGGCCGGTCACTCGCCGCCTCCGGGCTGGGAAGGTTTGCGAAAAGCGGGAAAGCTGGGAGCTCCGAGCTCCCTCTTGGCCTCGCCACACCCAGGACCTACCCGTACCGCGATTCCCCCACGGAAACGACCGAACTGAAACGAGGATTGTTCTCTGGGTGCAATGGCTTGAATGCTTCAGGTAATTCGGAAGGCAATACTGGATAAGGCAGCACACGCAGCCTCAGGACCCTGCATCGTCCTTTCCGGCTGTGTTTCTGCTGCTGACCTACCCAGATTGATAGAGAAAGTTTGGCTGGCGGATAAGATGTAACCCAGAAGATGTACGGCGTGAGAGCGATTTCACTCCACCCTCATTCTCATTTATAGGCTGTACGTTTACAGTGGTAAACCTGACATTCTGTAATCTGGAGTGTCAAGTCACTTCCCCCAACCTCCTCGCACAGCCCTTCCTGTCCGGCCTTGGCCACGAGAAATACATAGGATGAAACGCTAAAATTGAACTTTTCTCCCGATACAGCAGTAGCTTCGAAAGCATTATCTGCACCTCTGTTAAGATGAGAATTTTCTTCTGGCCAAGTGTCCTGAGGGTTTTTTAGTCGTGTGGTATGAATATCAGCTTCAGAACAATGCTTTTGAATGAATGAACAGAACCCAATGTAGTTACTTCTTCAGGACTGCAGACGTTAGAAGACTTTCAAACAGCATTCGGTATGCGGTCTGCTGTTTTTGATAATAATATTGTATTTATTTATATGCATCGTGCATCATGAAACTTGAAAATTGTTCCAACATCTCAGTGGCCATAACAGTTTAGGAGCTTTTGCCATTAAAACGTCAAACGTTTAAATGTGTCATATTCAAAACATTTGATTTGATCTCACATTTTCTAATAAAATCATCCAGCTCGAGGTAGTAACTAAGCCACCAAGTAATGTCGAAATGACGTAAAAACCTATCATTTCTCATCGTCCTTATTTTTCCTTTCTCTGTGTCTTTTTTACCCTTAATCTAGATGACAAGTTAATGGATTGTCTCAGTATTGAAAGAAAATAATTAAGATCAGGTATTGATATCTATGAACAGAACTATTTTTAAAACTCCAAACATATGAAAAATGAGGTAAACATTTTTTTCAAGGAGAACCTTCATTTTATACCCCCAATTTTATTTGAAACATCACAAATAGGTCATTTAGCGTTAATCAGCTGTTCAGGACGTAAGGATGTCATGATACTGGCACTAAATTCTAAACCCTTGGGTTTAGAATCCGATTAGAAAACCGTATATTCGGTATAGCGGTGTGTACTAAGTGGGGGAGGGCTTCCTAGGAGCCTGAGAGGATGATAAGAGAGTCAGGTGGAGGCAGGGATACTGGTTGCAGGAAATACCATAAAAGGAGAGATTACAATAGCCAAGGTCCCTCCAGCTGGTAAGGGAAGGAGGAAACTCCAGGCAGTTTGTGCTGGAGGTGAAGTAATTGCGGTCCCTGGGCTGAGAGGAAAGCAGAGGTCAGATCAGGTAGAACTTTGCATACGCATTTAAGAAACTTGAACTTTATTTTTTAGGTCGAGTGTATATCAAATTTCAGCCATTTCTGTAAAAACTCTTAATGTTTTGCCATATCTGTAAACCTCCTGGACAGTTGTTATTTACTTAACATTTTTCTTTAAATCAACACTTTTCTTTTTTTCTCATCTTTGACTTAAAAGGAAACATAAGTCACTACTGTGGATGTAAAGCTAGCAACACCTGCTAAAAAATAGAAGGAAATCATTACAATAAATACAATGGAAAATAAAACTATATTATTAAATTATAAGTAACTACCTACCCTGAGTCTTTAATTTGTTAAAAGAGAGATTAGCAAATGCCAAAAAAGGCATTCAAAACTTGACCAAAGTGAGATTTTCTTCCTGGCGTAATCTGAAGGGTTGAAAGAATTGTTATCATTTATGTGCAGTTTGAAAGCCTGCAAAACAATATGATACACTGTTTATGTCTGTCTAAATATGTAGATAACTATAAAAAGCATGGACATAGGAAGGATACAGAAGCATGAACTTCAGGGCAGTGAGAAGGGAAGAAGAGAAAGAGGATGGGAAAGCACAAAGGAGGATCCAACAATGGTATGTAATTTAATTTTTTTTAAAAGATCTTAGGGCTTCCCTGGTGGTGCAGTGGTTAAGAATATGCCTGACAATGCAGGGGACATGGGTTCGAGCCCTGGTCCGGAAAGATCCCACATGCTGCGAAGCAACTAAACCCGTGTACCACAACTACTGAGCCTGCGCTCTAGAGCCCGTGAGCCACAACTATTAAATCTGCATGCCACAACTACTGAAACCCATGGGCCTAGAGCCTGTGCTCCACAACAAGAGAAGTCACCGCAATGAGAAGCCCGTGCACCACAAAGAAGAGTAGCCCCTGCTCGCTGCAACTAGAGAAAGCCCGCGCGCAGCAACAAAGACCCAACACAGCCAAAAATAAAATAAATAAATTTATTTTTAAGAAGAGATCTTAAGCAAATATTGCTAAATGTTTGGAATCATTCAGTCTGGATTGTTACTAATGGGTGCTTGGGCCAAGGAAACAAGGTATCACCCCAAGGGACTACCACCAATTTCCAGGAGAAATGAGACCACACACACACACATGCTGAAGGTAAACTATACATACTTACATCACCTGACCTCCACCATGCCCTGTCCTGCCCCTCTTCCTACTGCAATCAGCAAAGCAAGCACTCAGACTTAGAAAATGGAACAAAGTATTCTAGGGAATTGTTTTTAACTCAGAATTCTCTACCCAACTAAACTATCATTTCAGAGAGAATACAAAATAATGACATATTTTCAGATACATAAGAATTCAAATGGTTGATCATCTCTTAAATTATTATTGAAAAGTGTATTCCACCAAAGAGAAAACTGAATCAAAAAAGAAAACATTCAATACAAAAGACAATGGTCAGCAAAAGTAGCAAACTCTGTTTGTTACCCGCTCAGAGTCATTCTCATTCTTCCTTACTGGCAAAATTCTGATTTTGAGAATTTATCCTCCATGTGTTTCAAGAATAGGAGCTCTCCCCAGCCCCAGAGAAAGAATGAATGTTAACTAGTCTACTCTCATCATAGTTATCTATTCTCTCTCAATGCTTGGTTTAGACATGGATATATCATGCAACACTAAGTAAATAAAAGGGGGGTATAAGAATGGTTTTCCTCTTAAAAAACTGAAAAAAAAAAAAGAAGAAGAAGAAACGAAGGAAGCAAGAGAAGAGAAGAAGACCAGGAAAAGCCTCCTGCCTGGGGCAGCCATCCTCCAAGGTGGCTCCCAATGAGTCTTACCTCCTGGTGTATGCTCTTGTGTAGTTCCGTCCAACATAGAATACAGAGGACTTCCAAAACTGGGAAATAAAAACTGGGTAATAAAAGGCATTTCAGCTTTTACCTTGTTTTCTTGGGTCACTTGCTCTAAGGCAGGGTTTCTCAGCCTCAGCACTATTGACATTTCAGCCCTGAGAACTCATGTTGTAGGGAGCTGTCATGTGCAGTGTTGGATGTTTAGAAGCATCCCTGGTCCCTCCTTACCAGATGCCAATAACACTTTCCATTTGGGAAAACCAAAAATGTCTCCAGACATTGCCAAATGTCCCTTAGAAAGCAAAATCACCCCCAGTTGAGAACCACTGTTCTAGGGGAAGCCAGCTACCGTGTCCTGCAGACATTCATGCAACTTGCCAGCCATGTAAGCTTCCTTGGAGTGGATCCTCCAGCACAGTCAAGCTTTCAGATGACTACAATCCCTGCTGGCCCTAACTGCAATCTCATGAGAGATCCTGAGTTAGATCCACCCAACCAAGCTGCTCCCAAATCCCTTCCTCACAGAAACCATGATAAATAATAAATGTTATTGTTGTTATAAGCCACTTGATTTGTTATGCAGCAGTAGATAACTAATAGCTGGAGCTGGAGCAGCCATCTTCCTAACCATCACCAGGTTAGGATGAGCTTGAGAAAAAAAGCAGAATATGAAAAGCACTTGTATCCTTAACCACATCGTTGAGCCACTAAATTAATCCAGGAACAACCTCTGAACTTCTTTTTATGTGACATAAGTTTTCCTCTCTTTATTTAAGCTCCCTTTAGTTGCATATTTTGTTACGTGCAACCAAACACTTCCTGTTATGGAAAATAAAAATTAAAACTTTTAATAAGTTTTAATACGTTTTATTGCTGATTCATAAAGTAAAAAGAAAAAATGATAATCTAAAACTGAAATAATCTTATCACCATGATAAAGGGAAAGGAGAGAGAGAAAAGCATGTTAAGATTTTTGTCTTATTTGGAGATGTATATATATACTTTCTCTAAACACAGAAAAAATGTAAGTCAATTATGCAAGATAAATATGTGTCACCATATAGGCAAATATAAATTAGACGTGTAAGTTATAAACTACTTGAATAGAAAAAAAAGGAACAAGGATAACTTGATGAATTCAAGTTAAATGAAGAAAAGAAAAAATATAAACCAGAATATGTAGTGTAAAGGACATGCTTGTGGAGTGGTCGGGCCCACTCAGCATCCATTCTGCTTTTGTATCCTGCAGTAGGTAGACTAATGCCCTCCCCCTGCCAAAGATGTTCATGTTCCAATCCACAGAACCTGTGAGTATGTTACCTGACATGGCAAGAGGGTCTTTGCATGTGTGCTTAAATTAAGGAATTTGAGATGGGGAGATTATCCTGAATTAAGCAGAGTGGGCCCAATATAATCCCAGAGGTCTTTAACAGTGAAAGAGGGAGGCAGAAGAGGAATCAAAATTAGAGGAAGGGATGAAATGGAAGAAAGACACAGAGAAGTGCAACATCACTGGCTTTGAAAATGAAGGAAGGGGGCCAGAAGCCAAGGAATATGGGCAGGCTCTAGAAGCTGGAAAGGCAAAGAAATGGGTTCCCCTCTAGAGCTATCAGAAAGGAATGTGGCCCTGCAGACACCATAATTTTAGCCCAGTAAGACCCCTTTTGACTTCATACCTCCAGGCTGTAAGATAATAAATTTGTGCTGTTTAAAGCCACTAAGTTTGTGGTAATTTGCCACAGCTATGATTTTTAAAAAAAAACAAAAAACTAATTCAACTTCCTGTATCCATATTTCTTTTTGAATAATTGTCTCTTTCCCCTTGGTTACAGATATTGGAGCTGTTCCTTGGGTTTTCTGCCCATTGGTATCCAAAGGGTGATAGGTGTCTGAAATCAGATCAGTAGAAGGCCCCTTCACAGAAACCTGGAAGTTGAGAAGAATGGCAACAGACTGAAAATGGTTAGTGACCATTCATTCCAATTGTGGTGCCCTACCCATAAAGTGTTTATTATAGTCCTTTCCTCCTTCCTATTTCTCAGAAGTTGCCTTTTCCCAATCCATTTCCAAGCGTGGCCTCTGTGCTAGTTATCTATTGCTGTGTAACAAACCACCTCAAAACTTAGTGAATAAAACAAGTTCTTCCTTTTGCTCACACATCTGTAATCTGGGCAGGGTTTGATGGGGAAGTTTCCTTTGCTCCACAGAGCATCAGCTACGGCTGGAGAACCCACTTCTGAAATGGCTCACTCATGTACCTAGCAGATTTGGTCCTGGGCTATGCACTGAGGCCACCAAGGCTGGTGGCTGGAAGGTTTGGTTCCTCTCCATGTTCGTCTCTCCACGGGCTGCTGAGGCTTCTTTATGGCATGGTGGCTGAGTTACAAGAACAAGTGTCCCATGAGAACCAGACAGAAGCTCTATCACCTAGCGTCATGACTGCCTAGCGTCAGCAGTCATGTGACTTCATTTCCACCATTGTCACAAATCTATGCAGATTCAAGAGGAAGACACAAACATCCCACCTTTTGATGGGAGGAGTGTCTAAGTCACATTGTAGAAAAACATGTAGGACAGAAGAAATTGCTGCAGTAATTTTGGAAACTAAAGCCTAGCACATCCTTCCAGCCATACAATCAATTCTCTGACCTCAATATCTTTACCTTTTGTTCATGTTAACCAGAGTTGGTTTATGCTATTGCTTTCAACCAAAGAATAATGTATCAGGTGTAAGCACAAACATATCACAATAAGAATAAATATTTAAATTGCCTTATTAGAATCAGAGTGTGTAAAAGCAAAGCAAAACAACACCAATAACCCAAGAATACACTAATCTGCCATAGGAAATTGATAAAATTTGACCAGGCTACAAGGCACAAGGTTTCATAATCTCCAAAAGGCAGCAATTATGGATACCACATTCTCAGACCACATTACTAAGAGATATCAATATTCATGTCACAGATTTATCTAAATAGATTCACAATTCTTGGACCTTCAAATAAAACTCCAACTTTGTATTGTCCAACTACACACCCTATCCTTTGAGCTTCCTGGTAGCCTTTGTTAATATTACCACTGTTTTTAGCCTCACAGAAACCCCATATCTGCCCTTTGGTGGCATTCTTTCTTCTTTTCCAGTTGGTTTTCTCTCTTACCCTTTCTTCCTTCCCTTTCCATGATGGACCTCAAAGTGTTTAGGAGGCTGAAATTCCATATACTGTGTCCCATATAGCATGATCTGAGGTGAAAAGCATGGTCCCTGGAGTTGAACTGCCTGAGATCAAATCCCAAAATAAAAAAGAAAAATAATACAGTTGTTTTATAGTTCTCATTTCTTGTTCCAGATAGATAGATCTTTTTAAACCTAGTTACCTTGGAATAATAATGCCAAGTGACTATATCTTTTTTGTATTAAATGGGTTCAGAGCAATTTTCCTAATTATCTAGCACCTTTTAATCTAAAAGACAAACACAACACTTGATCTAAAATACCAGTATTACACTTTCCCCAAATACAGAAAACTATTTTTACTAAAAATTTGGCAAGCCCTTTCAAAACAGCATTTTCTGTTTTCATTTTTTGACAAATTTCTGGCAACAAACATGTATAGAAATTTTAATATGCAGCTGTAAGCTTTCAATATTTACTGTAAAAGTTTGTTTATAATTTTTTTGGAAGTGCTTGATTTTCTTAAATCCTAAAGCAGTTTTAAGTTGAACTATATTCTAGCCGAATAATGGAGTTTCCAGCTTGATTTTTCCTTAATATTTTTAGGACCTAACCTAGTGTCTTGCAACAGTTAGCATTCCATACATGTCTGGTCAATGACCAAACATACTTTAATAGAAATGATAAAAGGACATCTATTCTGACCACCAGGGCCTGTCTGGACCATGTCAAAAGCCTGTGGTATGTTGCTTCCTGCTGGCTATCTCAATTAGTTCCCACTTTTTCTACAGAACTTTTCTACAGAACTGTATCCTGTTTAATTTTAGATTCTAAGCCTCCCTTACCCCACCATACACAAAATAATTTTCAGCTTTTTAGTTCATGTCCATATATTTGAATGGTTTAGGCCCACAGGTTAGCCCGGAGCTGGGAGAGGGGAGAAGTAGCCCAGCTGGATCTTTACATGAAGTCATAAGGTACATAAACGTTTCTATCAGACTTTTAAAGCTGGAAGGAACCTTTGAGATAACGAGTCCAACCCTCTCATTTTATAGATAAGGAAACCAAGGTCCAGAGACAGTATGTGACTTGCTCAATGTCACAGAGTTAACACAGGAAAAAGCTTTGGGAACTAAAGGCTTTGTGTTTAAAAAAAAAAAAGACTGTATTTACTGTTATTGTTTTCCTTGAGATTCCGATCCACTGTTCCTTTTACTATACCATATTGCACCCCAGATACCATCCACTTGTGCTGTGCTTTTTATCCAAAAGAAACTGTAAAGTACACAACTAATCATATTTCCCTTAATGTGTGGGCTGCCTGAGATCTCCAAGCTAAAGGAGTGGGTGTGCCATACCTGATATTGCCTCTAGTGGAGGAAGAATTGCCAAAAATGGAGCCCAGAAGTTTGCTCAAGTGGGTTCTTTAAGGCAGAGAACCCAGGAGACAAAACAAGGAATGAGGAATTGTTTTGGTCACTTGGCCAAAGAAGGAAGAGGCCAGACCTCTCTAGAGATTTAATAGAGATTTAATCTAATAGAGATTCTCTAATTTAAAATTTTAATTTTTTCTATTAAAATAGGAATCTCTAATTTAATAGAGATTTGTGCAATTACATGGATGACTTGTGTGGTCTATACTGGAATATGTGTTATCTCTCTTATAACACTTAAGATACTATATTGTGTTTTGTTGGTTTTCTTTTCCACCATTCAGCTGTTGAACACGAGCAACTTTTCTTGTTCAGCTCTATTTCTCTAGTACCTAGCATAATGCCTGCAATAAAGCGGTGCTTATAAGATTAATCAATAAATCAGTGTAAAGAAGTAGCTGATAAAGGTGGACAGAACTGGCCCTTTGAATGCAGAAAAATTTGGACAAGTCTTTTGAGCCCTTTAGATGTCAACATTTTTATATTTGTTAGATTTTACATGACTAGTTGACTCTGAGAACAAACCAAGAGTCCCATGGCTATGACTATGTCAAAAGCTGATAATAAAAATCAGTTGTGGATACACCTTTTGCATCCATTCACAAAGAGTGTAGATTCATTCACTTAATATAATCTATTCATCAAAAATGTGTATTGAATACAGGGATCATTAAAATGGTCCCAGCTTTTATAATTTAGGCATTGTTTCTAAAACCGTGGTCCATGGGCACTTGTATCAAAAAGAGAAGTAGGGCTTAATTAACATGTAGATTCCCAGAATATTGAGGGAGCAAGGCTCAGGAATCTTCACTTTTAAACAAGCACCCTCCCAGATGATTTTTTTTCCCATTCCCAAATATTTATTGAGCATCTTTGATGGGTAAGGTCTTTGCTTAGACCAAAGGAATAATGAATATTGATTATACCTCTGTAAGTATCTTAGTCTGTTTGGGCTGCTGTAACAAAATACCATAGATTAGTTGGCTTATAAAAACGGAAATTTATTTCTGACAGTTTTAGAGTCTGAAAAGTCCAATATCCAAGTGCTGGCAGAGTCGCGGTCTGCTTCCTCATAGAGAGCCGTCTTCTCATTTGTGTCCTCAAATGACAGAAAGGGCAAGCTAGCTTTCTGGGGTCTCATCTATAAAGGGCACTAATCTCAATCATGAGAGCTCTGCCCTTATGACTTAATCACCTCCCAAAGATCCCATCACCTTGCAGATTAGGGTTTCAACATAGGAATCTTTGGGGCAGTAAACCCAAACATTCAGTCCATATCAACATGAGACAAAATCCAACTTCAAAATGAACATAATGAAACTTAGGTTAAATGTACAGATGTCAGAAAAGCTGAGAGGGGTGGAAGGAATTCAGGACAGACTCCAGTTTATGAAGAAAAGAAATAGTATCCTAAAGCTGATTGGACAGAGGTTCTAGACATTTACAGATGCTGTTGGTGATCTCTCAGTGAAAAAGGCCCAGAAAAGTTGCATGGAATTCTTTGCAACTTCTAGTACATACATCACCAGCTTCTACAGTCAACAGTATATCACCATAGTTACTTATCTCTCTGCCCCTCCCCCATGCTTTTTTTTCTTTGCTAAAATATTTTAAAACAAATCTTTGACATCATTTCATTTCACCTCTAAATATTTCAATATGTATCTCAAAAAAAAGGGGGGGGGATTTGAGTGTGGGTTGAGCTTAGTGATGTGCTTCCAAAGCATAAAATAGGAAAGGGGGCAAAAGTAACTTTACAGTAGAGAAATTTAGCAACAGGAAACACTGCCTTGGCCAAGTAATCAAGGTTAACATGATCAGTGATAAGTCTTATTGATAGAATGCACACCTGACAAGATATAATGAGAAAAGCACTAGTAAAATTTTAATAAAGTGTGTTGTTTAGTTAATAGTAATGTGCGGATATTCGTTCTTTAGTTGTGATAAAGGTATCAGAATAATATAATATGTTCACAATAGGGAAAACTTGGTATGGGATATATAAGAACTATGTACTATCTTTGCAACTTTTTGGTAAATATAAAACTATTGTAAAATTTTAAGTTTATTATAAAAAAAGGGGAGGAGTATAACAAATTGAATAACCTAGAAGAAACTGATAAATTCCTAGAAACATACAAGATTAATTCATGAACAAGAAAATCTGAAGAGATCAATATGAGTAAGGAGATTGAGTCCATAACCAGAAACCTCCCAACAAAGAAAAGTCCAGGGCCCAATTGTTTCACCAGTGAATTCTACCTAACTTTTTTTTTTTTTTTTTTTTTTTTGCGTTACGCGGGCCTCTCACTGTTGTGGTCTCTCCCTTTGCGGAGCACAGGCTCCAGACGCGCAGGCTCAGCGGCCATGGCTCACGGGCCTAGCCGCTCCGCGGCATGTGGAATCTTCCCGGACCGGGGCACAAACCCGTGTCCCCTGCATCGGCAGGCGGACTCGCAACCACTGCGCCACCAGGGAAGCCCTCTACCTAACTTTTAAGGAAGAATTCATAGCAGTCCTTTTCAAAACCTTCCAAAAAACTGAGGGGAGAACACTCAAACTCATTTTACATAATCACTCTGATTCCAAAGCCAGATAAGGGCACCACAAGAAAAGAAAACTACAGACCAATATTCTTGACATATATAAATGCAAAAGTTCAGTTTGCTGGTATTAGCAAACCAAAGTCAACAGCACATTAAAACAATCATACCATCATACCATGATCAAGTGACATTTACCCCTGGAATGCAAAGATGGTTCAACATACCCAAATCAATAAATGTGATACACAACATTAACAAAATGAAGGATAAAAATCATATGATCATCTCAATAGATGAAGAAAACGCACTTGACAAAATACAACATTCTTTTATGATAAAAATTCTCAACAAATTAGGTATAGAAGGAATATACCCCAACATAATAAATGCCAAATATGGCAAGCCCACAGTTAACATCATATTCAACAGTGAATATTTGAAAACTTTTCCTCTAAGATCAGGATCAGGACAAGTGTGCCCACTCTTACCACTCCTATTCAACATAGTACAGAGCAATTAGGCAAGAAAAAGAAATAGAAGGCATCCAAACCTAAAAGGAAGAAGCAAAATTGTCTCTGTTTGAAGATGATATAATCTTATATATAGAAAGTCCTAAGGACTCCACCAAAAAACGTGTTAGAACTAATCAACAAATTCAGTAAAATTGCAGGATACAAAAATTGTAGGATAAAAAATGAACATACAGAAATCAATTGTGTTTCTAGCATTGATACCTGAAAATATCTGAAAAAGAAATAAAATAATCCCATTTACAATAGCGTCAAAAAAAATAAAATACTTAGAAATAAGTTTAACCAAGGAGATGAAAGATCTGAACACTGAACACTATTGACTCTAATGAAAGAAATTGAAGAAGACACAACTAAATGGAAAGATATCCTGTGTTCATGCATCAGAAGAATTAATATTGGTAAAATGTCCATACTACTTAAAGTCATCTATAGGTTCATTGCAACCCCCATCAAAATTCCAATGACATTTTTTATAGAAATTGAAAATAAAATCCTAAAATTTAAATGGAACAACAAAAGACCCTGAATAGCCAAAGCAGTCTTGAGAAAGAACAAAGCTGGAGGCAACACACTTTCTGATTTTAAACTATATTACTAGGCTTTATTAATTAAAACGGTAGGTACTGTCATAAAAACAGGCACACAGACCTATGAAACAGAATCAAGAATGGGAAAATGATAGTCTTTTCAATAAGTGATGCTGGAAAAACTGGATATCACATGCAAAAGAATGAACTTGGACCCTATACTATACTACTTACAAAAATTAAAATGAATTAAATACTTAAACATAGGCCTGAAATCATAAAACTCCTAGAAAAAAAATATAGAGAAAAAGCTCCTTGGCATTGATCTTGGCAATGATTTTTGGATATAACATATAAGCACAAGCAGAAAGAGCAAAAATAAACAAATAGGACTACATCACACTAAAAAACTTCTGCACAGCAAAGGAAATGATCAACAAAATGAAAAGGCAACTTATGGAGTGGGAGAAAATTTTTGCAAACTATCTATCTGATAAGGGGTTAATATCCAAAATATTGGGTTGGCCCAAAAGTTCATCTGGGTTTTTCCATGAGATGTTCTGGAATGAATGAACTTTTGAGCCAACCCAATATATAAGAAACTCATGCAACTCAATAGCAAAAAACAAAACAAAAAATTACAATGTGATTAAAGAAAATGAAATTTCTGCACTTCTGTGTTCATTGCACAATAACCAAGATACAGAAACAATCTAAGTGTCCATCTTCAGATGAATGGATAAAGAAAAATGGAGTATCATTCAGCCATAAGAAAGAAGGAAATCCTGTCATTAGTGACAACATGGATGGGCCTTGAGGGCATTATGCTAAGTGAAATATGTCAGATAGAGCAAGACAAACGCTATATGATCTCATGTATGTGTGGAATCTAAAAAAGGCAAACTCACAGAAACAGGTAGAATGATGGTTGCCAGGGGCTGCAGGGTGAGGAAATGGGGAGATGTATAAACTTCCAGTTATAAAATGAATAAGTTCTGGGGATCTAATGTACAAAATGGTGACTATAACAATACTGTGTTATATACTTGAAAGTTGTTAATAGAGTAACTCTTAAAGGTTCTCACCACACACACAAAAAAAGGTAATTATAAGAGATGATGGGGGTTTTAACTAACCTTTTGTGGTAGTCATTTCACAATATAAACTTATATATCAAATTATCACATTGTATACTTTAAACTTACACAATGTTATATATCTGTTATATCTCAATAAAGCTGGAAAATAATAAAATAGAAATTAATAATCAAAATAAAAAGTAAAATATGTAATTCCAATCTCTTGTGATTTTTCTCATTCTCGTTTTAAATTTACAGTAACTTTTGGGAACAAACACCTGTTCCTTTCAATAAATACTGACAAAAATCTTAGTTTAAAAAAAAGGCGGGGGCAGAACAACAATGCCACTATCACATCAGAAAGAAAACTTGTTTCAAACCAGGTCAGAGACAGACATATTTGCATAATGTAATTCATAGCCACCTTCTACAAAAATACTTACATTCATAATAAAATTCTTAAGCACTTTTCTGATGGACTTTAATGAAATTAAAACTTGTTCTGGAAATAGTTACTGACCCATCCAGCTGAATGCTAGTTAAAGGTCCAGTGAACTTTAGATAGTTTTTCTTTTTTTTTAAACATCTTTATTGGAGTATAATGCTTTACAATGGTGTGTTCCTGCTTTACAACGAAGTGAATCAGTTATACATATACATATGTTCCCATATCTCTTCCCTCTTGCGAGTTTTTCTTTTTAATTTGTTCTGTATTGAATATATTATCAATCTCTTTTTCTATAAAATAAGAGTGCATCATTTTTTTTAACACCTTTATTGGAGTATAACTGTTTTACAGTAGTTAGTTTCTCCTTTACATCAAAGTGAATCAGTTATACATGTACATATGTTCCCATATCTCTTCCCTCTTGCATCACCCTCTCTCCCACCCTCCCTATCCCACCCTTCTAGGTGGTCACAAAGCACAGAGGTGATCTCCCTGTGCTATGCGGCAGCTTCCCACTAGCTATCTAATTTACATTTGGTAGTGTATCTATGTCCCTGCCCCTCTCTCACTTCGTCACAGCTTACCCTCCCCCCCCATATCCTCAAGTCCATGCTCTAGTAGGTCTGTGTTTTATTCCCGTCCTACCACTAATCTCTTCATGACCCTTTTATTTTCTTAGAGTCCATATATATGTGTTAGCGTATGGTATTTGTTTTTCTCCTTCTGACTTACTTCACTCTGTATGACAGACTCCAGGTCTATCCACCTCATTACAAATAACTCAGTTTCATTTCTTTTTATGGCTGAGTAATATTCCATTGTATATATGTGCCACATCTTCTTTATCCATTCATCTGTTGATGGACACTTAGGTTGCTTCCATGTCCTGGCTATCATAAATAGAGCTGCAATGAACATTTTGGTACATGACTCTTTTTGAATTATGGTTTTCTCAGGGTATATGCCCAGTAGTGGGATTGCTGGGTCATATGGCAGTTCTATTTTTAGTTTTTTAAGGAACCTCCATACTGTTCTCCATAGTGGCTGTATCAATTTACATTCCCACCAGCAGTGCAAGAGGGTTCCCTTTTCTCCACACCCTCTCCAGCATTTATTGTTTCTAGAGTTTTTGATGATGGCCAATCTGACCGGTGTGAGATGATATCTCATTGTAGTTTTGATTTGCATTTCTGTAATGATTAATGAGGTTGAGCATTCTTTCATGTGTTTGTTGGCAATCTGTATATCTTCTTTGGAGAAATGTCTATTTAGTTCTTCTGCCCATTTTTGGATTGGGTTGTTTGGTTTTTTGTTATTGAGCTGCATGAGCTGCTTATAAATTTTGGAGATTAATCCTTTGTCAGTTGCTTCATTTGCAAATATATTCTAAGAGTGCATCATTGAATGAACTTGGTAGGACCTTTTTCCTTGAATGGTGGCAACATTTTATGGTAATAAATTATTTGAAAATTAATTCATTAATTGAAAATTAATTATTTGAAAAGTTTTCTTGAATAGCACCTAACAAAAATAACAGTCTCTAATATCATCTAATACCCAGTCATATTTTTATTATTTTCAGATGATTCTTAAGCTCACTAATGTTTGGGAATCACGAGCCCCTGTTTGACAGACTGAAAGAGCTGATAACAACCTCTGGTTTTCTTTGTAAAAGAAACAGCAGAGTCCATGATCAAGGTATGACACAGGAGTTCACAGGTTCTGAACTTTTCTTACATTTTGGATGCTTTTGATAATTTGAAGCTATGGACCATCTCTCTAGAAAAATACACATCTGCACACATCTAAAAATTTTCAGGGGACTTCATGCGGCTCTTGAGCTCATCCAAGGGGTCTCAGACCTGGTTAAGAACACATGCTTTAAATGTTGCCTACTGATTTGTCACCCTGCTGCTCTCACTACAATAGGGCATGCACATTACTGTTTCCTTGCAAGAGGACACTGTGCCACTGTCAAGGCCTCCAAACTCGACTGACAATACAATCTGTAATCACATGATAGAGTAGAAAATGCCATAGATTTGGTAGCAGAAGACCTAGATTCTCCAAGGTGCTCTTTCAATACTTGTAGCAAATCACTTTAGGGAGACAAAGATAGGTCAAGTTTAAGCCTAACAACTTATAGTGCAAGGAACTCTACAATATTATCATTTCCACTTTACAAATTGGAAACCGAGAATTAGAGAGTTAAATAATGCATCCAAAGAAATATTCAGCTTGTCTCTATTTAGTCAGGTTTCAACATGAGGCTTGTCTGAATTTAAAACTCACATTTTTTTTTCCCAAATTACTCTGGTGGTCTTAAAACTATGCATGAGAGAACCTCCTGGGTATGGTTGGCCCTAGCAGTGTGCGGTGAGGGATACCCTCGGCCCATTGGTTTTATATATATATGATTTCTTAATTAGAATTTGCTAGGCTGCCAAAATATTTGGAAACCACTTCATTTCACTCTACTGTGCAATCCCAAAATCCGTAAAAGAGGCACAATGTTAATATCTATTTTACTATGAGGGATAAGTAAGATCCATGTGAAACTGCTGTGTAAACGTCTAGGCATTGTTCAGATGGGAAATATTAGTGCAATTACTCTACGACAACGAAGTAGAGAGTTTTTCTCCTTAAAAACATTTACTCCAATCAACCCGCAATCTTGGTGGCATGTTTCATGCACCTGGAAAGCATGATGGCTTTCAAATGGTTTGGAGGCACTAGCTTAGATTTGAAATCTGTATGTAAAGGGTGATGTCTCTTTACATTTTTGAATGTCTAATTATTAATACACTATTAACTGCATAATTAGATTTTAAACTACCATGAATACATCTTCTCAAATGTCTTTGAATTGATCTACATTCCATTTAAAATCTTTTTTTAAAGGTTATTTAGAATCTCTGAATACTTTCACATATGATTTGGGGTTTATCATAATTTTAAAATATTATTATAACTTTCATTGGGACTGAACCTTAATATCTGGGATTTCGAGACTGGCCCTATCTGCTACTCATTTACCTGGTGACTTGGTGAAAACATGTCAGACCGCACTGTGATGGCTATAACAGGAGAATGGCCTCCAGAAGTCTGTTGAAACATTTAAAGCCCAGGCATCCAAAATCAAAGGAGAAATCTACCACATTATTGCTGAGCTAACTTGTGGGTAGAAATCACATCTTCCATAAATGAGATATATATGCTCCCTTTTCCAAATTTTTTTTTTGTACAAATGGTGAGAAAAACAACTACAAAAAGAAAATTCCCCTTGTATGTTTTACACTTCAAAACGATTATCACTTTCATAACTGAGTCATCGAAACTTCCTGAGTCTTGCTTTTTTACGTGAAAAGACCAATTGCTAACCTATGTTCTTTTCCACTTCACCATCTACAGCAAAATCAACAACTCAGAAATAGTCTTTGGTGAAACTGCAAAGTAGGCAAGGTTCTTCTATGACTTTCTTCTCCCTTCCTCTCCTTGTCTCCCACCTCGTGGAACTCCCAGCTCCTCCCAGGTATTCTGAGCCTGTGGACTTGTAGGACATTTTGCTCCCCAAGCTACTCTTCCTTAAAGTATACAGAGCCAAAATTACCCTTTCCTTCCTTTTCTGACAATGCCAACCCCCATCTTTTCCTGCTCCTTGCCTCAACTGGCTGCTGCAGTCTGCCCTTTCATTTATTTCTAATTCACTCCTGATCACGTTCCCCAGCTTCTGGTCCCAGTGCTTTCCTGCCTTCCAGCCTCACCACACACAGTCACCTGGCAGTCTGTGGAGGAGGCAGCTGGCTTCCACCACTCACAATGTGTTCTATGTAAGTGAAGGCCCTGCACAGTGAACACAATGTGAACAAAGCCTAGAGATTTGCAAAGTCCCTGTCCCGCATGAGGCCATTCAAAGGAAAGCCCACATCTGAACTCCAGTCCTCCTCAAGATTCACCTTTGTCTTCATTTCTGCCTCCTCCTTGGCATCCTCCTTTCCTTGTAAAGCGCATGATGCGAATTTAGATAGACCTGGGTTTGGATGGTGACGCCGCCACTTCCTAGCTGTACAACCTTTGGAAAGTTACTTTGAATCTTCTAAGTATTCATTGTTGGTTTTTTAAAATTTATTTTATTGAAGTATACATAGAGTATATGTTGTGTTAATTTCTGCTGTACAGCAAAGTGATTCAGTTATACATATGTATACATTCTTTTTCATACTCTTTTCCATAATGGTTTATCACAAGATATTTAGTATAGTTCCCTGTGCTATATGGTAGGACCTTGTTGTTTATCCGTTCTCTATATAATCGTTTGCATCTGCTAACCACAAACTCCCAACCCTTTCCTCCCCAACTCCTCCTCCCCCTTGGCAACCACAAGTCTGTTCTCTATGTCGGTGAGTCTGTTTCTGTTTCATAGATAAGTTCATTTGTGTCATATTTTAGATTCCACATATAAGTGATATATGGTAATTGTCTTTCTCTTTCTAATTTACCTAAGTATTCATTTTTTGATTTAGAAAAATGGGATAATAATAACACTTACCTCTGGTGTTATCATGTGGACTAAATGAAATAATGTCTGCCTGAGTGCTGGCCCACGGGCAGGCTTGGTAAAAGTTACTTGTTGATACAAGTCTTAAGTATAAGTCCGAAGTTCCACCTGTTAAGACCAGAACTGTTTAGAATTTATCTTTATATTCCCCTTAGTTCTCCACACTAATTTTAATTTTTCTCCATACTTTTTTGAACACATTTTATCATATTGATAGTTGGCGCAGTGGTTGAGAGTCCGCCTGCCGATGCAGGGGACACGGGTTCGTGCCCCAGTCCGGGAAGATCCCACATGCCGCGGAGCAGTTGGGCCCGTGAGCCATGGCCGCTGAGCCTGCGCGTCCGGAGCCTGTGCTCCGCAACGGGAGAGGCCACAACAGTGAGAGGCCCGCGTACCGAAAAAAAAAAAAAAAAAAAAAGTAATATGTACAGACACTTGTGCTCTCTGAACCACACACCCTCAGCCCACTCGACTTCAGGGCAACTGAGTTGGCCAGTTTCATGTACATATTTCCTGTGCCCACCTTGAGTGTACATGCCTTGCAGGATCTGTTTTGAGCCTCGGGGTTTTTTCCACAGCTACAGAAGCTGCTGAGTCAGATCCTAGAGTCCAGAAGCGCAAGGGAAGGAGAGAGTAAGAGGGTGGAACCTTCAGTCCGTAGGGCTGGAAGTTGATGGACAAACTCTCCAGCCTCCCGTGCCCTGATGGGACAATTCCAGGGCATGGTCTACTCGGTCCTTAGAAACGCTCAGCAGTAGTGAGCCACAGTTGCTCACAGCAGAAACCAACTCCTTAACAAGCATTTAATTGGCATTTCTTCTTTCCCAACTCCCACACTTCTGCTTCCAGGATGACCTTGCAAATAAGCTCCCTGCTCACAAGTCCCCATCCCAGTCTCTGGTTTCAGGGAAGCCCAAATTAATCAAAATTATATAAATGAAAAATGGCTAAAAGTCAGCACTAACTGGTTGAAAAGTTAGAAACTATTTGTTTTGAAGAGTCCCTTGTTATTTTTCCACTGTGGATCTAATATTTTACTTTTTTTTTCCCCCACACAAAAATTGTATTTATGAAGTAATAATAAAAGTTATTGTTTGAAGGTCAAAGACAATCTGATTTAAATACCAGTTTTTTCCCACCAAGATAATATCATTCTGGCCAAAAAGCAAAGAAGACTGGAATTTTAACTAGCCCGCTTAACCTTATTGTGGCTAAATATGTGTGGTGTTAGATTTGTTCAAAACGGTTCCCAAAATAGGATTATTACTACTGTATTCATGATCAAATTGGCACATAGTACAGGGGTGGACTCCAGATGCTAAGAATTCCATGCTGGCAAGTAGTTCACATGGAGGATTTTGCAGACTGGGGAGTGGGGCGCTGCCCATCCTTACATCCTAGTTGCCTTCAGAGCTTGTTGCAGCCCTATCACTAGCTGCCCTTGCTTTGACTTGTGGTATCCCAGTTTGACTTGCTGGCCATGAGCCTTTCACAACTTCCCTGCCTATGTTATCTCAAGCCTGCACTCTTCCCACTTAACCCAGCCTTGGCAGCTCTGTTCAGCACATATTTGTTATCCCTTGATACTCCGTTCTGTCCAAACTGCCATCTCTGCTAAGCTGAGAAATGACGAGACTGAGACAGGCTAGAACAGTGGCATGCACTTAGAAGCCCTGGGTGCCAGGCCCAGCTCTCCCCTCCCTAGCCCTGAGACACTGGACCACTCAGAATCTCTCTTTGAACTCTATTTCCTTTTTGTTTAAATTAAAATAATTTTTTAGAGCAGTTTTAGGCTTACAGGAAAATTGAGGAGAAAGTACAGAGATTTCCTATATACCTTCTACCCTCACACATGCTAGCCTCTCCTATTATCAACAACCCCCATCAGAGTGATACATTTATTACAACTGATGAATGTCCACTGACACATCATAATCACTCAAAGTCCATAATTAACATTACAGTTCATCCTTGGTGTTGTCCATCCTATAGATTTGGACACATATATAATAATATATCCATCATTGTGGTATCATACAGAGTAGTTTCACTGTCCTAGTATTTCATCTTAAATGTGGCAATAACATGATGGATTCTGAATCCTCTTAGGGTTTGAGATGATAAAAACTGCTTAACGGGGCTTCCCTGGTGGCGCAGTGGTTGAGAGTCCACCTGCCAATGCAGGGGACGGGGGTTCGTGCCTCGGTCCAGGAAGATCCCACATGCCGTGGAGTGGCTGGGCCCGTGAGCCATGGCCACTGAGCCTGCGTGTCCGGAGCCTGTGCGCCGCAACGGGAGAAGCCACAACAGTGAGAGGCCCTCGTACCACAAAATAAAAAACAAAACAAAAAAACTGCTTAACGAACAATAAGGCAAGAAAGTTCAGTGTAGTGTTGTTCTGAGAGTGAAAAATTAGAATTGGGCTTAATCTAAAAATCTAAACACAGGAACCCAGTTAAATAAATTATGGTATAATCAACAGAATATTTGCATTCATTAAGAATTATGTTGCAGAATAGTTAAAGGTATCAGAAAATTAAGTGAAAAAAATTACAAAAAAATGTGTACAAGTAGAGGTTATCAAGCGCCAGGGAAGGGAGGGAATGGGAAGTCACTGTTTAATTTCGTGTACAAAGTTTCTGTTTAGGATGATGAAAAGTTCTGGAAATGGACAGTAGTGATGGTTATGCTACATTGTAAATGTACTTAGTGGCACTGAATTGTACACTTAGAAGTGGTTAAAATGGTAAATGTTATGTCATGTATATTTTACCACAATAAAAAAAAATAAGGTAGCTGGAAAGTTGCAGGAAGTTCTTCGAAAGTCAAAAAAAATTCTCATGTAAAGCTATGGTGGTTTCTTACAGTTTGCTACTGTTCTAATTATGAGGGGCATATAATTGGATGTTCCATTTAATTATTTACTAAAATTTTCAGCACAAAGAAAAGTGTTTGGCTTAAAAATATATGCATGTACAGGATGACCCTATTCTTTACCTTTATCTATGTCTCTATATATTTATATCTCTATATATACACATAACATGCATACCTGCTTTTTCTGAATTTTCTGGGATGAGTATACATTGCTCCTACACCAAAACTTTACTTACAAAAAAAGTATGAGGTATTGGGAATTCCCTGGGGGCCCAGTGGTTGGGACTCTGTGCTTTTACTGCCAGGGGTCTGGGTTCAATCCCTGGTCGGGGAACTAGGATCCCACAACCTGCATGGAGCGGCCAAAATTTTTTTTTAAGTATGAGGTATTATATAAGCCATAAGGACCTTCTATTATTAATATAAAGGTTTTGGCCTATCATAGTGCAGAGTATACAATAGTTTCCAACAGTTTCAAGACAGTGGTTGACTTTAATCTGTAGGCAGAGAAAATTGTATATGCAAAGTTTGAAAAGTGATAGACCAGATAGCTCATTTGAGGCACTTACATAAAGTCATTATGTTTGCTATACTACAAAGCTACAGTAATCAAGACAGTATGGTAACAGCACAAAAACAGAAATACAGATCAATGGAAAAGGATAGAAAGCCCAGAGATAAACCTACACACATATGGTCACATTATCTTTGATAAAGGAGGCAAGAATATACAATGGAGAAAAGACAACCTCTTCAATAAGTGGTTCTGGGAAAACTGGACAGCTACATGTAAAAGAATGAAATTAGAGCACTCCCTAACACCATACACAAAAATAAACTCAAAATGGGTTAAAGACCTAAATGTAAGTCCAGACACTATCAAACTCTTAGAGGAAAACAGAGGCAGACCACTCTATGACATAAATCACAGCAAGATCCTTTTTGACCCTCCTAGAGAAATGGAAATAAAAACAAAAATAAACAAATGGGACCTAATGAAACTTAAAAGCTTTTGCACAGCAAAGGAAACCATAAACAAGACGAAAAGACAACTCTCAGAATGGGAGAAAATATTTGCAAATGAAGCAACTGACAAAGGATTAATCTCCAAAATATACAGGCAGCTCGTACAGCTCAATATCAAAAAAACAAACAACCTAATCCAAAAATGGGCAGAAGACCTAAATAGACTGTTCTCCAAAGAAGATATACAGATTGCCAACAAACACATGAAAGGATGCTCAACATCACTAATCATTAGAGAAATGCAAATCAAAACTACAATGAGGTATCACCTCACACCAGTTAGAATGGGCATCATCAGAAACTCTTACAAACAACAAATGCTGGGGAGGATGTGGAGAAAAGGGAACCCTCTTGCACTGTTGGTGGGAATGTAAGTTGATACAGCCACTATGGAGAACAGTTCCTTAAAAAACTAAAAATAGAATTACCATATGACCCAGCAATCCCACTACTGGGCATATAACCTGAGAAAACCATAATTCAAAAAGATACATGTACCACAATGTTCATTGCAGCTCTATTTACAATAGCCAGGACATGGAAGCAACCTAAGTGTCCATCAACAGATGAATGGATAAAGAAGATGTGGCACATATATACAATGGAATATTACTCAGTCATAAAAAGAAATGAAATAGAGTTATTTGTAGTGAGGTGGATGGACCTAGAGACTGTCATACAGAGTGAAGTAAGTCATAAAGAGAAAAACAAATACAGTATGCTAACACATATATATGGAATCTAAAAAAGAAAAAAAGTGGTTCTGAAGAACCTAGGGGCGGGACAGGAATAAAGATGCAGACGTAGAGAATGGACTTGAGGACATGGAGAGGGGGAAGGAGAAGCTGGGACGAAGTGAGAGAGTGGCATGGACATATATTCACTACCAAATGTAAAATAGATAGCTAGTGGGAAGCAGCCACATAGCACAGGGAGATCAGCTCGGTGCTTTGTGACCATCTAGAGGGGTGGGATAGGGAGGGTGGGAGGGAGATGTGAGAGGGAGGGGATATGGGGATATATGTATGCGTATAGCTGATTCACTTCCTTATACAGCAGAAACTAACACAACATTGTAAAGCAATTATACTCCAATAAAGATGTTAAAAATAAATAAATAAATAAAGTCATTATGTTTGGAGTACTAAGTCTATGAGTGGGTGGTGTTGCGAGCAAGGGGCCTGAGATGAGTCTGCAGAGGTAGACAGCTAACAAAGGGACTGGTGACCAAATTAGAGTTTGGACTTTATCCTAAGGATACCAGAAAACCATTAATGGGTTGTAAACCAGTGATGTCATTAGATCTGCAGATTAGGATTATGGTGATTGCATCCTGTCAAATGGACTAGAGAGAAGCAAGAATGGAGACAGAGAGGTTGATTACAAGGCTGTTGGAGTCACACAGGAGTATGGATGGGGATGGTCACAGTGGGCATTGAGTGTGTGAGCCTGAGACACTTCTAGAAAGTAGAATTCTTGTAGCACTTGGTATCAATTGGATACTGAGAGTAAGACTGAGAACTATTTAGGTTGTCTCCTGGTTTTAGCCTTGGACAATCGAGAGGGGCTTGTGTCAGTCATTGAGATAGGAAACAAGGAGCTTGTTTGAGAGTGGGGGAAAGTAACAAGTTGACCCTGGGACCTGATGAGTTTGAGGTGCTTGTGCAATTGGAAATCCAGGAAATGGAAAACTCAGAGGATCAGAAGTCAGCAGCACATGGAGGGCAACTGAAGCCATAAGAGTAGATAAGATTGCCCAAGGAAAAGAAGTAGAGAAGAGGTTTTCAGTTTCCTTGGAAGTGAAGGAGTGAGAACCTGATGAACTCTATGAATGCTTTTTTCCAGAAATATCTTCAAAGAATTTGGCTGTTAAGAGGATGAAAGTAATCAGGGTGTAGTTGAGGGCTGTCATGGGATCAAGAAAGAGTTCTTTTTCAGCTGAGAGAGACCTGGGCATATTCAGATAAAGGAGAAGCAAGGGAGTGATTAAAGAAACAGGAGAGAGGAGGAATAAGCAGAAGACCAAGTCCCTGGAAAGGGAGAAAGAGACTCCATAAGAGAGCAAAAGGCACGGGTCTTAGGCAGAAGTAGAAAGAACTTTCTAAAGGCAGGAAACTAGGAGTAAAGACTAGAATAGAATGCACCTGAACTTGTGGGTTGCATGCCTGGAAGTTGACGTCTTTCTTTTCAGATAACTTCTCTGGACTCAGTGAGTAAGAGGTGATGTCATCTATAATGCGAGTGTGCAGAGGTCTGAGGTCTGTGAAATGGTCACTGCAGAGATTAGGGGAGACATCACAGGATTTCTAGGCTGTGGAAGCCCAGCTGAATATGGGGACCAATATTTATAGTGGCATCAATCTGGATGATTTTTCTGCAGCAAATCACAGGATCCTTGGTGCAAGTGAGAGGAAGGTAACAGTTCAATTCTTTGAAGGCTATAGATTTGCCAAGAATTGAGAGTAAAGGATGGGGGGGAGGGCAAAGGAAATGAAGAGTCAAAGAAGAATTAACCATAGGATGATGTACCAGTTGTCAAAGCTGTATAGAAAAAAAAAGTGAGGTCAGGGAGGAAATGATGGAAGGAGAAAATGCAAATATCTAGGGATCGAAAGTACCAAAGTGTACAGCCAGCCAGTCCATGTGGTCCGTGGTTCATTTTTAAAAAAGACTTTTATTTTCATTTTTTAAAAAAATCACCAAGTGTCTTTATGCAACTGTGCTATAGTTTGATCATGAAAACTTGACCAGAACACTGAAACTAAGAGAAGCCATTTGAAATCAAATTCCTTGCCCCAGCCTAACAGCAAAGACAACTGTATAATCATTCATTTCTCAGATATAGGACCAGAATTAATCAGTAAATTATATTTTCCTCTCCCAGACTCAAATACCAATATTACTTTGTACAAGTAGTGTGTGGACTGGGTATTAGATAATATTGGAGATTTCTAAACATTCTTATATGTATAATGGTGTAATTATGTAGGTCAAGATTCTTAATTTTAGGAGATGCTTGCTAAAGTATATGGAGGTGAACTGCCAGCATATATGCAACTTATTTTCAAAAGGTTTTTTAAAAAATTGTGTAATAAAGCAAATATAGCAAAATGCTGTTTGATCTAAGTGATTCCTAATGGGGGAGGGGGAATGCTTTTACTTCCTAAGAAATACTTGGCAATGTTTGGAGACATTTCTGGCTGTCACAAGTTAGGGGTAATGGTGCTGCTGGCATCTAGTGGGTGGAAGCCAGGAATCCTGCTAAACAATCTACAATGCACAGGACAGCCTCTGACAACAAAAATTATCTGTATGCAAATGTCCTAGTCTCGAGTCGGAGAAACCCTTTTCTAGGTAGTAGATATATGCAGCAGTCCCCAACCATTTTGGCACCAGGGACCGGTTTCGTGGAAGACAATTTTTCCACAGATGGGGGGAGGAATGGTGGGGGTGAAAGGGGTGGGGGGTGGTTCAGGCGGTAACGTGAGCGATGGGGAGGGCAGATGAAGCTTCGCTCACTCACCGCCACTCACCTTCTGCTGTGCAGCCTGGTTCTAACAGACCGCAGACCAGTACCGGTCCGAGACCCGGGGGTTGGGGACCCCTGGATATATGGATTATCATGGTGCAAGTGCTAATCTTTCAAATGTCCAAAATATTTTAGATTTTTATTTAAAGAAGTTTGAAATGAAAAATAATTGAGAAGAAAGGAAAATTGATCTTTTCTAAGTAGTCAACAATAAATTATTTTTGATGATGGCAGAGCATAGTTTTGAGTGCGGTGATGTTCTTGGAAACCGTGACATTTAGGCAGATGGCTGGAAACCATTCTTCACCTTTCTTCAGTTAATCAAAATACAGCATTGTCTTTATTCAGTGTTTGAGTTTTTGCAAAATATTTTAAAAGAGAAAAAGGAAGCAAAGTCGAGAAGAACAGACATTTGTAGGTCACTTACTATGACCCAGGCATCATGCTGACACTTTTGGTACATAATCCTGTCTGGCTTGGAGTCCCACTGACTCAGATGCAAGTTTTAGTTGTATCACACAATGACTCATTCATTTAATCATTTATTTCTCCATTCAATGAACCTGTTAGATACTGACTGTGTTCCAGACACTATGCTAGGCCCTGGGCATACAGGAGTAAATAAAGTATACTCCTTGATCTCAGAAAACAGCGTGAGGAGAAGGCCAGAGTTGGAGCTTGAGACAGGATTGGAGGGTGTTCCAGGCAGGTGGGACAGCAGGAGGTAAAGCCTAGAGGTAAGAGAGAGAGGGTGGGATGCCTTAGAGGAATTCTCTAACAGAGAGCATGCTTCACCATCCCCTGGAGGGCTTGTTAAAGCATACATTGCCAGGCTCCACCCTTACAATGTCTAATTCAGTGCATCTGGGTGGGCCCCAAGAGTTTCATTTCTAACAAGTGCCGAAGTGATGCTGCTGGTCCAGGAACTGCCCTTTGAGAACCACTGCCTTGGAGAAACTGCAGGTGTTTTGAGTAGAGATGGAGCTGAAGAAATGATCAGGGGTTAGAAAAGTGACCGTGCTGAGGAGTTTGGATTACATTATGAAGCCAACATGGAACTACTAAAGAGTTTTAACCACTAGAGCACTTCAGCGCTCAGTCCCTCTTAGCCCATGTATTAGAGGTCTTCCGAGAAACAGAACCGATGGAATATATACAAATATATTTATATAAGAGGAGAGCTGTTATAGGAATTGGCTCACACAAAATTGTGGAAGCCAGGAAGTCCTGAGATCTGCTATCACTTGGAGAACCAGGGAAGCCAGTGGTGTAATTCAGTCGAAGTCTGAAGTCCTAAGAATTGGGGGGGCCCATCTGAGTCTGATTTAGAGACTCAGATGTCTCAATCTGAATCTCAACACCTGAAAACCAGGAATACTGAGTCCAGGGGTAAGAGTAGATGGCTGAGGCATCTCAAGCAAAGAGAAGAAATTCACCCTTCCTCCACCTTGTTCTATTCAGGACCCCAAGAGATTGGATGATGCCTCCCTGCATTGGTGAGGACACTCTTTAGTCACTCTTTTGATTCAAATGCTAATCTCTTCTGAAGACAGGCTCATGGATATAGCCAGAAATAATGTTTTACCAGCTCTCTGGGCGTCCCTTACCCAGTGAGGTTCACGTGCAAAATTAACCATCACAGCCCATATTTCTTCACCTTTAATGTAGGAGACTAATAACTATCACACTATCTATTACTCAGGATACTTTTGAGAATAAACTGAGCACTATTATGTATATAAATTTAAAACATTGTATAAGATCAGGGATAAGTATTATAATCAACTCATTTATGTGTGTCAATTATGCCTCAATAAAGCTGAAAAAAAAAAAAAAACTCATTTAGAGCCCAAAATATTGTCATTTTCCAGATAACAAAACTGAGGCACACCAGGCAGAGATTGTACCAGCTGAAACGGCCCAGGCCTGACTCCTGCACAGTCTCCACTGCACCACCCTGCCCCTCCCTGCCACTCCCGTTCGGAGGAAGTGTCTCCCAGGGTCAAAAAATTGCTCCTCTCCCAGTCATCTTCCCGACTTCCTCTTCACCACTGAGTGAAGTAGAGGACGAAGCTGATTGTCCCAGTTTGGAATCTTAGAGAATGACTCACTAAGAAGCTAAGTATGTAACCTAGTTGAGCAAGGGCAGCTGGCAAAACTGAGATCAGAGGGTCAGGCTCATGAACTCCTGTTCCGCCTACTAGACCATACGTTGAGTCAGCCTCGGGAATGACTCTGCTGAGGCTGGCGCAGTCAGCAGTGCAAACCCAAAGACCGCAGCAGCTTCATTCTGGGGAACCTCTGTTATGGAAAGTAAAATCATTTGGAGAATTGGCATCTTTTGCACCTGCCTATTGTGAGCGGCAAGAAACTTTGCTTTTTTCACATTTCCATATCCCTTTACAGGTTAGATTTGCTTTTACCTTCACCTTCTCATTTAATCCTCATGGGCACTATTTCTGTCCCATTTTACAAATGAGGTGTTCAATAGCTTACTCAGGATGACACACCCTGTAGGTCCTTAGACGCCAAACCTTCTGCACTGAACTCCACCAAATATTTATGTGAAAAAATTGTTTTCACCAAACATGGTGATTATATATGTAGTATATGTACATGTGTATGTGTGTGGGATCTTCCCAGACCGGGGCACGAACCCGCGTCCCCTGCATCGGCAGGCGGACTCTCAAACACTGCGCCACCAGAGAAGCCCTGTGTGTGTGTTTTATATGATTTTATTTCCTCATTTTCTCTTGGCAATACTACTTGTTTATTTCATCTTTTCAAAAATTATTTGTCTTGATTTGTTTCCATTTAACCACCTATAACCTAATCAAAGAGGTTAGAAAGTATTTTTGGTGGAAATAATCCTTGAAATACTAGGTTTTAGAACACTAGGAATTTGTGGCTTGATGGAATGACTAAAAAATGTAGGTTCAATGGTGAAAACTCTGCTCGGTGAAAACTCTGCTCGGTGAAAAGAACATTCAGTTGGCCACAGGATCTATCTTGATTTTTTTTTTCCTTTTTAATCAAGGAAACAAAGTTCTGGAGCTTCTTGAAACATTTTTCACAAATAACACACGTAAGGACTTCTATGAGGGCAGTCACAGTGCTAAAGTAACAGGAGAGGCATGATCAGCTCCCTCTATAGCCACAATAATTTGCCTCAGTAAACTAGAAAGATCTCAAGGTTGGGTAGAGACCAGAGTTCAGATTCAGCAAGCCACAGAAGCAGCAACTGGAGAGGCTTATACCAGTGACCAAGGCCAGCAGTGGAAGAGATTCATATCTCACTGACACACTTTAAGCATTTCTTCCTCCCTTTCTGAATAACTTCTGGCATGCATGGAAGACCCCTGATGGTCCTCAATCTTTCCCCACACAAAGATTAAATATATTTGAACTTATGAAAACCTGGGCTTTACAGAGGGTCTGTGTTTTTAAAATCCAGAATCTTTTTTTTTTTTTTTTTTTGCCAGGGGGCATCATGTAAGAACTTAGCTCCCCGACACGGGATCAAACCCTCACCCCTGCAGTGGAAGTACAGAGTCTTAACCACTGGACCATCAGGGAAGTCCCCAGAATCCATTTGTTTTTTAAGAAAAGAATACTATTCTGCTTGGAACCCATAAAACTCTGATGCTGAGACAGAGTGTATAGATCATCCAGATGAAGACTGGATAATTTGCCCAGTCACCCAGCCAAGTGGGACCCTGGTTTCCTGACTTCCTGATTTGGTGCTCTCACTATGGTTCTGAGAAAAATAAAAAAGACTCAAATAAGAAGAAAGCAAAATATTTAATGGCATGGTGGAAATGCTTACAATATATTGCTGTGTAAAGAAAGCACATACCGTGATACGCATCATGTGATTCTTTTGAGGGGAGTAAAAGAGAATGCCTGTGTGCTGAGTACAAAAAGGCTGGGGAGATGCTAGCAGGCCTGACATCTTTAGGTGGGGCAATTAGCAGGACTTGCTCCTTTCCTCCTTGAGTTTGTTTGTTTGTTTGTTTTTGGTTTGCTTGTACTTTTCAAATTTTTATAATAATAAAATATTACTTTGACAATCAGAAAGAAATTAATGTTATAAATAAAGGATTAAAAGCATCCTAGGAAGGTCAGATAGGCCCATTTCAAGAGTATAGGAAAAAAAAAAAAAAAAAAGAGTATAGAGACGGGCTTCCCTGGTGGCGCAGTGGTTGAGAATCCGCCTGCCGATGCAGGGGATGCGGGTTCGCGCCCTGGTCTGGGAAGATCCCACATGCCGCGGAGCGGCTGGGCCCGTGAGCCATGGCCGCTGAGCCTGCGCATCCGGAGCCTGTGCTCCGCAATGGGAAAGGCCACAACAGTGAGAGGCTCGCGTACCACACACACACACACACAAAGAGTATAGAGACAAGTAGCATTAGAACTCTCTTTTCTGAAGGGTAGGGAGTGAGAAGACTGTATCTATAGAAGTAGGTATTTGACCAGAACCATGCTACAGGATGGCAAGGGCAGATGGACAGGTGGATACCTAAAAGCCAGTGCATGGGCCACAAGACAAACATTCAGGGTGAACAAAGCAGTGAGAACCTCCCATTGCTGGAGAAAGTCAGCTCCCTTCCCACTTTCCATTGCTCTTAACATCTAAAGGATTGGGAAATACTAAGCTAGGCACCTCTGAATTCACTTCACTGGAGGCATGGAATATTCTTCTGGAACTGATTCTTTCTGAAGGAGGCTGATTCTTTACCACAAAATCTCTCATGGCTACTCCATTTCTTGTTTCTAGCTTGACTGTGTAGCTGTTACTCAAATCTGACAAAGAGCAGGAAAAGGGAATAAAAATAAGTAGATGGATGGATGGATGAACTACCTTCACTGATAGAGCACCTCCTATTTACTTTCCAGATCCTGATTTATGTGCTATATGACTTCTAAACTTTGGCATTGTTACATTATGCTTAACCTCAAGAGGAAGGAATTATTATTCCATTTCAGAGGTTGTAAAACAGGCTGGGACAGGTTAAGTTATCAAAGAGAGCAGGAGTAGAACGCAGGCCTGTCTGACTCTAAGGCCCATGCCCCTCCCAAGGCCACTGCCTCCTTCTCTGTGCCTCGGGATGGTCCAGGCTTTCTCAGTGGACCCAGTAGACATCTATAGAAAAAAGAAGAGCACAGATTAGGAGTCCATTTCTGGATGCACGCAGGCATGGACAACTATCTAAATGATCTCTAAATGGCCCATGGCTGACTCTCTCCCATCCTCATGTTGTTTGCCAACACAACAGACATTCTTTGCCACAGTTATTTTGTTTTGTTTTGCCTTTTAATATGTTGACCCTACTCAACTCATGGAGATGGAAATTCTCTTGCTTGGATAAGAAAAAATGGAACTCAGAATGAAGTCTGTTTCAGAAACAGGTGTAGGTAGAGGATAAATGATAGGGCGGGTTTTCTGAAAAGTGAACCCCAAATGGCAGTGCCCTGTCTGTTGAACTTTATTTCCTTTTCTCATTTCCTTTTTGTTTCATGTCCCCATTTCACAAATGCTCATCTGTCCTCTGTAAAGCGACTAATGTCAGTGACATAGAGAACCTCAAAGAACTTCCTCACAGCTCTTTTAAGGGGACCAACCCAAATGTGGTTTCTGTCTAGCTAACTACTAGGCTTCTGTTAAGTAAACAACCCAAGTTTGATAACAGAGAGTTTGTGGCTGGGCTGGGGGTTGAGGTTACAGGGGAACAGGGCAGGCTTGAGGGAAATTTGAAGCAGGAGGTTTCATTTCAAAAAAGAAAATGAAGTCTTGCTTCAAAAAAAGTTGTTCTCTGTTCCACCAGTTGGGACCCATCCTCAAACACTCTACCTGGACCACATGCTACACTCTGCTCTCTACACTTGCCCAGGCCTCTGCCCTAGGCCTTAGGTCATAGACCTGCAGACAATGAGGTCATAACAATTCATTGCCCTATTTCCTACAGGAAGATCATTGAGGATAGGGCTCACTAAATCACATAAGAGAAATTCGTCTAAGTTCTCTGTTCAGGGAAAGCTGCCCTTTTACTAGTGACTGGTATGTCTTATCTTATGAATCATGTCACCGATTTGCTTTCTTTGTGTTTGCTGCAATGAAACTCACAGCCCAATTTGGGATTCACTTCTGGTTGAGTGTGCTGGGCCTCATGTCATAGTATGGAGGACCACCCTTACCTCTTTGTCATCTGATTCCTCCTACAACTTCTTTTCTTATCCACTAGGTCTCTTCATTCAAATGATGCTATTAAAAGGTGTTTACGTTGCTTTGGTCTTTGTAAGCTACTTTAAATTATTCTGAAACAAGTAGAAACAACCCTATATATTTGCCACACCACATTTTTAGGTATCTGCCCAACCTGCAGTAACACTCCTCCATTTTCTTTAAGAACTGCCTGGACTATCACAAGAATGGGGTCCTTAGGGCTTCCCTGGTGGCGCAGTGGTTGAGAATCCGCCTGCCGATGCAGGGGACACGGGTTCGTGCCCCGGTCCGGGAAGATCCCACATGCCGCAGAGTGGCTGGGCCCGTGAGCCATGGCCGCTGAGCCTGCGCGTCCGGAGCCTGCGCTCTGCAATGGGAGAGGCCACAACAGTGAGAGGCCCGCGTACCACAAAAAAAAAAAAAAAAAAAAAAAAAGAATGGGGTCCTTAGAAAACCTGTTTGCACTATGTGTTCCTGCCTGCCTGGCCAACCTGACTGGAATTGAGGTAGCTACCTGACCCAAGCTGAGTTACCCAGATTCTTTCCTCCAAAAATTTGAAATTGGAATGTTACAAATGCCATGATCTGCTGGGCTGGGTACTTGACCACGTAATGCATCTATGGCATTGAGTCTCAACACTGGCTGCTCCATAGCCTCACCAGGGGCACTTATTAAAAATACTGATTCATCCCTGCTTATCACGGAAGGTGAATATACACATACTGTAATACCAATAAATTCTGCTCACAGGTCTATAGGATATATAGACAAATAGATCTATTGATTAGATTTATTTAGGGTCATTTCTCTAAAGAGTTTGTGACTGAGAATATAAGACCATACCCTCTCACTGAAAATTGTTCTATAGGAAGCCTGTGAAACTGAAATACATTCTATTCACTTGAGTTCCAACCATCTCTGTGTGGACAGACAGAATTTTGAATGCATTGAAGGAACTTTCACTACAATTAGACTTTATTTTCTGATTGCTTGACTCCCCCAAATGGATTTATTTATTTATTTCACATACATTTCTTGAACACATTCTATGTTTGAGGTCCTCTGCTGGGTGCTATGGGAAAAGGTGGGGCAGGGGAAGAAGGTGGATACCTAGATGGACCTGATCCTGGGGAGGCAGGTGACAAGGAATGTGACAGAGGATCAATGGTCACATTCTCAGGATATAAGAAGCCCCAGAAGCTTGTTCCAAGCAGCAATAGTGGGTTCTGCTTGTCTTGTTTTATGTATGGTATCTATTATTCTTTCCATTTTTGAAAATAATCTAGGGTTGGCTGAAGTGGCATTCAAATTATGCCCATGAAGAGGCTAGATGCAACCAGCCTCCAAGAACTGTTTCATCTGAATCTAGATAAAACCTATCAGATATTCTGCATATTACAACTCCCTTTTGAATTCCTCGCTCAGCACCAATTTTCTCAGCTGGCCTTTCTTGCCCTTTCTTTTTATTGTTTATCTACCTTTGAAAATAACAAAGAAATGGAGTGGGAAATGGAAAATCACTCTGTTGGAAAAACTCACCTTCCTAAATGTGCGTTTTCAATGCATTTAGAAATATTCTATAGAATTTTTGAGCTCTCCCGGGTATCCCCACCAACTAACGTAACTGACAAGGTTTCAAGTTGGAGAGAAAAAAATAACAGTACTATTTAACATTTATTGACTACTTCCATGCCAGACAATTCTCCTAAGAACTTAGGTGTGATATTTAATACTTGGAACAACCTTTCAATAATTCTATCTTCTCTATGTTGCAGAAAAGAAAATTGTAAATGAGTGTGCCCAAGGTCACGCAGGTCATTAGTGGTGGAAAATGGATCGGTACCCAGGCCGGTCCACTAGAATTTGAGAACTTTGCTTTTGATAGTTGCTTTATCTGTAGCCCTTCAAGCAGCACCAGACGGTTGAGGGACTCAATAGATATATGCTGAATGAATGAATGAATGAATGACTATCTGGCTTGCAGAAGTAAACCTCTAGCGGGTGGGTAGAAAGAGTCACAGAGCTAATGGATGAGGCCCCTAAACCATGGATTCTGGGCTTGAGTTCCATCTGGCACAGAGGTGTCCTCTTTCAGAAATGAGTGGTGGAACAGAAATAGTATCCCATGACCCAGAAGAACTTGCTGGGCACTAATCTTGGCTCTCCTGTTGTGTTGACTTCAGGCCCATCATCCCCATGCCTTTCTGAGCTTCAGGTGTCTTTTTTGCAAAACCAGGCCCCTAAGAATACCTCTAAGTTATCTTCCAAATCTAACAGCCTGTCATTCACAAGAATTTTACACTAGAGAAATTTATCTTCTGGATGAACCACTCCACGAACAAACCTCAAATGGTATCAAGAGGTGTGGGAAGAGAAACATTCTCATTTTCCATTCCTTATTTGGTACCACCTCCTATGTCTCCTGAGATTCCCTTCTGGGATGCCATACTTTACGGTTTTTTTTTTTTTTAATTTTCCTTTCCTTTTTCCATTTTTCAACTTTAAATTTTGAAATAACTTTTGACTTACAAAAAAAAAGTGAGAAAAATAGCACAAAGAATTCTTGAATACCCATCACCTAGTTTACCCAAATGTTATCATTTTTCATGCCACAGTGAAATGATAAAAATCAGAAAGTTAACATTAGCAAAATACTGTTATCTGATCCACAGTCCTTAAGTTCATCAGTTGTCCCAATTAATGTTCTTTTTCTGGTCCAGAATCCAGTCCAGGTCCACATGCTGCATGTAGTCGTCTTGTTTTGTCTCCCTTAATATGGAACAGATTTTCAACATCTTTGTCTTCCATGACCTCAACACATTTGAAGAGTACTGCCCAGCTATTTTTTTTTTTTTTTTTTTTTTTTTTGTGGTACGCGGGCCTCTCACTGTTGTGGCCTCTCCCGTTGCGGAGCACAGGCTCCGGACGCGCAGGCTCAGCGGCCATGGCTCACGGGCCCAGCCGCTCTGCGGCATGTGGGATCTTCCTGGACTGGGGCACGAACCCGTGTCCCCTGCATCGGCAGGCAGACTATCAACCACTGCGCCACCAGGGAAGCCCTGCCCAGCTATTTTTTAGAATGTCTCTCAATTTGGGTTTGTCTGACCTTGACTGAATTCAGGCTATGCACTTTTAGCAAGAAAACCATAGAAATGATTTTATTTCCTTCTGAGTGCATCTCATTAGGAGCTACATGGTGTCAATTTGTTGTTGCATTATCTGTGAGCTAACTTTGATTATTCTGTGTTTTTTCATGTTCTAGACTTTTTATCTGAAAAACAAAGGGTAAAAATGGAACCTGCTTCACAGGGTTGCTGTAAGGATTAAATAGGGGGAAAATAGCATATAAAGCACTTAATTCCTGGGACATAGTAGGACTTGTAGTAGTACTTCATCATCCTTTTTCTTTTAAAAGCATATCAAACAATTAGGAAATTGTTTAAATAAAAATGTGAATTGCTGATGGAGCTGGGTTTGGGGCATCTGCAGACACACATTCCGCCTTTGCATTTGCTGCTGCAGCTGTGCACCCTGAAGTCAGGAGAATTCCAGCAGGCCCAGAGGATCACGGCCCTCAATGTTTCTTTGTATGGGCAGCAAGTGTCACTTGAGCATTTGGCTATTGTACACTCAGTGGCAGGGGACGTGTCTATTCAGCCCTGGGTCTGGCCTACAAGATGTCGGGTCACCTTTTCAAAGCCATAAGATTTTAATAGAATCTGAAGTAAAGTTACTAGATATTATGGTTTTGCCTGTGTAAGGCATACAATTAATGTATAAATCTATATTTACAAGTAACATCTGCATAGTGTTTATTTAACTAACTGCACACTGATTGACATGTAGGCATTCTGCAATATTTTTCTATTAGTCTGTGAATAGGCAGTTTGATGAATTATTTATTGGGCTAACACATCCTGGTGCTTTTTTTTTTTTTGAAGAACATTCTCTATGGGAAGTCCTGGCCTTGCTTAGTCAATTAACCTTCCTCTGTCCAAATCTCCTCCCTTGAGAAATAAATCTTCAAAATCCAAAGCAACATTTTAGTGTACAGAGGAAGGGTAACACCTGCTGGAGACCTTAATCCCCTACCCTTGTAATCTCCCTGAAGTCAGAGGTAGAAACTTATTCCCAAATCAGTTGCAGGGGGTGTGTTACACAAACATTCAGTTGCTATGCTTTTCTAGAAATGAGCTAAAGTCTCTGTAGCAAGGGGAGAGAGAGGTAGCAGACCTCTCTTGCTGCCAGATTCCAGCCTCATTTCCTTGAGGATAACCAAGAGTGCTAGGGATGGGGCAGGGTGGGGCAGTTGACAGTAAGAGCTGTTAACTCAGAAGGTGTTGCTCTATTGCCCCTTTTCCCTTTGCCTTTGGCTCTCTCTGGTGCCATTTCCCCCACCGACCCCCTCCAACCCCAATGCTATGGAGGTAGTTCAAGTAAGGCATGATGGTAACCTGCACTGGGGCAGCTGAGGAGGAGGTGATGAACAGTAGGGTCAGATTCAGAGGATCCTGTGAAGTCAGAGTAGAAAGGATTTGCTAAGAGATTGGTTGAGGGGTATGAGTGGACGAAAGAGGTCAATGATAACTTCACAGTTTTGGCCTGAGCAACTAGATGGGTACCGGTGCTATTTACTGAAGTAGGGAACCCAGAGAGAGGAGATGGGGGAACTTAAGAGTTGGTTTGGGACATTTTATGTTTGAGATGTCTATTATCTAGCTAAGGAGAGATTTTGATATTCAATTTGGAATTTAGAGGAGAGTATAATGAAAAGGACTTGAGATTTTATGGGGTACATTTGGAATTACAATCATATTATAAGACTTCGACAATACATTTAACCTCTCTGAGCTCTAGTTTCCATATTTGTTGATTGTAAATTATATTACCCATATTTCCTTTGCTTATTGCTTTGTAACGAATCACCCCAAAATATAGTGGCTTAAAACAACAATTATTTATTACTTTTTAAAAAAAAATTCTGTGGGGTGGGGCACAGCTGGGTGGTTCTTCTTTGAGTTTTGCTTGAATACCTTATACAGCGGCATTCAGGGAGCTTGGCTAAGGCTAGAATAATCTACGATGACCTCTCAGGCTCCAGAGCCTCATTCCATGTGGCCTCTCATCGTTTAGTTATTTAGCCTGAGCTTTTTAGGTTACAACTAGATCTCAAGAGGACAAATCCAGTGTTTAAGCACTTGCTTATATCATGCTTGCCAGTGTCTCATTAGCCAAAGCAAGTCATATGGCCAAGCTCAGAGTCATCACAGAAAGAATACATAAGGGTATGAATACTGGGAGGTGTGGCTAATTGGGGACCATGATGTAAGCATCTACCACAGCTGATTTGACTGGGTTTTTGTGAAGATTAAATTGTCTGCCACGTGGTAGATACTCAATAAATATTAGTTGTTATTATTAAGATGTAATGACCTTCAAAATCAATCCCCATGACCATGAGGATTATTCCTATTTTACTTATAAATATACAGGGGACGAAAATTAACCTGCTTTCTTACCTCTTTATTATCATCTTCTCTAGCAGAAGTAGTTCTGTAGCTTTTTTTTTTCCTTTGTGCTCAATCGTGCTGCTTAATAGATGGTTTGTGATTATTTAAATCCAGCAAAGATGTGGTCTAATATTCTGATTTTGAAAAAGTACAAATTCTCCTATATTCTCACTAAAAATGGCTTTGAAATCAAAATTTTAAATCTGAATATTAATGATTAAGATTAATCATTAATTAATGATTAACATTAATCATTAACAAAAATCATTAATGATTCTTCCAAACATAAAAATTGTTTGTTGATTTTTGTGATTTTAACCTAAGTTCATTATAAATCCTTGTTTCCAGCTATAATTCTTCTACTATTTCTTTGCTATTTGATATTTTTTCCCCTGTATCAGTCACATCAAGGTCACTATAAATATTTCAATAGTAAATGAAAAAATCACTCATGCTTTACCAATAGCTCTTCTCAACAAGCAAACAAACAAACAAAAAACCCACAAAGCAATGCATTGTTTAGCGGGGACAATGGGATGTATAGGTGCTGTTTATTTATTGTTTTTCCCATTCTGGGCACCAGAATATTGACTGTAATAGTCATGTAAAGAATCCACCAGCCCAGATATCTCTCTACAGCAATGCCCAGAAGAGTTCTGAAACTTGGGACTTTTTAACGATGGCAAAATGATTTTTGAAAATGATTGTACTTGGACTATGAATACATACGTATACACACACATACATACACACATACACGACATGCTGTGTACAACAACAAAAAATACTATGTAGGAGAGCTTTATCACTTTGTAGGGTGAAAATACTTAGCCAGTGGCATTTGGCGTGATTTCTTTTCTTCTTACATTTTATGAGCTCTGTGGATTCTGGCCCTAAATCTCAGGCTTACTTGTACTGTGAGGCCACTTCTTGGAGGCCCTTGATACCTACGGCAGAACATTTTGGATCTATCCACTGATATTATTTGCAAGATATTATCTCCTTGCCATTCATATGAGGCTCTGTTTCCCTGCCGCTGGAGCTCTACCTGACCTTCTGCATCCTGTGTGCGTTTCTGCTTGTGTGGCCTTGGGAAAGATCATTTGTTATCTTTCCTTTGACAAGAACAATGACTTCTGTTTGAGATCCAAACGCAAAATGCCCCACCCATGGGTAGCAGCATGACTGTCACAACGTGTCCTGTGTGCCCCCCCAAACACTTCTCATCAAAGCAGCACGTGTGCTTTTGTTAAATCACAATGCTCACAGTGTTGTCTGGGTAACAATAGTAGAAGGACACACAAAAAATTAAATATAGATCAATTCAGAGTCCCAGAATTGACTTTTCCCTTCCTTACTGAATTTGTGGTACCATTTCCATAAAAACCCAGGGTTTACTTTATTCCTATGAACCAAATAACTTCCTTTCTTCACTCTATTTATAGAAGTGCATTAGGAAATTACTTTCAAATTGAAACATCATTGGCCATATGGTTTCCTTTGTTTCATTATCACACAATCCTAGTACCAATTTATGCATTTTCCTAAAGTGGAAGGACATGGATCAAAGTTTCACCTTACTATCATACAAAAATACATGAGACATGATAATCTCAGTGATGCCGTAGTAACAACTAACCCTGAATTTCAGTGATTTAATAAGATTTATTTCTCACTCATGCTACCTCCCAATGTGAGTTGGGTGGGGACCCTTGGTCAACAGGGTCACTCAAGGACCTCAACTGACAGAGGCATCATCTTGACTAATGCTTCCGTGGTTATCCAGGCAGGGAAGAGGGGATGTGGCAAGTTTTGCACTGGCCCTTAAAGTTCCTTGCGAGAAGCAACATGTCACGTCACTCATATTTCACTGGTCAAAGCGAGCCTATCTTTAAAGGGGGAGAAATGAAAACCTATCCTGTTCCCAGTGGGAGAAGGACTGGACTGTGTGTGAACAACCTCAGGGACAGCCACAGAACTTAAGAAAAAATCAACCTCACCAGAAATCAAAGAAGTCTAAAATCTCTGAAGAAACAGAGAAAGAAGAAAACACTCAGTGGTGCCAGAGTAGCAGTGATATATGGTCACTCTCTTACACTGATGACACGATAGTTCTGAAAGACTCTAGATAGATACTTTAAAATATCTATCAAAAGCCTCAAAATCTATTCATAACCTTTGGAACCAAATTATACTTTCAGAATCTAACTTTATGGGACTTCCCTGGTGGTACAGTGGTTAAGAATCCACCTGCCAATGCAGGGGACACAGGTTTGAGCCCTGGTCTGGGAAGATCTCACATGCTGCCAAGCAGCTAAGCCCATGCGCCACAACTAGTGAGCCTGCGCTCTAGAGCCCGCGAGCCACAACTGCTGAGCCCCCGTGCCACAACTACTGAAGCCCGTGCACCTAGAGCCCGTGCTCCACAAGAGAAGCCACCACAATGAGAAGCCTGCGCACAGCAATGAAGAGTAACCCCCTCTCGCCACAACTAGAGAAAGCCCTTGCGTAGCACCAAAGGCCCAAAACAGCCAAAATTAAATTTTTTTTAAAAAGGCAGTCTCTCTCTCTCTCAAAAAAAAAGAATCTAACTTTACAAGAGTAAAACATGGAAACATCTAATTGTCTAACAGAGGGGAGCTGGTCAGTAAGTCTACTATTTGAGCACACACAATAGACCATTATGTAGCCACCCAAAATTATATTTTTGAAGCGTTTTTGAAGAATTTATATTTTGAAGAATTAGATTTTTGAAGAATTTGTAAAAGGCTCAAGATATAATATTAAGTGAAAACTCTCAGGGTATAATATTTTTTTCAATCTTAACTCATTAAATAGTTAATAGTGGTTATGTCTGGTGGGTGAGATAAAGGTTTTTGTTTTCCATTTTTATACCATGCACACTTTCTAAAATAAATATGCAACTCTGAAAAAGAATAATATAGCTGAACTTAAAAAATACATAACACTTCTGTTTCATATCTTTATTGAAGTGTAACTTATATACCTTAACATTCATCCACTTGAACTGTGTAGTTATATGAGCTTTAGAAAATATATAGTCATGTAACCATCACCACAATCAAAATGTATAATACTTCCAAAGCCCCCAAAAGTTTCCTCATGTCCCTTTATGGTCTATCCCTGCTCCCCCGACCCCCAGCTCCTCAATCTATTTTCTGCTGCTGTTTAGTTTTGCTTTTGCTAGAGATTTCATATGAATGGAAGTATACAGTCTTTTATGTCTGTCTTCTTTCATTTCCTTCTGAGATGCATTCATATAGTTACATGTATCAGTAGTTCATTCCTTTTTATTCCCAAGTAATATTCTACTGCATGGAAACACAATATTTTGATTACTCATTCATCAGATAATGAACATTTGAATTGTTTCCAGGCTTTGGCTCTTATGAGTAATGCTACTATGAACATCTGCATGCAAATCTTTGTGTGTACATATACTTTTAGTTTGCTCAGGTAGATACCTAGAAGTGGATTTGCTGGTTCATATATGAAGTGTAAGTTTAATTTTTAAGAAACTACCAACCTGTTTTCTCAAGTGACTATACCATTTTGCATCCTTATGAGCAATGTAAGAGCGTTCTAGTTTCCCCACATTCTTACCAAAACTTGGTATTGTCAGTCTTTTTCATTTTAGCTACTCTAGTGGGTGAAAAATACATAGCCCTTGGACAATTCACTCACAGGCATTTAGCTGGCAGGTAGCATGGTTGTAAGCTCCACTCACACAGTAGCTGAAAGCTGCGGTTTTGAGTTTCCATAATCACAGACTCTAGTAGAATTCTAATCAAAGTAAGGTAAGTCTTCATCATCTACCAAAAGCTTCATCTGCTTGTTACTATAAACTTAGGCTGAGTAAGTGTCTTTCAATAACACAACATATGCAACTCAACTTACATAAAAACTGAGTAGAATAGATTATTTGTGCCTCTTGAAAATGTGTGATTGGGAGTAGGGGATAGGGTTGGAATTATGCTGTGAAATTTTTTCTTTTGTGTTAAAGCTAATTAAGGAACAGTCATACCACTGAATTTTTCTTTTCGTTTCTTTCTTTTTGGTTTGACAAAAAGTGTGGGCTGAGTTTATGATGATTTCTTGATAACTACCAGGACAGGAAGGAACTGCTACAATTCTTCTGGAACTCTTTGGCCTGAGATGAGCCTAGGGAAATGGGATACTTACGAAATGTGAAGGAGAAAAATTCAAGAGAAACTCTATGCGTAAGGTTCATGTTATATATGGGGAGTTGTGTTGTGCTATTGCTGACGAACATTGTGCTACAATAAAATTTTTCTAGGTTCAAATTTAGGTCCTCCATTTATCAGCTGTGTGACCTCAGATGAATCATTTCATATCTCTGGTTTTCTCACCTGTAAAACAAGTATAATAGTATCTGACCAACCTACTGCATGGCAACCTGGGATACAAACAGTGCTTGAGAACCATATTTGTACAGTGCTTTGCATTACTTGTACATAGTAGGTTTGTACTTTCATTTCATCTTTTATCTGATGTAATCACCAAATAACCCAGCAAGTTAGGAAAGAGTAGTTATTATCTCCATTTACAGATGACTAGACTGTGACTTAGGGAATTTTGAAATCACACAGTGAATTTGTTGCAAAAGAAAGACTTTGAGTTCCCCAGCCAATAAATTATTATTTGGCGTTATAATTCTATTCTTATACGTTGTGCTATAATTTTTTTTTTTCTTTTTTGCGGTACGCGGGCCTCTCACTGCTGTGGCTTCTCCCATTGTGGAGCACAGGCTCTGGACGCACAGGCTCAGCGGCCATGGCTCACGGGCCCAGCCGCTCCGTGGCATGTGAGATCTTCCCAGACCGGGGCACAAACCCATGTCCCCTGCATCGGCAGGCAGACTCTCAACCACTGTACCACCAGGGAAGCGCTATAATTCTTAATGTTAATTGAAATACAGCCACAATCCTTTATGTATTGTCTGTGGCTGCTTTTGTGCTAAAAGGCAGAGTTGAGTCATTGTAAAGAGACCATATGGCCTGCAAAGCCAGCAGTACTTACTTTGTGACCACCTAGAGGGGTGGGATAGGGAGGGTGGGAGGGAGGGAGACGCAAGAGGGAAAAGCTATGGGAACATATGTATATGTATAACTGATTCACTTTGTTATAAAGCAGAAACTAACACACCATTGTAAAGGAATTACACTCCAATAAAGATGTTAAAAAAAATGTTTGCTAATCCTTGCTTGAAGTGCTTTTTGTATATATGAACTCACTTAATCCTCCTAACAATCCTATGAGGCAGGTTGTTTTAGTGATCCCATTTTGCAGTTGAGGAAACTGAGGCATACGAAGGTCGAAGGTCGAGTAACTAGATCAAGGGCAAAGAGTGAGTAGAGGGCACGGCTCAGGGAGTCTGGATTCAAAGACAAAAATCTTAATCTCTTTTCATTATTGGCCTCTTTTACTCCTGTTGGGCTGTATTTCATTCACTCAACAAATATTTGTCGGGCAACTATTAAGTGCCAGGCACCATTCTAGGGTTTGGGGAGAGCATACTGTAAGCTCTCACTGGGCACACAGTCCAGAGAGGGAGAAAGACAATGAACAAGTAACAGATAAACCAGAAAGATTGTTTCAGAGAGTGACGAAGGCTGTGAAGAAAGTAGGCCAGAGTGACCTGGACAGGCAAGTGCAGGGAGCAGGGCAGAGAGAGAGAAGTGGCCAGAAATTGGCTGCTTATGTTGAACATATTTTGCCTTCACTCTCGCCAAGAATAAGCGAGACACTCTCTTATTCTCAGTGTCTCCAGCCCCTGGCACAGAGTAGGCTCTCAGAACCCCCGTGCGTCCATGAGAGTGGTCCTGCCTCCACCCGCCTTCTCCCTGGCCTTTGCCTGTCCCTTCCTCCGGCTTCACCTCTACATGCTCACATGGCTCCTTCTCCCACACAGAATTATGAGCCTCCAACAGTCATGATCTCTGACTCCCAAGTCCCACAGACTTAGTCCAGAGACTTGTGCAGAGATGGCCCTCAAGAATAATTTTTAAATAAAACTTACCATCAACCATCAACTTGGAGTCTTTCAAAAATAGCCGTGTGAGTTGCAACTCTAGTTAACGTTACATGTGGTCCACAGTTTTCTCTCCCTTACTGGAGGTAATGGGGAAGGAACCATGGTCCTTTGTTACAACAGGCCATGCACCAGTCCGCTCTATGCCTCTGTGAGGGGCCGGTGGCACTCCCACGATGTTGCTCCCTTTATCTGGCCCTGAGCCCTGGTGAGTTCAGCCCACTCATGGGGGTCTGGATTCCAATCTTAGGATACAGGAGGTGAGGAGGATGGAATGCCCCAAGTCCCTGTAGGTAATATCCATATAAGGGGATACCCTAGTGGCTGGTGAAAGGTCCATTACAGATTGAGACCATAAACTCACAGGATACACAGCTTTCCAGGAATGATTTAGGTCAAAATTCCACAGGTGTGCCAAACTGACCCTTTGCAAGTGTAAGCAAACCCAGAGCCCCTGTGACGTAGGATGGAAAGAATGATCAAATGCCTGACATGGACATTTCCAGGCCTGGCTTCTGGCCTGACCTTGTGTGACCTTTGCAATTGTCCCGGGCAGGCTGACTTCAGGACACCTGTCTTCTGCAGCAACTGTCAAGGCCAGCCCCACCTGGCCCCTCTCAGCTGGAAGCTGGCTCCGGCTGACACGGCCCGCTGTCACCCTGCTTATGCCCACGTTTGCCTTGATGATTTTCCTTTTGCCTCTCTCTCCTTTGCTGCTTCCTCATGATGACATGACTCCTTTGTTACCCTTGTTTACTCCTATGACTACTAATTTCACATGTCTGAAAATGTCCTGTTGCCTAAAAGTATTTTGTTCTGGATATGAAATTTTTTCCAGGAAAGGCTGGGAACAAATCCTGGAGACTAGAATAAAAAGCTATTTGTATGTGTATTAGTTTGCTAGGACAGCCATAACAAATTGCCACAAATTGGGCAGCTTAAAGCAACAGAAATGTATTCTGTCACAGTTCTGGAGGCTAGACGTCTGAAATTAAGGTTTTGGCTCTAGGCTCTAGGGGAGAATCCTTCCTTGCCTCTTCCAGCATCTGGTAGTTGCCAGCAATCCTTGGCATTCTTTGGCTTCCAGGTACATCAGTCCAATTTCTATCTCTGTGGTCACATGGACTTCTTCCCTGTGTGTGTTTCTGTGTCCAAATCTCCCCCTCCTTTCCCTTATAAAGACAACAGCCACTGGATTTAGGGCCCATCTTAATCCAGTATGACCTTGCCTGAACTTGATTACATCTGCAAAGACCCTATTTCCAAATAAAGTCACATTCTCAGGTGCCAGGGGTTAAGACTTGGATAGATCTTTTGGGGCGTGCATAATGGAACCCCATGCAGTATGTATTAGCTGTACTTAGTAATGGGAGTTCACGCTTGGCCCACAACATGCTGCCATCTGACATACGGACTGCACTTTATATCCTTTTATTTATTTATTAATTTTTTTGTGTGTGGTACGCGGGCCTTTCACTGTTGTGGGCTCTCCCGTTGCGGAGCACAGGCTCCGGACGCGCAGGCTCAGCGGCCATGGCTCACGGGCCCAGCCGCTCCGCGGCATGTGGGATTCTCCCGGACTGAGGCACGAACCCGCGTCCCCTGCATCGGCAGGCAGATTCTCAACCACTACGCCACCAGGGAAGCCCTGGACTGCACTTTAAAAGTCCACCTCCAGATGAGGAAGGGAATGGCTCTGCTGAGATGGCAGGAACCCAAAAAGCTAGAGTGGTCTCATGACACCTTCCTGCCAGCTGCAGATAAATCGAATTAGTTTGCTCCATATGTCTCCTTCTGCACATTTTAGAGAGAACTCCACCTTGCCAGAATTGGGGGCTGTCTCTTTCTCCACTTTGCCTTTCTCATCTTTTACTTATTGAGTGTCCGCCATGTCGCTGATCCTATGTAGGTACTTTCTTCCCCGAAAACTCTGAGGTACAGCCTCTTAACGCCACTTTACATGTGATAAATCTGAGGCTTAGGAAGGCTAAGCAAGTAACCTGCCCACGAAAACACAACGGGCAAGTGACACAGGTGAGCGCTGTGTTTGCCTCCAATATTCATTCATATATTCATTCGACTAATAATAATTAAGCATTACTTAAGTGTTAGACCTTAGTGATAAAGCAGGGAGCCAGACGGCCACGGTCCTGAGTTCATATTGTCGAAGTGGAACTCTACAGGATGCATAGGAATTAATGACAGCAAAGTGGGGAGAAGAACATCCCAGGATTCCTCTTAAGAGAGCTAAACTGTCTGAAACGCTGCCATTTTTAGCATGAGTGATGGGACCTATTCTGTCATGTTGGTACACCTTAAAGATCATGGGAAGAGGGGCTCCTCTGGTGGCGCAGTGGTTGAGAGTCCGCCTGCCGATGCAGGGGACACGGGTTCGGGCCCTGGTCTGGGAAGATCCCACATGCCGCGGAGCGGCTGGGCCCGTGAGCCATGGCCGCTGAGCCTGCGCGTCCGGAGCCTGTGCTCCGCAACGGGAGAGTCCACAACAGTGAGAGGCCCGCGTACCACAAAAAAAAAAAAAAAAAAAAAAAAAACATTGGAGGAGTTTATCCTTAGAGGGGAAGGACTTTGTCATTTAAGGTGGCTTAGGATTGGGCTTCCCTGGTGGCGCAGTGGTTGGGAATCTGCCTGCCAATGCAGGGGACACGGGTTCGAGCCCTGGTCTGGGAATATCCCACATGCCGCGGAGCAACTAAGCTCGTGAGCCACAACTACTGAGCCTGCGCAACTGGAGCCTGTGCTCCGCAACAAGAGAGGCCACGATGGTGACAGGCCCGCACACTGCAATGAAGAGTGGCCCCTACTCTCCGCAACTGGAGAAAGGCCTCGCACAGCAACTTAGACCCAACACAGCCAAAAATAAATAAATAAATATATTTAAAAAAAAAAAAAAAAAAGATGGCTTAGGATTTAAGTCTACTCACATCCCAGTGACCCAGCATCTACCACTCTGTTGCTAGACTTTCTGTGGTTGACTTCCCAACACTGCAGAACAGATAGGGCAAACCCCCACGTCAGTTCAAGACCTATACAAGGGACGTGTGAAGAATACTTAAAGTTCAAAAGAGAATGTGGTTGGGCTTTGAAAATAACCAATAGGCTCTACCACCAGGTTTAGTATTTATGTGCCACAATATAAGAGATTGTTACTTGCATTCATTTTATGTCCAAAATACTTCCACAGGAGAGGAAGGAGTAGCTAAAAATTAGCCTGGGCTGGCAAGCACGTTGCATGTTGTTAAGAATGTTGTGGTAGTCTCAGTAAACTTGGGCTGGCTCCTGGTTTGGCATTTGGAATGGGTCTAGTTGCCACCTTAGAGAGCACTAGGCCAAGGAGAAATGATGGGGAGACCCAGAGGGAAAGCCTCTGCTGCTCTATGGGCTTTTCTCATAGCTGCAGTACACAGCCCACTGCTGAATGATGAACACCCAGGGCCTAAAATGAGCTCCCCTAACCTCCCACATCAGTTGAGGTTTCTTCTGATGGTGTCATTTCCTACCTCAAAAACTTTCTTTAAATTTACTAATTAATTAATGGCTGCATTGGGTCGTTGCTGCTGCGTGCAGGCTTTCTCCAGTTGTGGCGAACCGGGGCCACTCTTTGCTGCGGTGCACGGGCTTCTCATTGTGGTGGGCTCTCGTGTTGCGGAGCACGGGTTCTAGAAGCACGGGGTCAGTAGTTGTGGTGCGTGGGCTCAGTAGTGGTGGCTCGTGGGCTCAGTAGTTGTGGCACACGGGCTTGGTTGCTCCACGGCATGTGGGATCTTCCCGGACCAGGGCTCAAACCCGTGTCCCCTGCATTGGCAGGTGGATTCTTAACCACTGTGCCACCAGGGAAGTCCCTCCCCACATTTTTAAATCAGCAAAGCCTAGGAATATGTGTGGCACAGAAATCTAACTTTCTTAACAAGGAGGAGCTAAAGGGAAAAACATACCACTAGGAAATGATAGGGTGCCGTTAATGACAGCAAGGTGGGTGAGACTAGGAACAGTTGTACTTTAACTTAGTCTTGTAGACAATTATTCTGTCTCCACTTGGTATGATCTGATTTGTCTTTCTAGTCTATGAGGTTATTTTCAGTGGCCCATAACAAAATGAGAAAAATAAACTAGTAAGTTTGTAAAAACAATTATTAAAATGAATTTTTAAAACTGCCTTTTAGTCTAGTATCTGGAGCTGGCCTTTCTTTAATTAAATCATTGTGATAGAGAATAGTTTTTTAATGTTCTTATTTGCCAAAATAGGAAGTTGGCAAACATATGTAAGTCCACCATTAAAAAAATTTGTTTTTACTAGTTCATAAAATCCTAAAGTATGGGAATCAAGTTTGTTAAGAGTTAAAAACAAATAAAGGCCTCTGGTTGAGGGAAGAGGAAAAAGAGAAGGAGAGGATAGATGTCCTAAACTCTTGCAAAACATTTCCAAAAGCTGTTCTTACTCTTTGCCCCGTTCCCAATCTGGAGTTCAGGACCCTATGGACTTTCAAAGGTACTCTAATGAGGATACGTTGAGCTAGTGGCAAAATTTCAAAAAGTCTAAAGAAAACAATCATTGCCCACAATTAGTCTGATAGGCTAGACAGCAAATTTCTCTGCTTGTGGCTAAAAAGGTAAAAGGTCAATATAGTAATAAGGGTTATCTCATGCTGATCAGAAACACTGGTTAATGTCTGTGGGTTCATTAAGAAAAAAACATGAAAGTTATTCATGAAAATGTTTTATTTGAAATAGTTTGACAGTTTCTTAAAAAGTTAAATATAGAGCTACCATGTGACACAGAAATTCTACTCCTAGGCACGTATATACCCAAGAGAACTGTAAAACATACAGCCATAGAAAAACTTGTATGTGAATGTTTATAATAGCCCCAAAATGGAAACAGCACAATGTCCATCAATTGACGAATGGATAAACAGAATGTGGATACCCGTGCCATGGCATATTACTTGGCAATAAAAAAAGAACAAAGTACTGATGGAGGCTGCAACATAAATGAACCTTGAAAACATGCAAAGTGAAAGAAGCCAGACAGAGAGACCACATAGTGTATGATTCCACTTATATGCAATGTCCAGAAAAGGCAAATCTACAGAGACAGAAAGCAGATTAGTGGATGCCAGAAACTGGGGAGAGAAGAATGGGGAGTCACCACTAATGGGTTTCATTGTGGTGTGATAAAAATGCTAAGGCATTAGATAGTGGTGATGGTTGCAACTTGTGAATATACTAAAAAACCACTGAACTGGACATGTTAAAAAATAGAAAAAAAAACTTTAAAAAGTTATTTTTGTTTCATGGGTAGTATTATTTAAAACATATGAGAGGGCTTCCCTGGTGGCGCAGTGGTTGAGAATCCGCCTGCCGATGCAGGAGACACGGGTTCGTGCCCTGGTCCGGGAAGATCCCACATGCCGCGGAGCAACTAAGCCCATGAGCCATGGCCGCTGGGCCTGCGCGTCCGGAGCCTGTGCTCCGCAACGGGAGAGGCCACAACAGTGAGAGGCCCGCATACAGCAAAAAAAAAATAAAAAATAAAAAAAAAAATAATAATAAAAAAAATAAAACATATGAGAGAAAAAGGGTAAACATGAATCCTTGGAGTGATGTTTGGGAAACATTTCTATACACAGATTAATCTATATTAGGAGTCACATTACTTCTTACAGTTCAGAGGTTCACTCCCCCTTCCTATGTAACACCCTTAGTGCCCAAACAGCCCTCTCTGTGCCAAACTACAAGGAGCTCCAGGAAGAAAGGAGAAAGTGGTCAAATCCCCTTTGTCTCTCTGCCTCCTGGGCCTGAGAGACACACCGCTTGTTCCCCAGAGCATTAGAGGAAACCTCATGAGTGTGAGTGCCTAACAGCTGCCTGTAGCTGCTGTGCCCTCTCCCTGGGGCTCAGACTGGTGGAGGGACCCAGCTCAGGATGCGCCTTGGGCTCTTCTCCTCTATCCACACCCATTTACTTCTACAGGACTGTGCTGCTGGATGGAGTCTGTTGGTCCCAGTTCATCAGACACGGTTACACTCAAGTTCAAACTAGGCCACAGCTGAGGCTCCCCCTGAACTTCTGTAGTATTTCCTTCCCAACTCATCTGCCCATATAAAGCATTTTGAAGCTAAGGTGAAAAAAACTGAAGTGAAATAAAGGTGAAATAAAATTGAGTGGATTTTCTCTCCATTTTTGCTCTTTGGGACCCCGGTGTCCTCTTTATTCCCTGACAAAATGGTATTTTGCCATCTTGTGAAGGAGTAAGTGCCTCCTGCTGTCAAGATTGTTGGAATTTCCTAGGGAAATGAATGGTGTCAGAACCTAGAGGGATGGAAGGAGCTTCACAAGGCGTCTGGTACAACGTCTCAGAAATTGCATCGGTCACTTACAGTACATCCTGGCTGACGTCCACCAAGCCTCAACTTGCATACATCTTGGGAAGAGGCATTCTCCTCTTTTACATTGTTATATGACTGATTGGGGGGTCCCTGCCTCTCTTCTCATTTAAAGCCCACTATTTATATAATACTCTATCACTAACAAAATCATGCTCATGTAACTTGTTTTGTTTGATTTTTACACAGTCCTGCAGGATAGGCATTGTTATCTCCACTTTACCTTGAGAAAACTGAGTTTCAAAGGTATTAAATGAGTTGCCCAAGGTTACAGAGTCAGGGTTCCAACTCTGAATTTCTTATTTCAAGCCCAGTGTTGTTTTCACACTAAACCACAGCCTTCCAGATACAGTGTTTAGAGGATGGAGATCTTATGTTTATGCTTTTTTTGTGCAGTGCCTTAATAAATGCTGTTTTAGTAAATTAAGTCATTTTCCAGAGATAATTTTACTTAGATAAAGTGTAGATAGTGGAATCATAAAGAGCAAGATTTGAACTCCACCTTGACTACCTACAAGGTGTTAGACCGTGAACAAGTAACTTAACCTTGCAAACCTTAATTCTCTCACTTATAACATGATTTGTTATAGATATTTATATTTTTATTTGCTAGTCTCCTAAGATGGTCCCTGAATGTGTCACATGGCTTACTATCTACACTTAAAACCCCTCCCTTTGAATCTGGATTGGTCCTGTGACTCACTTTCACCAATAGAATTCATGGAAGGGACTCAACGTGACCTCTGAGGCTAGGTCATAAGAAATCTTTCAGCTTCCACCTAGTTCCCTTGGGACTTCCCCTAGATGGGAAGAAAGCTGCCATATAAGAAATCCAACTACTCGGTAGCATTGACACATAGACACTACCAAATGTGAAATAGATGGCTAGTGGGAAGCAGCCACATAGCACAGGGAGATCAGCTCGGTGCTTTGTGAACACCTAGAGGGGTGGGATAGGGAGGGTGGGAGGGAGACGCAAGAGGGAGGGGATATGGCGATATATGTATATATATAGCTGATTCACTTTGTTATGCAGCAGAAACTAAAACGCCATTGTAAAGCAGTTATACTCCAATAAAGATGTTTTAAAAAAGAGAGAAATCCAACTACTCAGAAGTTGCCATGCTTGGAGAAAGCGCAAATTGGCCTGTGGAGAAGACCCAGAGAGAGAAGAGATGCCTAGCCAGCCCCCAGATGCTCCAGCTACCCCAGCTAAGGGGACAGACATGAGTCTGTCCATCATAATGGCCAGCACAACTGAGTCAGCAGATATCGCTTGCCCCAGTCACTTCCAACAGTGACTGCATGAAATCCCAAAAGACAGCCGCTCAGCTGAGCTCTGTTATCCCACAGAACCAAGAAGGATAATAAGGAATTATTGTTTCAAGTCATTGACTTTTGGGGTGGTTTGTTAAATAGCAATAAGTAGAATGCATGAAGGGGATAACCATACTTACTGTATAGAAATGGTATGAAGATTATGAGATAATGTATTTAAACGCCTACAGTAAGCAATCAGTTAACTGCAAATTGTTATTGTCATTGTTACATTTAATTCTAGGCCTCTCTGAGGTCCTTATTTAAGGTAGCTAACTCATACATATGTTCCACAGATGTACATTTTGCAGCTCTGAGAACAGAGAGTAATTTGCCCCATGGAAGGCAAATGTACATCAGCCAAAAGCCCTAAGGAGTTCTAGACTCCCTGCTCTTTGCTATATGTCTTTTTCTCTATTTTTTATATCTGGTTTTGTTGGGCTGGTTTCTGCTTCCTCCAGTTCCAGCCTGTGACTAGGATCTTATCTGCCTACTTTTGGGTATTACTTTGATCCACCAATACAAACCAATTAAGATTAATCACCATACACAGCTGTGCTAGTTGTCTATTGCATAAACTCTTTCACTCAGTCTTGCTCTCTTTCCAAAGTGGAAAAAAATTTAAAAAAAAATACTTTGGTGTTACCAAAGATATTTATTAATCAATGTACCAGAAGGTCTTGTTCTGTAGCATTTGAACACTAATGCAATCTAAGCAGGTGTGCTCCCATGCTTTTAAACTCACGCAAATATATAATCATAAATTTGCCCAAGTTTGGTCTTCCACACTTATCCAATGTGACTGAGGAGTGAAAGGGCATCAAGACTCACTAATTGATGGTGATGAGGCTGGGCCTAGATGAACTAATGGAGCATGTATCAATATTTTTTTTTTTTTTTTTTGCGGTACGCGGGCCTCTCACTGCTGTGGCCTCTCCCGTTGCGGAGCACAGGCTCCGGACGCGCAGGCTCGGCGGCCATGGCTCACGGGCCCAGTAGCTCCGCGGCACATGGGATCTTCCCGGACCGGGGCACGAACCCGCGTCCCCTGGATCGGCAGGCGGACTCTCAACCACTGCGCCACCGGGGAAGCCCAATATTTTTTTTAATCTGAAAGAATTTTGTAAGGACCCCAAATGAATCGTCATGTGACCTGGCTTTGATAATCATATCTGATACTTCTGTGGTTGTTTCTCCTTTCAAAATGTTTTCCCATTTGAGTCTCAAACCTTCCCTCGAAGAAATTAGAACTGGAATTTTCATTCTTATTTCACAGATGAGGAAACTGAGGCTCAGAGAGATTAAACAATCTCCCAGCTCACAGTCTAAGACTGTTTCCGTGACAATAAAGTAAATTCGTTAGGCCAGCAAGGAAGTTCCAACTCAATAAGAGAGAAATAGAAATTCACGAATGTCAGGATGGAGTAAGACTTTTTCTTAAGTTATTACACAGGGATTTTTATTGTGTTTTTGTACTATGGGTGTACGATTCCTTATCTACAATCTCTGGGGTTGTACCTGCTTTGATATTTAGAGTTATTTCAGATACACACACACAGAGATATTCAGGGAACACCGTTAATTAAGTATATTAATTTTTTGCAGCACAATGTGTAAATATTCATATTAAAATGAGATAAAGATTATAAATAGCTTTATTCCAGTTCATATCAATCAGATTTTACCACCAAGTGAGCCTGCTAAAGATTTGTAAACAAAACAAAAACTTGTTTTTCAGAGCTTTTTAGATTTTAGGATTGTGGAAAATGGATTGTGACATTGTGTACAGACTATGAAGATGATCACTTGCTCATGCTTTCTGCTGTCGGGAGTGTCACTCGCTGGCTGGGTGGGATGTTCTCAAGCTTTCTGCAGGAAGGCTGACTAGAACAAACAGTTTGCACCTGCTTGTCTGTCTTCTGTAGCTGGCACACTCTCAAAGGAAGGGCCTTGGCTGAGTTTGAAGTATAGTTCCGGCTTTGGGGAGACAAGCCAGTGAACTCAGCTAATAAACTCTTTTATCCAAAACCTCTCAGGGCGAGAGGAGAAAGGAAAAAGAAATTAAGATGGAATAGCAGCCAGCTTTCAACTCTATGAGAGCTGCTCATGTGATGAAGCCAGAGGCATCTCATCAAGAAAGTCCAAATTTGATGAAGCTATTTTATTCTGGAAGCCTTAGATGAGTCAGACCTGCAAGGGACCCATTATAAAGTCATCAAGATGGTTTGATAGAAGTGGGATCCATGCATTAATATTAATGGCAGTAATAATTATGATACCACTCCTCCTTTCCATCCCTGCCTATGAAACAAGGCTGGGCTCTTTCCTGCACCAGGAGGAGACACAGAACATTTTCCAAGGACACTTAAGCTTGCTGCATTTTCACAACTGGCCTTTTCAGCACACTTCCAATGGAGCAGCGCCAGTTTTGTTGTCTGATCATCCCTGAGGCCCTCATTGGTTGAACGGCACTTTGTGTCAAGGTGACACTTCTCACTGGGGTTGGGTCAGTGGGGCAGAGGTGGGGGAGTGTGTGGCCCGGGGGGTGAGCCCAGGGCTCACAGGCCCCCATGGCCCACACTCTGCCGACATCTCCTGACTCAGTGTGTATCAGGATGTCCAAGCAATTACTCAGCCAGCAGCAAAAAGGAAAACATTCACCTCTGATGAAGGAGAAAGGGAATCCATTTTGAACAAAGCTTTTTGTGTGTTGTTTTGTTTTGTTTTTTACTCTGCTCACATTTATTTACCTCATACTTCATCTGCAATGATTTTTGAAATCTAATCAATTATTTGGTATCTTCCTTGTTATAAAGAAAAAATATGAGGGTCGCTAATCTCCGCAGTGTTAGCTTCTTTTGCGGAGCGATTTGCTTATCTCTTGCTGTACCTGACTCAATTCAGTTTCTGAAAAGACTGTGTTTTGAACACTTCCTGTGTATGCAGAGCTCTGATGCCACAGATAACGGGTTTGAATTCCAGGCCTACGGCTTATGAACTGTGAGAATTTGGATGAGTTGCTTAACCATCTCGAGATGCAATTTCCTCAGTGGTAAAATGGTAATAATGTTTGAGAAGTTTGTTGTGAGACTCAAATGAGGTAATAAGAGGGCTGGTTACATAACAGAAGCTCAAGAAAGGTTTATTATAACTAGATGTTAAGGGAACATAAAGGTGAATAACACACACATACTTCTTTAGTGAAGGGAAAATATGGAATTTTAAATGGCTTGAGGATTTTTAAATGGCTTGAGGGCACAAAGAGGAGAGAAATTAATTTAAACTGTGAAATGGAGGGTGTGCATTTAATCTGGGACTGGACAGACACATAGAGTACCAATAGGCAGGGGAATGAGAGTGGGGATATTGAGGAAGTCAAAAGTTCTTCTAGGCAGAAAAAACAGTGACACAGAGGCAGGCAAGAGATGGGAAAGAGAAATTATATCATAAGACCTAGACAGTTCCAGTACTGCACAGATTGAAAATATTCTTTCCCAATAGCGTCAGATTATTCTTTTATTTGCTTAAGCTAGTGTTCTGATTTGGGCTTTGAAAAATAGTCACTCTAACATCTATTGCAGCGTTGCAAAATGTATAACAGGGGTGAGATTAGGTGGGAGAGGAGATGGGGAGTTTGTTGATTGTGCTTGGAAAGGGCCACGAATGCTACGAAAGAAAATGAGACATCCTTAAAGTGCTGACTAGCCAGCAGTCCTAATAGGCTTTTAGACTTGAGGGGCGGGGCTTTGGGAAAGTTATGCCATCATTGTGCAGGACAAGTTGGAGGGGAGAGAGGCAAGGGCAGGGCAGGGGGAGAAGGTTAATCAGGGAGTAATAGAAGCTAAGGCAGAATAAATGAAAATCATACAATTTGCCAAATACAAAACTAAGAAACATAGTTTCACAGCCAGAGAGCTACTTCAAGAAGCAGGTCAGGTGTGTGGCTGGAAGACCAGTGAGAAGCCAGGGCAGCTCTGCTCGTGGACCAGCCCTGCCACAGGGGCTTGTTCTGTCTGTTCTGGGGCCTCAGGCCCTCACCTCCAGTGACAGGGCTTGACTGTTCAACATATAGCAATACAAAAAATGAGTCACCATGTTTAGCTACTACTACGAAGGTTATCCTCAACACAAAATGCCTCCTTGTGGGAGAGGATCTCACAAGGCCAGAGCATTTGAAACACAGGGGATGCAATCCAACAAAAGTGGGTGAATGCAACCTGGCAAGTGTGGCTAGCCCCAGAGCCACCTGGCAAAGCATTTTATGTGATCAGAGAGGAATTGTAGTTAGTGTAGATGGTGGTTGTATTTCTTTATGTCTACATGTCTGTCTTACTGCTAGCCTTTTCTCCTTCTTTTCATAGAAGAGATGAGACCAGCCCAACTGTTTAATTCTATTGGTGATTTCAAAGAAAATATAGGAGACAAGTAACTGGAATATGGTTTGCAATGTGTTACAGTAAGGTGGGGACTCTGTTTGTTTTTTTGGTTTTTTGTTTTTGCGGTACGCGGGCCTCTCACTGTTGTGGCCTCTCCTGTTGCGGAGCACAGGCTCCGGACGTGCAGGCTCAGCGGCCATGGCTCATGGGCCCAGCCGCTCCGCGGCACGTGGGATCCTCCTGGACCGGGGCACGAACCTGTGTCCCCTGCATGGGCAGGTGGACTCTCAACCACCGCGCCACCCGGGAAGCCCAGTGGGAGCTCTTAAATACATTAAACAGCCTTCTGAACAACTTTAGGTATGAGAATCTCCTCACTGCACTAACCCCCTCGAATCATAACACAAAGTAGGATTTTCTACTGAACTGACCAAGCCTAGCAAAATGTTTCCAAACCCATACAGCTGGGAGCTCCCATAACTTTTTCTCTAGTAAGTTTGAATTGTCCTCTAGGGAAATAATTCTGCTTCTCTCCCCTCTGAAGTTCAGCCCTGAGTGTACAGCAGAAATTGCCTGCAGCTCCCCTGCTATGCCTAGAAGCACCCTCCAGAAAGAAATCAAATGCATTGAGAAGATCACCTATCCTCTTAAATGACAACAACAGGGATGTGAGACAAACTGAGAGGAGTTGCTCCAAGCATTTGTTACTCCCTGACTACAAGGCAACCCCTTGGCTGCTGATGGAGGGAGGCGATTGAGCTGGGGTCTCAGGGGAAAACGGTAGACTTTTCTGAATTGTTGTAGTCATGGTCATCTGTCCACCTGGGCCTTGGCAGGGGCTGCCTCAGGATTTGTCTTATAGGTCAATTCTTGAAAGCAATTGAATTTGGGAAGAAGTTTGTATAGGATGTTGAGGCATGTGCTGATACAGTTTGCAAACAGAGAGGCTCTAACTTTGGCATAGGACATGCCTACCTGAGAATTCAGTTTCTCTTAAATTCTACCTCTCTTACAATTAATTATTATGCCTGGCATTTAGCTCCTGCTACCCTCTGGAGAAAGAAATAAGGGTCTCTTTATACGCTGTCCAGGGCTCCCTTTGGCAATCACCCTTTGCTTCATTTATTTTATTTTTTTTAATATTTATTTATTTATTTAGGCTGCGCCAGGTCTTAGTTGCAGCATGTGAACTCTTAGCTGTGGCACGCATGCGGTATCTAGTTCCCCAACCAGGGATCGAACCCGGGCCCCCTGCATTGGGAACACAGAGTCTTACCCACTGGACTACCAGGGAAGTCCCCTCACCCTTTGCTTTAGATTGACCACTCAATTCCACAGTCTTTAAAGTTATTTCTCCTCATACTTTTCAAATGTCAGAGACATTTTACAGGCTAGCGTGTACCCTTCTCCTTGTATGCCATCCCCATTTTCTACAGGTGAAAGCTTTAACAATTGCTTTGTTACAGCATTCCAAGAACTATGAATACCTACCACTAGTGATGAGGTCATTTTCATCTGGCTGGTGAGTAAACCAATTCCAGGATTCCATCATTAGAGCTTGATTCCCAGAACCACTCAAATATATCAAGTTGGCTAATTGTGTGCTTCAGGCCTTCTATGTACTTACTGATTTTTGCCAACTTGTTCTATCAGTTCCCAAGGGAGGCAGACTGAAATTTCCAAATTTAATTGAGTATTTGTCTATTCCTTTTTTCAGTTCTTTTAGGTTTTGTTTCAAGTATTTTGGAGCTCTATTATTAGGTACATTCAAGTTAAGGATCGTTATGACCTTAACTTAAACCAAAGTCTTTGGTTTAGGGCTAATTTAGCCCCTTTAAGAAAGAAAAATGCTATATCTAATGCCCTGTGTATTATGCAGTCTTTCTACTCTGGTTGATAAAAAAAAGTGAACGTTTCCCAACCCTGTATGAACTCCAAGAATTGTTCAGCTTTCTTCTTTCTTGTTTTTTCTTTTTCCAGACTCATGGTTTTCACTCCACATATGCACAGGTCAGTATTCAGCCAAAGATTTCAAGGGGCCTATCAGCAGAGCTCCAGAGCTCTCTCTGCATTTTCCTCATTTCCAGTACTCTGTTCCAGTGATTCCATTGCCCTGGCTTCCCTGAAATCTAATGTCCATCTCCTCATCTGAATGGGACTGCTCCTCTCTGTTTGGGTTTCCCTTTTCCTGCCCTTTAGTCTGGAAACTGCCTCCAGGCAATAACTGGGGTAATCACAGGGAGGGCTCCTGTCTGTGTTTCCTTTCTCTTAGCCATTACAGTCTTACTTTGCCTGTCCAAAATCTGCAAACAGTTGTTTCATATATTTTGTCTGGTTTTCTAGTTGTGTATGTCAAGGGGGCAATTCCTTTCGCAGTTATAATTAATGGGTAGAATCAGAAAACTACTTAACATTTTTTAGGCATTTTCTACCACTTCTCATCAAAGTGATTTTTTTTTTTACTATCCTCAGCATAACTTTCAAAATAACTATATGAGGCAAGTGTGATGTGTGTGTGTGTGTGTGTTCGTGTGTGTGTATAAATGTGAGTATGAGACTGTGTCTAATTATCCTCACTATTCATAATCTGTTAGATCCTAAATTCAAATGGAGACATTCTTGACAGAGAGTTTGGATAATAAGGGATACCTTGATATCTGGATCAATTTGGTTCTTAACTTTTAGCTGGTGAGTAGCAGGATTGGGAGGAGAGAGTATTCTCAGTCAGGGTCCTATTCAGAAATAGATGGTACATTTAAAAGGTTTAATCTATAAAATTAAAAAAATAAAAATGCATGTATCCTATCTCTAGCAGGAGAAAAGAAAGACACTTTAGAGTTCTGTGGACAAGTTTAAGGGAACCAACAAGAACCCAAGGACTAGCACCAGTGGTTAACATCCCTAGACTTAAAGAAACAAGGAGAAGAAATGGTGTTCCCAGGGCCTCCATGACAATTGGAGTCCTGGAAGAGGGGCCACACGACAGGCTCTGTGGCTATAGAGGGGTTCAGCCACTGCTGAGGTTGTGAATAGATTCTGGAGGAACAGATAGTGGGGGAGGTCTTGGCTGAGGTTCTCTAGAAGCAGACCCTGGAGGACATGAACTCCCAGACACTCCCAGCTCTCTACCTGTACCGGATGAAGTAGATCTGGTGGCCCAAAGGTGGTTTTCTGAAGAAAGTTATAGCTGTCAGCCAACAGAAGCAAAGCACAGAGAAACAGAAATGGACACAGAGAAACAGGCATCTAGGCACAGCACCAACCGTGTCCACCACAGGGGAGGAGGGAAATAAATACCCCAACCACACTCGCCATTGATCTCCCATTGACCATACCCACCTAGAAGCTAGAGGGTAAGGGATCCCTTGTGATGCAGGCCTTAGGCATAGAGTAGGCACTGGAGGGTGGAAACCTGATCTGGAGAGCAAAAGGAGAATTACTAGGACAGGAGGGATTTATACATATTCATTTCGTTCTTGAGTTCAAATAGTGATAGGATAGCAAGAGATAACTATATGTGGGTGTGTGTCTATGTATATAGTTAACATTTACTGTACTAGTAACCATAATATAACAATATGGATTATGCCACTAATGTTATTTCTGTTTCTCTGGGTCTAATTCCCCATCTATAAAATGTGAAAAATAACAAGGTGTGTTTCTTATCTCTAGCAGGAAATAATTGTGACAAATAACATGCCAAGTGATTGAGATGAAAAGAACTGCTTCTGAATTTTGCTTGACACTTGAAAACATCCCATTCTTTTTTGTGTGTGTTCAAGTTCCAGGTATTAATGAAATGGAAATTAAAAGGTATCCTCATAGTATCTTTAAGGAGTTTACATTCTAAAAAGGCATTGATGCATGTGATCTTGAAAAGTCCTAAATAAAATAATTGTTGCCTGCTTTTTGGAGCATTTTGCAAGTATTTAATTTCCTCTCTTATATTTGACACTAGCTCTGTGACAAAACAAAACTACTGGTAAAAGCCAAGATTCCAAAGGCCTGTAATGAGCAATACGTTTGCACTGGGAGGAGATGAGCCAGTAATCAAGTTTTGGGTCATGTAATGATCATATCTATGGCACTGGAGTGCAAAGGTTATGTACTGTAAACTCCAGGGGACACCATTCTCAGTATTGATATAACTTGCCCAAGCTTCCTTGTAAGCCCACTAATGGTATATCTAAAATCTGGACCCTTTATAAATGGGTTTCCCTACATGTGCTCATTTAGGCTTATATAGGTGCAATGCAATGTTGTACTTGACAGGATCCTTTTTGTTTGTTTGTTTCTTTGGTGCCAGTAACTGAAAACATAACTCAAATTAGCTTAGGCATACATGGGGATCTGTTGGCTCTGTAAATATACTGGAAATGGCAGAGGAGCTGCTAGGGCTTGGGTGTGTTTAGACCTGGATTTTTTTCTCCATCTATTCCTTCTGCTTCAGTCTTTACATTGGTTTCGTTCTCTCTGACAGGCTTTCTCCTATCACAGGGAAGCATAGCCTGGCTCCCATCTCTCTGTTTTATCACTACTGAGGGGGGCTAAAGCTCACCTTCTCTGGTGCCAAGTAAAAGAAAATCCCAGAGAGAGGCTCCACTGACCTGACTTGAGTCAGGTGTCCATCCCCTCACCAAACGACCATGGCCAAGGAGACAGGCTACTCTGATTGGGCCTTTTGGGGTCATGTGTTTATCAGTGGGGTCAGGAGTGGGTGCTGTAAGAAAAGAACAACTCCCTTTGAACCTTAAGCTTAGAGTCAGAGAGAGGAATAAAGAAGAGGCTGATGTTCAGGTAGACATGCTGCAACTTGGATGTGACGATCTTCATTTTAAAGATGAGGTAGCCAAGTCTCAGAGAGTTCAAGCGACTCATTGAAGGCTACAGAGGTAATAAGTGGCAAAGCTGTGACTGACAAGAGGCAATATATTATAGAGATTAAGAGGTCAGACCCTAGAACCAGATAGATCCGAGCCCAGATCCCAGCTCTGCTACTTACCAGTGTTGTTTGGGATGAATTACTTTACTTCTCTGCCTCTTACTTCTCAGCTTAAATATGGGCATAATTATAGTACTGCCTTCATTAAGGTAATGGTGAGGATTAAATGAGATAATACATGCAAAGTGCTTAGCACAGTGCTAAGCATAATGTAATCACTGCTTAAATATTTGTCATTATTGGTTAGAATTTGAACCTAAGTATGTCTGTTTCAAAGCAGCACCTGTGTGGTTTGTGAGTCTCAGGGGAATCACTGCGATTGCTTTATGTTCTCAGGCCTGATGACTTTGGAATTTTTATAAGTGTTCCACAAACAAATGAAGTAATGAAGCCAGTCTTCATCACCACTGAGCAGGAAGACCACTACCAGTTACTAAATGGGCTTGAGCGATGGACTGGAAATACAAAGCAAGCCTCAGAAATCAGGGATTCCAGCCAGGTCCCACTACCAGAGGACAGTCTGTCCATTTACCCGAAGAACTAATATAGCCTCCCAACTCAGAGAGCTAACATCATCCGTGCTCCCAAACTGGACTCAGGCAACCATGGCCTGCCTGTCACTCACTTACTCACTCATTCATTCATCAAATGTTTATTGAGCATTTACTATGTGTAGACCCTGAGCTCTGCATGGTGTTTGATATTTATACATCAAAAGAGTCTCTCTCCTAGTTGGAAAGTCAAAAGGACATTGAGTTCTTAGACCGAGGAGCAGTCGTAGGAGGAAACCGAAACATATATATTATCTGACAAGATTCTCCTTGAAACCAAGCTTGAGGAAATTTGAAAAAGTTTCCCAAGAGTAAGAAATTATAAATGGAAATTAAGTGTGGTATCCATTGTTACTAACTCATGGTATATAAAAATATCAATGATATTCTCATCAAAGCACAAAATGTACCTTTTCACATTGAGCCAAAACTCCCATGAGCAAATTACAAACAGAATATTTCTGGCAAAGCAGATGTTACTAAAAGGACTCGTGTGAAAGATGCCTCAGCTTGATAACCTGTGGAGAATACCCATTATTCTTAATCACAGTTTACTGATAGGTATTCATTAATTATAATAATATTTTGTAGATCCATGTTTCCTTTCATCCCTAATTCTCAAAGTGCTTTACAACTAGTAATTAATTTATCCAACATCTTAGGGACAAATTTAGAGTTAACTTCCAGCCCTGATGCTCAGAACACCTTACTCAAAAGGTTTAGACCCAGACCGTCCTTTTGTTGCCTAAAGCCTTGGAATGAGGAGAAACCAGTTCTCAAATTGTACCCAGAGGGGAAAAGAAGGAAACCCAACAGGAGGAAACACTTCATATGCTGTCAAAGGAAGAAGTTCCCAGTGTGGGAAAGCCGTAACTGATGGTGGCATTTGCAGCTGGTGTGACCTCTTGGGTAAACCAGAATGTGGAGTTACAGGAAAAAGTTCCCTGAGTCTCACTAAAGTGCCTGATATCAGCTTTCATAAGAGGAGAGAAGTACACTGTTCAATGATCCAACTCCACCCAAGGTGCAAGCTAAGAAGTGGTGTGGTAAGGTGGGGAGAGCCCTGGCACAGAGTCCAGGGACGGGGCTGCCAGCACTGGCTCCACCACGCATGGCTGTGTGACCTGGAGTGAGTCACTTCACCTCTCTGAGCCTTTTTTTCTTCATCCACAAAATTAGTTTGGATTAGTTTGGAGCCATATGTCACAAATGAGCAGCCTGAGTGACAATGCTGGCTAGTAGCCCTGTTTTATTTGGCCCACACTGTGTTTTTAAAATGCCTGTATTTCCGGTTTAACTCAGCCCCGACCTTTCCTTCTGACCTTATACCCAGTGTTCCTGACTCATGTTTGTCACTTTCCTGACCTCTGGAGGCGTTTGAGGTGGCAATCCCCAGGTGAGATTGTCTCTGATGCTGCTTCCAACCCTGATAACCAGAGGCCAGGTCGTAGGAGATTACTAAGCTTCAGCAGTCGGGTAGGAGAAGAATTACAGAACTCTGAAGCTTTGGAGTGCTTTTCCAGACTCTTCCGTTTGTGAGCTGATGATATAATCTCCTAGGCCTCTTCCTATAGATCCCTGACAGCTACTCTCTCCATGGCAGTCACAGAATTAGCCTTTTCTGTCTCTTGTACACAGTAAGTGATAGCACACAGCTTAGGTCTCTCATTTATTTTCTAATTCCCTCTCCTTGACTCTTAAAGGCCAGCTAGGGGAAGTCACCCACAGGGCAAAGAAGCTCTTGTCAAGAGCAAGGCTTGAATCGATGATAGAGGAAAGAGAGGTGGGAAAGAAAAGGTAAATGCTGTGGGAGGATTTTTCCCCCAAAATTTAAGTTAGAGAGGGGTCTTAAAGGCAGGCTATTCGTTTCTAGGACTATCTTTTGTAGATCCCCAAACTTCTAGCTCTTACTGCGTGCTTTCCTAGTTGAGTAGCTTTCATTGAGCTCCTTGGGGGGCTCCCTATCTGCAGGGGAATTTGTTCATGCTGACCCCAGGGCACGCAGCTGCGGTGAGCCTCCGGGACACAGGCTGTCTGTACAATGCAACCCTGTATCGTAGAAACTTCCCCACACACGTTCGCACACAGGAGTTTCTGTCATTAACACAGTGCTGGTCATGGGGTGGAATGCACGAAGGGTGGAAAACAGCTTCTTTCTCAAAAGCATTCTTTTTATGAGCTTGGCCCCCCTGACAACTTGGAATTTTCTTTTGTAGCTGAAAAAATATATTTCTCTTAAACAGGACCCAGGCAGTTGTGTAACCTTAAAGATCTGTTGGCCAAACAGCTAAGTGAGACAAGAGTCAAAAAGGACCCAGCTGCAGATTAAAATCAAGCTGATTCTATGAGCCACATAATAATTGTGGCTTAGCATTCAACCTTCCTTTCTTAAATGGTTAATTTTCTTCCTGATCATAAAAGTCAAGCATACTCACTGTTGAAAACAAAGGGAGTGAATAATCACCCCTAACTTCACTACCCAAAGGTTTCGTTTTAGCATATTTTCTAGAGACTTTTTGCTGTGCACTGTAATATCTTTTTTTACATTGAGGTATAACTGACATTTAACATTATACTAGTTTCAGGCGTACAACATAATGATTCAATATTTGTATGTATTGTGAAATGATCACCACCAAAAGTCTAGTTAATATTCGTCACCATACGTAGTTACAAAAATTTTTTTCTTGTGATGAGGACTTTCAATATCTACTCTTTAGCAACTTTCAAATACGCACTACAGTATTGTTAACTATCGTCACCACGCTGTACTACATCCCCATGACTTAATTATTTTATGACTGGAAGTTTGTACCTTTTGACCCCCTTCAATCATTTTGCCCACTCTCCACCTCTGGCAACCACCAATCTGTTCTATCCATGAGCTTGGTTTTTTGCTGGTGGTGGTGGGTTTTGTTCTGTTTTGTTTGTTTGTTTGTTTTAGATTCCATGTATAAGTGAGATGATATAGTATTTGTTTTTCTCTGTCTGACTTTTTCACTTAGCATAATGTCTTCAAGGATCATCCATGTTGTTTCAAAAGGCAAGATTTCATTCTCTTTTGGCTTAATAGTATTCCTTGTATACATGTACCACATCTTCTTTATCCATTCATCATTAAGAGGCATCCATATCTTGGCTATTGAAAACATGCTGCAATGAACATTGGGTGCCTATATCTTTTCTGTTATTTTTCTTTTAAACCCATTTTATTAAGGCAAGTTGCAGCTATTAGGTATGCTTACGCGTATCTGTCACATTATAAATTTATTTATTTATTTATTTTTGGCTGTGTTGGGTCTTCGTTGCTGCGCACGGGCTTTCCCTAGTTGAGCTGAGCGGGGGCTACTCTTTGTTGTGGCGCAGGCTTCTCATCGCAGTGGCTTCTCTTGTTGCGGAGCACGGGCTCTAGGCGTGTGGGCTTCAGTAGTTGTGGCACACGGGCTTCAGTAGCTGTGGCTCACGGCCTCTAGAGCGCAGGCTCAGTAGTTGTGACGCACGGGCTTAGTTGCTCCGCAGCAGGTGGGATAGTCCCAGACCACGGCTCAGGCCCATGTCCCCTGCACTGGCAGATGGATTCTCAACCAGTGCACCACTAGGGAAGCCCCATATATCTTTTCAAATTAGTGTTTGCATTTTCTTTGGATAAATATCCAGAAGTGGAATTGCTAAGTCATATGGCAGTTCTCTTTTTAATTTTTTGAGGAACCTCCACATTGTTTTCCATAGTGGCTGCACCAGTTTACCTTCCTCCCAACAATGCACAAGGGTTCCCTTTTCCCAACATCCTTGCCAACATTTATTATTAGTTGTCTTTTTGATAATAGCCATTCTGATAGGTGTGCGGTGATAGCTCATTGAAGTTTTGATTTGTATTTCCCTGATGATTAGTGATGTTGAGCATCTTCTTATATACTTGTTGGTCATCTGTATGTCTTCTTAGGAGAAATCTATTCAGATCCTCTGTCCATTTTAAAATCAGGTTGTTTTTTGCAATTCATGAGTTCTTTATATATTTTGGATATTAACCCCTTATCAGATATATGACTTGCAAATATTTTCCCCCATTCAGTAGGTTGCCATTTCATTCTGTTGATGGTTTCCTTTGCTGTGCAGAAGCTTTTAGGAATATCTTTTTTAAAGTAGTTGAGATCATACTAGTCTCATCTCTTAAAGTCACATTTTTCTTTCAGGATATTATGAAGTCTCTCTCAGGGAGGATAGAAGGCTTATGTCATTTAAATTATTTGTAATAAGATTTTCAGAGGTTTAGGAGAGATGGGAACATTTGTCCAGGACCACAGAGTTTTAGCCATCAGGAGAGGAGATTCAATACTTCTTAAAAAATGCCATGGTTATAGTTTTATTGGACTTAAGCTGTGGAACCAAAGTCTCAAATTCTTACCCACATACATCTTAGATATGACTTCAAGCCCTCTGTTCAGATTCACTGTTAATAAAAATACTTGCAAAAATAACTCTATATTTTATTCCTATTATTATTTCCTTACAAACCTCGGAGATTTGACTTAGAACCTCTAGATTTTCAAGCAACCTTGGGGGCAGTCCCAGTGTATCCCAAGGATTTTGCCCTGGGACTATAAACAAGTAGTCTTTATTGGGGGAAGTATACAGAAAGAAAGGAGGAGCTAATAAGTGTTTTGGTGTTAAAAATGTTTAACTTTATGTTAAATGATGATGTGTTCAGCCTCAAGCTTTAAACAGATTGCATAGCAGTCTAGAGAACATGAGCTTCAGCAAGAGAACCAGTACCCCATAAACACATTTCCCTTGGTATATCCATCTGTGCAGTGAAGAAACTGCAAGATGAAGAGTAGCTGAGGAATTACCCAAGGTGGAGGAGAAGCATCGCGAGGAATCACAGGTCTTGCTTTGCTCTAGCCTGGCCAATCCTAGATTCAGGACGTGGAGAGCCCTGATGCTGCCACCCAAGGCAGTTCTCAAGGGTGCAATGTGCTCAGGGCTCTTTGCCCCTGATTAAAATGTGCACCAGGGCCACACTGATGATGGCCTTTCCATGTGGTAGTTAATGCAGACATGAACATGGTTGACCCGTTTAGCACATTAAGGTGGAAACAGGAGGCGGGAAAAGGAAATGAAAGGAGCAGGAAGCACAATTGAGGTGCACTTTCCCAAACAGCCTAGGTAAATAGCATCTTTCAAAATTCTAGCACTTAATCTATTCAGACCTTGGAAAACAAGCAATTTGTCTAAAACTGGGTGTTTACTAACTGGGCATAGTACTTACTTAGGGGGCATTAATGCTTAAGAGCTTTGCTGAAATCTGTACAGAACTCACTCTGCACAAAAAGGAGAGGGCTGAGAGAAAGTAAGGGACCTCTTGGCAGCTCCTCAGATGCACCCCCCATTCCTCAGAGTGGGGGCCACTGCTGTTCCTGCCCTGTGCTTTCAGTTGCCAAATCTGATTGAGTCAGAAAGCCCACCTGCCAGACTCTGGAGACTTTCCTGCTGCCTGGCTGGTGGTTCCTTTGGTGTCAGCCATGGCTGGAATGGGATGGAGCCAGGGTCTCGCCTGCCTCAGCGGTTGAGCTTTGGCAAAGTGCCAGCAGCCCCTGCTCATTTGCCCCATATTGCTAAGATCAGAGCACTGTGCTGTATCTCTGAACCCCTACAGGTACTAATCCAGAGGTCCTCTTGCAAACTTCTTTCCACCAGGGACTTATTTGTTTAGAAAACGGAAATATTTTTTAAAATATTTATTTATTTCTTTATTTTGGCTGCACCAGGTCTTAGTTGTGGCACGCAGGAGCTTTAGTTGCGGCACGTGGAATTGTTAGTTGTAGCATGTGGAATTTTTAGTTGTGGCATGTGGACTTCTTAGTTGTGGCATGTGGACTCTTAGTGGCAGCACACACTTGGGACCTAGTTCACTGACCAGGGATCAAACTCGGGTCCCCTGCATTGGGAGCGTGGAGTCTTACCCACTGGACCACCAGGGAAGTCCCAGAAAATTGAAAATATTTTTGCTTCTCTTATCACCAAAGCAAAATCTGTTCATTGTAAAAACTTAGGAAGATAAAGAAAAACCCGTCCAGTTACTAGAGATAACTACTGTTAATACTTAATATCTGTCCTTTTTACACATATTTGTGTGTGAGTATACATGTTACAAGGTTCATTACTTTATAACCTGTATTTTATGTTTAACATATGGTGATCACCTTTCCATGTCATTAAACATTCATTCCTCTACAAGAGTGGTTTTTGACACTGCCAGAAGACTGCCTCACAGTGACACCAACTCCAATGCGGTCAGCCCACCTAGGAATTCATCTTGAGATACAGGGGGCACTACTGAGCATTCTGCTAAAAACAAGTGTCCAGGCACTCAAGACATTCACAGAATAGACTCTCACCAATAGACACAAAATGAAGATAGGGCCTAGGAAGTTTGCCTGCTTCTTAGAAGAATCTTCACGCAGAAGACAAAGCAAGAACGGTGGAGAATCTCCCAGAGGCTCTTCTCTCAAAGCCACCACACACGATAGAAAAGTCCCAGGGCTGAGAGGTCAGCCAAAAAGAGCTGCTCGTGGCTGGGGAGCCATCCTGCTTAGTGAGGTGGAAGCAGAAGCGGCCACTTGCCTTAAAGTGGAGCCATGACCGCCAGGCACGACTCCGTGATGTTGTGTCATTTCCTAACTCTTCTTTCTGCCCAAGTGCAGGTTGGAGAGAAAAGGCCCACTGCCTTCTTGAAGTGACGCTAGAAGGATGACAAAGTCTTTTCCAAGAAAAGACAACTGTTGAGTCAGAGAGAAGATGCAAGTCAAGTACCACACAGAACTAGAAGCCCAGAGCTGTTGAACGGAGGGATTGCATCTCTAATGCTTGGATTTTCAGGAAAACTTAAAACCCATCAAAATCATGACTGTCCTTAAAGAACACTAGAGGCTTCTGCTTCTTCACAGCCACAGGCCCTCCCACTGAACCGTAAAGCCAGGGACCCAGAGTTATGTTTTCTGCTGTGGGTTTTGTTCAGTGCTTAACACACTGTTGCTGGTGCCCCAGGGCTGAGGGCCTGGAAAATTGCCCTTGGTCACCTCTTTCAGCCCACGTAGAGGAAGGTTTTCAATGAGTGGTGTCGTCAAGATGGAGCAGAGTATTGCACAACCCACATAACTAATTTTGTCTGAGCAGAAAGTCTCTTTCCCAACTTTCGAATGAAGCCAGGCCAGCAACTCTGGCTGGGAACTTTCGAGGTTCCAGCAATTGCTTCCTTGAGAATCATTTCTGCTTTATTCTTACTTTGCTTAGCAGGAGAACCTGCTGGGGCTTGGCTGTCCATTATGCAGCTCAAGGTGAAGGTTAGCAACAAAATTGTCATTTCATTCTCCTATATTGTTACTCAAGCCACAGATATTATGGGAACAATCTGTTTCTACCCACACTGTCATCCTGAAAGCTTTGTGACATAATCTATTCTTTCTAACTGGTCCAGTTTTGAGAGGAGTTAAAATGGACACTGTTAGAAAACAGCAATAATAATATCATTGATTTTGACAGGTATATTTAGAATAAAGGATGAAAAATCTTTCAGTTTTATTTATGTGGATCCAACATTCACTCATTCACTCATTCATCCGTTCAACAACCATGTATTAAGCTCTGTCACTGTGCTGGTTGCTGTAGGAACTGCAAAGATGAAAAAAGGCACAACTCCGTCCTCTTACTACCTAGGAGGGAAATAAAATATGCTCATAAGGAGGCATACAGCATAATTTAATCAGCGCCATAAGAGAAGTAAAGATAAATTCTATGAGTTCAAGAAAAGGAAGGAAGATTTTGTAATGTATAGAAATACTGAATCACTATGTTGTGCACCTGGAATTAACACAGTGTTGTAGGTCAGTTATACTTCAATTTAAAAAATTTTAAAATGCAAAAAGACAAAATTCTAACCTAATTCTATAGGAAATTAAATAAATTACTTCAAATTTTTTTTAAGAATAGAAAGTAGTTAGAAGGATGAAGCAAAACTTCATGGAGGAGATGACATTTGCGCTAACCCTTAACAGCTATGTGGGGATGAGTGGGAAGCAATTCCAGACTGAGGGAATAACGTAAGCAAAGGCACAGAGGGGAGGAAGTATGAATCTGTATCAAACAGTGAGTCGTTTTGCACAACTTGGGTTTAGGATGCATAAAGGGAAGGACAAGTAGGAAAGAAGATCAAAAAGAAAAGTCTGATGCCTATTTTGGAGGATCTTGAATATCAAGTTAAGGAATTTGGATTTTATTCCAGTAGCCACATGACATCTTCATAGCAGAGAGATAATGCAGTATCAGAGGGTGACATGGTCTAGAAGTAAGTGAGGGATGAGAGGGGAGATTCCTGGGAGGCACTGCCATGGTGCAGGCAGGAGTTAACCGGGCCTGAACTAGGACAAAGCAGACAAACTAGGAGGCGGGGCCAGCATTCACAGAGCTTAGCAGCTGACTGGATGTGGGGTACAGTCAAGGACGTATGCTCATCACATTCTCTAGGTCAGTGGTTCTCAAGCTATAGCACGTCAGAATCACCTAGAGGGCTTGTTAAAATACAGATTGTGGGCCCCACCCTTGGAATTTCTGATTCAAACCTGGAGTGGGGTCCCAGAAACTGCCCTCCTATAAGTTGGAGCACAAAGCACACTAATTTAGGGCTCAGGCATTCTGTTTTTCTTTGAAAGTATACAGGTTCTAATCTTATGGGGAGGCAACATTATGATGTAACGTTAGAATCAACAGCCCTGAGTTCAAATCCTGACTGCCCCTTCTGCCAATGACGTCACCTCTTGAAGTCTTGGTTAAAATTAGATTAACAATGCACAGTGCACAGTGCTGTGAGGAATAAATGTGGAAACCTACAGAAAGCACTTGGTACCATGCCCGGCACACTGTGGGGCTTCCTGAATTTTGGTTTCCCCTACCCCAACCCTTCAGATGTGAGTGAAGGGGGTACAGCCCATGGTGAAAGCCTTATAAGTGCCTCTTGATCAAACAGCCCCCCGGAGACACCTGAGGTCCCATAGTAACCCAGTCACATCTTTGGATTAAGCCTCACTGTAGCTCTCTTTACAACTGCCAGTGTGTTGAATCCCTGAAGGATATGGGAAAATTCATTTGTCAGGTACTTTCTGCCTGCTGGGAAGGCACTGGGATACGGGATCTGAAATGGGATATGGACACAGAGGGAGGAGTTTCTGGAACAAAGCAGTTTTGTCTTTGGAATTTCATCAGGCCAGGTGGCCGTGACCAGGGCAATGTCACTGAGGGCTTTTGGAAACTTTGATCCTGCTGGTGAGGCTGTGTGAACTTTAGAAGATGTTCAGAGTGCCCGCGGTGAAAAAATGAGCCGGTAAGCACTTTTTCCCCCCTTTAACCAGATAAATCTGATGTCATAACATCCCCAGACAGGCAAGCAGAATGCAGACTTGGCAGTGAATCACAGAGGGAAGAGTGTCTGAGACTGAGCCTGTGTCATGGGAACTCGATGACAAACAAGGCCCTGAGGCCCCACCCCCTTCCTGGGAGAAAGGGTTGGGAAACAGCAACCTCACCATTTCAAGGAGATGAAGTGGGGACGGAGCCGGGAGGGAGACTGGAGGAGAGCAGAGGGTCACACAGATGGTTCTCCTGGTCTGGCTAATCAAACCAAGTGCACCAGGTCATAGGTTAGTTGGAAGGTTAGGACCTTACTCAAACATTTAGCGGGGATGTGGGGAGAGGGAGGGGAAGGGGTTGCATTAAATGACTTCCATGATCCCCACCCAACTTGCTATTTGATGATTGGGTGATAGGAGTTAACAAGCCCAACATTGATCAAGCTGCCACTTGATGGAGATTCCATTGATTTAGTCATGAAGGTAAGCATCAATCATTCAGGTCCACCAGGTCCCTGGCTGTGAACTGGCACTCTTCATTTTTTAAAAGTTTACTTACTTTCCCTAAATTAGATCCAGGACAGATACAAAGGAGTACTATGCAACTAAAATAAATGCCTTTGCAGAAGACTATGTAATGACAAGGAAAGGAAATGCAGGTCATAAAAACAGTATAACCCTACTATTATTTTTAAAATAGAATGAAAAAAAGACTGGAAAGATGTCTCAGAGGTTAACTCTGAGTGGTCAAACTGTAGATAATTTTTTCCTTTTGTCTTATCTGAGTTTTCAAAATTATTTACAAATAAGCATGTATTACCTTTGAAGTAGGAAAAGACAAAATAATTTAATTTTAAAATGTTCATTCTAGAAAATACTTTCACTAAATATGAGTATAAAGTATATATGATTTTGTTACCTGCATTTAAGTATTTTCCACGTTGTTAAAAATTTCCTAATAATTATTATTAATAGCTGCATGGTATTTCATCATATAAATATACCATACTTTTTTGTCTCAGTCCACAATTGTTGGTTATTTATATTGTTTATAACTTTTTATTATTACAAATAATGCTGCAATCTATCTTTTTAGCTCATTTAATTTTCCCATAAATTTTATCTTACCCCAAATTGCCTTCACAAGATTAAATTTCCATATATTCACACACCCACATAAACATATTCTTCTTTCTCACTATGTACCAATAAACCCAGTGTTTTTGTTTTTATAGGGGCCCTCTCTCACACTAAGACTTTCTTGTAAGAGTGCTAGGCATTTGAATTCTCATGACAATTGTCAGTCACAGACTGGCGTCTCAGAGGTCATTCAGTCCTGTGTCCATGTACACAGAGGAAGCTGAGGCCCAGAGAGGGGAAATGACTGGCCAGTGAAATGACTGGCCCAAAGGCACATGGCAAATTAGTGACCAAACTGGAAAAGCAAATTCATGAATATTTTTCAAGGACTAGGAACTTTGGAGGGTCATCAAACACTAAACAATGTTAGGGAAGAAGACAGAAAGAGAGAATGAAAAAAGACTTACTGGTAAGAGGGAGAAAGGAGAGAGGGAAAGAAGTTGGATTGGCGGGGGGTGGGGGGGGATAAAGAAAACTGAGACCAAGGACAAAAATGTAAAAAGAAAAAGTAAATGAGAAAAGTTAACATATCGAGACTATTTATATCAGGGTTTGTTAACTATGGTACTGTTGGCCTATGGGCCAGATGATTCTTCGTTGTGGAGGTGCTGTCCTGTGCATTGTAGGACATTTAGCAGCATCCCTGGCCTCCACCCATGAAATCCAGTAGGATCTGGGGCCCCCAGTTGTGACAACCAAAAAATGTGTTCAGACAATGATAAATGTCTCTTGGGTGCAAAAAAAATATCAGAGAACCACAGCTCTCTGGTATTGTTCTCTATGACACCACTGGAGAAATACTTACCCCATTTCTTATTGTTGGAAAGGAATCTAAAACATCTCCTAGAAGAGGAAACTGGAAACAAAACATTAAAATGCAGTTTATAGAATATCCCCAAACGGTAAGGTTGTACTGAAAGGCAGGGAGAGAAAACATTTAAAAAAAAGTCCATTTTTCTGGCAAAGAAAATGAGACAGGAAATATACAGTTTGCTTCAGGCACGAGGATGAGTCAGAGAAACCAGTATGAAAACATGAACTTAGGTTCTGACCTTTAGAAAGAAGAAAAACACTTTTATCACTAACCCCTCCCCAATTCAATCCTGGATCTCTGTAAGAACAAGGAAGGAAATCTGCACTAGGAAATCTTCCCTCAAAGCTAATGAAACAACAGGAATTGGAAGTAACATGTAGAAATGTGTTTGTTTTCCATGGAGGACAAAAGCAGAGGGTGGTAAGAGTTAGATTCACTGATTTAAAAAAAAAATAGTTGGCCATTGTTCCCTAAGTACTGTAAAGTGCCTTATAGTCACACTATCTCCCCAGAGCCTGACATCAGCCCTCTGAATCGGGTCCTATTATTATCCCCACTCAACATATGAAGAGCTGAAGGTCAGAAGTTAGGTAACTTGCCTAAGGTCAGTCAACCATGTGATGAGGCGAAGACTTCAAAACAGGCCTGCTTGATTACCAAGGCAGGGCAGTCACTTCTTAGCACCACTGCCTCTGCCATCGACAGAATTCCTCTATAAGATTGCTACTCTGGGGCTTCCCTGGTGGCGCAGCGGTTGCGAGTCTGCCTGCCGATGCAGGGGACGCGGGTTCGTGCCCCGGTCCGGGAAGATCCCACATGCCGCAGAGCGGCTGGGCCCGTGAGCCATGGCCGCTGAGCCTGGGCGTCCGGAGCCTGTGCTCCTCAACGGGAGAGGCCACAACAGTGAGAGGCCCGCGTACTGCAAAAAAATAAAAATAAAAATAAAGATTGCTACTCTGTCCCATGTTAGGATGTTTTCTAGAAAACCCCACAGTTCACCTCATTACTGTCATGGGCAAGAGTACTGGGCACTCCCTGTAACCTGAGTCCAACCTGGAGGCTTTCCCCAGGAGTTGTTCACCTGTACCTTAGCTATGCAGGAAGATCTACAGAATTTAGCTCACGAGGTGCTGTCAGAGTCCAGTCTTGGGCTTGTACCCACCCTAGTCCCTTCCTCTGGCTGCCTTTCACAGAACACAGAGGCTATCTCCCCTTCCCCAACCACCCAGAGCCACAGCTGCCCTGTCATAACTGCCCTGCCATCATCCTGGCGTGATGCAGTGGTTCCTTTCTTTTACAGACACGATTAGATAGAGAATTGCTTCAGACTTCTTTAAAGATTATTTTTTTAGACATAAAAAAAAGAATGAAATAAAGTCATTTGCAGCAAAGTGGATGGACCTACAGATTATCATACTAAATGAAGGAAGTCAGACAGAGAAAGACAAATACCATATGATATCACTTATATGTGGAATTTTAAAAAATGATACAAATGAACTTATTTACAAAACAGAGATAGATGCACAGACACAGAAAACAAACTTCTAGTTACCAAAAGGGAAAGGGGGATCTGTTAATCCCAAATTAGGAGTTTGGGATGAACAGATACACACTACTGTATATAAGATGGATAAACAACAAGGACCTACTGCACAGCACAGGGAACTCTAGTCAACATCTTATAATAACCTATGATGGAAAAGAATCTGAAAAAGAATATATATATATATATATATATATATATATATATATATAAAACTGAATCACTTTGCTGGATACCTGAAACTAACACAACATTATAAATCAACTACACTTCAATTTTTAGAAAAGACTATATTTTTAGAGAAGTTTTAGGTTCACAGCAAACTTGAGTAGAAGGTACAAAGATTTTCCAGAGACGCCCTGTCCCCACAAATTATTAATGCTCCCACCAGAGAGGGATATTGGTTATAACTGATGAACCTACATGGACACGTCATAATCACCCAAAGTCTATAGTTTATATTAGGATTTATTCTTGGTGTTGACTTTTAAAATTTCTTAAGAATGTTTTTGGAATTGTATTAGTATTTTTAAAAGAGCTTCTACGGTATTGCATTTTAAAAGCAATTCTGTTTCCACCGAGGGAGGGCTTCAGGAGGCAAGAGCTGTTTTTCAAACTTTTCCCCTCAGGCAGAAATATTCTGTGAGTTCTTTGGATATGTAGTACAGATGTCACATACCTCCCATTGCTCCCAGGGTGACAAACAGTTATGAAGAGAATAATAATAATAAGGAGAAAGTATAATCTCCTTACTCTGAGCTGTGCGCTCTTATACAGGAGCCATGCACTTTTCCACTTTTATATGTGAGGAAATTGAGGGCTAGAGAAGTTAAGTTACTTGTCCAAGGTCACGCAATTAAGAAGGGCAAAATCTTGAAAAACAAAGGAGTGGAAATCTTTCAATATGATTTTTTTTAAAAATTCTGCTTTCAACATCCTGCATATAGGCAGTTCTGAGAGTGCAGCTTTGCTTCCTTCCACAAATATTTATTGAAACCCTACCATGAGCCATTCAAAGAAGGATGGCAAGATCAGAGTTCCTAAGCTGTGATTTCAGCACTGGATAGAGGCATGCCATGCCTAAAAGTCCTTGCAATGTGAATAAAATCTCTTTCCTATTTAATGGCAAACTCCCCCCATTTCCCTACAGGAGGAGGCAGCAGGGTCAACACCTATTGCCTGCTCATCTTTATCCACTCAACCTTTGGTCGTGAAATGCTCCCCCAGGTGAACCATGCCCTCCTAAAGGTCCGGCCTCATGGGCATGGAGAGTCCTTATCTTGCCCATCTTCTCTGTGGCATTTGACACTCTTACCAACTTTCTCTTCCTTGAAGCTCCCCTTTCTTGAAACTCCAGTGACTTCCCAAGACCATCCTTTTTCTGTTCGCCTCCCACTCCTCTGATGTTCCCTCTCCGTCTCTTTGATTATAAGTAATTTCCAAACTTGGAAATTTAAAGGTGCTTTGTGCATAATTAACTCACAGTGGTTTTGATGAACTAAAAAATCAACATCATGACAAGGGGTGGGGATGGGAAAACTTCATGAGGAAGGCCCACAGCAGACCATGGGTTTGCTCACCGATCCCATGAGAAGCCGGGTTCCCAGCCCCAGCACAGCAATGAGCTTGGCTGTGTCTCTTCCGGGCAGTCACTGTCCACCTTCATAGCATGAGCAGCTCATTGTTTGCTAGGAACTATATTTAGGAAAGACAAAGTCTCCTGGGTGTGGAAAGACTGCCCGTTTGGGCAGAAGGCCAGGTTTAAAGGCCTAGACCTGTGAACAGCACTTACTTCATTGGGTGTTGATTTTAAATGTGCGTTTTTTAACAATAGGGCCCCAGCTTCGGCGGGCCCTAACGGGTTACAGATTTTCCCTCCTGGTGACAGATTGTGCAGCTACATCTCAGAAGACATAAAACTCCTTCCAGTCATCCCAGATTTAGGTCCATAGATTTCCAGTTATAGAAGAGAGCCATTCTGGGTAACGCAGCAGATGTAAATTGTGTGTCTGAATTGATTTCACATTAATTTCTCGTAGGCTATTTCCATGCTCCTTAAATACCAATTTTTAAAGCTTTTATGGTATTGTGTTTTGAAAGCTGGTTTGTTTCCACCCAAGAGCAGGCTCCAGGAGGCAAGAGCTGTTTTTCAAACCCTTCCCCTTGTGGGTAAGCATTTTCACCCACAAAGAATTCTCAATAATGAGCTGTCTGTTTGCACAACTCCTGTGCGAATGTTCTCGTGCTGCTTCTGTATTCTTCCTTTTGCAAGACACATCATGGGGCACAAGCTTCGGCTTTCATGCTCTCTTGAAAGACCAGCCCTGGGCGCCCTTTGGAACTGAGATAAGTGGTCCTGCAGGAGCTCAGGGCCTCAGATAATGGCCCTGAGTGTCCTTGTTGCACAGCGGGGCCCATGTGCCTTGCACCTTGGGCTCTTGGCTCCCCTACTTGAACCAAATGCTTTTAGAAGCCATCAGATGAAGAGCAAAACAATAACCTAAAAACCCTTCTTTTTCTTTTGAAAGAGAGAAAAGGAAATAGGGGGCTGGCCTCAGATCAAAGTCGTGAACATGTGACAGAAGCTCATCTTACAACTTTCGAGGCATTAATTTTCGTCGTCTAAAGCTACATGGCACACAGCAAAGTAACAGCACATCAGCTGTTCCTTCTACCAACACATGGTGCCAGCAGGAAGGGGCCCTTCTGTGGCATTTCTTCATTGATGTGGCCACATTTGCTAGGCTTGGGTTTATTTTTGAGACATTTTACAAGTGGTTTGATAAATTGACCCTTGTTCCCAATTAAACTAAACACTAAAAGCAATTGAGAGTATTGAAAATGCAACGGAAGAGAAGTATACAATTATCAATATGTTCGAAACTAAAGTTTCCATGAAGATGGAGAGAAATGGAAGACGAATGTGGTTTAATCTGAGGGATAATTCCCCAGGACAAAGAGGGGACCATACAACATGGAATGTGCAATTGACAATTTGTGAGAGGCTAGAAGGCTGGCACTGAAGTTGGATGTCTATTATCCTAAGATTAATTCATGAGAAGGCTCTGGACTGAAGGACAGTTGGACTATAAACTCCCTTTAGGGATGTAACCTCATAGGGAAAGGTAATTTTGTATAAAGCCACTGCTTTTACCAGTGGCATGCTCATTTTTAGATTCTAGCACCACCTAGAGGACAGAATGAAATAATTTCCATCCACTGCTAAGTCAAAGGAATCTTTATTAACCATTTTTTAGTTTTCAAAGCGCTTTCATTTTAATATCTCATTTGATAGTCAGGTAATTATCTTTGAGTTAGAAATTTCTATCTTCATTGTACTGATGAAGAAATTCATCTCTCAGGAGCTTACTGTGCAAAGAGCTTGACCAATTTTTTATAAAACTGAAAATATTCTCCATGAATCGATTATTTTTTAAACAACTTTATTAAAGTATAATTTACATATGGTAAAACGAACTGATTTTAAATATACAATTCACTACTATTTAGTAAATGTACTGAGTTGTGCAGCCATCACCATAATGCAGTTTCAGAACATTTTTATCACTACAAGATCCCTTGTACCTCTTTTACACTTAATCTTCCCACGCCCTAGCCTCAAACAGCCACCAAATTGTTTTCTGTCTCCATAGATTTCCCTTTTCTGCACATTCCATGTAAATAGAATCATACAACCCGTGCTCTTTTGTGGTTGACTTCTTTCACTTAGTATAATGTTTTTGAGGTTTACCCATGGTGTAGCATTTATCAGTATTTCATTTCTTCTCATTGCTAAGTAGTGTTCCATTGTATTGATAGACCACTGATGGACATTTGGGTTGTTTCCAATTTTTTGCTATTATGAATAAGGCTGCTATGAATATTTGCATGAAAGTCATCTTTTTAAGCAAGACACTTTCATTACTAAACAGGGCAGTGAATAAAATGTGTAGAAGAAGAACGATGATATACATTTTCTGTATTGGGGAAAAAAATTAGGATAAACAATCTGGAGATGCCTGAAGGGAAGGCATCTGAGTCCTGGGTTCAATATGTATAACAAAGAACCGAGGGGGCTCTTGGAACGGCATTCTTGCAGAAACACAGAAGAAATACGGGGAAATAATTCAAGATTGCTTTGACGGATTCGAAGGAATTAAATACAGTTCTTAAAGAATCTCTTCTTCTTGGGTCAATACAATATGTAGCAGATGTAGATTTTGGTAACACATCTGAGGTTGCGGGTTCCGTTATAATCCCTCCTCATTGTGAAGATAGTAGCAAAGAAGCCCTTTTAAAAGTTAAAGATAAGCTATGGAGTCAGATGCATCTGAGTCCAAACTCAGGCTCTGTCAACATATACAAGGACTTGGCTGGTCAATTTGCTCATCAGTATCCTGAGAGGTAATGGCACTACATTACAGGGCTGTCGTGAGGACTCACTAATATGGTGTATGCAAAGCACTTAGCACAGGGCCTGGCACACAGTGAGTTCTGATTTTATTTTTATAGGATTGGTTCGTGCCCTAGATACCCAGAAACAGTGACATTGACCTCTGTTGATTCCTGAGACCCTCTTACATTATTTCATTGGATGTTTCTGGCTCGAGATCCTGGCAAACAGAGGTAGAAATTTCCTTCCGAGGTGATTTCCTTCCACAGCAGTTTGTGGAAGCAGAACCTCATAAAAAATATACTGCTTATCACCCAGAATGCCATAGGCTGGTAGGAAGATTTAGTGCAAATTTGAAGGGAGCAGTTAGGACTTTGGGGGGATAAACATCAGAACAATTAGCATGATAAGTTAGCAACTCAGTTTGCATATAAAAACGTTGCCTAGGACTCTAGAGTTTTCCCTATTTATGGAAGACAGAGGTCCTTGGGTTTAATCAAAATTTAATACCCTGTGAGGGGAAATATGAAGAATACAAATTATCAATAATGGGCAATATGTCAAATGCAGTAACTAGTAGCTCTAAACAGTCCTTCCTGTTGTCCCTCTCCTTGTCAGCCTGTGCACCTGATTTGTAGTCAGGAAAACATGGCCAGAACCATATTGAGTCTCTGGGAAAACAAAGGAATGAAATACATACCCTGATGCAGGAATATACATCAAAAACTCAACAAAACCACAATCTTTAAAGTGACAAGACAACATATTCAGAAGTATTTAAATCAGGAAATTTTCCCCCAAGAAAAGTTGGAAGCTCTTATTTTATTATTTGGGGCCAGGCAGATGAGTCTTCCATGAGCAGTACCCACCTTCATACTCATCCAAGTGATACATTTAAGAGTTGGAAGTGACTGAGTTCTAGAAATCTTACTGTTGAGGAAAGCCAGAATCTGAGGAGGAAAAGACTCCTCAGACTGCACTTTGCAAGACTGCACTTTGTCAGGCAAAGAAAGAAATTCAAATGTGTTCAGAGTGCTATTGGTATTCTTAGGGGAAAACCAGATGGAATTGACTTGGTGAGAGATACTGTAAGGATAGGAAACAGCATCCTGTTAGATGTTCTGGTACATTGACTTTTTGGCTCTGATTTTTGTAGCCTTGTAGCCACACCCCTTGCCCTGTGACTTTACAGTTGCTCCCACTAGAAGTGTGGGTGTTGTGTTTGAGCATGTGGCTTGCTGTGGCCAATGGAATGTGGGCAAAGTGACCCTGTGCCAGTTCCAGGTTAATCCTTAGTAGGCATTTGTGTTTTCAGTTGTGCTTTCATCATGTGCTTCTGCCATTGTCATGAGAGGAAAATGGCCAACCCAGTGGTCTGAGAAGGAGGACAGATCCATGAAGCAGATGTGGATGTATGCTCAACCTAGACCAACCACCCTCAGCCAGCCCACAGATGCGCAAACAAGAGTAATTGATCGCTGTTTAAAGCCCCTGGATTCTGAAGCTGTCAAGCAGCATTATTGTGACAATAGGTTACTGATATAGATGACTATTTTATAGGGTTAGTTGAAAGAGACTGAGAAAACATTCATCTAAAGACTATCAGAACTTCATCTTCACAACTACTCTTGTAAGGACAACAAAAAGTTAAATTTTTTACAGAAACCTGAGCACGTCCTATATCTAAAATTGATAGACCATTTGAGAACAAACAAAACAATTTCTGTGTAGATTTATATAGGATGGGGAGTGGGGAAGAAGTGCGCTCATATTTTTATTTAGATAATTAATTCTACTTCATGCAACCCACTCTGAAGGGAGCTTCTCATCTTTTCACACCCTCCCTCTCCAGAGAGCTGGGGATGAGAACCCTTGTGAGTTTTCTGTTTTTCCACTTGAAGTCCTCTCTTTATGAATCTAGCTGGATTTTGTGCAGCATGAATTCTTATTTGTCAGCCTTGTAGAATAACCCTGGCATACCCTTAAGAGCTGTCAGAGCCTTTGGATTAATGTGAAATGGGAGAGGGTGTCGGAGCCATACAGGCAGCCCAGGAAATCCCCAATTTAGCTGATTGGACACAGAAATTGAGACAAAGCTTGGGGCCAGGTCTAGGCTGGAACGTCAAACATTCCTAATTGCTTGTGAGGCCAGCATTATGCTATCCCATATATCTTGACACTCCATCTTGGATAAATGGTGGGTGTAGGGCTCAGAGTCCAGGCTGGTGTTCTGGAAGCCAGGGTTGGGTATGAGGTTTGGGTTGGCTGGTGGACAGCAGAGGAATTAGCAAGGACCAATACTAAGCACCTATGCAAAAGGACTGGACAGAAAGACGCTAAAACCAGTGAGAGGCAATATAGTCAGAACAAGACTGGAACGGACAGCAGGGAGGACCAGAGCCTGAAGACATGCTCTGGGCCCTTCTGCAAGGCTGGAGGGGTTTTGGTAAGTTCTGCTAGCTTTGCCCAGCTAGGGCTCCAAGCTAGTTTGGAACCAGGCTCAATGAGAATCAGAAGAGAGAAGGTGTCTGGTCTCAGCCTGCCAATCATGAGTAGCAGCAAGAGCCCATCTCAGTTCACACTGGCTTTCTTACTCAAATTCTTATTCTGTTTGGACAAGATGAGTTATGCAGAAAGAAATGGAAAAAAAATTTCCTAGTTCCAGATTTTTAGCTGCTTTCAACTTGCTAGATAAAGTTCTTTCTTCCACTCCCAACCAGGAATTTTTGTGCTTCAAAATGCCTGAGCTCCTTACACATAACTCTATCTACTCCACTTCCCACCTCTGTGGGAATAACAGCTTTCTGGCTCAATGAAGGGGATTAGGTTCATGGCTCGCTGAGAGTTGATGATGGAAGCTAAAAAGGAGGTGGACCACAATCCCTATAGAAAGAGCTATATCTTCCCTTGAGAGGAAAGAGGTGGGTGGCCAGTCTACACGTGATGGTGACCTACCATGTGTTAGGGTGTCTAACCATCCTGGTTTGCTTTGGGCTGAGGGATTTCCTGGGAGCCAGGACTTCCAGCACTAATACTGGGGCAGTTATTGGATTTATGCACTAGAAGGTGACAGAACTTTCAAAGGGTCAGCCTATGGATACAAAGGGACTGAATACCTGGTAATGAGGCTGTATAGGTTCTATATTGCTGAGTAACAAGCTGTATTAGTTTTCTCTTGCTACGTAACAGATTACCACAAATTTAGCGGCTTAAAGCAACACACATTTATTATCTCACAATTTTGGGGGGTCAGTAGTCTGGGTATGGCTTAGTTGGTCCTCTGCTCACGGTAGTACAAGGCTGTAATCAAGGTGTCAACCGAGCTGTAATTTTTTTTTTTTTTTTTTTTTTTTGGCGGTACGCGGGCCCTTCACTGCTGTGGCCTCTCCCGCTGCGGAGCACAGGCTCCGGACGCGCAGGCTCAGCGGTCACGGCTCACGGGCCCAGCCGCTCCGTGGCATGTGGGATCTTCCCGGACCGGGGCACGAACCCGTGTCCCCTGCATCGGCAGGTGGACTCTCAACCACTGCGCCACCAGGGAAGCCCCCGAGCTGTATTTTTATATGGAGGTTTGAATGGGGAAAAGCCTTCTTCCAAATTCATTCAGGTTGTGGCAGAATTCATTGCCTTGCATCTATAGGACTCATGATGACTTGCTTTTTTTAAAGCCAATAGAGAAAGAGCCTCTGGCCTCGAGAGGACTCAGTCCCTCTCTTAAGGACTTTCACTTAATTAAGTCAGGGTCACCCAGGATAACCTCCCTTTTGATTAACTCAAAATCAACTGACCTTAATTACATCTGCAAAATCGCCTCCCCTTTGCCATATTCTACTGGCTAGAAGCAAGTTGAGGGTTCCCTCCACACACAAGGTGGGCGGTCCAGGAGGATCCCGCGTGCCTCAGAGCAGCTGGGCCTGTGAGCCATGGCCGCTGAGCCTGCGTGTCCGGAGCCTGTGCTCCGCAGCGGGAGAGGCCACAGCAGTGAGAGGCCCGCGTACCACAAAAAAATAATAATAATAAAATAATAGGTTAGAGGAAAACATATATTTTAAATCAATGTCGTGTATTACCTTAAGCCAATTTGTCCTTTCATGTACATTAGACTCTATGGTCGTGGGTACTGGTAGCCTCCCATGACTGGAGATTTGTGAGAGCTATAGGTCTCCTTCACAACATTCCTACTGGGTAGTATGTTTCAGCTAAAGGAATGTCAGATGGGATTCTCCCACACATAGAAGGATGTGTTAACAGGCACACAAGAAGTCATGCCTGTTCTTTAAGCTCAGAAAAAAGACCATGGGCTCTTGCATGGTTGATGACTCCAATGTTCTGACAGTAAGATTTTACTCTTTTTAGCCTGAAGCACACCAGGACAGGGCTTAACCTGGCTAAGATGTCAGCCTGCAAAATGTCTGGAGTCTCATGGAAAAGAAACTGCTACCTGCCTAGTGTTTCCTGATGTGGCCCCAGCCAGGTATCCATCTCTTGCTCTTGGACATGCCCTTCCATAAATGTAAGCTAAATATATGAATAATTAAATTCCTCTGTAAAGTCAACACAGTCTCAATTATATGTGAGTATGTTTACGACACATATGGAGCTTATACCATACGCAATGTTCCTTTTCTAAAGATCTAGTAAGAATCTTAAGTAAATGTGACTTAGAAAAGCATCTCTGTTGGGGGACCAGTTTATTCCTTGGGTGCAGTGGTTGAGAATCTGCGTGCTAATGCAGGGGACACAGGTTCGAGCCCTGGTGTGGGAGGATCCCACATGCTGCAGAGCAACTAGGCCCGTGAGCCACAACTACTGAGCCTGCGCGTCTGGAGCCTGTGCTCCGCAACAAGAGAGGACGCGATAGTGAGAGGCCCGCGCACCGCAATGAAGAGTGGCCCCTGCTTGCTAGAGAAAGCCCTCACACAGAAACGAAGACCCAACACAGCAAAAACAAATAAATTAACTAATAAACTCCTACCCCCAACATCTTCAAAAAAAAAAAGAACATTGCCTAGTATACAGATTTATTTCTGTGAGTCTCATGATATCCTTGGCCCAGGCTAATCTGCCTGGGATGTTGTATCTTTGTATCAGGGCCCTTATTAATCATAGACTTTGTATCCCCAGATATTTCAGGTTTATTTTTATTTTTTGATATTTTAAAATTATTTATTTATTATTTGGTTGTGCCAGGTCTTAGTTGTGGCAGGCAGGCTCCTTAGTTGTGGCACACAAACCCTTAGTTGTGGCATGCATGTGGGATCTAGTTCCCTGACCAGGGATTGAACCCAGGTCCCTGGCACTGGGAGTGTGGAGTTGACCAATGAGCCACCAGGGAAGTCCCTCAAGTTTACTTTAGATTGTGTTTTTATAATTTGATTCTAGAGTGGTTTTACTTTCTCCAGTCTACTCTGTAAAAGTTCCTGCTGTTAAACCACTCGTTACTCCAAAAATGCATTCTCTCTCCTATAAATACTCTGAATATTTGCTTTCTCTGACCATCACTATTCCATGTTTGCTGGCTGTTGTCTCTTCCACTGTCATGCTAATTTTGGTAATGCTCAGATCAGAATTTTTTTTGTTTTTTGTTTTTTGGGTTTTTTTTTGTGGTACGCGGGCCTCTCACTGTTGTGGCCTCTCCCGTTGCAGAGCACAGGCTCCGGATGCGCAGGTTCAGCGGCTCATGGGCCTACCTGCTCCGTGGCATGTGGGATCTTCCCGGACCAGGGCATGAACCCGTGTCCCCTGCATCGGCAGGCAGACTCTCAACCACTGCGCCACCAGGGAAACCCCTCAGATCAGAATTTTAACACGAAAAGTTATTTCTTATTAGGTATCAGGCTGAAAAAATAATTTCTCAAACATGAAACAATTCCAGTAAGAGCTCAAGGGTGTAACTATATCGCTACATCACACCCATATCACATAGGCTTCATGGGCATTGAAAGTTTCTGCTCTTGGGAGAATAGAGATGACTTCGCTGAGAGTAACAGACATAGCTCAGGGTTTACTATCTTGAAGCTTAATACTAAAATATTTTTTTAAGGTCAGGTTAATGGCACTTATTTTCAAAATGTTTACTTTCTTCTTCAAAGCAACATGATATTTCAGAGTAAAGTTTAAAGCAGAACAACTTCTAGGGACAAAATAGATTAGGCTAATTAACTGTTATAACCTATGAGCTAAATATTTGCTTTTATATAGACCTAATTCTCTTTGTTTCTCTTCTAGTCTCTGGATACTCAGATGCTCTTCAAAACTGTAGGCTCACATACTTCACTCTATGTTTTGGTCACTTTTAAGGTAGGATTGCCAAATAAAATACAGAACGATCAGTTAAATTTGAATTTCATATAAACAAGGTATAATTTTTTAGTGTAACTATGTCCATACTTGAGAATAAATATGCATGAGAAATACTTATTCTAAAGAAGTATTCATTGTTAAATTTAACCAAAGAAGTACAAAACTGAAGCTCTGAAAACTATACAACACTGCTGAAAGAAATTAAAGATCATCTAAATAAACAGATTTAGAAGTCCCTTGTTCATGGATTAGAAGACATAATATTGTTAAGATGGCAATACTCTCCAAATTGATCTATAGATTCAGTGCAATCTGTATCAGAATACCAGCTGGTTCTTTGCAAGAAATTGACAAGCTGATACTAAAATCCATATGGAAACATAAGGGACCCTGAATAGCCAATACAATCTTGGAAAACCAGAACAAATTGGAGGACGCACACTTCACAATTTCAAAACTTACTACAAAGCAACAGTAATCAAGACCGTGTTATTGGCATAAGGATAGACATATATTAACAAAATAAAATTGAAAGTCCATAAATAAACCCATGTATCTATGGTAACTAATTTTCAACATGGGTGTGAAAACCATTCAATGGGGAAAGAATAGTCTTTTCAATAAATGCTGCTGAGACAACAGGATAGTCACATACAAAAGAATGAAGTTGGACTTTTACTTCACACCATAAACAAAAATTAAATTGATCAAAGACCTAAATGTAAAAGTCAAAATCATAAAACTCTTAGAAAAAAATATCAGGGTAAATCTTTGTGACCTTGGATTTAGCAATAGATTCTAAGATATGACACCAAAACACAAGCAACAACAACAAAAAGATAAATTGGACTTCATCAAATTTAAATGTTCTGGGGGCGGAGTCAAGATGGCGTACTAGGAGGACGTGGAATTCGCGTCTCCTCACAACTAGGGCACCTACCAGGCACTGGTGGGGGGCCACGGACACCGAGAACTGGAGGCGGGATGGGACTGGCATCCCTGAGGGGTGGCTGGAGGAGGGGAAGGGATCCCACGCCTGAAGGGCGAAATTGGGGAACCACCGTGAGGGCAGAGGATCAAAAGGGAGCGTGGCCAGGTTTCCCCTGCCCACTTGGGCCCCCAGGAACCTGCTGAGATGCTGGGCCTGACCCTCTGCTCACCGAGGCCCCCTCCAGCCGTGCAGGTCCTGAGGGAGTGGGAGGGAGAGAAGGGGGAGCAAAAGTAAAGGCCAGACCTCCCGGACCAGCACCCCCGAGGGGCGGCTGGGGAAGGGGAGGAGTTCCTACACCCGGAAGGACCCACCCACAGTTAGGGGTCCAGCAGTGACGGGGGAGACCCTAGGGGAGATGGTGGGGGAGGGGCGGGAAGGAATGGAAGAGAACAGGGCCAGTGCCTTCCCTGTCCACTTAGGCACCGGGGAGCCTGTGGGCTAATCCTCTGCCCTCAGAGCCTCCCTCCTGCCGTGCAGAGCACAAGCCCCGCCCCTTCACCCCCACCCAGGGCCCAACCTCTACACTCTGAGACGCCCTCCGACGTGCCGGGCCTAAACCCCACCCACACTCCCTCACTCAGGGCCCTACCTCCAAACTCCAGAACTCCACACTCCAGAGGCCTTCCTTTCCGTGTGCTGCCTCTTCCTTCCGTGCAGGTCCTAAGCAGAGGCCCCACCCCATGCTTGAACGTCACCACTCCCCCCACCTAGGTCCCGCCCCACCCTAAACCCCACCCCTGCCTAAGTTCCACCCCCCCACCTAAACTCCTCCCCCATAGCCAAGGATTTTTTTTTTTTCTTTTTCTTTTTTCCTCTTTTAGATGGCGTTCTGTTTTACCTTGTTGATTCATTGTTGTTGACTCTTTTATATTTTTACTTTTCCTAATAAATCTTTTTCTTTTTTGTGCTGTGGTTTTATTTTACCTTGTTCAGTTTTTTCAATTATAGTTTTATTTTTCCTAATATATATATATATTTTTAAGATTTATTTATTGTTTATTATTATATTATTTTTTAACATCTTTATTGGAGTATAACTGTTTTACAATAGTCTATTAGTTTATCCTTTACAACAAAGTGAATCAGTTATACATATACATATGTTCCCATATCCCTTCCCTCTTGCGTCACCCTCACTCCCACCCTCCCTATCCCACCCCTCTAGGTGGTCACAAAGCACAGAGGTGATCTCCCTGTGCTATGCGGCAGCTTCCCACTAGCTATCTAATTTACAATTGGTGGTGTATCTATGTCCCTGCCACTCTCTCACTTCGTCACAGCTTACCCTTCCCCCTCCCCATATCCTCAAGTCCATGCTCTAGTAAGTCTGTGTTTTATTCCCGTCATACCACTAATCTCTTCATGACATTTTTTTCCCTTAGAGTCCATATATATGTGTTAGCATACGGTATTTTTTTTTCTCCTTCTGACTTACTTCACTCTGTATGACAGACTCCAGGTCTATCCACCTCATTACAAATAACTCAGTTTCATTTCTTTTTATGGCTGAGTAATATTCCATTGTATATATGTGCCACATCTTCTTTATCCATTCATTTGTTGATGGACACTTAGGTTGCTTCCATGTCCTGGCTATCATAAATAGAGCTGCAATGAACATTTTGGTACATGACTCTTTTTGAATTATGGTTTTCTCAGGGTATATGCCCGGTAGTGGGATTGCTTGGTCGTATGGTAGTTCTATTTTTAGTTTTTTAAGGAACCTCCATACTGTTCTCCATAGTGGCTGTATCAATTTACATTCCCACCAGCAGTGCAAGAGGGTTCCCTTTTCTCCACACCCTCTCCAGCATTTTTTGTTTCTAGAGTTTTTGATGATGGCCAATCTGACCGTTGTGAGATGATATCTCATTGTAGTTTTGATTTGCATTTCTCTAATGATTAATGATGTTGAGCATTCTTTCATGTGTTTGTTAGCAATCTGTGTATCTTCTTTGGAGAAATGTCTACTTAGTTCTTCTGCCCATTTTTGGATTGGGTTGTTTGTTTTTTTGTTATTGAGCTGCATGAGTTGCTTATAAATTTTGGAGATTAATCCTTTGTCAGTTGCTTCATTTGCAAATATTTTCACCCATTCTGAGGGTTGTCTTTTGGTCTTGTTTATGGTATCCATTGCTGTGCAAAAGCTTTTAAGTTTCATTAGGTCCCATGTGTTTATTTTTGTTTTTATTTCCATTTCTCTAGGAGATGGGTCAAAAAGGATCTTGCTGTGATTTATGTCATAGAGTGTTCTGCCTATGTTTTCCTCTAAGAGTTTGATAGTGTCTGGACTTACATTTAGGTCTTTAACCCATTTTGAGTTTATTTTTGTGTGTGGTGTTAGGGAGTGTTCTAATTTCATACTTTTACATATAGCTGTCCAGTTTTCCCAGCACCACTTATTGAAGAGGCTGTCTTTTCTCCACTGTATATCCTTCCCTCCTTTATCAAAGATAAGTTGACCATACGTGTGTGGGTTTATCTCTGGGCTTTCTATCCTGTTCCATTGATCTATATTTCTGTTTATGTGCCAGTACCATACTGTCTTGATTACTGTAGCCTTGTAGTATAGTCTGAAGTCAGGGAGCCTGATTCCTCCAGCTCCATTTTTCATTCTCAAGATTGCTTTGGCTATACAGGGTCTTTTGTGTTTCCATACAAATTATGAAAATTTTTGTTCTAGCCCTGTAAAAAATGCCAGTAGTAATTTGATAGGGATTGCATTGAATCTGTAGATTGCTTTGGGTAGGAGAGTCATTTTCACAATGTTGATTCTTCCAATCCAAGAACATGGTATATTTCTCCACCTATTTGTATCATCTTTAATTTCTTTCATCAGTGTCTTATAGTTTTCTGTGTACAAGTCTTTTGTCGCCTTAGGTAGGTTTATTCCTAGATATTTTATTCTTTTTGTTGCAATCGTAAATGGGAGTGTGTTTTTTTTTTTTTTTTGTTGTTGTTGTTGTTGTTGTTGTTGTTGTTTTGCGGTACGCGGGCCTCTCACTGTTGTGGCCTCTCCCGTTGCGGAGCACAGGCTCCGGACGTGCAGGTTCAGCAGCCATGGATCATGGGCCCAGCCGCCCCACGGCATGTGGGATCTTCCTGGACCAGGGCACGAACTCATGTCCCCTGCATCAGCAGGCGGACTCTCAACCACTGCGCCACCAGGGAAGCCCAGGAGTGTTTTCTTAATTTCACTCTCAGATATAAGAATATCTGAGATATGAATCTAAGAATGCCAGGGATTTCTGTGCATTAATTTTGTATCCTGCTACTTTACCAAATTCATTGATTAGCTCTAGTAGTTTTCTGGTAGCATCCTTAGGATTCTCTATGTATAGTATCATGTCATCTGCAAACAGTGATAGTTTTACTTCTTCTTTTCCTATTTGGATTCCTTTTATTTCTTTTTTTCTCTGATTGCTGTGGCTAGAACTTCCAAAACTATGTTGAAGAAGAGTGGTGAGAGTGGGCAACCTTGTCTTGTTCCTGATCTTAGTGGAAATGGTTTCAGTTTTTCACCATTGAGAACAATGCTGGCTGTGGGTTTGTCATATATGGCCTTTATTATATTGAGGAAAGTTCCCTCTATGCCTACTTTCTGCAGGGTTTTTATCATAAATGGGTGTTGAATTTTGTCAAAAGCTTTCTCTGCATCTATTGAGATGATCATATGGTTTTTCTCCTTCAGTTTGTTGATATGGTGTATCACATTGATTGATTTGCGTATATTGAAGAATCCTTGCATTCCTGGAATAAACCCCACTTGATCATGGCATATGATCCTTTTAATGTGCTGTTGGATTCTGTTTGCTAGTATTTTGTTGAGGATTTTTGCATCTATGTTCATCAGTGATATTGGCCTGTAGTTTTCTTTCTTTGTGACGTCTTTGTCTGGTTTTGGTATCAGGGTGATGGTGGCCTCATAGTATGAGTTTGGGAGTGTTCCTCCCTCTGCTATCTTTTGGAAGAGTTTGAGAAGGATAGGTGTTAGCTCTTCTCTAAATGTTTGATAGAATTAGCCTGTGAAGCCATCTGGTCCTGGGCTTTTGTTTGTTGGAAGATTTTTTAATCACAGTTTCAATTTCAGTGCTTGTGATTGGTCTGTTCCTATTTTCTATTTCTTCCTGGTTCAGTCTTGGCACATTGTGCATTTCTAAGAATTTGTCCATTTCTTCCACGTTGTCCATTTTATTGGCATATAGTTGCTTGTAGTAATCTCTAATAATCTTTTGTATTTCTGCAGTGTCAGTTGTTACATCTGCTTTTTCATTTCTAATTCTATTGATTTGAGTCTTCTCCCTTTTTTTCTTGATGAGTCTGGCTAATGGTTTATCAATTTTATTTATCTTCTCATAGAACCAGCTTTTAGTTTTACTGATCTTTGCTATTGTTTCCTTCATTTCTTTTTCATTTATTTCTGATCTGATCTTTATGATTTCTTTCCTTCTGCTAAATTTGGGGGGGTTTTGTTCTTCTTTCTCTAGTTGCTTTAGGTGCAAAGTTAGGTTGTTTATTCTAGATGTTTCCTGTTTCTTAAGGTAGGATTGTATTGCTATAAACTTCCCTCTTAGAACTGCTTTGCTGCATTCCATAGGTTTTGGGTCATCGTGTTTCCACTGTCATTTGTTTTAAGTATTTTTTTATTTCCTCTTTGATTTCATCAGTGATCACTTCGTTATTAAGTAGTGTATTGTTTAGCCTCCATGTGTTTGTATTTTTTACAGATCTTTTCCTGTAATTGATATCTAGTCTCATAGCATTGTGGTCGGAAAAGATACTTGATACGATTTCAATTTTCTTAAATTTGCCAAGGCTAGATTTGTGAACCAATATATGATCTATCCTGGAGAATGTTCCATGAGCACTTGAGAAAAATGTGTATTCTGTTGTTTTTGGATGGAGTGTCCTATAAATATCAATTAAGTCCATCTTGTGTAATGTATTATTTAAAGCTTGTGTTTCCTTATTTATTTTCATTTTGGATGATCTGTCCATTGGTGAAAGTGGGGTGTTAAAGTCCCCTACTATGATTGTGTTACTGTCAGTTTCCCCTTTTATGGCTGTTAGTATTTGCTTTATGTATTGAGGTGCTCCTATCTTGGGTGTATAAATATTTACAATTGTTATGTCTTCTTCATGGATCGATCCCTTGATCATTATGTAGTGTCCTTTTTTGTCTCTTGTAACAGTTTTTATTTTAAAGTCTATTTTGTCTGATATGAGAATTGCTACTCCAGCTTTCTTCTGATTTCCATTTGCATGGAATATCTTTTTCCATCCCCTCACTTTCAGTCTGTATGTGTCCCTAGGTATGAAGTGGGTCTCTTGTAGACAGCATATATATGGGTCTTGTTTTTGTATCCATTCAGCCAGTCTATGTCTTTTGGTGGGAGCATTTAATACATTTACATTTAAGGTAATTATCAATATGTATGTTCCTATTACCATTTACTTAATTGTTTCGGGTTGTTCTTGTAGGTCTTTTCCTTCTCTTGTGTTTCTTGCCTAGAGAAGTTCCTTTAGCATTTGTTGTAGAGCTGGTTTGGTGGTGCTGAACTCTCTCAGCTTTTGCTTGTCTGTAAAGGTTATAATTTCTCCATCAAATCTGAATGAGACCCTTGCTGGGTAGAGTAATCTTGGTTGTAGGTTTTTCTCCTTCATCACTTTAAATATGTCCTGCCACTCCCTTCTGGCTTGCAGAGTTTCTGCTGAAAGATCAGATGTTAACCTTATGGGGATTCCCTTGTGTGTTATTTGTTGTTTTTCCCTTGTTGCTTTTAATATGTTTTCTTTGTATTTAACTTCTGACAGTTTGATTATTATGTGTCTTGGCGTGTTTATCCTTGGGTTTATCCTGTATGGGACTCTCTGTGCTTCCTGGATTTGATTGACTATTTCCTTTCCTATATTAGGGAAGTTTTCAACTATAATCTCTTCAAATATTTTCTCAGTCCCTTTCTTTTTCTCTTCTTCTTCTGGGACCCCTATAATTCGAATGTTGGTGTGTTTAATGTTGTCCCAGAGGTCTCTGAGACTGTCCTCAGTTCTTTTCATTCTTTTTTCTTTCTTCTGCTCTGCAGTAGTTATTTCCACTATTTTATCTTCCAGGTCACTTATCCATACTTCTGCCTCAGTTATTCTGCTATTGATCCCATCTAGAGTATTTTTCATTTCATTTATTGTGTTGCTCATCATTGCTTGCTTCCTCTTTATCTCTTCTAGGTCCTTGTTAACTGTTTCTTGCAATTTGTCTATTCTATTTCCAAGATTTTGAATCATCTTTACTATCATTATTCTGAATTCTTTTTCAGGTAGACTGCCTAGTTCCTCTTCATTTGTTAAGTCTGGTGTGTTTTTATCTTGCTCCTTCATCTGCTGTGTGTTTTTCTGTCTTCTCATTTTGCTTATCTTACTGTGTTTGGGGTCTCCTTTTGCAGGCTGCTGGTTCGTAGTTCCTGTTGTTTTTGGTGGCTGTACCCAGTGGCTAAGGTTGGTTCAATGGGTTGAGTAGTTTTCCTGGTTGGGGGGACTAGTGCCTCTGTTCTGGTGGATGAGGCTGGATCTTGTCTTTCTGGTGGGCAGGTCCACGTCTGATGGTGTGTTTGGGGATGTTGGTAGTCTTATTATGATTTTAGGCAGCCTCTCTGCTAATGGATGGGGCTGTAGACCTGTCTTGCTCTTTGTTGGGCATAGGGTGTCCAGCACTGTTCGTTGCTGGTCCTTGAGTGAAGCTGGGTCTTGGTGTTGAGATGGAGATCTCTGGGAGATTATCGCTATTTGATATTGCGTGGAGCTGGGAGGTCTCTTGTGGACCAGTGTCCTGAGGTTGGTTCTCCCACCTCAGAGACACAGCCCTGACGCCTGGCTGAAGCGCCAAGAGCCTTTAATCCACACAGCTCAAAATAAAAGGGAGAAAAAATAGAAAGGAAAGAAAAGGAAGGAAGGAAGGAAGGAAGGAGGGAGGGGGGAAGGAAGGAGGAAGAAAGGAAGGGAGGTAGGAAGAAAGGGAGGGAGGAAGGAAGAAAGGAAGGAAGGAAGCAAGCAAGAAAGGAAGGAAGGAGGAGAGGAAGAAAGGGAGGAAGGAAGAGAGGAAGGAAGGGAGAAAGGAGGGAAGGGGGAAGAAAGGAAGGAAGAAAGAAAGGGAGAAGACAAAATAAAGTAAGATAAAATATAGTTATTAAAATAAAAAATAATTATTACGAAGAAAAATTTCTATTAAAAAAAAAACCGGGTCAGTCTAACCCTTAGACAAATGGTGAAAGCAAAGCTATACAGACAAAATCTCACACAGCAGCACACACATACACACTCACAAAAAGAAAAAAGGGGAAAATAATAGTATATCTTGCTCCCAAGTCCACCTCCTCAACTTGGGATATTTCGCTGTCTATTCAGGTTTTCCACAGACGCAGGGCACTTCAAGTTGATTGTGGGGCTTTAATCCACTGCTTCTGAGACTGCTGGGAGAGAACTCCCCCTCTCCTGTTTGTTCGCACAGCTCCTGGGGTTCAGCTTCGGACTTGGCCCCGCCTCTGCATGTAGGTCGTCCGAGGGCGTCTGCCCTTCGCTCAGACAGGACAGGGTTAAAGGAGCAGCTGATTCGGGGGCTCTGGCACAGGCCGGGGGGAGGGAGGGGCACGGATGCAGGGCGAGCCTGCGGCGGCAGAGGCCAGTATGACACTGCACCGGCCCGAGGCACGCCCCCCATTCTCCCGGGGAAGCTGTCCCTGGATCCCGGGACCCCGGCAGTGGCAGGCTGCACGAGCTCCCGAGAGGGGCGGTGTGGAGAGTCAGCTGTGCTCACACACAGGCCTCTTGGTGGCGGCAGCAGCAACCCTAGCGTCCCACACCCGTCTCTACTGTTCATGCCAACAGCCGCGGCTCACGCCCGTTTCTGGAGCTCCTTTACGCGGTGCTCTTAATCCCCTCTCCTCGCGCACCAGGAAGCAAGGAGGCAAGAAAATGTCTCCTGTCTCTTCGGCAGCTCCACGCCTGTTTCTGGAGCTCCTTTAAGAGGCGCGCTTAAACCCCTCTCCTCGTGCACCAGGAAACAAAGAGGGAAGAAAAGGTCTCTTGCCTCTTCGGCAGCTCCAGACTTCAACCGGAATCCCTCCCGGCTAGCCGTGGTGCACTAACCCCTTCAGGCTGTTTTCACTCTGCTAGCTCCAGACCTTTCCCTGGGATCGGACTGAAGCCCGAGGCTCAGCTCCCAGCCCCCGCCCGCCCCGGCCGGTGAGCAGACAAGCCTCTCGGGCTGGTGAGTGCCGGTTGGCACCGATCCTCTGCGGGAATTTCTCCGCTTTGCTCTCCGCACCCTGTGGCTGCGCTCTCTTCCGCGGCTCTGGAGCTTCCCCCTCCGCCACCAGCAGTCTCCGCCCACGAAGGGGCTTCTAGTGTGTGTGAATCTTTCCTCCTTCATGGCTCCCTCCCACTGGTGTAGGTCCCGTCCCTATTCTTTGTCTCTGTTTATTGTTTTTTCTTTTGCCCTACCCAGGTATGTGGGGAGTTTCTTGCCTTTTGGGAGGTCTGAGGTCTTCTGCCAGCGTTCGGTGGGTGTTCTATAGGAGAAGTTCCACGTGTAGATGTATTATTTCTGATGTATCTGTGAGGAGGAAGGTGATCTCCGCATCTTACTCTTCCGCTATCTTCTCGCCCTAATATATTTTTTATCTTTCTAATTTTATTTTGTTTTTTATCGTTTGATATTGTACTGTTCCCTTTTTTTCTTTCTTTCTTCCTCTTTTTTTTTTTTTTTTTTTTTTTTTTTTTTTTTTTTTACCATGCCACGAAGCTTGCAGGATCTTGGTTCCCAGGCCAGAGGTTGGTCCCAAGCTCCTGGGGTGGGAGCTCCAAGTCCAAATCACTGGAATAACAGAGAACCTCAGACCCCAGGGAATATCAATCAGAGTGAGGCTTCCCAGAGGTCCTCATCTCAGCACCAAGACCCAGCTCTCTCTAACTGCCTGCAAACTCCAGTGCTGGACATCTCAGGCCAAACAACCGGTAAGACAGGAATACAACACCACACAACAACAACAACAACAACAAAATGAAACAACAATAAAATATGTTATGGACAAAGGAGCAAGGTAAAAACCTATAAGACCAAATAAATGAAGAAGAAATAGGCAACCTTCCTGAAAAAGAATTCAGAGTAATGATAGTAAAGATGATCCAATCTCAGAAAAAGAAAGGAGAAAATACAGGAAATATTTAACAAGGATCTAGAAGAACTAAAGAGCAAAGAAACAGTGATGAACAACACAATTACTGACATTAAAAATACTCTAGAAGGAATCAATAACAGAAGAACTGAGGCAGAAGAACAGATAAGTGAGCTGGAAGATAAAATGGTGGAAATAACTGCCAGGGAGCAGAATAAAGAAAAAAGAATGAAAAGAATTGGGACAGTCTCAGAGACCTCTGGAACAACGTTAAATGCACCAACATTCGAATTATAGGGGTCCCAGAGGAAGAAGAGAAAAAGAAAGGATCTGAGAAAATATTTGAAGAGATTATAGTCAAAAACTTCCCTAACATGAGAAAGGAAATAACCAAGCCCAGGAAGCACAGAAAGTACCATACTGGATAAACCCAAAGAGAAACATGCTGAGACACATATTAATCAAATTATCAAAAATTAAATACAGGGCTCCCCTGGTGGCGCAGTGGTTGAGAGTCCGCCTGCCGATGCAGGGGACATGGGTTCGTGCCCCGGTCCGGGAAGATCCCACATGCCGCGGAGCAGCTGGGCCCGTGAGCCATGGCCACTGAGCCTGCGTGTCTGGAGCCTGTGCTCCGCAAAGGGAGAGGCCACAACAGTGAAAGGCCCGCATATCGAAAAAAAAAAAAAAAAATTAAATACAAAGAAAAAAAAATTGAAAGCAGCAAGGGAAGAGCAACAAATAACATACAAGGGAACTCCCATAAGGTTAACAACTGATCTTTCAGCAAAAACTCTGTAAGCCAGAAGGGAGTGGCAGGACATATTTAAAGTGATGAAGGGAAGAACCTACAACCAAGATTACTCTACCCAGCAAGGATCTCATTCAGATGACAGAGAAATTAAAACCTTTCCAAACAAGCAAAAGCTAAGAGAATTCAGCACCTCCAAACCAGCTTTACAACAAATGCTAAAGGAACTTCTCTAGGCAGGAAACAAAAGAGAAGGAAAAGACCTACAAAAACAAACCCAAAACAATTAAGAAAATGGTAATAGGAACATACATATTGATAATTACCTTAAATGTAAATGGATTAAATGCTCCAACCAAAAGACATAGACTGACTGAATGGATACAAAAACAAGACCCGTACATATGCTGTCTACAAGAGACCCACTTCAGACCTAGGTACACATACAGACTGACAGTGAGGGAGGGGATGGAAAAAGATATTCCATGAACATGGAAATCAAAAGAAAGCTGGAGTAGGGGCTTCCCTGGTGGTGCAGTGGTTGAGAGTCTGCCTGCTGATGCAGGGGACATGGGTTCATGCTCCAGTCTGGGAAGATCCCACATGCTGCAGAGCAGCTGGGCCCATGAGCCATGGCTGCTGAGCCTGTGCATCCAGAGCCTGTGCTCTGCAATGGGAGAGGCCACAGTAGTGAGAGGCCTGTGTACCACAAAAAAAAAAAAAAAAAAAAAAGCTGGAGTAGTAATTCTCATATCAGACAAAATAGACTTTAAAATAAAGACTATTACAAGAGATAAAGAAGGACACTACATAATGACCAGGGGATCAATCCAAGAAGAAGATATAACAATTGTAAATATTTATGCACCCAACATAGGAGCAGCTCAATACAAAAGGTAAATGCTAACATCCATAAAAGGGGAAATCGACAGTAACACAATAATAGTAGGAGACTTTAACACCCCACTTTCACCAATGGACAGATCATCCAAAATGAAAATTAATAAGGAAACACAAGCTTTAAATGACACATTAACAATATGGACTTAATTGCTATTTATAGGACATTCCATCCAAAAACAACAGAATACACATTCTTCTCAAGTGCTCATGGAACATTCTCCAGGAGAGAACATGTCTTGGATCACAAATCAAGCCTTGGTAAATTTAAGAAAATTGAAATCGTATCAAGTATCTTTTCTGACCACAACGCTATGAGACTAGATATCAATTACAGGAAAAAATCTGTAAAAAATACAAATACATGGAGGCTAAACAATACACTGCTAAATAACCAAAAGATCACTGTAGAAATCAAAGAGGAAATCAAAAAATACCTAGAAACAAATGACAATGAAAACACACGGACCCAAAACCTATGCGATGTACCAAAAGCAGTTCTAAGAGGGAAGTTTATAGCAATACAGTTCTACCTCAAGAAACAAGATACATCTCAAATAAACAACCTATCCTTACACCTAAAGCAATTAGAGAAAGAAGAACAAAAAACCCCGAAAGTTAGCAGAAGGAAAGAAATCATAAAGATCAGGTCAGAAATAAATGAAAAAGAAATGAAGGAAACAATAGCAAAGATCAATAAAACTAAAATCTGGTTCTTTGAGAAGATAAACAAAATTGATAAACCATTAGCCAGACTCATCAAGAAAATAAGGGAGAAGGCTCAAATCAATAGAATTAGAAATGAAAAAGGAGAAGTAACAACTGACACTGCAGAAATACAAAGGATCATGAGAGATTACTACAAGCAACTATATGCCAATAAAGTGGACAGCCTGGAAGAAATGGACAAATTCTTAGAAAAGCACAACCTTCTGAGACTGACCCAGGAAGAAATAGAAAATATAAACAGACCAATCACAAGCACTGAAATTAAAACTGTGATTAAAAATCTTCCAACAAGGGCTTCCCTGGTGGCACAGTGGTTGAGAGTCTGCCTGCCAATGCAGGGGACACGGGTTCGTGCCCCGGTCCGGGAAGATCCCACATGCTGCAGAGCACCTGGGCCCGTGAGCCATGGCCGCTGAACCTGCGCATCCAGAGCCTGTGCTCTGCAACGGGAGAGGCCACAACAGTGAGAGGCCCGCATACCACAAAAAAAAAAAAAAAGAAAAAAAATCTTCCAACAAGCAAAAGACTAGGACCAGATGGCTTCACAGGAGAATTCTATCAAACATTTAGAGAAGAGCTAACACCTATATCCTTCTCAAACTCTTCCAAAATGTAGCAGAGGGAGGAACAATCCCAAACTCATTCTATGAGGCCACCATCACCCTGATATCAAAACCAGACAAAGATGTCACAAAAAAAGAAAACTACAGGCCTGTATCTCTGATGAACATAGATGTAAAAATCCTTAACAAAATACTAGCAAACAGAATCCAACAGCACATTAATAGAATCATACACCATGATCAAGTGGGGTTTATCACAGGAATGCAAGGGATCTTCAATATACACAAATCAATCAATGTGATACACCATATCAACAAACTGAAAGAGAAAAACCATATGATCATCTCAATAGATGCAGAGAAAGCTTTTGACAAAATTCAACACCCATTTATGATAAAAACTCTCCAGAAAGTAGGCATAGAGGGAACCTACCTCAACATAATAAAGGCCATATATGACAAACCCACAGCCAATATCATTCTCAATGATGAAAAACTGAAAGCATTTCCTCTAAGATCACGAGCAAGACCAGGATGCCCACTCTCACCACTCTTATTCAGCATAGTTTTGAAAGTTTTAGCCACAGCAATCAGAGAAGAAAAGGAAATAAAAGGAATCCAAAACGGAAAAGAAGTAAAACCATCACTGTTTGCAGATGACATGATAGTATGCATAGAGAATCCTAAAGATGCTACCAGAAAACTGCTAGAGCTAATCAATGAATTTGGTAGAGTAGCATGATACAAAAATAATTCACAGAAATCTCTTGCATTCCTATACACTAATGATGAAAAATTTGAAAGAGAAATTAAGGAAACACTCCCATTTACCATTGCAACAAAAAGAATAAAATACCTAGGAATAAACCTACCTAAGGAGACAAAAGACCTGTATGTAGAAAACTATAAGACACTGATGAAAGAAATTAAAGATGGTACAAACAGATGGAAAGATATACTATGTTCTTGGATTGCAAAAAATCAACATTTTGAAAATAACTATACTACCCAGAGCAATCTACAGATTCAATGCAATCCCTATCAAACTGCCAATGGCATTTTTCACAGAACTAGAACAAAAAGTTTCACAATTTGTATGGAAACACAAAACACCCCGAATAGCCAAAGCAATCTTGAGAAAGAAAAACGGAACTGGAGGAATCAGGCTCCCAGACTTCGGACTATACTACAAAGCTACAGTAATCAAGACAGTATGGTACTGACACAAAAACAGAAATATAGATCAATGGAACAGGATAAAAATCCCGGAGGTAAACCCACACAGATATAGTCACCTTTTCTTTGATAAAGGAGGCAAGAGTATACAATGGAGAAAAGACAACCTCTTCAATAATTGGTGCTGGGAAAACTGGACAGCTACATGTAAAAGAATGAAATTATAACACTTCCTAACACCATACACAAAAATAAACTCAAAATGGATTAAAGACCTAAATGTAAGGCCAGACACTATAAAACTGTTAGAGGAAAACATAGGCAGAACACTCTATGACATAAATCACAGCAAGATCCTTTTTTGACCCACCTCCTAGAGAAATGGAAATAAAACAAAAATAAACAAATGGGACCTAGTGAATCTTAAAAGCTTTTGCACAGCAAAGAAACCATAAACAAGACGAAAAGACAAACCTCAGAATGGGAGAAAATGTTTGCAAACAAACAACTGACAAATGATTAAACTCCAAAATATACAAGCAGCTCATGCAGCTCAATATCAAAAAAACAAATAACCCAATCCAAAAATGGACAGAAGACCTAAATAGACATTTCTCCAAAGAAGATATACAGATTGCCAACAAACACATGAAAAGATGCCCAACATCACTAATCATTAGAAAAATGCAAATCAAAACTACAATGAGGTATCACCTCACATCAGTCAGATTGGCCATCATCAAAAAATCTACAAACAATAAATGCTGGAGAGGGTGTGAAGAAAAGGGAACCCTCTTGCACTGTTGGTGTGAATGTAAATTGATACAGCCACTATGGAGAACAGTTTGGAGGTTCCTTAAAAAACTAAAAATAGAACTACCATATGACCCAGGTATCCCAATACTGGGCATATACCCTGAGAAAACCATAATTCAAAAAGAGTCATGTACCACAATGTTCATTGCAGCACTATTTACAATAGCCAGGAGATGGAAGCAACCTAAGTGTCCATCAACAGATGAATGGATAAAGAAGATGTGGCACATATATACAATGGAATATTACTCAGCCATAAAAAGAAATGAAATTGAGTTATTTGTAGTGAGGTGGATGGACCTAGAGACTGTCATACAGAGTGAAGTAAGTCAGGAAAAGGAATACAAATACCGTATGCTAACACATATATATGGAATCTAAAAAAAAATGGTTCTGATGAAACTAGGGGCAGGACAGGAGTAAAGACACAGACGTAGAGAATGGACTTGAGGACACAGGGAGGGGGAAGGGTAAGCTGGGATGAAGTGAGAAAGTAGCACTGACATATATACACTTCCAAATGTAAAATAGATAGCTAGTGGGAAGTAGCTGCAAGGCACGGGGTGATCAGCTTGGTGCTTTGTGACCACCTAGAGAGGTGGGATAAGGAGGGTTGGAGGGAGATGCAAGAGGGAGGGTTTATGGAGATATACATATATGTATGACTGATTCACTTTGTTATACACCAGAAGCTAACACAACACTGTAAAGCAATTATACTCCAATAAAGATGTTAAAAAAAAAAGTTCTGTGCTACAAAGGACACTATGAAGAAAATGAAAAGACAAACCACAGAATAAGAGAAAATACTTGCAAATGATATATCTGACAAGGAACTTCTGTATAGAATATGTAAAGAGTTCTTATAACTCAGTAACAAAAAGACAAACCAATAAAAAAAAATGGGCAAAGCATCTGAGTAGACATTTCTCCAAAGATGATATGCAAATGGCCAAAGAGCATGTGAAAATATTCTTTACATCATTAGCCATCATCATGACAATGTAAATGAAAACTCCAATGAGATGCTACTTCATACCAACTAGGATGACTATAATAAAAATATCAGATAATAACAAATGTCGGTGAGGATTTTGAACACTCATACATAGTGATGGGAATGTAAAATGGTGCAGCCACTTTGAAAAACAGTCTGGCAGTTCCCCGAAAAGTGAAGGAGTTACCATATGACCCAGCAATTTCACTTCTAGGTATGAACCTAAGAGAAATGAAAACATATATCCACATCAAAACTTCTAGACAAATGTTTATAGCAGCCATATTAATAATAACTAAAAGATGTAAACAACCCAAATGTCCATCAACTGATGAATGGATGAACAAAATTTGGTATTTCCATCCAACGGAATATTATTCAGCTATAAAAATGAATTAAGTTCTGATACATGCTACAACATAATGAACCTTGAAAACATTATGCTAAAAAGAGTCAGTTATAAAAATCGCATATTATATGATTCCATTTATATGAAATATCCAGAAAAGGCACATCTATCGATACAGAAAATAGACTAGTGGTGCCTACAAGTGAGGTTGTGGGGGGGGGGGCATGTTTGAGAGGTGATAGCTGAAAGATACAGGTTTTTGTTTGAGGTGATGGATGTATTCTAAAACTGACCATGGTGATATGCCCTAATTTATTTTTTAACATCTTTATTGGAGTATAATTGCTTTACAATGTTGTGTTAGTTTCTGCTGTACAACAAAGTGAGTCAGCTATATGTACACATATATCCCCATATCCCCTCCCTCTTGTTTCTCCCTCCCACCCTGCCTATCTCACCCCTTAGGTGGTCACAAAGCACTGAGCTGATCTCCCTGTGCTATGCAGCTGCTTCCCACTAACTATATTTCCTCACTCTCTACCTGTCATCAATCAATTCTTTAGTCATTCCCACTCAAACAACCTAGATGAGATTTTTCATGTGTTTTTTTACTGTTAACTAAGGTGATCACATTGTCCAGCTGGGTAGCTCTTTAACACCCTGACCTCTCAGTATCTTGATCTCTATTCCAATGCTTGTGAAATTCATGTTCACTCCACCTTAGTCATCCCTACTATGACTCATAGATATGGTCTGAGTGATTTCCAGTTTTTTAAACTAAAAAGAAAAAAAGCGTCAAGAATCAAACCGATCATTAAGATCTTTGGAAATGGAATGGAGAAGGTCAGGAAAGGTCAATGAAGCATTTTATTCTGGGCTGCAGTTAATGTTATTAGTAGCCTGATAGTGTGGGAGGGTGAGAGGAAGCACAGAACAGGTATGGGCTGCTTCAACTGGCTCATTCCCTCAAACTTGTGGGGAGGTGGGACTTAACTCATTCAGCTCTAAATACCTTGGGTGGGGGAAAGAGTCTGTTCCTTTCTCTCTACCCATCATTTAGACCTTATCCAGGTCACTTAATCTCTCAGTTCTCTGCTCCATAAAATGTGAAAAAAATAACAGCTGCTCTGATCTGCCATGAGCAATTATTCTGAGATTCTACTTTGAAACGTTTGAAGCTCTTTGGAGAAGGGTGGACCTTTTAGTGGTCTTATATGGCCCTCTTGAAGACTTACCTGGTCAATAACTGGCATGCTCTGATGAAAAAAGGCCCTGAAGTGGTGAATGAAACAAAAACATAGTCAGTGGAGACAATACCCACACATACACCCCATATCATCTGAGGGTCTAATTTTTTCCTGGCCCTGACTCCTTGCTATCAAGCACAGGAGATACATTTATCAGAAAAAATTTAGGTTACTTGAGTCTGGTGCATGCTCTCTGGAATTTCCAAGCCCAAAACACTCATCCTGAAGTAATCCTGAATCTAATTCTGGTCCTAGGTACATGTTTCATATTTATACAGCCCTTTACAATTTTCAGGGCACTTTCACTGATTGACTTATGTATTCTTTACTACAAGTCCTACCTTCAACAGTAAAATTGGAAGCTTGGCCTATGATGGATGTTCAATTGTTATTATCTGTCTTTTATCCCTCTAAATTTCTATCCTTAACTGTACAGATCTCCAGAGATATGAAGCAAGGCAAAAACTAATTGATTGGTCTTGCTTGACGTTTACTGGTTTGGGTGCCGTTGGGGAAGGGGATAAATTGGTGGTCCCTTGGCTTGTGTCTGTCTCAGGTTAGACACAGGTTGAGCACCCACTTGGGATTTTTGCAAGCACAGGAAGCTAATGTACATCTTCTAAGTAGCGGAGTTATCACACAAATAATCTCCACCAGAGACAGGTGTCCCATAGGAGGCTGTTAATGGTCCATAACATGCTTATCATAGCCTAGAAATGAAGGGCAAAAAATTACAATAAATTGAAGTAGTTTGCTTCCGTGCTGAGGCTCTCAATCATGGTAACCATATAAACTCAGATACAGTTCAATAATTTATTTCTCTGGTCTATGTGATGGGAAAACTCTCAAGGCTGAGGGACTTTGTTTTCCCCTCAGACTCTCAATGCTCATCTGTATTGCACTTTGGATGATAATAGCTGCATTTGTGCTGAACAGTATTTTTTCTTCAATAAATAAAAAATGGCAGGGATAAATTTCTCTTTTGCTAATGAGACATGAACATTTGGTTCCCAATTGTATTGCTATTATCCATGATCCATAATCTTTTATTTCATGTGTATCCATGTCTTCATGTGTGTAAAACTCGAGGGTCACAGACTAGCAGAAACAGAAAGAATATTTAACATTTAAACGTTTCATGCAGTATAATGTCAGAGTTGTTATAATGGCCATTTTCTGTTTTCAACAAACATTGCATTTGTTGTAGCTTTCTCTGACCTATAAATGCATCAGAGAGGATGCTTCTCCCTCCTATACCTCTTTTGACTTCTAAAAAATGTTAGATATCTTACTAATATGCATGTTATTTGCAAATACATTTTAAAAATTATATCAGGTGAAACAGATCCTACTACTTACAGCAATAGAAAGAAGAGTTGAGGTTGGCTTAAGTGAACAAAAAAATACCGTGGCTTATTTGAGATTCAGAATCCTGAATCCTGAATGGGCTTATTTTTCGGGTGTTGTAAATCTATTATGATTTCCCTTTTAATGAATGGCATTTGACAACCATTTGACAATTCTTATAATAGAACCCAGTATGAATATGAACACGAAAGTCTTTTGGATTCTTGCAAGTGTAGAAAAGTAATGTACATCTTCTAGGTAGCGGAGTTATCACACAAATAACTCATGAAAAGAACAGAGCAAAACCAAATATCTACCTGGGAAAACAAGAAGTCTGAAAAAAAGTATAAAGGCCAATGTCTGTGGTAGGGAGCTTCCATGATGACCCCAATGATCCTGCCTCCCGGTATTTGTGTTGTGTATATAGATGGTCCCTGACTTATTTGTGATGGTTTGACTTGAAAGTTTTTGACTTTATGATGGTGTGAAGGGATAAGCATTTGGTAGAAACCTTACTTCGAATTTCAATTTCTGATCTTTTCCCAGGCTAGGAATATGCAGTATGATACTCTCTGGTGGTGCTGGGTAGTGGTGGCATGCCCATAGCTCCCAGTCTGCCCTGTGAGAGCGAGGGTAAACAACTGGTACAATTATAACCATTGTGTACTCATACAACCATACAAAATTTTTTCACTTTTGGTACAGTATTCAATAAATTACATGAGATATTCAACACTTTATTATAAAATGCTCTGTGTTAGTTGATTTTGCCCAACTATAGGCCAATATAAGTGTTCTGAGCACATTTAAGGAAAGCTAGGCTAAGCTATGATGTTTGGTAGGTTAGATGTATTAAATACATTTTCAATTTAACAATATTTTCAACTTGCAATGGGTTTATTGGGGCATAACCCCATTGTAAGTCAAAAAGATCTGTAGTCTTCATCCACACTGAATAGGGCTGACTGGTATAATCAATAGGATAGTGGTGTAATGATGGTTTGTGACTTCCAAGGCGAGGTCATAAAAGACATGTTTTCGGGACTTCCCTGGTGGCGCAGTGGTTAAGAATCCGCCTGCCAATGCAGGGCATATGGGTTCGAGCCCTGGTCCAGGAAGATCGCACATGCCACAGAGCAACTAAGCCCGTACACCACAACTACTGAGCCTGTGCACTAGAGCCCAGGAGCCACAACTACTGAAGCCTGTGTGCCACAGCTACTGAAGTTCACACACCCAGAGCCCGTGCTCCGCAAGAAGAGAAGCCACTGCAATGAGAAGCCCATGCACTGCAACAAAGAGTAGCCCCCACTCGCCGCAACTAGAGAAAGCCCATGCACAGCAACAATGCAGTCAAAAATAAATAAATAAATTTATATATATAAAAAAAAGGACATATGTTTTCTGCTTTGCTTTCTCTTGGGTCACTCACTCTGGGAGAAGCCAGCTGCCATATTGGGAGACCACTCAAGCGGCCCTATGGTATGAGAATTTTCACCGCAGCATGTTTCTGGTAGTGGATAGCTGGAGGTAGCCCTGGTGTCAGTTTGTGGGAAAGTGATGGGTGAAATATGATGATTGCATAACAGTAAGCTCCATGATTAAATGCAAGAGGTTGGACCTGCATACATCAACATACGTAGGTATTAAAAATAGTGCCTTCCCAGAAATAATATTATTTATGCAAATAAAAATCCCTCAAACAACAATACACATTTTGCAAGAACACATTCAAGTAAGAGGATACACAAATATACATTAAAATGCAGATCATGGCAAGGAGGAGAAAATGAATGGAATGTGTACATAAAAATAAATAACAAATGAATTAAACAAGAGAGGGAGTCTTAATGGGCCTTGGACTGAGGAATGTGATTTACTCAATCTTCTGTACTAGAAGTTGAGAACTAGAATTAAAGGAAAAAAACTACTGGAAAAAAATCCAGACTTTCAAAAGGAAGGGCATGTGAAAGAGTGATAGAAAAAGAGGAGTAGCATCCAGTGACACCTCAGACCAGTTTCAAAACAAAAAGACATCTGTGATCCAGGGCTGGGTTGTTCTGGGCATAAAAGCAGGTAATTAACAGGGTGAGGGGAGGATGATATAAGCTGCCAATCAAGGCCAGTTTTGCCTTCTACCTTAGGGTCCTTGTGTCTTTACCCAAGTTTCTTAAGAATGAAGAACGCTCATGAAAAAGAAGCGCAGAAAATAACTACTGCTCCTGTTTTTGTTGTTTCTCACAAATCACCAAGTGTTTGTGTACTGAGTTATCTGGTCCAATTCTAAACCTACCTGTTGACCTACTGTCTAGAAAGTGAATAGCCAAATATCATGAGAAAAGCTATTTAACTTTAATTTTCTATTATCCTTTAAATGAGATTTTGATCTGAGGTTTAAAGGTTCCATTATCACAGCTTGAACTATATTTTATATTTTTAAAAAGTGGTTGAGACTCTATTAATACTAAAGAAAAATTTAAAAATCCACTTCTTACCCCACTACTCTAACATAAAAACAGCTCTTAATTCTTTGGGTTCTCATCCATGCTTTGTAGATTGGCCTAATGAATCTCACATGTTATGAGCAAAGGAAGATTTTCAAGTCACTTTTCACATAACCTGAACAATACGTTATGCACTGTGACAAGCCCAATGTGAAGTATGAAGAAAGAAGATCCTCGTCTTCAAATTATATTCTTCTAAAGGGAACCCACCTGCACTGTTGGTGGGAATGTAAATTGATACAGCCACTATGGAGAACTGTATGGAGGTTCCTTAAAAAACTAAAAATAGAACTACCATATGACCCAGCAATCCCACTACTGGGCATATACCCTGAGAAAACCATAATTCAAAAAGAGTCATGTACCACAATGTTCATTGCAGCTCTATTTACAATAGCCAGGACATGGAAGCAACCTAAGTGTCCATTGACAGATGAATGGATAAAGGAGATGTGGCACATATATACAATGGAATATTAGTCATAAAAAGGAATGAAACTTATTTGTAGTGAGGTTGAAGGACCTAGAATCTGTCATACAGAGTGAAGTAAGTCAAAAAGAGAAAAACAAATACCACATGCTAATGCATATATATGGAAGTTTAAAAAGCAGTACTGATGAACCTAGTGGCAGGGCAGGAATAAAGACACAGACGTAGAGAACAGACTTGAGGGCATAGGGGGAAGGGGAAGCTGGGATGAAGTGAGAGAGTGGCATGGACATATATAAACTACCAAATGTAAAATAGCTAGCTAGTGGGAAGCAGCCGCATAGCACAGGGAGATCAGCTCGGAGCTTTGTGACCACCTAGAAGGGTGGGATAGGGAGGATGGGAGGGAGAAGCAAAAGGGAGGGGATATGGGGATATATGTGTACATATAGCTGACTCACTTTGTTGTACAGCAGAAACTAACACAATACTGTAAAGCATTTATACTCCAATAAAAATGTAAAAGAAAACAAAAAACAAATTATATGCTTCTAGAATAAGAATTACTACATCGTGAAAAAGAAAAATCACAGGCCCATTCTACGGGGTGTTGTTGATGCCCCATCACACAGGCTGTCCACCCACCTCTGAGCTCAACTGTACCTGCAGAGGGCACTTCCCCAAGCTACAGCTTTGCCCCTGATGGGCTTCTCTCTGTCTCTGCACCAGCTCTCTCGGACCCACAGCAGCTTGCTGAGTCCTTGTGTAGGGAAGTTCCAGAAGTGCCGGGGATTTGACTCCCCCAGGGCCAATATTTAACCAACGAGAAATGGAAATTTGTGGATAAAGATCCTTTATTGCTGAAAAGAAGAGTGGCAAACTGGGAGTGATTCAGATGGATAGATAAGGAGGTGTGGGTCCATAAAGAGCCTTATAAAACCTTATGAGGACTTTACCCTGAAAACAAAAGCTCTTAAAGGGATTTAAGCTAGAAGAGACATGATCAGATCTGTGCTTAAAAATTATCTCTAATTGTAGTGAATGCATTTGGGAGGGACCAGACCTGACAGTGAGACTAGTTAATCCAGATGAGGTGATGGTGAACAAGGTCAAGTAGGAAGTAGCATTAGGAAGAGAAATAAGTGACAGGACCTGGGAGACATTTAGTTGGGGAACTAGCAGACTTGGTGGCTGACTGGAAGTTGGGGAGGTGAGAGAAAGGGAGGAATAGAGGATGATGATTCTCTCTCCGATTTGGATAATATTTGGTGGATAGTGGGGCTGTCCTCTAATACGGGGAACAACAGAAGAAGCATTGGAGAGTGCTGGTGATGGCTGCCATTTTGGACAGGATGTATTGTTGACTTGGAGGTGCATGTAGGAAAAGCAAGTAGAGATCTCTATTGCTCAGACATCTAATGTGTCTGGAGCTTAGGAGAGAGACCTGGGCTGCAGGTGAGCACAGAGATGGCAGTGAAGCCATGGGAGTCGATGGGATCACCTGAGCATTGAGTAGAATGAGAAGAACAAGGCAGATCTTGAAGAAGTGAAATGGAGAGCCCACCAACGATTCTACAAACATAAGGAGCCACCTGGAAGACAAAGAAAGCTTCAGAGATGCCTAGTTGAGATAAAGGCTGAGAGTGTCCTTGTTGAAAAAGCCAGTGGGATACAAAAATAAGCAAAACTAATCTCTGTTTCAAGAACTGGGGAAAGTGATTGCCTTTCAGGGAATAGGTAGTGACCGGTGGAGGAGGGGGCAAAAGGGGACTTCTGTTTCTTTCTCTTTCTGGGTGCTGCTGAGATGTGTGCATGACGTTTGTGAGAACACTGGGGGAAGCAGGGGACGCTGGGGCTCTGACACCTGCTCCAAAGGCACAGGTTACTGTCTCAAGCTCAGACCTACATTGCGCTGGCTCTAAAAACCCCATCCACAGAATGAAGAATCTTCTTTTCAAGTAGAGGGATACGGCCAATTTCACATTTTTAATTGTTTAATTAATGAATATTTACATTTATAAAAGCAGTTAAGGGACTTGGCATCAAAAGCATTGACTGTGAGGCAGAGAATGGATACACGTATCATTTCCAAGGCTTCAAAGAAGGAAAATCCAGGGAGACTGAGTTTCTTGAGTTCACAATTGTCATTCTGAATACAAATCGTGAGGCCTATCTATCCTAATTTAACACTTTGGTTACAAACATTATCAACCACACTTCCATATGAGTGCTCAGCTGGGAGAAGACTACTTTAGTTGACAAAAACTCAGAACAAAACAACATGTGATTTTTCATTCTTGAAGGGACTTGACCTTGTTAGAATAAATCTGTTGTAGAATGCTGGGCTCTGGGATATGGAGAGTTGAAAACCTTGCTTATGGAAGAGATTAGAACTCACCCAAATCTGTCTGGTTGAGGTACCCTAATTGTACATTCTTTGCTCTCTCTAGAGGAAGGATCAGTAAACGTTTCTTAAGGATGGCAAGTATTCTCAGATTTGCAGATCATTTGGTCATGAGGCATGTAAACAAATGGACATGGCTACATTCAAATAAAACTTTATTTACAAAAACAGGAGGCCCAGCCTTAGTTTGCCAAAGCCTGCCATAAGGGTGAGGCTAGAGCCTGAGCTCTGTCCAGAATATCTGAATATTCTGAATGGATGGATGTTCACCAGCAAGTATCTGGTTTTTGCATCAGAGACATGTGCTCCAACTGTAATACTTTGGTATGAATTTTTAGAATGGTTGAGGAGAATATCAGTACCTTTGACTCAGACAATTTTATGTGAAGAATCCAAGTGGAATATACATTAGGAGAGCATGATGTTACATTTCCTAGTGTTGAGCAGAACTAGGAAAGAGTAATTAAGTCTGCATTTTGGTTGCATTGCAATCCCAGTCTCTGATTTTAAAACTTAAAAGTTTAAAATGATTAGTGTGACAAATTTTCATTTATCTTACTTTGATTACTTTTTGTTTTTAAGTTAAAATTTAATACTGGTATAAAGGAAAAAAGAAAATAACCTATAATAAATTAAGCCAAAGAATTTTTGTTTCCTTTAATGAATCCTTCCAATCTGCAGTCAAAGCCAGTAATATATCACATGTGAATTAAATGCCATTAGGAATCATATTATGGCATCTGCCTCCCCCTAAACATAATGCGAATCCATTGATTCTTCACCTGCAACTTTTTGATAGATGGCGATGAATTCCTTTTTCAGTGAATTTCTAGATTCCAGAATTTCTCAAGGCCTATGCCTGGTAGAACCCATTTTAAACCTCCAAGTTGCCAGTAGTAATTGACTTCAGAGGATCTTCCAAGGAAATAAAATTGTATTCCTAAGCACACTGAAAATCCTTTAGCGTTTGCTCACTTTTCATACATGGGAGAATTGAGAGGGAGGAGAAGACATGAAGGGCCCTCTTTAGCCCCTCTCCAGAGGGTGACAGGCATCTGAAAATGCTCAAGTGCCACATCAGATCAGAGATGTTAAAAAGAACCATTACCTCTGTTAAAAAATGATAATATTTTGTCAATCACTTAAAAGTGTGAGTTAAACTGAAGATTTACTTTAGATGTCTAATGTTGTTTTTTCCCAGAAAGCTTTTCCTTGTCCTCTAAAATGTTTTCCATAATATGGAAGGGCTCTGGTTGGGGAAAGAGGTTGAAGGAATAAGGAATGAGGAGGGGCAGAAAGACGTGCAGGATCTCCATGATGTCTATAAAATCTGTTCTGCCTGTCGTCTTATATCTGCAAAAAGACTTTCTGGCTTACTGCCTTCATCTGGATGACTGTTAATTCACGATATGTTACAATTTCCCAAGTTATTACATAAGAGATTAACTGCTTCTGGTTTTGACTACCTAGAGACAAATTCTTCCAAACATGCTATTAAAATAAAACCAATGTTTTGTTTTACAATATGTCACTCAATTATCTAATGACCAGCTCTCTGTGATGCATTACAGCTGAGAATGAAGGCCACCCCCGTGGAGGGTGAGTCCCTGAGTGGACACTTGCTCCAGAGCAAATGCCTGAACCCAACCTGCTGTGTTCAGTATCCTCCAACCACTAAGCTTGGCCAATCTGAATAGCTTTAATAGGCCATGACCACTTTCTATTCGTCACTTCTTATAATCATAGAATTTTTCCTTCTAGAAAGCAAAACTTATTACAGAGATTATCAGAGTGTCAGGTACAGCACTTATAGGCATTTCAAAAGATTACAGTCAATTTAAAATGTTGAACAGGTTCATAATAGCTTTTCAAGACAGAATCACATACATTTTAATGTTTATATCAGACATTGCAATGTTAAAGATAATTTATTTGAACTTCTATTAGGTAGTAATGGTGTCAGAGAATGATGGGTAATTAGGCCATATGGTATATCCTGTGTCCACAGCCCATGCAATTTTTGCAGAATGCTGCACTATGTAAACTGCTACTGCAAAGCAGGGAATTATGGCACTGAATTTTCCATAAAATCCACCCAAATAAATCTTGCAGTCCCTCTCTTTGCAGATGAACATCTTGCCTTTAAGAGGATGCAGTAGAAAAGAAACTTGCTAACAGTTTCTTTAGCAACAGCAGGAAGATTTCTTGTCCGAGACTCCATAAGTTTTTCATTTCATTAGCTCTCTCCTCCACTTCCTTTATTCATCCAACAAACACATACTGAGCACCTCCTATGAGCCAGGCACTGTTTCAGGCTTGGGGGATACACTATGAACAAAACACAGGAAAGTCCCTGCCCAATGGAGCTTACATTCTAGTAGGGGGAGACAGACAAGCACATAAATACATAATATCACAGGGTTCAAAATAGCTTAGAGACATCCTGTCTGAAATCTATTTACTGCATCTCCTCTTTTTTGGGGCTGTGATGAGTGAAAGGAGAGGCCAGTAATGGACCAGCAATGTCACTGGTCCTAATGGGTAAACTTCAGTGAGTCCTTCAACTAACCTGGGTCTTAGTTTCCTCAGCTATAAAATGGGCAGAGGTTGGATTAAGTGACTTTTTTTTTTTTAAGAGAAAGGGCCCTTTCAAGAGCCAGTTTGTTGACTGTTCTACATTTTTAAAAACTTTAAAAAGAAAACATGAAAAATCCTTAGGTATTCCACATACACTCAACACTTTAAATGCCAATCTAAACTTCATAAATAGCAAATGTCTTATTTATAACTGCTATAGAATGAAGCCATTTTACTATCTTCAGCCACCATAAAAGCATATTCATTTCCATTGTTGGTTCCATAGTCCCACCTCATTTGTAAAACCCTCCTGGGTGTGACACTGTCTCTCTCCTACTAACCTAGTTCACTGACTTTGTGCTCCTGTTTAACCTTTTCCACTGGACTATCAGTTCTAGGAAAATAGGGATTGGGTCCTTACTCTTTTGGATGAGATTCTGTCCAGGTAATCCAAAGAGGTGTAATCATTGCACCTACACCATGTCTTATGGCTTCAGGCCTGTTGGGAACCCACATTAGTTCTTTAGGTTGTAAGAATAGTTCTGCTTAATAAAATTAGAGCTATGGGGTACCAAAGGGTATGTACACTAACATCCAAAAAGGAGAAATGGGTTTCCAGAACAATTCACAGACTAGGATAATGTGAATTAAAAAATAATCCTAATCTCTTTGGAACCCTGGTGGAATGTTAATGTATATTTAATAACCAAGTGAAGTTGTATGTATTTTGCAAACAATTTTTCTTAAAGAAGGTAACATAGCTGGCGAGCTGAATGTCAAATAAGATTAGGCTCATACTCATTAACTTGGCATGAGTTATGAAGCCCCTGATTCTCTTGAAAGACAAGTTGTATTCACTGGTTTGATTTTGAAATGTAGAAACTCAAATTTCAATCAATCCAGCAGCTAAGGATGACAGGAAATTTTACAGGACTATAAGAAATCTTCTTTTCTTATCTGGATCAGATTCCCGCCAAAAGGTTGAAGATTGCTGAAGGCTGCATGCTGTGTCTTTGAGTTTTATCGGTTGCTGTGTAATCAAATATCCTACACGTTTTCAAATCTGATAGGGTGGGCCCTATCAAAAGGACACATCTTGTCCATGCCTTTGGAGGCAAAGTGAAATCTCTGCCTTAATAACCGAATTTGATTCCTTCCTGTTGATCTGTGGTGTCAACATACTTGCTGTCAATGTTATCAGAGGTGCCTAACACGGGCTGCTGTGTAGACTAAGGTCGGTCCTGTCCTTTCAGTCACTGGAAAGGAATACGGACCACACCCTTGGTTGGGGGCACACGACTCTTCTCCAGGACCAGATGGGCAGAAGCAGAAGCATCCCATGTAACCTTAACTAACCTTGAAGCAGCATCACAACATCTTCCAGCAATAAACAATACCTCAAACAGAGCCTGTATGGACTATGAGATGAAGGCAGACCCAGCAGACATCAACTGCATAAGTGAGGGTCAGAGAAGAATAAGGAGGTTCAGACAACTTTTGGCAAAGTAGATCACAGTGACAGGTGAATTTTTGTTAGCAAAGAAAATGCAGTTTGGTATACATCATGGAATTTTAGTATGTGTTTAAGCTGTTGGGTATATGCTACCTAAGAATACAGTCCTTTCTTCACAGGGATAGACAGGAGGAATTATAAAGCCCTGCTGATGTTCACTGTCCTTATATCAGTATGACTACAGCCGTTCCCAGCCAACCCAAAGGGTCCAAGTATTGGATACAAGAGTGCGCTGGGTCCGGCTTTGGCTGTTAGGTCTCCAGAAAGTCACTGAGTGACATGTACTCTTCAGGGTGGAAGTCTTTGAGTTGCAAACAAGTATGACTCTTAAGTCCAAACCTCGGTGGGCACTATGGCTTCTTTGGTTCCAACAGAAGGCAGTAGGTTTTCTTCAGACAGGAAATAAAAGGGGAATTGTACCAAGAACCCACGGATCTTTTTCAGTTCTTCCTCAGCTCTAATGGGATCTTCCTTTGCTAAGATGGGCTTGCTTATGAAGTCTCTCAGCTGAGTTAAATTGTGTACTTCGTCATTGGGAAGGCACCGGAACACCTGATTAAATAGGAAATTGAGTGATAGGTTTAAAAGAAAGCATATCCTCTTTACTGAAAATACTCATTCCGACGGACAAAAAGCTTTGTTTTAGGAAACACATATTAGTTTTATGTTACAGTGCAGACCTGAAACAAAAGAAGGGCTTCTTCTTTTGTTTGCTACAAAGAGAGTGCTAGATTTGCTTCTATCAAAAAATAAAAAACAACACAGATCCTATATCTGATCTACATAAGTGATTGACCTCAGGATAAAGTCAAGCTAGTGGTAAGGAGTTTCATGGGTGATACCTTACTTTTTGGATAATAATCACCCCTGAATTTCACTGGAGGTTCTGGTCTAAAAGGAAAATTGTGTATTATATTTTCCCTAACTTTTTAATTTTGAAAAATGTTCATATCTGTACCTGTACTTAAAGTTATCAATTATACATGTATTTTGCTAACTGAAAATAAGTTTCACACATCATAACACTTCACACCTCAATATTTCAGCATGTATTTCTTAAGAATAAGGACATGTGCCTATATAACCACAATACAATTCTCACACCTCAGAAAATCAATTCTATGTTATTTAAGATATGGTCCATATTCAGATTTATCCGATTATTCCCAAAATGTCTTCTATAGCTGTTATTCCTCCCAATCCAGGATCCAAACTAGGCTGTGCCCTGCATTTTAAAGATTACATTTGAAAAGACTCCATGCGCACAACCTATTTGATCATGGCCTTGAGGCCTCAGTATGAAATAAGGCTATGTAGATAGTTGTCATGTTTCATTAGAAATGATGAATTTTCTGTGCTGAGGGGACTCTGGAAGTCAGAAGAAGAATGCACTCTCACCCAGTTTATGATAGATGGTCAGTGGAACTCAGCTTGAGTACTTTCTATGATGGAATGCTGGCTACTTCATGATGTAACCTGTTTCAGTGTCGGGTGAGAGGCCCACTCAAATCTTGTACACTCTTTATCATCATCAATGGATGGAACTTACCAGAAGATGCATTTGGCCTCCCTAACAAACGAAGTTGGTTTTAAAACACCTTTCCAAAATTAAAGCTGTCCAAATGAGGAAGTTTCTCATTATTAATAAGCTTCATCATTAGGATGGACACCATGTACTATATGTACTATGTGCTAAATACATTTAATAGACTGTTCTTTATCCTCACGACCACCTAGTGAATGTTTCTCCCAACTTATAGGAGAGGAAAGAAAGGAAGGCTTGGAACATCAAATTACTATACACATAGTTATATCGCCAGCAACTGTGTGAGCTGGGCTGAACCCAAGTCTGACTCATTTTTTCACCCCATCTGCCTCTTTTCTCTTTGTCACTAGACATGTATAAAGGCTGGGTAACCACCTGCTAAGGATGCTTATGATGGGATTCTGGAATCTGAGACCAGAATGCCACTAAAGTCTCTTCTAGACAATAATCCATGGCTCTTTTTGACTCTGTTTTTTTAATGTCTACCAAGAATTATTTTATTACAACTTGGAGGTGTATTGGTTTTTTACACTCATTAAGAATACTCTGTACCAATAATATGCAGAAATAATTATGTGCTTTTGTGACGTGATTCAATTAAAAGAGGAGCAGGATATGTGAACCTCACCTTATCATAAATTGTAGCATTTCGAGCTGCCGTTGAAACCCACACCTCCTTGAAGAATTTGTCACTCACTGGATCCTGAATGTCTTCACTAGGGTCAGAAAGATAGCCAAGGACAACCCTGAAATACAAGTGTCCTCCAAAATGAGTAACTGAGACAAAGCAGTTTGCTGCAGGCACTGTTTCTAATGGTACAGCAATTCAGACACTCAACCACAGAAGTCCTTTTTTTAAAAAGAAATCAAAGGAAGCCATTAAGACTAAGTGTGTGTCTATGTGTCTATATAAAATAAAGCCAAGTTGCAAAACAAAACAAAACAAAACAGAAAAACTTAAGTTGTTATGATGTTTGAAAGTTTTAACTGTTGGACAGAGAAACACCTTCATTTTGCTCTAAGAGAGTTCTTGTAATTTGGCCAAAGAGGGTGAGAACCTTGGAAGATAGGATTAGTATTCAAAGCATGTGCCTTTCAACGTGCTGAGCCTTTCCAAAAACGATCTCAGTAAATCCTCAACAGTCTTATGAAGAAGCAGCTATTAAAAAAAAATGTAAAAAAACAGTAAAAACAAAAGAAGCAAGTATTATTATTTTCCTTTTACTGAAAAGGGAATTAAGGGGACTTCCCTGGTGGCACAGTGGTTAAGACTTCGAGCTTCCAATGCAGGGGGCCTGGGTTTGATCCTTGGTCCGGGAACTAGATCCCATATGCATGCTGCAACTAAGAGTCCACATGCCACAACGAAGGAGCCCACGAGCCACAACTAAGGAGCCCACCTGCTGCAACAAGACCCAGTGCAACCAAATAAATAAATAAATAAATAGATCAACAGGTTAAAAAAAAAGGGAACTAAGGCACAGAGAGGTCAAGTAACTCTTTCAAGGTCATACAGCTAGCAAATTGTATATCTGGGACTCCAACCAGGACCACCTGACTCCCAAACCTGTGCTCTTAACCAAGACTTGACTTTTCTTCCTCCCTCCCCACCCCTTCCTCCCTTCCTTCCTCCCTTCCTTCCTTCCTTCCTTCTTCCCTCCCTTGGGCCAAGAACTATGCTGAACTCTAGGGTACAGAAATGAATACGAAAGACACGGAGCCTCTCTGGGTGCAGTTATACTTGGTGGGTGAGATCAACAATGAATAAAGAATCACCCTCAAAAGGAATTAATTAAAATGTGGTAAATACCAGGTGTGCTTTAAGAGTGTGAGATGGGAGTAGTCGGGGAGGCTTTTCCCTCCCCTACCTGTTTGCCTAACTTTACCTACCATCTTTCAGGATTCAGTACAAGGTCACCTCTATAAAACTTTGTATGGCTCCCTTTCTCCTTTCTCCCATTTCTCCCCGTCGATCCTGAGAGATCTGAACTTTCTTCCTTTGTCCCCCTCACTGTGCTTCATCTGTGCTTTGTTTTTATCAGAGCACCTGCAATACTTCATGCACTTTTTGCTTTTCATAGGCCCATCTCCCACTTTTAGCATGTAAATTCTTTAAGAGAACATGACCTGGCTATTCTCATATCCCCAGAGTACCTGGCATAAAAGAAGCCATACAGTAGATTGTTTGAATTGATCAAATATAAACAGAGGACTAGAAATAATAAGAAATTCTCAAGCAAAGCAAGACAAGTTTTAGAGGTCATATGTGAAAATTATAAAAGCGCTGGGACTTACGTAAAGCCTGAGTGATAAAAAGCACTTCCACCTTAATCCTGGGAGGTAGATGGTACAGGATTCCCATTTTGCAAATGGGAAACAAAAGGTTGGAGGCATTCTATTAATAGAGCTAGAATTGAAACTGAGTCCAAAGCTCTTTTCTCACATGCCTGATAGGTTCAAGGAATACCAAAAAGGCTTGTGCTACATTGGAAATAAAAGTGGGGAGACTTCCCTGGTGGCACAGTGGTTAAGAATCTGCCTGCCAATGCAGGGGACATGGGTTCGATCCCTGGTCTGGAAAGATCCTACATGCCGCAGAACAACTAAGCCCGTGTGCCACTAATACTGCGCCTGCGCTCTAGAGCCCGTGAGTCACAACTCCTGAGCCCGTGTGCCGCAACTACTGAAGCCAGCATGCCTAGAGTCCGCGATCCGCAACAAGAGAAGCCACTGCAATGAGAAGCCTGTGCACCGCAACGGAGAGTAGCCCCTGCTCGTTGCAACTAGAGAAAGCCCGCGCACAGCAGCCAAGACCCAACGTAGCCAAAACTAACTAACTAACTAACTAAGTTTATTTTAAAAAAGAAAGAAAGAAAGAAAAGTGGAGAAATGGGTCTCAGCAGGACTTTGGCTTATACACTGCATGAAATTGGGACATACTGCTGACACTGGAGCAAGGAGTGACAGGATCTGACTTAAATATTAACAAATGGCTGGTTGATTGAGAATAGACCGTGCAGGGCAAGGATTGAAACAGGGAGGTCAGTTAGGAGTCACTGCAGTGATCTCGTTGGGAGATGATGGTGGCTTGGGTGGTGGAGAGGAAGGTGGAGAGATCAGATTTCACTGATCCAGTGGACACAGGGTGTGAGAAAAAGTGAGGTATCAGGATGACTAAAAGGGCTATGCCTTGAGCAAACAGAAGACTGTAGTTGCCATTAGCCGAGATGCGGAATTCTGTGGGTAGAGCCAGTTAGTGGGAGAAGACCAGGAATTCAGTTTTGAACCTGTTGGGACATCTATTAAATACACAAGTGGTGATGCTAAGTAGGCAGCTGGATAAAAGAATCTGGAGTTTGGGAGAGGTTTGGCTGAAGATACACACTTGAGAATTGTCCACATATGTATACTCAAAAAGCCATGTGACTTTAACTGACTTTACCAAAGTAGTGAGTATAGAGAGAAGAGGACCAGTGCACCTCAACAGTAGGGGAAAGAAGGAGCAGCCAGTGAGGCAGCAGAGAAGCCAGAGGATGGGTATCCTGGAACCCCACGGAGTCACATTCAGATGAGAATTGACCATTGGATTTAACAGGGTGGAGGTCATAATATTGTTACCCTCTTTGTATTTAAATGTGTAGATTTACATCATCATTTTTAATGGCTGCAGAATTTCCCATTATGTGAAATTTTATTTAACCAGCTTTTTTCTTTTTTCTTTTTTTTTTTTTTTGTGGTACGCGGGCCTCTCACTGCTGTGGCCTCTCCCGTTGAGGAGCACAGGCTCCGGACATGCAGGCTCAGCGGCCATGGCTCACGGGCCCAGCCGCTCCACGGCATGTGGGATCTTCCCGGACCGGGGCACGAACCCATGTCCCCTGCATCGGCAGGCGGAGTCCCAACCACTGCGCCACCAGGGAAGCCCTAACCAGCTATTTTATTATGACCTTTTGGGTTGTTTCCAGTTTTCCATTATTATAAACAATGCTATAATGAACATAATTTATTCATCATACATAATACTTTGTGAATTTCTATGATTATTTCACTAGGAGAAATTTAAGACTTACAATCCTGGGTCAAACAATTTGCAAAATGTACTTCAAGAAAGGCTGTTCCAACACACACGCAATTAACCATGTATGTTCTCCGCAGTCAACTCCAATATTATCAACTCCTGAAAAGGCTCAGCCAGCTTATAGGGATAAAAGGGCTTCACATTTTAGTTTTAGTCTTCACTTTTTCTACTATATAAAATTTTTCTAAAATAAATGGATCTGGCACCTGGGCTCACTAGGATTCCTAGAGTTTTATAACCTCAAAATTCTATTTCTACTTCAAATAATGTCTCCCTCAGACTATATAGGAATAACTTTCAAAAAGGTTCTAAAGGATGATGTTTGCACCTAGATGCTGCCGCTCCTTAAGAACCAAAGCAAAATTTAACCGTGCCAAATTTGAAGGACAGTGCAAGTTATAACAATAAGTCAATTATAGTAAAGCCTTTGATGTGGGTGGCGTCTAACCAACTGAAAACAGAGCTGAAAGAATATTTCTATGACTTTGCCTTTAAATGAGAACAGGAGGTGTGGCAATGTGTCTATTAAGTTATCAGTTAAGAGCTTGTGTATAGAAAAAGTATTTAAATAAGTCTATAACAGACAATGTTCAGTAATAAATTATTTTCCCTGTCAGTTTTTTAATTATAAAAATTTATACAGTAAAAATAATATGAAGTACTCTGGATGTTCTTTAGAGGAGTAAGGTTTCAGAGAAAACAAATTTGATTTTATGTTGACGTGAATAACGTCAATTATTTAATGTTTAGTTGTTTATGCATCAGTGGGACAGTAGGAAAACTGCAGAAAATTGTTTCTGTTCTTGCAATTTCTCATGTCTATCACTATAAATGATTCTGAGCTCTACTTATGTGGATAATGGTTTCTGTTGAGTGATGGTTACATCTGTAAAGTTTGGATAATTTTCTAGGACTTAATGAACTGTTTGGCATGCAGTTGTGACATTTAGTGCAGTACCCTGATGGTTGCTTCTATTTAGAATTGATTTCACATCGAAATGTGCCTCTATTTCTATTCAAAAATAGCCCAGATGGAAAATGGATCGAAGTTGCATTTTTTTAAGGGAGAAAATGGCTCTGCTCTAGGTCACATTTATCTTTGAGAATATTTCCTAATAAAAAGAGCTAAAATCAACACAAGGTTTTCATGGTGCTTTTTAATGTATTATTTGTGTTGGCCATTGTGGCAAAGTGAAAATGCTTGTTCAAGAACAACTACCTCTTCAAGACAGTTTGAAAGTTGCCAGGAAAAATAAAGCATCTAGGAATAAACTTAAGCATGAAATGCATAGGATCAGCATAAAACCAAAAGAACAGCAACAAAAAACTTCAATGATCACTGAAGAACAAATTCTGCTTCCAATAATGAAAACCCTAGAGCTTTATTGAAGAACAAAAAAAGTGAATAAATTGAAGTCCATACCTTGTTCTTCAATAGGATGGCTCAATATTATAAAGACATCAACTCTTTATATATTAATCTATAAAAATACTGTAGTCCTGATCAAAAAACTAGTGAGGGAACTTGAGTAAACAATTTTAATGTTCGTGTGGAAGAATGAATAAGAGTAGCCAAGATTATTCTGGAAAAGAATACTAATTTGGGGAAGTGGTATGGTAGGAAGTAGTATTAAAGTGCACAGCTACAATAATTAAACTGGTATCATAATGGCATGCAAGTCAACAGACTTTCAATAGGAAGTAGCAGAGAGTACAGATAGGTCAGGATGTGTGGCAATTCGGTGCACCATAAAGAGGCACTGCAGGTTAGAGAGGCAATGAGTACTGCAGTCATGCAGTTCTGGATCAGTTAGTTTGCCTGGGAAAAAGAGTTAGAGTCCCTACCTCATTTCTTACATTAAAATAAATTGCAGATGTTGGCTTCCCTGGTGGCGCAGTGGTTAAGAATCCGCCTGCCAATGCAGGGCACATGGGTTCGAGCCCTGGTCCGAGAAGATCCCACATACTGTGCAGCCCGTGCACCACAACTACTGAGCCTGCGCTCTAGAGCCCGCGAGCCACAGCTACTGAAGCCCACGTGCCACAACTACTGAAGCCCACGTGCCACAGCTACTGAAGCCCACGTGCCTAGAGCCTGTGCTGTGCAACAAGAGAAGCCACCACAACGAGAAGCCCACGCACTGCAACGAAGAGTGGCCCCGCTTGCCACAAGTAGAGATAGCCCGCGCGCAGCAACGAAGACCCAGCACAGCCTAAATAAATAGATAAATTTATTAAAAAATTTTTAAAAATAAATTGCAGATGTTAAATGTAAAAGATGTTAAATGTTAAAATCAAATGAGCATTAGAAGAAAATATAAGTAAATATTTTATCTTGGGGAAGCTATTCTAAGCATATTTTTTAAAAGGGGGGAAAAGAAAAAAACTGATAGATTTGATTAATAAGAATTGATGGTTCCCCCAAATACTCTAAATATAATTAAAAGGCAATTGGCAAATCAGCTTTGCAACAAGTGGGAGAAAGAAATTAGGCTCTTATGTACTTAAATTACTGATGAATTATTAAAAGAAAGTGAAACATTCCAACAAAATGGGCAAAGGTCATGAATAGTCTAGACAATTTGCAAAAGAACAATTACAAATGGCTAATAATTTTTAAAACTTCAAATTGCAAATTAAAATAATGAAACTCCATTTGAAACCCAACAAATCGGCAAAGATAATAATAGAACTCAGAGGGCAAAGGAAATTGCACACTTCCTTTGGCTAGAAATCCTATAGTTAGGATTTAGTTAAGGAAACAACTAAGAAGGTAAGCAAGATACTATCTACAACAATACCCACTTTTTTTTTTTTTTTTTTTTTTTTTGCGGTACGCAGGCCTCTCACTGCTGCAGCCTCTCTCGCTGCGGAGCACAGGCTCCGGACGCGCAGGCTCAGCGGCCACGGCTCACGGGCCCAGCCGCTCCACGGCATGTGGGATCTTCCCGGACCGGGGCACGAACCCGTGTCCCCCGCATCGGCAGGCGGACTCTCAACCACTGCGCCACCAGGGAAGCCCAACAATACCCACTTTTTTATATCAGCGAAAAATCTGCCCATCAATGAGTTTTTGGTTTAAGGAATTATGGCGGGCTCAAACGATGTAATACGATGCAGCCATTAAATGTTATAGAAGAACGCAATGACATGGAAAAGTGCGTGTAACATTATTTAAATGATAAAGGACTTTGTAGAACTGCAAGATCCTAATTAGGTTTAAAAAAAGAAATACAGTAGTGAATATTTATGTATAGAAAAAAAGTGGAATGATATACATCAAATGTTAAAATTGTTAGCACTGGGTGGTGGGATTATAGATAAATTTAATTTCCTTATTGCTTTTCTGTTTGCCAAATTTTCTACAATGAAAAATATATTGTAATCAGAACCCTCTCCCTCTATAATTATTATACATTTAGAAAGTTATAAAGGAGGCTATGCCTTTAAAGAGAATACTTAAGTTCTCATGGAACTGAAAAGGTGTGACATTTATTTCTAGCTTACAGGAGGAAATATTTGTTTCCTTATATGAGCTGCAGTAGGCAATCAATGGGTTGATTAACAGTGGGCTGCTAATCTTAAACTCTCCCCTGCTAAACAAAACAAATTAACATTAGAAGCCAATTAAAATATCAATGGTCTAAAAAAAACAAAAACAAAAACCTTACTGACAAAACAATTAGTAACAAAGGTGATAAATACAGCAATAAAAACTGTGAGAAGGTCTGACAGTCAAATTTTTTTTGCTGTACGCGGGGCTCTCATTGTTGTGGCCTCTCCAGTTGCGGAGCACAGGCTCCGGCCGCGCAGGCCCAGTGGCTATGGCTCATGGGCCCAGGCGCTCCACAGCATGTGGGATCTTCCCAGACCGGGGCACGAACCCGTGTCCCCTGTGCCGGCAGGCGGACTCTCAACCACTGCGCCACCAGGGAAGCCCTGACAGTCAAATTTTGAGGGATGGATTGGCTGCGCTCCTGCGGCAAAGGGAGTAGAAGGGACGTCTCTGGAACTGAAGCTTGGTCCTCAAAAGCCAAACGTAGGGTGGATAGCTAGTGGGAAGCAGCCGCATAGCACAGGGAGATCAGCTCTGTGCTTTGTGACCTCCTAGAGGGGTGGGATAGGGAGGGAGACACAAGAGGGAGTGGATATGGGGATATATGTATATGTATAGCTGATACACTTTGTTACACAGCAGAAACTAACACACCGTTGTAGAGCAATTATACTCCAATAAAGATGTTAAAAAAAAATAAATGCTTAACTCTAATACATATGCTATTCAATAAAGATGGAATATTGGCTAAATAAGGGATAATAAACTAGTTGTAAAATTTATTAGGAAAAAAAAGCCAGAGTCGGGAGTGAGGTAGGAGGTAAGGGCCACCAGCATTTGCAGGAGGGAAGTGCTGGTTTTGTGCCCATTTGCAAGTGAGCCAGTTTTCAGAAGCGACCATTAACACTGGAAGGGTTAAAACAACAGCACCACAACAGTATCTGTGCAGTGCCTTTCATCAAATAGCTTAAAATACCACCCTTAATCAGGGACACTTGGCTCTATCTCACCAGAGCAGCCACACTGAAATCCCATCCTGGCCAATATAGTTCTAGAATCTTATAATTGTGGACTTCCTGCAAAAGCCTACAGGTGGGAGAGTGGTCAGGGTGTGTTCCACAGACCGTGGGGAGCTCAGTGTGTCTTCAGTGGGCTGGGGGAGAGGGAAAGGAGATAGATAAGAAGCCATTTGGAAAAAAAAAAAAAAGAGAGAGATAAGAAGGCACTGAGGATTGGTTGAACACAGGAGTGACAGGACCTGAGTTAGCTTCTCGAAGGATCACTCTGACAACTGAGACTGAACTACAGGGGCTGGGATGGGGCCAGTTAGAGCCCCGCCCAGGAAAGTTCTCAGTAACACTGAACTGAATGAAGGACTTATTTAGGGACACACAACCCCTGCTACTTAGCCCACTGCTCTCTCTGTTGGACCACAGGTTTGTTTAAAATTCACATCTTCTTGCAGAAGATCAGGAATCTTCCATGTCAGGAGTCATCTTAAATCTGAGAAATGAAGTTTCCACATTTAATTTAACACCAGGGGCTTCCCTGGTGGCGCAGTGGTTGAGGGTCCGCCTGCCGATGCAGGGGACACGGTTCGTGCCCCGGTCCGGGAAGATCCCACATGCCGCGGAGCGGCTGGGCCCATGAGTCATGGCCGCTGAGCCTGCGCGTCCGGAGCCTGCGCTCCGCAACGGGAGATAACACTAGTAGTCGCTAGCTTTCTCCTTTAGTAATTTTTATCATATCCTTGTATCGCTGGAACTATTTCAATTTCTAAAAATGGACTCACTATAAAAAAAATGAAATAGACACTAGATGGTTTGACCTGGTCCTAAATCAATGAATAGATTTAAAATGCTAGTTTTCTCCATTACACATAAAAATAATAAAAGCTGTTCAAACAGGAAATTTTTATGCCCCACACAGAGCCATTTTGTATACGACTGGCATGGTTCACGCTGTTTTGGACAAAGAAGAACCTTGAGATGGCATGTGTGCTAAGGGCCAGAGGCTGGGCTGGATTCCATTGCCCACTGCAGCGGGATTATGTGAGGGAGACCCAGCTTCCGAGACCCACCGAAAGCACTGCAGCCGAAGTCCTAGGGCAAATTGGCCAGCTTGGTACTCTTTTTCATCCATTACTGAAGGGACCGTCTCCGTGTCCTGCACAATGACAGCCATTTCACTGTCCCGTTTTCCCAGCATGCTTCGGTCATTTATGTTGGCAGAGCCTATAAGGAGAAACAGTGAAACTGAACAATTTTCTTGTCCTGGCAGACACTCATTTGCCCTCCAGACTCAATTCTTCCTTGCTAAAAAGCCCCTAATTTTATTCGGGTATCAAGAGATGCTGTGTGCTCTAGGAAGGCAGGGTGCTCCCTAACCCAGGGGTAAATCTTGATCAGTCTAAGGCCAGTCATGATCATTTCATTGTTTTTGCCAGTGATTGGCTTAGAAATGGGCACTTGTCATGATTCTAATCAATGTAACATAAGGCAAATCTGCCAGGGGCTTCTGAGAAAGTTTTTCTCTTTCTTATAAATAGACAGAAGAACAAGATGGTGTCACTTCCAGTCTTTGGATACTCTGGCTTGAAGGGTTGCATGAGAACATGATTGTGGGAGCTGCTGCAGCCACTTTGTAACCAAGTGACAAATAGACAAGTTGAACATGGCAGAGCAGAAAGAAGAAAGACTCTGGGTCTTTAAGTCACTGAGCTAGCCAACCCTAGAACCTTCTTATTTTCTGTTATGTGAAGTAATACATTTCCCTTATTGTTTCACATACTTCTAGCTGAATTTTCTATCTTGTGACTCAAAGGAGTCTAACTGATATAGTCATTAGGCACACAAAGAAACAAGAACACTTACCAGCTCAGTGCAGTAAGGTTTCATACGTAGGATCAAACTCTGTAGACTTTAACTCATGGTCACATAATTATAAATGTCAAAACACAAGAGGACCTTCACAAGCAATATAGTCCACTCCCAAATACAGATTATCATTAGTGGCTTTGGGTTTTCATTCTCTTGCCTCACTTGTGTGGCATGCCAACAGCTTCCGTATCAACTTCCCTCCATTCTATTTTTAAATCCAAACGAGCTGAGAATGCTGACTTTCACATGTGAAGGGCAAGTATTTGAATATTAGTTCAACCTGCACTTTCTGCACTCCTCTGCTGTGTATTCAAAAACCTTGCTACATTTTCTGCATTAATCACCGTGGATCCACACTTTTGAATCCTTGAGGTGTCCTACAAACTACAAAAGGGGCCTGACTCTTTTTTCTTCTTGCTCCTCTTGCCCTAGTCCCACACTCCACTGCTTCTGCAGACAGGGAGAAGAAGAGTGAGGTTGAACACAAGCTTGGGCTACCGTCTGTGATGGGGACCATCGGGGGTAAGGTGTTAGCAGCCCTACCCAGAGCCCAGATTGTGGGATGTTGGACATGAGAGGAAGCTGGCTCTTCCTGAAAAGTCTTTACTGCCGTTTGCTACAATATGGTCACATAGTTAATACACAACTCTATGATAACTGTGGATGGGACGGTGTCCCGTAGGGACTCTGGGTGACAGAAGGGATGGAGCACCTCACAGAAAGTTGGGAGCACCATTTGAGCGCTGTAAGGTGGGCCCCACCTTTGAAACACTTTGTTTTGTTAGCAATAAATCAACGTTTATACATACACTTACACTTTAATTACACTATAAAATTTGTAGCCATGTCTTTGGGCTTAACATGTGGCCCAGCATTAATTTGGGCAAAGTCATTTAATCTTTCTCAGCTTTAATTTGCTCTTTTATAAATCGAGATCATAATACAGACCTTGTAGGGTTGTTGTAAAAATTAAGTAAGACCATGTGAAAGCACGTACTGATCTATAAACTGCCCCACAAATGCTAATTATTACTGGCATTATTATCAGTACTTGTTACCTCGAGAATATCTGCACTAGAGAACATTGCCATAGGTAGGGAAGACTTGCTGGCATGTAGCGTTTGTATCAGAGAAGCCTCCTCTCTGGGTGAATCAACTGTCAGGGGCAAGGAATAAGGAAGGACTCCACAGCGCTGCTTTGGGACATCACTACCACAGGGCCCCAGCAGAGGGCACTCTCGGGCCGGGGCTGCTGAATTGGGAGGACATAGCTGCTCTTCAGCGTCAGGGAGACTGGGGATGTGAGCCCCCTGGAAAGCCACACACACACACACACACACACACACACACACACACACACACACACACACACACGTTCACACCAGTCCTCTCTGACTCCCTCCCATTGCCAGGGGACGACTGCATTCCTGACATTCTGAGCTGGAATTCTTAGAGGGTGTGGTTCTTGTACTTCCAGGGCCCATCTGGAGTTTCCCAGAGCACTGACTCTCAACCACACTGGTTAAGTGAGTTGGCTACTACTTAATAGGAATGTGAAGAAAGGGAAGAGAAAATTTCAGATGAATTTAATAAATGAGATACCGAAAATGAGATATTGATAGATGTAAATGTTACCTCCCTTCTTGTTGTTAAACATTCCCATATTCTGAAAATCAAATTCAGAACAGCAGGTATAGTATTAACCCATTTCTATAGAACATACTAGGAAGAAGAAAGGGCAAGTGACCTCTAGAAAGATGCACACTGAAGGGTAAGAGTGGTGAGTACCTCCTGGCAAAGAGAGGGAGACAATAAGGGGAATTTTTTTTTGCGGAGCACAGGCTCACCGCAGCTGCTCCGCAGCATGGACCGGGGCACAAACCCGTGTCCCCTGCATCGGCAGGTGGACTTTCAACCACTGCGCCACCAGGGAAGCCTGACAATAAGGGGAATTTTGACCTTTTACTCTCTATGAGTCCTTAGAGTTTTAATTGTTTACAAGAAATATGCTCTGTATTCACGTACTACTTTTTATGGTAACTGCAATTCCTTGGTTTATTAGGACATTGCCTTGATAATTTTTGGAAAATGACCTTCTCTGAGTCCGCTATTAGGAACTTTTTAAACAGTATATAATATAGCAAAATAGAAAACAGTATACGAAAACTTATAAGTCCAACTTAAGTAATAATTTAAGAAAATCACTGAATTTATCACCCAAGCTGAAAAACAGAACATTACCACATCCCAGAAGCCCTCAGCTGTCTTCCCATGAAAGATCTTCCCTTCCTAAGAGAGAATTTGTATAGAATTTTGTGTTCATCATGCTCTGATGATGTTTTCCTAAACCAAAAAGTTTACTTTTGGCTTATTTTTAATTTGTATAAGTGGAATCATATAGTTGGAGATTTGTTTCTTTCATTCAAAATCATGTCTTTGGGATTTATCTGTGCATAATTGTAATGCATTATTTTCCTTGAATGAGCACCTCCAAACTTATTTTTTCACTCTACTGTTGATGGATGTTTGGCTTGTTTCTAGAGTTTTGCTATAATACACAATTATGTTCTGCATAGTTGTGTATGTTTCCTGGTGTACACATGTGGGAGTTCACCTGGGCTCTGTATGCAAGAGTGGAGTCCCTGGTGTCCCTCAGTGTTGTCAATACTTGGATTGTCCAATTTTTAATTTTTGCCAACTGGTATTTTGAAAACCTGTTCTTTGTTTCATTATTATATTAATGAGGATGAACATGCTTCATATGCTTATGGGCCTCAGGTATGTCCTCTTTGGGGACGTTCCTATACAATTCCTTTGCCCATATTTCTTCAGATACTCTCTTTCCTTATTGATTTAAGGAGTTCTTTATATGTTTTGAATATTAACTGTACTGCAAATACCTTTTTTCAGTTTGTGGTTTATCTTTTAATTCTATTTATAGCATTTTTAATGAATAAAGTTCTGAATTTTAATGCAGTTGGACTTATCTGTCATTTCCTTTGTGGTTTTGCTTTTTTAAAATGTCCTGTTTCAGAAATTGTGAATTCTTCTGTGGTAGGCAGAATAATGGCTCCCAAAGATGCCCATGTCCTAATTCCCAAAGCCTGTGAATATGTTATATTACATGGCAAAGGGGAATTAAAGCTGCTGGTGGAGGTGGAATTAAGGGTGCTAATCAGCTGACCTTAAAAATAAGGAGATTATCCAGGATTATTCAGGTGGACCCAGTATAATCACAAGAGTCTTTAAAAGTAAAGGGGATTCAGAGAGAGATGTGGTTACAGAAGAATGGGTTGACGCTTTGAGAACTTTCAGAGAGATCTAACACTGCTGCCTTCAAAGATGGAGGAAGGGAGCCATGAACCAAGGAATGTGGGCAGCCTGGAGAAGCTGGAAAAGGCAAGGAAATGGATTCATCTTTAGAGCCTCCAGAAGGGAACACAGCCCTGCTGATACCCTGATTTTAGCCCAGTGAGACCCATGCTGAACTTCTCACCTACAGAATGGTTAGATAATAAATTTGTGCTGATTTAAGCCAGTAAGTTTGTGGTCATTTGTTACAGCAGTAATAGACAACTAACACACAAACTCTACCCTGTTTTAGCTTATTTGTTTTAAAGGAAAACTGATTCTTCAATTGAGCCTCAGTGGGCTACTCAGTACTTTCTACCCACTTGTGTTTCCTGTGCCTCCAGTTTGGGAGTTCTCAGCTTGACTACACAGCAGCATCACCTAGGAAGCTTTCAAAAGATATTGGTGCCAAAATAAAAACAAAAAGCAAAAAAACCTTGATGCCTGGGTCTCAAACCAGACCAATGAGTCAGAATTTCTGGAAGCAGGAACCAGGCATTAATATTTTCCCCTAATACCACTCCATCCATTTATCTATCAATTAAACTATCTTCGGGGTAAGGGGAATCTATTTGAAAGTAAATTGCAGACATGAATAATCTTCCCCCTAAATAATAGTTTCATTTATCTGAACTGAAACTCATCTGTGTTCAAAATTGTTCTGTGGTGACAGTGAAAATATTTTAGGGGCTGACTGACTGAATGGAGACAGGAAGACACCTGTCAGAGTGATGGAAATATTCTGTATCTTGTTCTGGGTGGTGGTTACATGAATGTAAACATATGTGAATATTCATTAAGCTGTACACTTAAGGTCTGTGCAATTTACTATATATAATACCTTAATTAAAAAAGCATAGCCCACCAAAAAAAAAAAAAGCCACCAGGCAATCCTAAGGCAGCCAGGGTTGAGACCCACGGGACTCGCTCTTTACTGGGGTGGTCTTTCAACTACAGACTCTCAACAGCTGCTCTGGAGCCTGCCCCTTAAGCAGTGATATCCATTCTCTCTCCATAGTTTCCCACATACCCACCTTCGCTGACCGTCTCTGGACCTTCTTGCGCCAGTTCATCAATATCCATCCCGAGGTTTCTGGTGTTTAGTGGAAATAATACCTGCCTCCCCTGTAGCCCATGAGCTGTGTAAGGCAGTGGCACTGTGTGATCATGTTTTGTATCTCCCTATTGTGTTGTGCAATGGATTAGTGAATACTAAAAAACATAGTTTCACTTAGTCAACAGGATAGACTTTAAGGATAGCCTTGTTTTGTTTAGGAAAGCAAATAAATGTTAGTTCTGTTAAGTGCCAGTAAGACGAATTAGAAAACTGGACTTGGTCACAGATTTCGGGACCAACAGGGCCACTGGGGGTGAGAGGTAATTAAAGGTACACATAAAAGAGATCTCAATGTGAGAAACCAAGTATTTCCTTGTGAGGAAAAAAAATGAGGATAAAGCATTAGTCATTTTTCTTACATTAATTATTCAATAATTCTGGCATAAGTCTGCCATGTTAGAAAACTTAATCACTGGTTACTTTAATTCCTTTTAAGCTCTCAGCTACTTGCTTAACACCTGTAAAATATTGTCACTCTAACTTCTCAGGTTCCTCTTTGAGAATTTTGAACATTGTTCTCTGTCTGTGTTATGAAAACAGGCCAGATATCTGAGAGCAGCAATAACACGCCTGCTTCTCCTAGAGTTTCCACTGAGATAAAAAGAACAAAAGTATCTGTGGATTTTCCACGGGGGAAATGTGTTCTGACCTTGGGGAAGGAGAAAAAGCAGTGCAGCCTCTAAAGACTAGCAAGTGAGACCTCGTCATACTCCCAAGGCCACGTCTTCAGTTTCAAGAAAGTCGGTAAGAACGATGTGCAAAATGGATCAGTTATTGCTAGCCTAAATAAACTGTAGCCTTTGAGGGCAGAGACCTTTCAAGAAAATAAGTCAACTAAAAAACTCTACAAATCTGTTTAACTGTTAGCTCAGATACTGAAAACTACTTTGCATTTATACTTGATGTAAAGTAAAGCAGGCTGAAGGTCAAAATGACCTTTAAAAGGAAAATATTTACATCTGTCAATTTTTACTTCAAGAGTTCTGAAATCTTTCTGAAGAGATCAACTGAATTTTATCTGGCTTTGTTTGTTTTTTCATTTCAGCAAAATCAATATTTTTCCTTTCCTTATTGTCATTGCCAAATTTAATATAAAAATATTCTGAGATTGGCTTCTGAAGAGCAAGACCAGAATAGCTTGTGGGAAATAAGAGAAAACTTGTATATTGGGGGAAGTAAGGAAGGAAATAAATCCTTAAAGAGCTTTGATCCCTATTGAGCAAGAACTTGAAGACACAAGATATTTTTCTTAAATGCCCAATAAGTATTAAAAGAATGTGTGCATGTGTACACACACACACACACACATACACACACACACATATATATGTATCACCACACTGTGGTCTATACATTTTCTGGCTTCTGAACTACTTTTTCTTTTCAAATCTTCTTCCAGACAAGACAGTCCCATTACTCCTAGGTATGAGATTTTTTTTTCTTTTCTCAGTGGAGGATAGACATGGAAAAGGCATATTTACTGCCAAAATTTTTCGAAACACCCCATGACACTTAATTTCTTAAAGAATAGTTAAGTATCTTATTATAGCTGAGAAACTACACTTTATTTAAAATGGATGAGTGGAATTTCCAATAGTGGGACACAGCATATCTCTAAGTAACATCCCCCCACCCTTGTCAATTCATTTATCTGACTGGTTATTAATACTCTATTTCTCCTCCTGGCCTTTCAGTATTCGTGTAACATGATATTAGAAGGCAAACCAATTCAAAGGTGGGAAAATGAAGCTTTTCAGGTGTATACAAGAATGAAGCTGCAAACCCACCCCTCTGGTCAAGATCTAATCTGGGTAGAATGTACAACCAGTAACTCTCCCGAATCTGTCAGTGGGGCAAGGACTGCAGGAACAGACTGCAGACCTTAGCCTAGGACTACATCATATCATTACTATACAATTTCCACCTCACTCCCACCCCCAAGAAAGCTGGTCTGCTCTGCACTCTGATTAATAACATCCAAAACATTGACTCCAGGGAAAAAATGGTAAGCACAGAGGCAGCAATATTTTAATATCCTTCCGATCCTAACTCTTGCAAAACTTCAGATCTGTGGTAATGCTTAGGTGGGTGTGATGTGCGCACGTACAAATCACCACAAGGTACTCATTTGTGACACATTTCTCCCCACAAGAGTTCTGGGCTCCTTCCAAGCCCAGAAATCTAGGTACTTGGATTCAAAATAAAAATAAGGGAATAATAAAGAATTAATGAGAGCAGACTGACTATTGCACTGCTGGCTTAAATTGATGTCTCTGGACACTGTAATTTACACGATGGCCATTTGATTGTTCCGTGCCTCTGTTACTTCATAGATAAAAGCAGGGATTAGACAGGACATAAGCAAGAAAGATTGCTTCGGAAATGTTTTACATAACTGTGTGATTGTCCCTTTCAACTGCAAAGGAAGCTGTAGAGGAATAAAAAGAAAGATTGTTGCATGAGGTAAGTCAACTAACAAGGAATACAATTAGAGACCAAGTACTTACCAATAATAACAGTGTTGTCATCAGCAATTAGCAACTTGCTGTGGACATAGACAAGCTCAGTGACTAGGTTTCCTTCAAGCTCTGCGTGTGTTCTAAGACCACAGAAGGATATGTAATTTATCCACTGATTGCCGACTGTAAATTAAATAAGAAATCACTAAAATTAATATGACCAAGCTCAATAATGGCACCTTAAATTTTACTGTCTTTCAAAACAAATATACCACATAAACAGGTTAAGAATAGATTGTAAAATATATGTATGTGTGTGCGCGCGTGTGTGTGTGTGTATGTGTATGTGTGTGTGTATAATTTCAGAATACATCTAGGATCTATTTTTGCTTTCTGAAGAGTTTTATATTATTAATATGAATGGAGATACAATTTAAAAATATCATACTGAAGTGATTTCTAAGAATTCCTTATGCCGAGGTAATCCAAAGATAAATTCAAATATGAACATTTTATTTTAATGATTTGGTGAGCAACTACTGAAGAGTGATAAAGTATAGCTGCAGTAGATAACCCAAGATTTCAGTGTGACATTTGCATCTGTCTTGGTTGACACCTGCCGCTGTTTAAATCAGATGCAAGATGTGAGCCCAAACTACCTGATGTACAAACACTTTGCAGCATATCCAGCGCAAAACAGCAGATAAATTTTGCAGACTTTGGGTAAGTAAGAGTGTTGGCAATTAAATAACACTCCTCCTAAATCACTAAAATTAGGAAAGAATCCTAAGGACATTTGACTTCGGAGAATTTTCTTCAGAGCAAGCAGTACTAGGTTTGTACTTTAAAATGTTGTCCTCTCATCATGTGAGGGTCATTTATGTGATAAGAAGAAATGCATTCCATATCAAACCAACCCATATTCATTATCCTGGCATGAGTGTTAGTCATGAGATTTTATGGTCCCTCTCCCACATAGCAATCGCCCTGGATAAGCAAAGTCTGATACTAAGAATAAATGGAGTGGAACCAAACCATCTTAGATTCTTATAGAAAGAGAACATAAATTTTTTAAAAGAATCTGAAGCATACTAATAGAACCAATGGTAGTTCATGTTTCATTTACTGAAGTTTCCATGTATTACTGATGTGTTCTATTTTACTGCTGATGCTAGTGTGTCTATTAAATTTAGGTATATTGGATAGAAGTTTGTTCATAGGTAATATACAGAGGTTCCTCCATGTACAAATAAACCTTCCCATATTTTATATTAACACATACCATAAAGTCTGTATAATTAAAACAGTGTAGAACCGGTACATAAATAGACAGCCAAACCACTGAATGGAATAGGAAGTCCAGAAACAGACCCAAGTAGGTATGGAAATTTTGCATATGATAAAGGCTGCATCTCTAGGAAAAGAGCTTTTTACATAAAGGACTAGAATTTTTAAATGAAAGGTGCTAGTACAATTGCATAGCTATTTGAAAAAGATAAAAATTATATACATTTCTCCCAGCAATCATAAGAACTGCAAATAAATCAGAGATGAAAATGTAAGCATAGGAAACCATACAAGTGTTAGAAGAAAACAGGGTGAATTCCTGGTAACCTGAGTTCAGGGAAGGCTTGTAAGTATCTAGAGCCAATAAAAGAAAAGATCAATAATGTTGGCTAAATTAAAAAAATTTGCATGACACAAAACACAATAAGCAAAAACAAAAGACAAATGACAAAGACGAAGAACGTATCTGCAGTATACATTACAGACAAAGAACTGAGTCTGAACATATAAAGAACTCAATAACTGAAGGGAGAAAAGGATCAAAGTCTTGACAGAAAAATAGGCAAAAGACAAGAACAGACAATTCACACACACGAAAAGATACATTTGAAAAGACATACATTCTCATTCACAATAACAGAAATGCAAATTAAAACCACACTGAGAAACCATTTTTTAACTTATGAGATTGGGCAAAAAACAAAAGTAAGATAACACATTCTATTGGTGAGACTGGGTTGAAGCAAGCTCTCTCTTACATTGGTGGTGAGAATGCAAATTGGTACAAACTTGGAGGGGAATTTGGCAATATCTAACAAAACCACCTATATGTTTACCTACTGACCTAGCATTCCCACTCTAGGAACTTATCCTAAATATACACTTGAAACAAATAAGAACATATATGCACAAAGTTATCAATTGCATAACTGTAATTGAAAAACATTGAAAACAACCTAAATGTTCATACAGAGGAGAATGATTGAATCAACTATGGCAAATCTATACATGAGAGACTATGCAGAGCTAAAAAGGAATGAAAATCTCTATGAACTGATATGGAGTGATTTCCAGGATGTAGTGTTAAATGAAAAAACAAATGCACAAGAAAATATGTGGTATGCTATTCTCATGAAAGAGATTGGGAGAAATAAGAAAATATACATGTATCTGCTCATTTGTACAAAAAGAAACACAGCAAGAATAACTTAGAAACTGACAAAATTGTTTACCAATAGGGGATGAGTGGAATAGGGTGGAAAAGATGGGTGGGGAAGAAACTGAAAGGAAGTATAGCGGAGTGGCACTTGTCTATGCATGGCTTTTGTATAGTTCTGACTATTGGAAGTCTGTTACACTCACTTAATCAAGAAAGACAGAGAAAAAAAAGCTTAAAATGAAATACAAATTAAAGCAATGAACCTAACTGTATTTCAAATTAATAACATAATCCAAGTAAATTTTCAACACTGGTTTTTGAGCATATACTCTAGGCTAAAGACAAAAAGAACTGTAAACAAATACTGAATTCTAGTGAGATTTATTTTTCATAGTAGTATGGACTACAGATTTTCGTGTATTCTAAGATTGAGGAAGTATACATATTAGAGATAATAGAAGGAATCCTGTGGCATGGGACTGGAATTATAAGTATCAGTATGGAGACAGATAGTTAATAGGTAGATAGATGGATAGGTAGATAGATAGATAAATAGACAGATAGATAGATATATAATAATGTGTATACAAAAGGCCTAAAGCAGTAATATCCCAGTAGTAATGATCATATCTAGCACCCAGAATTTGGTTTCTAAATGCCAATTTCCACTAAAAGAACCTAGGTTTCTTGGAGAAATGGTTGATTGCAGGGCTAGTTCTGGGAATATACAACATGGGTCTGGAACTCTTGTGCCAGTAAGAAAAAAAGGCTGATGGGAACATGTCCAAAGAACATAGGAGCAAGCTTAAAAAGGCCCTCACTGGCCAAATCTGTGCAAGCTGATCATCAAAATTATTACCCACTGAATAACATAAGAATCCACAGGTCCACACATGAATAAATGCATAAGTGGGGAAGAAGGGAAAACTTTCTTATAGTAGAATTGCAACTAAGAAATTTAGAAGAAAGTAATAAATATAGAAGAAGCAATGGAACTGAAAAATCAACATTTAGAAATATAGTAATAATAACTGAACCATAGTGTAATAATTGATCCAGGAAGAATCATTAATATATGCTAAAACCAGTGGGTGAATGTTTGATAAGAAGCAGAATATTTACTATATAGACTCAAAGTGTTTTCCCATGAAATATTTAATTACAAAGGGAAAAATGGTAATTTTATAGTGGAGAAACCTGGCAGATCCCACCTTCCCTAAGTGATCAAAGTGAATATAACCAGTAATGGGGCAAATCAACACCATGTTCCTCCTGACATGGTACATGAAGGGCACATCACTTCTGTGATATTCTTGCTGAAAACGCATAACCTGAATCTAATCACGAGGAAACAATGGATATACCGAAACTGAGGGCTATTCTACAAAATATAACTGTACTCTTCAAACATACCAAGATCATGAAAGTCCTCCCATCCTCCAAAAAAAAAAAAAAAAAGATTGAGGTATTATTTCAGATTAAAGGAAAATAAAGATACATACAACACATGTTGTTGATTGAAGCCTGGGCCACACACACACACACACACACACACACAAACATTTCCCCCCCCTTTTGCTATAAAGGACCTTAATTAGTAAGACAATTGGCAAAATTTCAAAAAGGTCTGCAAACAAGATAATAGCATTATATCAATGTTAATTTCGTTAATTTCTATATTGAACTATAGTTGCTTTAAAAATGTCCTGCTTTTTCAGAAACACACATATATTTAGGAGTAAATGAGCATCATGGCTGCAACTTATTGTCAAATGGTTCAGAGGGAAAAAACCCACCCGTCTGTCTGTCTGTCTATCTATCTATCTGGAGAGAATGATAAAGCAAAGAAGGCAAATTATTAACATTTGGGAAATCAGAATGAAGGGTATATGGCAGTTCTGGAAATTCTTCCGTAAGTTTGAAATTATTTAAAAATATTTTTTAAAGATTAACGATACTGACTGGCTGTTAGCAGCCTGAAAGCTTAAGACATAATAACTTGTAATTTCCTAAGGCACAGATTTGTGCCATTTCACAGCAGGTCTGTAGAGTCTCAACAACACTCCAACTAGTGGGCGAGCCTCACAGCCCACAGTCCATACCTACTCCTTCATCCTTGCTACAAAATAACTTTTTTTTAAAGGAGTTTTTGTTTTGTTTTGTTTTAGATTTAATTTTATTTATTTTTGGCTGCGTTGGGTCTTCATTGCGGTGCGCGGGCTTCTCACTGGGGTGGCTTCTCTTGTTGTGGAGCATGGGCTCTAGGCATGTGGGCGTCAGCAGTTGTGGCGCCCAGGCTCAGTAGTTGTGGCTCGCGGGCTCTAGAGCTCAGGCTCAGTAGTTGTGGCACACGGGCTTAGTTGCTCCCCAGCATGTGGGATCCTCCCGGACCAGGGATCAAACCCACGCCCCCAGCATTGGCAGGCGGATTTCTGTCCACTGCACCACCAGGGAAGTGCCTGAAATAGCTCTTCTGAAGTGGTAAAAAAATCTTTATTTCTTTATGAAAAATGCCTTTAGGAAGAAAGCTAAGCGTGAGTACCAGTCACAGGGACCAGAAGAAAAACAAAGGTTCCAAGCCAGAAAGCAGACATTTTGATGAATTAAAGTGTGGCCTGTCACATGAGGTGAATGGAGCCACCATACACTCTAGTGAGAAGAAGACAAATCAAATTGAGAAATTACTTTGGCCAGTACAGTGGTCCCTCAGTACCCGCAGGGTACTGGTTCCAGGAACCCCAAGGATAACAAAATCTGCCCTACTCAAGTCCCTTATATAAAATGGTATAGCATTTGCGTATGATCTACACACATCTTCCTGTACACTTTAAATCATCTCTCGATTACTTATAATACCTAATACCATGTAAATGCTATGCAAATAGTTGCCTGCACATGGCAAATTCAAGTTTTGCCTTTGGGAAATTTCTGTTTATTTTTTATTTTTTCCTTTTCAAATATTTTCGATCTGTGGTTGGTTGAATGTGTGGATGGGGAAACTGCAGATACAGAGGTCTGACTGTACTTTATTCTGTGAAGGAAACTGGCTCAATGAATAACAGGTACAAAGTTGGTGATGTTAACTTGTGGTGTGAGGATATACTGAAACAGTGCCTTCTGAAGAAAACAGAAGAAAGCCAGGAGCATGACAGGTATTAATAAGAAGCAATAGATAGAAAAGAATCATGAGGGGCTCCAACTTACATGCTATGGAGGTATGTGAGAATCTGGAGGTTTATATAGGCCCCTAAGACATAACTGTTGTGAACGTTGGTGCATATATATCGATAGCTCGAAAGATGAGAAATTTGATACAATAGACTCTATGTTTATACGGACACTTTGTGAAAGAGGACTTGAAGAGTTGTTACAGGCTTTTGCTGCTTAAATAAGCACTTCCTATAAGTATGTTTCTAATCCTGATTGAATACCTCTAGACCGTGTGTTAAATTATATGAAATTGGCTGCTAAAATGCCATAATTCACAACAATTATAAAAATAATAAAGAAATGCTTTAAATTAACTAAATCCCTGAAGATCAGTGTATCAGAAAATCATACACTAATCGCAGCTGGTTTTCTTTTCAGGAATTTTAACATATTCATAGCAGCAGTTTTGTTATTTCTAAAAACTACAGCTCTCTATTCAATTAGAGATTAGTTAGTTCATATATTTAAAATCCACTATACATTTACAAAAACAAAACCAACAATACAACATTGTACTTCAAAAAGGGGCATTATGTAATTAATCTGTTCTTCCATGTTCAATGAACATTTTCCCCACTGAGATGCGTGATTTTGACTTGTTCCCAGGGTACTGGGAACTCTTTTCATAAGAGGGCTTAACATTGAAATTACTTCTTATGTTAAAATCCAATTTTTCCCCAGAATAGGCAGAGGCAGGAAAAGGGTCCAGAGCCAAAGAAAATGCTTTATAATAAGTTCAGGACATTTTTATGGTTGAGAAACTAAATATTAGGCTTGTTCTGACTTTTTATTCTCCTATAACCTCACCTTTGCATATTTACTAGTCACTGTCATTACCGAATGGCTTTCCTAATTTTGTTTTTAATCACTATATCTTTTCGAACCTTACTCATTCACTATCAGTTTAATTTTAAACTGTTAGAAAATAGAGATAGGGTAATACTCTGGTAAATCTATGTCCTGGATAAAATTAGATACACCTTTTGAAAGTATTTATTATTACTATTATTATTAATTTATTTATTTTCCTTAATTTTGGGGCTGTGTTGGCTCTTAGTTGCGGCACACGGAATCTTCGTTGAGGTATGCAGGATCTTTTCGTTAAGGCATGGTCTCTTCGTTGCAGCGCTTGGGCTTCTCTCTAGTTGCGGCGTGTAGGTTTTCTCTCTCTAGTTGTGGTGCGCGAGTTCCAGAAGGCGTTGGGCTCTGTAGTTTGCGGCACCCGGGCTCTCTCTTTGAGGCACGTGAGCTCAATAGTTGTGGCGTGCGGGCTTAGTTGCCCTGCGACATGTGAGATCTTAGTTCCCAGACTAGGGATTGAACTGGTGTCCCCTGCATTGGAAGGTGGATTCTTTACCATTGGACCACAAGGTAAGTCCCTGAAATTATTTATTATTGGTGATGTACATGTCTTATGTCCAAAGTTCTTTCTAAGATTTTTTAGATTGAGGAGACCATTAGTGAAAAATTACTGAATACCACACATCAATAGATAAGTTTAAAATTATGTAGTCCTGGGCTTCCCTGGTGGCGCAGTGGTTGAGAATCCGCCTGCCGATGCAGGAGACACGGGTTCGTGCCCCGGTCCGGGAGGATCCCACATGCCGCGGAGCGGCTGGGCCCGTGAGCCATGGCCGCTGAGCCTGTGCGTCCGGAGCCTGTGCTCCGCAACGGGAGAGGCCACAGCGGTGAGACGCCCGCGTACCGCAAAAAAAAAAAAAAAAAAAAAAAAAAAAAAAAAAATTATGTAGTCCTAAAAGCTTTATTCATTATTTTTAAACTTCCAAATCATTTAAAAATCCATACGCCATAAAATTCACCTCTTTAAAGTATTCAATTCAGTGTTTTTTTAAAAAATATATTCATGAAGCTGTACAATCATCACCACTACCCAATTTTAAGACATTTTAATTACTCCGAAAAGAAATGTCATACCCATTAGAAGTCACTCCCCATTCCACTTTCTCCCCAGACCCTGGCAATGACTAATCTACTGTCCTGCCCCCAGGGATTTGCCTATTAAAAACATTGAATAAAAATGGGATTATACAATATGTGGCCTTTTGTGTCCTGCTTCTTTTCACATAGCATAATATTTTCAAGGTTCATCCATGTTGTAACATGGATCAGTACATTCCTTTTTAGATTTACATAATATTCCATTGTACAGATATACACATTTTGTTTCTTCATTCACCCATTAATGGATACTTGAGTTCTTTACACCTTTTGGCTATAGTGAACAATGCTGCTAGAAATATTCATGTGCAAGTTTTTGTGTGAACATATGCTTTAAGTTCTCTTGGGTATATTCTATGGAGAATTGCTGAGTCATATGGTAACTCTATGTTTAACTTTTAGGGAATTACCAAACTGCTTTCCAAAGCGCCCACACCATTTTGAATTACGAGCAGCAATGTATGAGGGTTCCAATATCTTCATATTCTCATAATTATCTTTTTTATGTTTTAAATTATATCCATCTTAGTGGATATGAAGTTGTATCTTGTGACTCTTATTTGAATTTCCCTAATGATTAATTATGTTGAGCATATGCTTATTGGCCATTTGTGTATCTGCTTTGGAGAAATGTCTATTTAGATCCTTGGCCCATTTTTAAATTGGATTTTTTTTTATTGTTGACTTGTAAATGTTCTTTTGTATATTCAGGATATGAATCCCTTATCAGAGATATGATTTGCAAACATTTTCTCCCATTCTGTCATTTTTTTCTAGTTCCTTGATAGTGTCCATTGGAGCACAAAAGCTTTTATGTTTGATGAAATCCAACTTATCCATTTTTATATTTTTGTTATAAACCCAAGAAACGTGTGCTTAATCCAAGGTCATAATGCTTTTTGCCCATGTTTTCTTCTAAGTTTTATAGTTTCAGTTTTTATATTTTAGGTCTTGATCCATTTTGACTTATTTTTTGTATGTGGTGTGAGGTAGAGGTCCATCTTCATTGTTTTGCATGTGAATATACAGTTGTTCCATCACCATTTGCTGAAAAGATTATTCTTTCTCCATTGAATTGTCCTGGAACCCTTGTTGAAATTCAAGTGACCATAATCATAAGAGTTTATTTCTGGATTCTCAGTTCTATTCCTGTGATCTATAGGTCTATCCTTACATCAGTACCACATTGGTTTTATTCCTGTAGGTTTATAGTAAGTTCTGAAATTGGGATCATGAGTCCTCCAATTTGTTCTTTTTCAAGATTGTTTTGGCTGTTCTAAATGCCCTATTCATTTTTCTGCATCCTTTTTTCTTTCTGGTCCTCTGATTGGATAATCTCAATTGACCTATCTTCAAGTTTGTTGATTCATCTGCCTACTCCAATCTGCTACTGAGTCTTCCAATGTACATTTCATTTCAGTTATTATACTTTTCAACTCCACAATTCATATTTGGTTCTTTTTATGTAAAAAAATTAATAAAAATTTTAAATTAAAAAATTCTATTTTTTTATACTCTCTATTTGGGGAGAAATTGTTTTTAGACTTCTCTTTAGTCTTTAGATTTGTTGCCTTTCGTTTTTTGAACATAGTTAAACTAGCCATTTTAAAGTCTTTTAAACTGTCAGACAGGTCAAATTAGGACAATTCTCTGAGAATTGTTGGGGGATGGGAGCTTCAAACCCATTTGGCTCCTTCCAGGGGCTGCTAGGCTGTTGGTTTTCTTTCACAGTGATGGGGAGTTGGTTTTCAAGGCTACTGTGGAATGAGGAGAAGGGGATGGGCATATGGCAAATTAAAAAGCTTGCTGCTTTTACCAAGATTCTGCTGTCTTTCTTGAATAAACAGATTGTTACATGCCCTTGGTTAATTTCCAGAGTGCTGAAAAAGTTGATTTTTGACAATTTTTGTTAGTGTTTTTGTTGCTTTTATGTAGGAATGGATTTGGGGGGATCCTTACTATACCATTCCTGCTAATGTCCTAATTCTTTCTTTCTTTCTTTCTTTTTTTTTTTTTGGTGGTATGCGGGCCTCTCACTGTTGTGGCCTCTCCCATTCTGGACCACAGGCTCCGGATGCACAGGCTCAGAGGCCATGGCTCACGGGCCCAGCCGCTCTGCGGCATGTAGGATCTTCCCAGACCGGGGCACGAACCCGTGTCCCCTGCATCGGCAGGCGGACTCTCAACCACTGGCACCAGGGAAGCCCCTAATTCTTTATTTTTAAGGAAAAATATACATACATGGAAGGCCTAATTTTTTCTCCCCACATTCTGATACATCACCCAGTGCACCACATTTAGGAGGCTCCCAGTGTAAAATAAAATTTTCAAAAACCTCAATTGAGGTGTATAGCATATGTGAACGCCACACCACATGGCATCATATGATTGCGGTGGCTCCTCCTGACTTTTCAGACCTTCCTGTGGCAGCTCCATCCTCCTGATGAGTTGGGTTGAAACTCTTAGGATTATCTGACCCTTCCTGTACTCTTCTGCTCCCATATCCCCTCAAATGCTTCTTCACAGTTTTATCCATACATAACCTTTTTATCCATTCCCAAGGCACCATTTTCTCTCACGTGCCATCAGTCAGTGAGCTTTGATATAAACACCACTTTGATGAGTTCAATCAGTGATTAGTGGCATAAAACACCATATCTTGTCTTTTTCTGGATAAAAATCTAGTCTTTTTAATGTGACCTACAAATTTTCACAATCTTAACCCGATATGAACTGGAGGTCAGACAAATTGGGTTCTTTCTTCAGCTTAGTTCTTGTGGAATTTTCTGTACCTACTGTTCAGGGTATAAAAGATTATTGAGTGCCTACTATGTGCTAAACTTAGAGTCAGTTCACAGAGATATGGGTAAGTAAACCCACAATTACAATGTACTGTAGCTAAGAACTATGTGGAAGGATCAATTAAGATATCTGAGAAAGTGCCTTTGAAAATGTGAAAAATTTCAGGAGTAAAAGGTATTACTGTGGTTTTTTTTTTTCTTATTTACTTACCTCCAGCATAATACCCTTGAAGATTTAGTCAAGTGTTATGGTGTTTAAATGGTTATAGAATTAGTCTTCCTCCCTAAATATGACAGTATGTGAGAACCCTGGGACTTCTGCATCTGTAGGAGGCCACGTATATAGATGTTGACTGTGTCCTCAGCTTTAAAGCAGGGATGACACCTTCCTGCTTACTCCCCAGGACTGTGGTGAAGGATCGCAGGAGAAGATACACAAGGGGTCATTCTGAAGTGCCTTACAAATTCCACTTCTTATCAAAACAATTATTATAAATAAATAAAAATAAATTATAAAAAACTGTAAACATACTCTCATTTTTATCACCTATGCAGCTCATGCTGTGATGTCTTCATCTGAACATCTGTTTGGACAATTTAATGAGAATAAGTAATTTATTTCTGTTAAGCATTTTGTGGGCTACCTTTTGTGAAGAGTCCTATAACCACACTGTGAAAACATTAAGAATCACTGATATGTCACCAAAAACAACCACGGAGGAAAAGAAAAGCAGTTACTTACTCTCTGCTTTTAATTGTCCAAGGATGGAATTTTCTCCTCTGCACATGGTTCTGAACATATGTAAAGGAAAGAAATAATTATAGAGGTTTCAAAGGTTTCAATTGCAATATCTGTGGGGTAGAGTCCTAATCCAAGTAAAAATAGAGCAAGTGCTTTTATGAGAAGATGCTACATAGATTTTTTAAAAGCCAAAAAAACATATGAATGTCACTTCTGTAATGTTATTGATGGGACAAGTTATTTTAAAGTGCGTAAATGGAAAAGTTATAAAATTGATCTTAGATTTCAGAAAGAGATGCTATTTTTAAAAGATGAGTTATGAATGAGTTTTCCCACTTAGAAAATGTGGTGACTACAAAGATAAACTTAGAATGCCACAATAGATAAGAATACTTACAGAATCATATTACTTTCAGAGGTGAAAAGGGCAAACTTAGCAGAGTAATCTGGAATTAAGGAAACTATTATACCTGAGCTGTCTCTGTAAAGTGAGAAAACCCCTTAAAAGTGAAAAATATAGTCTCAAACAGCTGCCTCTACTAATGATTTTGCTGCTCAAGACTCTGATAATAGTCGATGAATTATAAAGACCGATGAGACAAAAAATTCTACATTCCACCTGCTTGCTCTGTGAAAGTAATTAAAAGTACAGTTATGCCTGGGAAATGCTGATATTATTAAAGATGATGCCAGAAAATAGAGATGTTTTTGCATAATAAAAGGTTATAGTTTTGGTTGCTGAACAAAAGCAAAGCATGTTATTTCATTCAGCTGGTTCAAACCCAAGAAAATAGTTACAGAAAATAATTACAATCGACAATATTCCAAAAATAATGTTAGCATGGCAAATGAAGTGGATAAAATCCAATTAAACATTATGTCAGTGCCTTAAATACTTGAAAAGCTTTGTTTGCCATGTTATAAATCAGATAATATTAGAAATAGGCAAATCTTCAATCCAAGTGTATAGACCAAAGCACAGTTAAAGTTCTCTCATACTGTAATGAGGCAAAATTACCCCAGATGAAACAAAACACCTTATTTGAAACCCTGGCAGACAGAAAGATACAAGCTTAAAAAGTCAGAAAGAAGCAAGAGGATTAAAAAAAAAAGATTTCCACCACAGTGGTGTGCTTAAACTGTGCCTGGAGGACCTTAGATCTTGAGGAGGTGCCTCTAGGGAGGGGGACTCAAGCAAGAGGGCATCTAAGCCCCCAGCCCCAATTTGACCAAGGCCCTGAACCCTTATCTGCTTTACACACTGGGGGTTTGGGGCAAGACTTCATTTGTCCCTCCTCCACAAAAGAATTTGATTAGAAAGGTGGGAAACTACAGGTGGTTCTCACGAACAGGGGATATTAAAAGAAAATATCCAGGCGCTAGTCCTTGCTTTGACTTATTAAGTGTGATCCTGAGTAGGGCTCTTTTGTGCTTCAGGTCACAGAGCTTATAATTGGGAGCTGGATTCATGCCAGGCCTGTCCATTTACCTCTTCTCAGCTAAGTGACCCAAAAAGAACGTCAGGGGGGCCTTTCCATCACTTTCTACAGCACCTCTCTACACCCGCCCACCAGCTAGCACCTCTCACCACCCCCTCATAATCTTCCACTGGCCAAGTCTGAAGTCTCATGTGCCTTTTTGAGTGAATATGGAAACTCTGCTTCTTAGAATATTGAGAACAGGACTTACCACGTTCCCTAAAATTTTAACAAAGTGATGGTAGGGAAAACAATTAAAATTCCAGGAGACAGGAAAGAACCTTCATGCTTCACTTACTGGCAGAGACTATTATTACCAACCTTGCTGAAGGATTGCTGCCTAGAAAAATCATAAACCAATATGTGCAAATCATACCATTTTAAGCATTTAATTTTTTTCTTTCATCTACTTACTGCAAAGGATACGGAAAGCTCAATAACTATCTGGTGGCTTAAAGATAATTTAAAAATTATCTTTAAAAATTAATTATGTATAAAGGACTTCATATCTGTATCTATATAAAGTCCTTGTCTCCATTTATAATATATTAACATATATTAAAGAACAAAAATATTAGTCTTTTTTATATTCATGTATATTGTGTGTATATATACACCTCATAAATGGAGACAAGCACTCTATATATGTGATAGGCAATGAGTATAAAAGAGACACTAATATTTTAGTTCTTTTATACATGCCATGTGTCCTAGGCCTACCATTTATGATTTTAGGCTCTATATGAATTTTATCAACTAGTAAACAGGCCAAGATTCAAAAGCAAAATAAAGCAAAGTGTCCATCTGTTCAATGCTCCACTGAATAGATGTGGAGAAACATTTCCATTGCTTTCGCCAGCTTACATGCATAACTGATTGAAAGCTGTAAATAGAGGATTTTATAACTTTGGCACCTGTAGTTGAAGTGCATTATTGCCTGTAGAGCATTTCCTCCACCGGTTGAAATGTCTCCTTCAAAACCTGGCAGAAGTGGTATCACAACATAAACCCGGTATCTCTGGCTTTCCCTGCAAAATCAGATGGAAAGAGTTGCACACACACACACAAAAAGACACAGTAACAGTTTAAAATGACAGTCAAGCAGTTCACATGGTTTTGGAGATTGAGTGAACGGCTTCCTACAATACATTCTATCACATTCCAGGCTTTGGCAGGGAAGGGGATGCTGTTGGATTAAAGGCCAGAAACTGTTATCCAGACTAACCGTTCATAACAACCTGAAAAATAAGCTGAACTTGGCAGTAAAGTGGGAATTGTACCCACTATCTCTCTATAGCACAATTCTTCCTAGGACAAAATTCACTGTCAAAAAGTCTTGCTTGGATCCCATGGGAGGTGGAGGGGTTATAATAAAGTTTTGAAAAAGACGTTATCCTAACTGTTTTATGTATAACAAGTTATAGCCACAGTACTGAGCTCAGAGTCCAGCAAATAGTAGGCATTCAGTTAGTAATTACTGAGTAAATGAGCTCCCACAGCCTGAATCTCGGGGCAAAAAAAGATATTGGACCCAGTATATTTTCCAATGCAGAAATCAGCATTGTTTAGAAACTCTGATTCATCTCTGAAAACTCTGCTTCAGATGCAAAATGTTACCCTGGGCCTGTCGAGAATTTTGAATGACTGATGTTGAGTTTTAAATCTCCTGTAGACATAACACAATATTTCTTGATCTGCTGTCCCAACTGATTAACAACAGCTTTTGAAAGAAAAGAAACAGAAGCAGAATGTGTGGCTCCTAACTTTGATCTGCATTCAGAAAGTCAGAAATTTGGAGAATAATGTTCAAATAGGTATCGCCTCTTTGGAGGCGAGACTGTTAATATCCTTATCTCTAGAAAACACACAGGAAGAAGAGAAAGTCTGGAGATGACTGTGGTATCCCTTATGGTCAGAATCTCACCAGTTTATGTGAGAAGTCTGCATTCACACGAAGATGCTGCTACAGGTTAATTTTCAAATCGGAACCTACTTAAACTTTTCATAATACTTAATTTCTAAGGTGCATTGTCTTCTAAATAGCTACATTTTTCTTTCAGGTCAATATTATTATTACTCTCAGAGGGGTCAGATTTCATTACTGAGGTCTCTGATGCCAACATACTGTACATATCAGGGCACAGGGAAAGTGCAGTTTGAGACAGAAGCCACGGCCAACAGAAGAACGGAGTCTGGAGGCCTATGAGCTTTAACCGCAGTGCTGAGAAATGAGGAATCTGAACCAGGGTGTTGTAATGGCATGGATTAATCGCTAGATGGCAAACACAGTTTGAGTTGGAAAAAACCCATTTTTAAAAAAAATATAAACGGTTAAAGTTCTCTGTCAAATAAGGGTACGAAGCTCACATTCCTAGATAGTAAACAGGATAGTGGGAAGAACAAAAAGAATACCTAAGCTATTTCCTCACAGCCAGTATTTAAAAGTCCAAACGAATTTTACAGTTGAAAATTGACACCATCTGGCTTCAACTGCCTTTACCGAATCACCTTCCGTCTAGTCCTCCCAGGCCCACATTCCAGTGACTGGACACCACTGCCCTGCGCTTAGAGGTGCACCCCCAGTAAGGTTAGTCAACCTAACTCATCTGCTCCCTGAGCCTGGATGCCCTTCTCTGCCTCGCAGAGAGGAGCTGATAACCGGCTCCTTCCATCAAGCCATCCTGGATGTTCCAGTGAAAACTGGTTTGCTCCTACAGTATTTGTTTTTCTCTTTCTGACTTGCTTCACTCTGTATGACAGACTCTAGGTCCATCCATCTCACTACAAATAACTCAATTTCATTTCTTTTTATGGCTGAGTAATATTCCATTGATGTGTCACATCTTCTTTATCTATTCATCCGATGATGGACACTTAGGTATGCTAACACATATATATGGAATCTAACAAAAAAAAAAAGGTCATGAAGAACCTAGGGGTAAGACAGGAATGGAGACGCAGACCTACTAGAGAATGGACTTGAGCATATGGGGTGGGGGAGGGGTAGGCTGTGACGAGGTGAGAGAGTGGCATGGACATAATATACACTACCAAGCGTAAAGTGGATAGCTAGTAGGAAGCAGCCGCGTAGCACAGGGAGATCAGCTCGGTGCTTTGTGACCACCTAGAGGGGTGGGATAGGGAGAGTGGGAGGGAGACGCAAGAGGGAGGAGATATGGGAACATATGTATATGTATAACTGATTCACTTTGTTATAAAGCAGAAACTAACACACCGTTGTAAAGCAATTATACTCCAATAAAGATGTTAAAAAAAAATTGGTTTGCTCCTGCCTCTGCACTCCCGCTGCACATGGTTGGGATGCCTACTCAGCATCTTTTTTGCTTTACACAACAGTGACAGGTACCTCTGCAAGGCTAGGCTATGTGATAAGCCCTTTTGAAACACAGGACGTGCGTCCACATATCTTTCTGTTTTGGGCAGTGCCCCACAGAGGACCTTTGCACTCAGCATGCACTTGGTACTATTTGCTTTGGGAGGATGGGGTCAGGTTGGAAGAATGTTTGTTTCTGGGAAGACTCTGGTAGACAAGAGGTTAAACAGGATGTTTTTCTTTAAATTAGATTACATCTTATTTGAATTTATTTGATTGTGGTAAAATATATGAAACATAAAATTTACCATTTTCACCATTTTTAAGTGTACTGTTCAGTGTTAACAATTACCTTCACATGTTGTGAACCATCATGATCTCTATTTCCAAAACTTTTTCATGAGCCCAAACAGAAACTGTGATAATTAAGCAGTAACTTCCCATTTCCCCTCCCTGCAACCTCTGGTAACCTCTAATCTACTTTCCGTCTCTAGGAATTTGCCTGGTCTAGATATTTCAGCTAAGTGGAATCAAACAATATTTGTCCTTTTGTGGCTGACTTATTTCACTTAACATAATATCCTTAAGATTCATCCACGGTGTAGGATGGGTCAGAATTTCCTTCCTTCTTATGGCTGAATAATATTCTGTTATATATATAGACCACATTTGGTTTATCCAGTCATCGGTTAGTGGACACTTGCAATGTTTCCACTTTTAGCTATTCTGAATAATGCTGCAGTGGGCACGGGCATATAGTATCTGAGTCCATTTTCAGTTATTTTGGGTATATACCCAGGAATGGTGTTGCTGGGTCATACAGTTATTCTATGTTTAGCTTTTTGAGGAACCACCAAAAAAAAATTACATTTTCAAATGGATAATATATGTTCTCAGTGCAAACCTTCAGAGGTGGGAGATTATATGATGAAAAAACTTCTTTTTCACTCCTTTGTCCCCAGCCTTTGTTTCCCCTCCCTAAGGGCAATTTGCATTACCTTTCATGTTCTTTCAGAAATAGTCTATGAATTTATAAGCATATATATGTATTCTCTCCTTCTATACAAATGTTAGAATACTGTAAACACTTTTCTGAACGATATTTTTTTGTGTGTAATTTATCAGTGTATCCTGGAAATTTTTTGATAACTGTATTTAGAGAGAAGCCTATTTTTTAATAACCGTGACAGTATTCCAAATCCATGCCATAATATTTTAACCAGTTCTCTATTGCTGGGCATTGAACTGTTTCTAATTTTTTGCTACCCCAAAATGCTTATTTTGCTATGTGTGCCAACCCACATAAGTCATCTCTCACATTTATTAGAAGCAGTATTGCTGGTCGTGAATACCAAGTGTTTGTAATTCTGTTTGGAAAAGATGGTTTCCTTTTGCTCATGTGTTTTATAAAAGCAAAAATGACTTCAAAATGTAGACACTGGGAAATGTTCTATAAAAATCTTGTATCTTTAGATAAAGCATATTTGCAAATTTAGTTTGTAGAAATCAGAATATTCACATTTTCTTGTTCTTGGTTAGCTCTATATCAAAATCCTTGCTTCTTTATTTTTATTTTTTTAACACAATGCAGTTCTTGAATTTCCTAAATGATGAAATTTTTTAACTGTGTTCAGCAAATTAGCATAAATGACTTAGATTTTCACTGCTATAGAAAAAAAGGGCTCTGGAATTTCAAACCATAAAGTTGTAGCTAAGTTTAAGCCAATGAAGAGAAAATTCTATGTGCTAACCTGTCCAGTTTCCTTCCTTGATCCGGTCCCCAGAAAATAACAGTTCTTGGCCACCGAGGATTCTAACCTCTTCTGAAACACTGCATCCTCACAATGCTGCGGTGGTGCAAACGATAGCTATCAGCATAGGGCAAGAACCTGAGCCCCTAATGTGCAGAATTATTTATGATCTTAAAAGCAAGAGAAGAGCTAGTGGGCACCAGGCCATCATGCAGGCAACTGCTCCATCCACTTTAGTTCAGAACAATTTTATAAAATTGCATGCTCAGGCTTTTTGTTAAAATAAGTTTTTCTTTCAAAACCCACTAACTCTTATAGCGGTGTTATGTATAATAGATAAAAATTGGAAATGTCCAATAATGGGGGGATGATTAACTAAATTATGTTATGGTCACTCAATGGATGTAACTTCTTACAGCCACTAAAATGACCACTATGATGACTTACTAGCAAAGTACCTCTGGTAGTGTGTTAAAATGGCCCTAAGGCAAAGTTACAATTACAAGACAATTATAGATGTGGCAGGCTGATACTATGAAATATTAAATAATTTTTCCCCTTAAATGTGTTAACTTCCCCCTCTCTGTGACTGGATATATGAAGCAGGCATTGCTCCTAGGATGGCGCTCTCACAGAGGAACCAGGGCACAAAGATGTCAGCTTCTTAGGTTTGGGAAACTGGGGAGAGATCCTTTGAGTTGAGACGGGAGTATAAAGAAATAAGAGGAATTTCCCTGGTGGTCTGGTGGTTAAGAATCCACGCTTCCACTTCAGGGGGCGCGGGTTCAATCCCTGGTCAGGGAACTAAGATCCCACAGGCTGTGCAGCGCGCCCAAAAAAATAAATTAAAAAAAAAAAAAAAAAGGAAGAAGAAATAAGAGTCAGACTCAGTGCAGGGACCCTCTACTGGCAGCAGTAGAGGAGAAGGGACAGAAAGGCAGGTTTTAGAGGAGAAGGCTGCGGACCCCAGGTTACAGTAAGCAGATGCCAGAACAAGCTTGACAGATCGATACTGAGTGCTAGAAGCCCCTTCCCAAAGATCCAGGGCCCCTTAGCGTCTATACCAAGGATAGGGGAGGGGAGGAAAGCCCAGGAAGCACCCTGACGGACTGAATACGGAGCAGAAATGAGAAACCACTGAATTTGGCCACATTTATCAGGAAGTGACTAAACGAAGTTTCCTTCTATTGTGTGGAAAAGGGACTTGAGACAGAAATCCAAGTGAGTTACAGGAAAAGGAAATAAATTACAACTCAGAAAATATGTCTGTATATTAATATGGACCAAAAAGAAAATAGGAAAACAAAAAGTAAATTGTTTAGGTGATGAGAATGTGGGATCTTTAATATTTTCAATTTCTGTGATTTGCTGAAATGCTGCTTGTCCCTTTAAAAACAAGTCCTAGTTCACCAACGTAAATGGGTCTTAGCAGTGGTTTTCCTCCAGCTTCCCACCTTGTTCTCTCCGGAAGAACCCCTCCTCCTTCACCTCCTCCTTCCCCAGCATGGTGGGTAGTCAGGGCTCTTTTGCTCAGAGTGGGGTCTCAGGACCTATAAGAAGGCCCCAAAGGAGCTCATTGTGTTTCTCCAGTGACAAGACGCTTTACTTTTTGAGAATCTGAGATTTATAGATCATGTTTCATTGCCATAAGCTTCAGGAGCTGGTATAAATCCTCTCGTTGTAGATTTTGCAGCAGTGAACGCTGCCAGAAGTAAGAATTGTGGTTGGGGATTAGTGGTTTTTTTGGTTTTTTTTTTTTTTGTGTGTGTGTAGAGAATTTTATTCTATAGTGGTATCAGTTATGGGAGAATTGGATCTGTAGCTTCTCAGTGGTTTGGGACATAGCCCATTTTATGTTGTGTTTGGCAAATCTTTTAAAATGCAGTAAACCTTTCTGGGCTTCAGTTTTCTCATCTGTAAATGAAGGAGTTGGTGAAAATCATTGTTAGTCCACTAGAAATGCTGGTTTTATTTAGCACTGACTTTGCATATCATATGTGAGATTTTTATAGATTATGACATTACATATTGTGTGTGCACACAAAAACACACACACATAATTTTTTTCTGTTGGTTATCTTTTGATAACAGCAAGCTTTCAAATGTAAGAATGTTCAGGGTTAGTCTAGCATGTGTGACTTAGACTTCACTCTGGACTTGATAACCTTTGGCAGGCATGTCCCTCAGTATCTCTTAAATAAGATTCTACAAAACCTCTTATTAAACTGTTCCCACAATGGCCCAGCGATTTTCATTCTCTCTCTCTTTTTTTTTTTTTTTTTGCCGTATGTGGGCCTCTCACTGTTGCGGCCTCTCCCATTGCGGAGCACAGGCTCCGGACGCGCATGCTCAGCGGCCACGGCTCACGGGCCCAGCCGCTCTGCGGCGTGTGGGATCTTCCCCGATCGGGGCACGAACCGCGTCCCCTGCATCGGCAGGCAGACTCTAAACCACTGCACCACCAGGGAAGCCCCATTCTCATTTTTAAGAAAGAGTCTCTCCCTTCCTTCATCTCTCTGCCAGGGCACATGCTCAGACTCAAAATGATTTCTGGCCTCTGACCAGTACTAATCTTTACTCTCTCTATCTGCTGAGATTATCATTTATATAATTTTTGGAATCAAATAAAAGCAATTAAATGATCTAAATCAAAAGTTCTGCCATTGGGCTTCCCTGGTGGCGCAGTGCTTGAGAATCCGCCTGCCGATGCAGGTGACACGGGTTCGTGCCCCGGTCCGGGAAGATCCCACATGCCGCGGAGCGGCTGGGCCCGTGAGCCATGGCCGCTGAGCCTGCGCGTCCGGAGCCTGTGCTCCGCAACGGGAGATGCCACAACAGTGAGAGGCCCTCATACCGCAAAAAAAAAAAAAAAAAAAAAGTTCTGCCATGATCTGTCATCTCTGCCCTAATGTAACCTCTTCTCCATTAATTTCATAGAGCTTGGAGATTATCCCACAAGATAAAATGTGAAACCAGCCATTGGCATACTTCATTTTCATATTTTTCTTCTTTTATTATAACTGCAGCTTAAATTTTGTTAAGACAATGGTTCTGAAATATACCCAACATGTCCTTTCAACTTGGTACACAAATTATAAGATGTGGTAATTATAGGATGTAGATTTTTCTTTAAACCTAAGAAATTTTTATCTATCAAGCAATTACTTAAAAAAAATGTTCATCTGGGCTTCCCTGGTGGCGCAGTGGTTGAGGGTCCGCCTGCCGATGCAGGGGACGCGGGTTCGTGCCCCGGTCCGGGAAGATCCCACATGCCGCGAAGCGGCTGGGCCCGTGAGCCATGGCCGCTGAGCCTGTGCGTCCGGAGCCTGCGCTCCACAATGGGAGAGGCCACAACAGTGAGAGGACCGCGTACCACAAAAAATAAATAAATAAATAAATAAATAAAATGTTCATCTGATTTTTAAAAAAATTGTAAATAAAGTACCTCTTCTAGATTTCTTGCAGGCTTAACATTAGAACATTTCTACTTCCCTTGAAATGAGGGAAGCTTTGTAGCTGAGCTACAAAAGTAGCACAAGGTAAAGAGCACAAGTTTAAGTCCTAAAGATGTGGTCTGAGACCCAATTCCACTCATCAATAGCTGCATGATGTGGGCAAGTTACCATAATCGCACTTGGCCTCAGCTGCCTCATCTGTAGAATGGAAATCATTATGCATCCACTTCATAAGGCTGATGTGAGAATTAAATGAAGCAATGCATAAAATGCACCTTGGATGTGGAATGACTCAAAAACGATTTGATAACATTATTAATCAATTAACAACCAGTGATCTCAATTGGAAAGCTTCAAAGAATCATCAACAGTGCCTAAAATTAAAACAAAGCAAAGCAAAACTGAACACACATTACGTTTCAGAATACATTTTATTTTATATTTTGGGGGAAGGTGTAATCCAATCAATAATGGGGAATCCAAAAATTGATTCCCATGAGGAGTCAGCTATAGCTTTCTGGCAGGACACCTCTAGACAGTGTTTTAATCATGTGCCTCTACTTGTCACAGGATGAAGAAGTGCCAGAGATAGGGAACCAAAGCAAGTTGTCCTTATCTAGCAATAGTCATTTAATAATTTAAAATGAGGCACATTAAACACCTCTTTCATTAAAACATTTGTTTCTAACATAAATATTAATTTCTAAATAGTTGATTTGATATGTGGTTCTTTGTCCCTGCTAGAATTTACCACGAGCTAGCATATTTCCAGATGATGAATTTCCTGGAAATAACATAATTTCTTACATGAACTGGTGCTTTACGGTTTTCAAATTGCTTTCACATCTATTCATACGAGATAGGTAAGGCAGATATTATTATTCTCTTTGTTGGTGAAAAAACAGAGTGCCAGAAAGGCAAAAATGATAGATTCAAAAGGTCACATACCTGTAGACACAGAGTTGGGAAGAACTCAGATCTCCAGACATCTGGTTCCCAATTAATTTCAGATTCCCCAGAGGAGGTCCCTCATACCATCACTCATGGGCAAACTGCAAGCACTATCTGGCACTGGTCTACAGTTATAGGAAGCATGAAGAGTTTGAGTGATTTTCAAAATTGTGTATTTTCCAAGGCAGTTTAATTGTGTATTTTCCAGTGCAGTTTAATATTAAAACACAGAAGCATTAAATCAACTGCCTAGTTTCATTGCATGTGTCAAACTTGTGGTGATAACAGTGCAAAATGCACTCTCTCCCTCCAAACTTTTTAGCAGGGCAGCAAAATTATGCATGTCAAGTTTCCATAAGCAACAATGGTTTCATCCTCAGAAACCGTACATTCATGGCACACAGTGTTTTAAAATGTTTTCTACTTGGACCACTCTTCGTTTTGGCTTATTCAAACATGGTATAAGCCAGTCAATTCTAGACTGTGGATTATGATTTCTTCTCCCTGATCTCTAGTCCTATTTGAGTTGTCAAAGACAGGCTTCCAGTGGGTTGGGAGCTGGTCTCAACTCGAAGACAGTTTTACTTTTTTAGAGCAGACCTTTTGTTTTCTGCAGAGATTCCCACAGATTCCCACAGATTTTTAGTTCAGCTTGGGGTGAACAGTATTCTGAGGCTCTAGGTCACAAATCAGATCATGGAGGCTTGGCCTGTTTCTGTAAAGAATTATGGATGCTGGAGAGGATGTGGAGAAAAGGGAAGCCTCCTACACTGCTGGTGGGAATGTAAATTGGTGCAGCCACTATGGAGAACAGTATGGAGGTTCCTTAAAAAACTAAAAATAGAGCTACCATATGATCCAGCAATCCCACTCCTGGGCATATACCCTGAGAAAACCATAATTCAAAAAGATACATGTACTCCAATGTTCGCTGCAGCACTATTTACAATAGTCAGGAAGCAACCTAAATGTCCATTGATGGAAGAATGGATAAAGAAAATGTGGTACATATATACAATGGAATATTACGCAGCCATAAAAAAGAACGAAATAATGCCATTTGCAGCGACATGGATGGACCTAGAGATTGTCACACTGAGTAAAGTAAGTCAAAGACAATATCTTATGATATCGCTTATATGTGGTATCTAAAAAAATGGTACAAAAGAACCTATTTACAAAATAGAAATAGAGTCACAGATGTAGAAAACAAACTTATGATTACCAAGGGGCAAAGTGGGGGAGAGATAAAGTGGGGAACTGGGAATGACATATACACACTACTATATACAAAATAGATAACTAAGAAGAACCTACTGTATAGCACAGGGAACTCTACTCAATACTCTGTAATGACCTATATGGGAAAAGAATCTTAAAAAGAGTGGATATATGTATATGTATAACTGACTCACTTTGCTGTACAGCAGAAACTAACACAACATTGTAAATCAATTATACTCCAATAAAAATGAATTTACAAAAAAAGAATTACAGCTGCTGAGAAAGAATGAGGAGAAAGTGAGGGAAGCAGAGAACTCACTTTAGGGAACTGGTGTGGGACCGGATTCCAGCACTGGCAGAAAAGTAAAGGCTCAGCCCAGTTGAGAGAAGTTGGCAATTTAAAGATGCCAATCTCTCTAGGGTGGGAGGGTCCTGGAAGAGAGTCTGTGTTCCTTGGTCAGGCTGGCCAAATGCTGACTGTCATTTCCCTCCATCTGCTTTGTGCTCTATTCTATTCTTTTTCCAACAACCAAAGTTATACTTGTTGCTAGGCACGTGACTCTGGCAGGGAAGTTCTGAGTTTCAGAAGAGTTGAGAGCAGAAGAGTGAAAGGAAGAGAGGGGAGGGGTGAGCTTGAGGATGGCACACGACAGCCCTCAGTGAGAAGGAGGGGAGCCACTGCAGGCAGCCTGCAAGATAAGCTTTCTAATTCTACCTTTACCTTTTTCCTAAGAATACAAGCTCACAGATTTGAAATTATTCAATGAAAATATATTTTACAGTTTGGAATTAACACAGGAGAGAAACGATAATGTGGAGATACAGAGGAGGGGGAACATGTAAAATAGGTTTCCAGGATATGTGTGTGTACCCACTAAGTTTGAATGTGTGATATACAAACCACTTTAAAATGTGACTGTCAAAGCAAGTGAGATTATTGAGAGATCAGAGCTAAATGACACACGGTTAATGTGAAATTTGACGAACTCATTTCCCAGGTTCTACAAAGTGAGCTTGAAATTGCCACCCTTTAAGGTGCTCTGTGAACGTCTAAGCAGGAGATAAAATCTGCAACAGATGCTACCTTACCATACTCTCTTACCGTGGATCCCAGGGTCACTGGGAAATGTTCAATCAGAAAATATCTTAACATTCCTTCCAGCCTTAAAGTGCTATGATTTTAGAAGAAGTCCAGGTATTAAAAGACAAATTAATATGCTAAAGAAAAATATTCTTTCAGGCTCCCAAACACTTAAAAACAAATCTTACAGATACTTATTAAACCATGTACTAATAAGTGAATAACTGGGATGAGTGAAGTTGAGATTCATCCTACTCTCCTAATTAGCTGTCAAAGTTCCAAAATTCATGATTCACTGCTCAGCCCAATGAGCTCATTTGTCAATTTAATGTATTTTTGTGACATTTCAATTTCATGAAAAAAATTATTTTTCTTTTTTGTCAAATGTGCTTTATAAAGGGGATACTCCTGCATCAATAAAATGCAAGAGTTGTCAGAAATATAATGCAGTTTTGTAAATGGGACATAAATTGACCCAGAAAATTGGGAGACTGGAGACTGGAAAGGATGCAAGGAATCTCTGTGTGTACATATGTGTTTAACTGGAAACAAGACTGTTTTTAAGTCATCTCAGAAACAGTCCTTGGTGACTTTCTTAATAAAAGCATATGAGAAGGCAAAGAATAAAGGTCACTTGTAAAAACACAGACCATCATTCATATTTATGGCCATATATGCTGTTCTAGATGAGTACTATATAATCCTGGCTGTGCCTGTGAAATATTATAAAATACAGGTACTTGGGCCCACCTCCAGAAAATTCTGATCCAGCAAGCCTGGAGTTGAGTCCAGCCCTCTGCGTTTTTGTAAAGTGGTGATTTTGATGCATGGGAAGGGGTGAGAAACACTGTACATCCCACAGGATGGGTGAGTATTGTGCCTTGCTGCCCAAAGGCCCTCACTGTGGGATCAAGACAGCCATTCCCCCAGCTAGAGCTGGCCACTGGCTACTCACTCACAGTGAAGCCTTTCTCCAGGAACTGCCCTCCAGAGGCCAAAGGGGACTGCTTCACCCAAGGGCATGCCCATTTCCTGAAGTCAGCCTACATCCAAAGACCAGTCAGTGGGAGGAGGAGATTACAAAGGCCCAACCTACGTGCTTCAATTTGTGGCAACCCTGAAGTGGTCTCTAATCCTAACTGTCAATGCATTGGAGTTACATGGTGTGGGAGGCACTGGGTCCAAAGTCCAAAGACTTGGCTTCAAAGCTGTTTTTACCTTTTGCTGTTAGTGGCCCAGACAAGTCACACCAACTCTTTCATCTCAGTTTAACTTTAAAAATGGGGACCAAAAAAAAAAGATGCATATTGTAATCCCCAGACCAACCACTAAAAAATGCAGAGGTATCTCGCTTAAATGCTAATAAAGGAATTAAGCAGAAAAAAATAAAAATAAAAATGCACAGCAACAACAATAATAATAACAACAAAACTATATGATCTACTTTCAAGAGTAGTTGTGAAAATTCAGTAAGAGTCTGTAGATATAAACTGTGAATCATATAAAATGCTGGTAGTTGTTGTTATAAAATGTTCTTAGTCTAAAAATCCCCACATATTTTGTGAAAAAAAGATATTAAAGTACCACAGAACACTGGAAGTCAAAAAATGTTTTAAGCCCCAAATGCATATGTATTTAACATTCTCCACTGCATATGTTCAATGAATTAAGATAATAAAATGTAACGATTTTGTTTGTTTGTTTATTTTGCTGTTTTTAACACAGAGCTAAAATCAGCCATAAAAAGAAATAGTCCCAGGTGTCAAGACAATTCAGTAGGGAAAGAATAGACTTTTCAACAAATGGTGCTGGAACAACTGTATATCCACATGCAAAAGAATGAAGTTGGACCTCTACCTCACACCATATACAAAAAGTAACTAAAAATGAATCAAGACCTAAATGTAAGAGCTAAAACTATAACATCCTTAGAAGAGAACAGGCATAAATCTTCATGATTTTGGATTAGGCAGTGGTTTCTCAGCTATGAAACCAAAGCACAGCAATAAAGGGAAAAAAAGAGATAAATGGAACTTTATCAGAATTTAAAACTTCTGTGTTTCAAAGGACACTACCAAGAAAGTAAAAAAGAAAACAGACTGAGTGGGAACAAATATTTGCAAATCATACATCTGATGTAAGACTTGTATCCAGAATACCTAAAGAACTCTTACAACTCAGTAATAAAAAGACAACCTAATTAAACAATGGACAATGACAATACATGAATGGCCAATAAACAAAAAAATACTCAACATTATTAGTCATTAGGGAAATTCAAATCAGAACCACATGAGATACCATTTCACACCTACTAGGATGGCTATAATCAAAAAGAGAGATAATAATAAGTATTAGTGATGATACAGAGAAATTGGAACCCTCATACACTATGGGAATGTAAAATGGTGTTGCCGCTTTTGAAAACATTCTGACAGTTTCTCAAAATGTTAAACATAGAGTTACCATATGATCCAGTAATTCCACCCCTGGAGTAATGAAAACATGTCTCACATAAAAACTAGTTCAGAATGTTTATAGCATCTTTATTCATAATAGCCAAAAAGTAGGAACAACCCAAATATATACCAACTGATGAATGGATAAATCCATTTATATGAAGTATATCCAGATAATGAAATATTACCTGACAATAAAAATAAATGAAATACTGGTACATTCTATAACATTAAGTTAAGTGAAAGAAGCAAGTCACAAAAGATTACATATTGTATGATTTCATTTATATGAAATGACCAGACCAGGCAAATCTACAGAGAAAGAAAGTAGATCAGTGGTTGCCAGGAGCTAAGAAAAGGGGGAATGGGTAGTGACTGCTAATAAGTATGTGGTTCCTTTCTGGGGTGATGAAAATGTTCTAAAATTGATTCAGCGATGGCTGCACACAACTCTGTGAATATACTACAAAAGACTAAATTGTCCACTTTGGGGGGATTGTATGGTATGTGAATTATATCTTAATAAAAGTGTTATTAAAGAAAATAATCCCAGGAGCTGAAAAAATACAACAAAGGGTAACAAGAATTTAAATAGAACCCATGGAAAAATGTTATGACTCTTTTGCTTTGATTTTTAAGTGAACACAGCTCACTGTCTGCCTTTAAATAAATCAAATCACAAATCTAATGCATGGGAAAGAGACTGGCCAGGAAAAAATGACTGTGCTCTGAGAGCACTCAGAGCCCCTCAAAAATGGACTCAACAATTCTCAGCAACTGACTCAGATTTAAGGAATCAATAACCTACTGGTAGTTGAACCAAAGCCATGCCTGTTAGAAAAAGGTAGTATTTTTTTTTTTTTTTTTTTTTTTTTTTTTTTTTTTTTTTGTGGTTTTTGTGGTACGCGGGCCTCTCACTGTTGTGGCCTCTCCCTTTGCGGGGCACAGGCTCCGGATGCGCAGGCTCAGCGGCCATGGCTCACGGGCCCAGCCGCTCCGCGGCACGTGGGATCTTCCCGGACCGGGGCACGAACCCGTATCCCCTGCATCGTCAGGCGGATTCTCAACCACTGCGCCACCAGGGAAGCCCAGAAAAAGGTAGTATTTTAAGAATGGACTTTCAAAGTCATTTTAGCAGTAAATGCAAGAACATCTGCAGCAACAGCTCCTACCAAGATGCCAAAAACCTTACCTGTGAGCTTTCAGTATCCTCTGAGCAATGGCATCGCCAATCTTGTTGAACACAACTTTGTCATCAGCGCAGCTTATGAAAAACTGGTTCTATGCAAAATGAATGAGATTTATAATAAGTTTTTCTTATCTTAGTAGCATGCATATAAGGAAAATGTGGTATATAACAAAAAACTACATTGATATTATTTTTAAAAATGTTTCACCTAGCAGACATGTTCTGATTCCTAAAATCACCTCAGAAAAGTAAATGACACTGGGAATAAAAGAAGTCTCATGTCACTCCGGGTTTCATGCATTTCTAAGCAATATTACCTGTATCATCTTAGTAAAGTGCAAGGCTAAACTATTATTTAATCATGAAAAATTCCTTGTAGGTTACATTCTTAGAATGGTAGGAACATTCTGAACTTAAGAGAGAAATCAGGTTTTTCAGATTCACACATTGTATAAATGCTTCTTATGAAAAATTCCACATTGGTAAACATTCTATCTCATGCTAAGTTTATTTTTGAACAGGGTAGATGGCAGAATCCTGGTCTAATTTTCTCCACCATTTCCTAGTATCTGCCTTGATCTTATCTCATTTGTTTAGGTCTCTTATTATTCCTGAACTTCTATTTTAAGTAGTTACAAATCTCTTTTGTAGGTATGTTGCATTATGTAAATAAACCAATAAGATGGAAAGAGAAATATTTTAATTTTTTTTCTTTAAGTACTTCTGCTTATAGGTTCATGCAACATTCTTTAAAACTGTTACTAAAAAAAAAAAAACAGTTACTAAAAAACCAGGGTACAACATTATTATTATAATGGTATGAAAGATTTAGCTGCTACATTACGGATTATTGAAAATTAGGTACAAATATTATGAATATCACACACTCTGCTTACTATACAAATAGTTATAGCACACCTGTAATTTATAAGTATAATCATCACAGAGTAATCTTTGCTAATCATCTTAGGTGAAGTGATATATAGGCAATGACTCGAAATAGGATTAACATTCTTTTGCCACATTATCATTTTTACTATCGTACATGCTTTTAAACTTAAGTGCATAAAGCTGTAAACAGCTTCCAGAAGACAAACTTAGAGGAAGACAAAAACTCATTTAAGAATATGTTTCCCTTTAGGGCATCAAACAATCAAAATCTCAGTGGCAACCAAACCATGTTTGTTCTGAATTCATATCACAGAGAAGCTTAGCATTCCTCAGCAGCTGTAACACAGACTCACATCCTTCACTTCTCCTTTTTTGGAGGGAGCAGGGTGAACGCCAACTGCTTACCTCGGCTACAGGCGTTTCAACCAAGTTTATGTCCACAGCCATGTGTGTCAATATGGCATTCCTGACCTCATTTAGTACTGTGGTAGCTTTACAAAGAAAGGCTGATTTAATACTACTAAAAAGAGACAAAGCAAAAGGATGCTGGGTAACGAATGAACCAGCCATTAACATCTTACATTATTATGGTATAATTGTTGAAATTAATAACACTAATAGTATTAGTTTTATTAAACTCTAGACTTCATTCAGAATTCACTAATTTTTCCACTAATGCCCTTTTTCTGTTGCATGATCCCATCCAGGATACCACATTGCATTTAGCCTGCTAATAGTTTTAATCAGCCTCCTCTTTCTCCAGGTCTGTAAAATAAATTAAGCTCCAATTCTTTCCCACTTGCCTTTAATTAATTGTCACTTCATGGAAGGGGATAGGGCCAGGACTCAAGGGGAAGGAAAGTAGGGCTAGAATGGTTTTCCCCAGTGACCCCATCTCTCTCCATATATATTTTTAAATTCAGTGGGAAAGAAAATACTAAAATAAAGAAGAGAGATGTGCTCTGAGTTATCTTTCCATTGTCACGGCTTTTTATTTTTAAAGGACTTTCCAAGTGCTCTGAACTAGCTTCAGATCTACTTTGAAGCACAGTTAAGGTTCCCAAACTAAATCCAGTACCCGCGGGTTTTCTCCTAGTCTCTACACACAAACTCTGAGAACTGAACAAGCTTTATAATGAATGGTAGTTGACACAGAATTGAAGAAGGTGGTATTTGCCCTCGCTATTCTTACATCTCCCTTTTCCATGTTCCTTTTCCTGCCTTCTCCCCACTCCAACATCCCCAAACCAGAGGCATCCAGTGGTCTCTATGTTAACAGCCTACCCCTGTGTGTGTTCTCCTGAAGCAGCACATGCCTCACATTTACACCCTCCAACTCAAGCCAAATCAAAACTTACGTCTCCATGTTGGGATATTTCTGGCTAATAATATTACGAGTTGATACATTTTAATAATAAGGATTTGGGGGATTCCTGTTAGAGTCCCGAGTTAATGAAAATGCAAAGTGAATGTCAGGTATGCTGGGGGAATCAAAATTCAGGTGACCCCTTCACATCTCAACATACACTTATTAATGTAGCAGGTCCTGAGTTCGGGGACCCTGCAGTCTCTGTGATATTTACAGGAAGGCAGGTTGTCATACCAATTTACACGAGCAAGACTTACTTCTATATAGATATAGTGCTTGCTGTTCTCTATCACACAGACGTATGCAGCATGGATGGACTCTTCATGGTACTTTATACCAGCAGACCAATCAGCAGCAGAACGGAGCAACTATAAGGCAGCAATCAGAAATGAGCAAACATGAGACAATGGAGATGACACCACAGGTATTAATAAATGAAGCCCATCTTTTTCTTCCAAATAACTAATGGATTACAGTGGCTTTTGTGTCATGTGTGGGCCAAGGCAGAGTAGGTAGGTAGGGAACTGGTCCTTAAACATCATCCATAATGAAGGGGCCCAGCTGGACATTAAATCCTGAATATATGTTCTTCCACCCAGGATTATTTTCATTCAAGATTGGAAACCAGGAGATGTGGTTTCTACAAAGAGCATTTCAGAAGGACCTCTTCTGGTGGCTATGAGTAGGGTGACCATTTGTACTCTTTTTCTGTTATAGCCCCACAATCACACCAGAATGCCTCATGTATTAATAACACCAGAAGTGGTGTTGTTACTCTCAGAAGTGTCCTGGTTTGAATCATATGATACAGTCACCCTAGCTCTGACTTGATAATGTGATTACTCTTTTTCCCTCAAATAGATACTGTTCAGAATAATACTTTCTAAAAGACAAATAGATTCATTTAGACATTTAATCTTGATTCTGGTTTTAATTAGCTGTCTGATCTTTGGTGTGTCACTTCAACTCTCAACTTTCTCATTCATACCACCTCCCTCTATTCAGACACTCACCTGCTTCCTCCTGGATTACAAGAGCATCCAGCTCAGACATCTGAATATATGTTAAATACACAGATGCACAGAGGGACTGCCTAGGTTCAAAGCTTAGCTCAATCACCTAGTGGCTTTGATCTTGGTCAAGTTTCTCAACCTCTCTGTGCCTCAGATTTCTGTTCTATAAAACTGAGTATCCACTTTACAGGGTTGTAGAGAGGATTAAATGAATTACTGTGCAGTGAGCCAAAGGAGACCAAGCACCTAGTAAGGGGTACATAAGTGTTTGCTGTTATTAATGAGAACTTAGAGGATGTATTTGAGCTGTGGTGTATCATGCCTGAGACGCTTCAGAGCAGACTGTAGTCTGGCCAGGCTACAGTCTGGCCACATGGAAGGCTTTTTCAACACTAAGAATCCATTGGTTGTAATTTTTTTTCAGCACTCTAACTAGGGTTCCAGTATAATGTTAGTCATATAGTAGGTGGTCAATAAATGCTTATTACTTGACTTTCCTTAAGCAATAGAGTTTCCTCACAGAAGAATCACCATAAAAATATATTCACTAATCCTGATTTGAAATAAATATTGAAACTGTTCCTCATGAGGTCAACTGAAATTGAAAATAAAAGAATAGCCCATACTTAAAAATTCATAAAGTGATCCAATACATAATCAAGTTTTATATCTGTTATATATAAAAGGTCTGGTAAAATTCTTGCTTTAATCAATAACTTTAAAAATTGCACATATAAGGCTACTGAAATTCAAACCTAATACTTGCTAAAACTGATTGTGCCATCCTCAAAATGTTATTTCTTTATTCATTATGAGGTATTTATTACAATATAGTTCCCTCAAAGCATTTTATTTAATTTTATCAGATGAATATATATAATGAAATTGGAAAATTTAACTGTGAACAAGAATAGTCAAATATCTCAGAAGAAAAATTTAGGTAAATATAATGCACCCTTGGAAAATAGCTTGATTCACATAATCTTCAAGGAACTGCATTACTGTTCATCAGCAGAAATAACAAAGGTTGAACAAATAGAGGTTTCCATTCTTTGCCCACTCAAATTTATGTTGAATTTTGTTGCTAAGGAGCATAGCCCTAAAATGCAGGCAACCTTGAGAAGATTCTTTTGCCACCCATCCTGATCCGATTCTATATTACTCTGGAAACAATGTATAAAACTGCAGAGTATACTGGAATGGTAGGAACTCTTGAGATATGCACTATTGCTCTGCACTTACTAGCTCTTTCACCTTGAACAAGTCATTTTAACATCACGGAGGCTCAGTTTCCTCCTCTGAACACTTGAGACTGCTCTCTCTGTCTCTGTCTCTCTCTCACACACACATCTGCCCACCCACACACTCCCACATAGAGCTGTTGTAAAGAAAAAAAAATGGCATAACAAACACAAAGCACTATGTTATGCAGCACATAGGAGATATTTGATATATGGTTGATTTACCTCTCTAAAAAGCTATGAGCAAAGTTTATATACAACCCTTGGTGGTAATGTCCTAGTCTTGCCCTCAAATCCCAAAACCTTATACTTTCTTTCCTTTCTCACTCTCAAAATTTGCTGCTTCAAAGGCTTATTAAACTCATTTGCATAATGCATAAATTAGGAGTGTCAAGCAAGTTTCAACTCGAAAGTCAAGACTAACTGATCCCAAGTCTTCCTGGACAGCTATGTTGAATAACAGTTTCTTGGAACTAGACACACAGGGGAAGAAATCTAAGGTTGAAGGCCAATGGCGGCCATGAAGGGAAAGCATGAAGGTCACATATCTGCCGTCTTTCTTGTGAAGCATAATGGTAAAAGTTTTCCTTTCTAAAGGCAGTTGAATGTTTATAATAAGTACACCACTTGTAAGCCAAAAGAAGACCATTTTGGCATCAACCTGTGGGAGAGCATAAGCAAAGTAGAGGGGAGCCCCCCTGATGCCTATAAAACCATAGAAGGTGGGGGGTTGCCTACATCCTAAGGGGGTTCAGCATTACCTGTCTTATTGTCTGAATCTAAATCTATATCATTTTCTCAAAATGAAAACTCATTTAACTTTAAAAAGTCATCATTTTTGGTTAAACTTGAACATATCTTTCAAGTAATACAGAAAAAAATTACTTGGAATTATTATTCATTTACTATGATTCTGATTAGTTAAAATCTGTTTATCACCACAAGATAAATTGAAAATATGAATTTCTCTTTTACCCCTGAACCAGGGACCAACTCCACTGCTTTAAATGCTTGATGTTCTAGGAAATTTGTAAACAAAATCTAGTAAGTCAAAGACTTTTAATTGACTTACTTTTGTTTCAAATTTAAGATTTACTCACTTCTTTTTCTTAACTGACCTAACTTGTCTTGCATTTCTGTTTCAAACCATTGTAACTGAGACAAGCCTCAAACTCCTCCTTATACACACAGAAATGTGGCTTATCTTACTGCCCCAAGTAGATTGAGAATCAAATCTCACCCACGCTTTTCAAATCTCAAGTTTGAATACACAATTTTAAAGTATATTTATGCCCTTTATAAAGGGCATATTTCTGATTTTATGTTTTCGCCTCAAGATTGTAACAAAAACCAGTCATTTTCTTTTGTACCGTGTCCTACCTTTTGACTTCTTAAAAGATAACCTTCTCTTTATCCACAAGCTCTAATCCCCTTACATACAGTGGGCCCAAGCTGAATATGTGGCTTAAAATACAGAAATCTCTTCTTGAAGGAAAACTTTCAAAACTTTCTTAGTGTTTGTCCCCAGTTCCTGTTCTCTTAACTGCAATGCTTTTATTCCCTATACACATTCAGTACATATCTTACTTCCTTTTTGTTTCTCTGAGCTCCCAAGTCAATCATGGAACAAAAGCACTATTTTTTTTTTTTTTTGTCTCTCATATAGAAGTTGGCCTCCATGTTGCAGCTTACAAGTGGCATGGGTTGGGGAGAGAAAAGAAGTGCTCAAATTATTGGGCCTCATTCTTCCAGTCTGTATGAGGAGCACTGCAGGCAAGAAGCAGCAGAAATGGACTTTGTTCAAGAATCTGCCTCACACTACCAAGCTCTTCCTTCTATTTTTTTTTTTTTTGGGGGGGCTGTGCCACATGGCTTGTGGGATCTTAGTTCCCCTGACCAGGGATCGAACACAGGCCCCCTGCTGTGGAAGCGCAGAGTCTTAACCACTGGACCACAAGGGAATTCCAAGCTCTTCCTTCTAAGAACCATTTTTCTACAGTTGAGCGTCATCCATTCACATCACAGTGTGTCATTATTCGAATAGGATGATCCTTTGGCCTGAGCAATAGTGAAAAGTTAAACTTGAGGCTGAAGGAAAGGAAGAGAATATGCTTTTTGAAGAATAAGACTTAAGGGGAGAGAAGTCCTAGGAAAAAATGCATACTTGAGGGCTCTTTGGAGGCAGAAAGCAAAAGGAGAGTTTGGGCTGGATTGGGCTGGATTTGGGTCTACGGCAAAAGAGGATAATATCAAAAGGCAAGCATGACATGCAGCTTTGCCTTGCTGGGGCCCTAGGTGGTTACAACCATCCTGGGACTTACTGGAAACAGTCTCTCTGCTGATCAGTTATGACCTCAGCCTCTGGAAGCAGACTGCTTAGAATCCAGTCTCATGCCGTCCAATACTCACTGTGTAATAACCTCTCAAAGTCTTAGTTTCCTCATCTGTAAATTATGGGGTCAAAGAGGACCATAATTTATAGACTGGTGAATATTAAATGAGATACTCCATAAATAACTTAGTGCAATGCTGGGCACTGAGTGAACACTCCCTGTTCACGTGGCTTCAGCCAGTCAAGACTCACAGAAAGATGCACAGAAGTCTTACTGTATGAAGACCTGGTCCGTAAACAGAAAGCAGCTTCTGTGTTAAGGAACTTCCTTAGAAATAAATCAAGTGGCTTTCTTTCACCCTTCCCTACCTACTTTGTTCTATCACTATACAAAACACTTTGCTGTCCTTTGAAATCTACATTGATTCCTACATTGACATCCTTTGGAGTGTCTTTTGGACATTTTCCCCAAGTGTAGGAACAAATTTTTCCAGTAGTATAATTTGAATGTCACTTACATTTGCATTTATATATTTTTTCTTTTCTTTTAATAAACAAAGAGATTGAAGACATAACTCCAGTGGAATTATTTCCTTCAGTTTGGTAGAACTTCTTGGCAATGACTGTCTAAGAAATGACTTTTCTACTATAAGTTGCCCAATTTAATAAAAAGGATTGTTCCACGTATCGATTCTGTATTAATGCTAATTTGGCATCAAGCACTTTCTTTTACCTTAATAGACATGTCAGATGTCCTCTGTCTTGGTCATTTATCGTAAGTGGCAACGATAGTGTTCAGGAAGATAGTTTGTTCTTTTTAGGGAGAAAACAAGTTCTTTTATAAACTCTGTGCCTAAGCAGTTTCAGAATCATCTTTTTTCCAACCCCCTCCCCACGCCTGTCTCCTGCTATGCCTTCTCTGAGTGTTCTTGGCAGGCTTCTGAGAATACCCAGCACTGAGGGGAAACACCCAAGATTATTTTAAAATGTCAGCGGAAGTTGCTGAAGTCAGCTCTCAGGGCTGGATGACTTTTTTAGAAGCAGAAATTCATGTTGGTGAGGGCAGGTCTCCATTCTGGCTGCTGTAGTTCTAGTCTCCTTGGCCGGCCCTGTCGGCTACAGCTTCTGCAACAGCTATGCACGTAGCTGGTGTGGAATCACCAGTAGTACATGCCTAAGGGTGATCGGGCCCCGTGCTTTTGTATTAAAAAATTAAATAACTGGGTTCTTTTCTGCAGATGAAAGAACAACATGAATTTTTTTCTTTAAATCTTTTTTTTTTTTTTTTTTTTTGGCTGCATTGGGTCTTCGTTGCTGCTCGTGGGCTTTCTCTAGTTGCGGCAAGTGGGGGCTACTCTTTGTTGCCGTGTGCAGGCTTCTCATTGCGGTGGCTTCTTTTGTTGTGGAGCACAGGCTCTAGGCACACGGGTTTCAGTAGTTGTGGCTCGTGGGCTCTAGAGCGCAGGCTCAGTAGTTGTGGCGCACGGGCTTAGTTGCTTCACGGCATGTGGGATCTTCCCAGATCAGGGCTCAAACCTGTGTCCCCTGCATTGACAGGCAGATTCTTAACCAATGCGCCACCAGGGAAGCCCAAGAACAACATGATTTTATCTGTTATTTACTTTATTGTGTCCAATGCTCTTTCTCTCTCCATTTCAATATATATGGTATAAATAGTATAAAGATTTTTGTATCCAGAACTAGCCTGTGACCAATCTAGAGAAATGTCAGCTTCTTTGTTGCAAGCTTTTGAAAACACTAGGGAATGCCTGAAGATTGTAGCTAATATTGACAGAATTCAAACTACTATACTCTTCTAGGTGATTTGCATGGATTAATTTATTTAACTATCACCACAACCGTATGAGACAGGCACTATTGTATTTCCTGTTTTAAAGATGAAGGAAACGTGTTCAGAGAGGTGACATAATTTTCCCAAGGTTATACAGCTCGTATGTGGTGAGGTAGGAATTTGAATACAGTCTGCCCCTTCCCCTGGCTACATTACATCGCTCCTTTCCAGTTAATTAAGCTTGTGGTCTCTAAGTTATGTTATGAACAATAAACTATGTGAAAAACTATGTTAAAATCAATGTTAAAAAGAATAAGAGGACTTTTATTAAGTTTTATTAAATTTCTCAACCAAGAGTATTTAACAGTCATTTGGCTATTGCCACACTGTAACTGAGAGAGTGAAAGACTTGAAAATACAACAATAAACTTTTTAAAACTTAAGTAGCCTCCTACACAGTCAGGTCCCTATCTCCCCGATGTCTTCTGGATTCTCTGGAAAACTAGGGATTGGACTAGATTATTGCTTTTACCCGCTAAGCACTATACATTCACAACTTGACAACAACAATGCCTATAACAAGGTGTATAATGTTTAGAGCCAGTAAGTAATGTGAAGTGAAACAATGCTGTGGTCAGAAGTTTACAGAAAAGGAGAAATGGAGCAGGGTAATTTCTTTTCTTTTCTTCAGTGTCTGGTCATCTCAGATTTTCCTGTCTTCAAAAAGATGCACTGCCTGGTGGTGCCCACTGTTTTCACAACTGGAGTTATTTTGGCAGTTCTGCAAAACATCTACTGGCAACCAGTAGATGTTTTGTGAGGTCTAAAACTTTTTAAACTATGGGGGAGTCCTCTTTAAGAAAAAGAATACTAATTTATAAACACAAAATTAGTGTATTCTAGGGCTTCCCTGGTGGCGCAGTGGTTGAGAGTCCGCCTGCCGATGCAGGGGATGTGGTTTCGTGCCCCGGTCCGGGAAGATCCCACATGCCGCGGAGCGGCTGGACCCGTGAGCCATGGCCGCTGAGCCTGCGCGTCCGGAGCCTGTGCTCCACAACGGGAGAGGACACAACGGTGAGAGGCCCACGTACCGCAAAAAAAAAAAAAAAAAAAAAAGAAAGAAATTAGTGTATATTCTAGAATTACTATAGCAGTCTCTTCACTTGTCTCCTTGTGTTCATTCTCTTTCTAGTCTTATAAGTTTTTCACATGTGTAAACTTTAGGTCCCAAAGTGTGTTTGTTTGGAAAAATGGAAATAGGTGACAAATTGAGAGATCCTACATCAATTAAGCTTGGGAAATGCTCATAGAATATTCAGTCTTAGTAATTTCATTATGCACGTCGACATAATGAAGGCACTAAGAATTCCTATATTTTAAAAATCTGCAAAAACTTATCTGTCCATGGAAACCTTTTTTTGTGGAATAGCTATTAGCATTTCACAGGCAAAACCCAATTAGGGAAACTCTGATCTAGATTAATCTTCATAAAACATTCATGTATCATGCTTCCTCTCAGATGACAAAGAAACATTCCAAAGTTCACTAATGCCTCCAGGATCAGGTCAAAATGAACCAGGCCAGCACTTCAGGGCGTCCCCAATCTGGCCTTATGCTGTCTGAACCTTATCTACTACCTCTTCAAGGGCAAATGGTTTGCTGCAGTTGGTTCTACCATCTTCTGAGCAGCAGACTTATTCCTTAAAGGGGGTACCCAGTTCTGTCCCTCTCATTTGCCAACCTCTCATGGCACGCTGGTCCATACTCTCAAGACTGGCATTTGGTCCTAGACCACAGCTTGCATTGTTACCTGAATTCTTTAACATCACAGCTTCCTCTCCCCCATCTAACTCCATTTCCAGAGGCAGAGAACTCCTTTTGTCTGTCTCCTCAGTATCCAGGTGTGCACTGATGATTTGACTGTGCAAACAGATGGCACTTAGTAGACATAAATTGACTGAATCAATGAATTAATGAGTCTTGGTAAACTTCCTTTCAAATCAATTGGCTTTGTAGAGTGCAGGCAGCCTGGGCATGTCAGGGATGAACATGTGAGCATGTTAAGAAGTCACTGATCTAGCACCATTTCTACCACAACATCCACTGATAGGGAGAAGGTGAACCAAGGGAGGTGTTCTGTAGGACGGATATGCAGAGCATCTATCTGCCTCATCAGGGTGGCAGGAAGAGAATACATAAACCAGGGCTTTACCAAAAAACGTTAGAAGAGGTATGTATATGCAATTCTGGGATAAACCATCTTTTGCTAATCATAAAAATACACAATTTTCAGAAATAACTTTTCAACACATGCTTAATTAGCATCGGCTAACTTGGATAAGTTGATCACTGAGTCAATTTTAATGCCACCTCAAATATTAAATTAAAATCTCTTATTTTCTTAATATCAAGGCTCCTATTTTATCTTACAGCACAGGTTATTTTTCCCTCTAAGTAGAATAAAATTAAACAGGTTCATAAAATATTCATTAACTTACATATGAATGCATACGTATCTGTGCCTCTAAGTTTAAATTAGTTATCTCCTTTAGCCTGGGATGACGAAGTTTGCTGTAGGTAAATTCTCTTAAGTGATTTATCTTTTTGATTGTTCTATTATTTGATCTATGGTCTGAAATGACTTTTTATTTCTTAGATACACACACCTCTCCTTGCACGTAGTACAAAGTAACTGATTTAGGCATTTCATTTATATTAGCATATTCACCAGAATCCATATCCAAATTAAATACATCCATAATAGTGATGTCAGCAGCAGACTACTGGATCTTCACTTAAAAAAATACTTTAAAAAAATGGATATATGTCTATATTGTGAAATGATTACCACACGTTTAGTTAACATCCATCACTTCACATACTTACAAATTTTTTTTCTTGTGATGAGAACTTTTAAGATCTACTCCCTTAGCAACATTCAAATATACAACACAGTACTGTTAACTACAGTCACCATGCTCTACATTACATCCCAGGACTTATTAAGAGTAAAACGGGAAGCTGTACCTTTTGACCCCTGTCACCCATTTCTGCACCCCTCCCATCCCACCCTTTGCCTCTGGCAAACACCAATCTGTTCTGTACTTACACAATACATTTGACGCCGATAGTGATGACTTTGAACAAAAGGCAATGCAATCCTAGTTCTGTCCCTGCATGATCTCAGGACACTTGAGCTGGAGTTGGTACAAGGAGCAGATTGGGTAACCATGGACTAGACTAGGATTTCAAGCTCCACCTCTGTTGATAACCAGCTCGATGACCCTTGGCAAGTCTCAAAGTTTCACTGGGTCTTAATTTTCTTATTTGTAATTTGAGAATGTTGAACTGGATGTGGTCCAATTTTCTTACTTTAATAAGCAAATTTCTCATTCTTTTAAAAGTGTCTCTAAAAGGCATTTGGTTAATTAGGAACTAAAATTAGAGTGAACTATCACTAGCTTCCTAGATGCTAAGTTTCAGCCGTATTCCTAGTACTTCACTGGTATCAGCTCCAGGTTTACTGGGTATCATGTTGTTAGAGTCACTTCAGAAGGAATTACAGGACAAACCTCTCCTTGAGTGGCCTTTTCTAAAGATATGCATTTATTATATTTATACGAGAGTTTTAACGAGGATAAATTAAGTACATTTAAAATAGAAAATACAATACTAAGTTTTTAAAGGTTTACTTAGATTTGCTTTGGAGTTGTCCTTATTGCAAAACTTGAAGCCAACAGGCATTTAGTCCAGTGAGAATGATTGTACCCAGTAGTTCTTCATGAAAAAGAAAAGCCAGACTTACCTGTACATTAGCATGGACAGACCCAGGCACTTGGTGTTTCAACTCATGGGCTGTTGTTTGAGATTTTGGAAGCAAAAAAGGATAAGAAAGGGACCGATATTTTGGTTTCATAATCTAAAATAAAGAAAAAACAGGTAAAAAAAGATTCAAATGAAAAAACAGTTCCAGTCTTCCTTACTTTGTGCTTATAAAAAAAAGTTCAGGTTCATTTGAAAAAGAAAAAGGGAAAGAAATATTAACAATGGGTGTTTCTAGGTGAAGAGGCAATAGATTATTTATTTTTGTTTTCCATCTATTTCCCAGGGACAGAAAACTCCCTTTTTCCTTCTTTTACCTCTTGGAGTGAGCATTATTGCTTTGTATTTTTAAAGAAAACTTAAATACAACCTGGAGTTATAGAAGTATACAATGGCAAAAATGGGATTATTTTATAAACTGATTTTTTTTTTTTTTTTTTGCGGTATGCGGGCCTCTCACTGCTGTGGCCTCTCCCGCTGCGGAGCACAGGCTCCGGACACGCAGGCCCAGCGGCCACGGCTCACGGGCCCAGCCGCTCCGCGGCACGTGGGATCCCCCCGGACCGGGGCACAAACCCGTGTCCCCTGCATCGGCAGGCGGACTCCCAACCACTGCGCCACCAGGGAAGCCCTAAACTAATTTTTTACTACGTTGTACATATCTTGCAACAGCAGTAAAGCACTATATATCACTTAAAAATAATTTCATAGTAAAATGGCATGGAACAATAATAATTTAACGATTTCTATTAATGAGGATGTCAGCTGTTTCTCATTTTATATGAATTATTAGATGCAATGTCAAGATAAATGACTTATTGAGTAACTTCTTTAGCTTAAATACCTGAAACAGATTTTCTGAGTCAAAGGTTACATACCTTTAAAAAGTTTTCTGCAGTTGTACCAATTTATCCTCCCAGGAGCAAGGTATAAGACCATCTTAGATCCCAAATCCAACTGTAGGTATCTGCAGTGTTATCTTTGTCAGTCCAATAAGTTAAAAATATTATCCTTTTATTTATTCCTTCATTTGCCTCTAAACTCTTGTTAAAAATATTTCCCCTATTTCTAAGAGCTCCCACTAACTGTTTATAATGTTATTTAAATGAAAATAAGGGGACACTTTAAGTTGCTAATAAAACTAAATCTTTTTCCAAATTATAGGGAGAAAATGCCTATAAAACCATTTTATTTATTTTATTTATTAAGATTCTATAAATAAAATGGAACCTTAATAACACCTAGACGATAGGTACTTAACTTAGGAATGTTAGGTCAAATTCTTATAAGTAATGAAGGCATCATACTAAAGAAGACACAGACTGGAGAAAAGAAAAATGGCTCCGCCTTCTCATACTACTCACTTTGCTCAGAACCGCCTCTCAGAAGCCTGTACCAATATGGGCCCACGGCAGTGCCAGGATTGGAAGGCCTTGCAAGCTCCAGCTCTCTCACCTGAACGAGGCTCCCATCCCCCTACAGTAGCCCGACAGCCCTCCACGTGACTATCAGCCCTGGCCATATGCTTAAACGACACTGAGTGTCCCAAGTGTTCAAAGGGTTAAACCATAGGCTGTGACAGTAGCATCATTCCTCCACCCTCTGAATTGTCTGTGGTGTGAAAGTTCAGGAACATTTTCTTTTTCTTTTGCTCAGAGAGCCAGGCACTCTGACAACCGGGCACCCAAGAGTGGATGGGTAGCACAGCTGCGGCCACCGCAGCCCCTTCTCGCCTCCTCTTCCTGGCCTGTCTCTCTTCATGTGGACTGGATCATGATAAGACCACCTATGTACCTTGGTGAAGTTCCAGCGCTGGATGAAGTGACGGGCCACGTCGCGAGCCGCCTTCCCGTGGACGGCAGAGGCGATGTCGTGCCATGGCATCCGGGGGGTGGAGTACCTGTCAATGAAATCTGCCCAGATGCACCAGGCAAGGTCCTCACTAACTTCTGTGCCCAGAGGCACACAAGCCATCTGACCCCAGCTCTGACCCTGACTACGATACCTATAAGAAAATGTGGTGATGCCCACCGTGTGTATATTACTTGGCTTGGATAGAACAATACCTTTATAGCCAAGAGAAACATAGAACTCACACTGAGGAACACAGTCCCTCATGCCCCTCTCCCAAATATGTTTCCACTTCACTTATTAGATAATCACTAGGCAAGGCAGATGTGAGTTGGTACACATTATTTAAAGCTGTGTACTTGACATTACATTTTTCTTTTTTATCCTGTTGAAATAATGTTAAGCTACGTTCCTATTTCCTGTTAGATATATAAGCACAGTGATAATCTGAAATGTGTTGTTTTAATGCTGAAAGATGAAGATGATATGCAGAAAAAAGGAGATGATCAAAGGAAGGGAACCATCTCCTGGAGAATTACAGATTATTAACCCCCTAAAATATGCCTATATGGAAGCTGGAGATTTCCAACAAGTAAGCTCTATTTCATTTTCTTTTCTTACTATAAGGAAAAGCCCTTAAGTATATGACTGAATCATAGTTCCCAGTGTTTTACCAAATATTCAAAACAAAACAAAACAAAAGATATTAGATCATGCACATGCATACTTGTTGAGATGCTGACAAGGAAAAGAAAATATAAGTAGCCACCCACTACCATGGTACTTACCAGCAAAAGGTTTATCAAGTTGAACCCAATCTTTGAAGACAAAATTGCAGTAGTCCTTTCCATGCCAGAATCTGGTTTCCCCATGTAGCTCTCCCACACCTGTCTGTAAACTTCGGATGGAGCCCGTGTCTGTAAATGCAGCAAAACCCAATCAGAGACTGGTTCAGGTGGACCCCAGAGAGGGAGGCTGATCTCTTATTTATTAAACACCTAAAGACTTCTTAACTTTTCTTCTTAAGCCTCATAACTAGGACAGCATGTGTTCATGAGGCTGTGGACTGACAAGGTTTTAAAACCCTCATGAATTTACTATTAGTGGGTAGTTGCGGCTATAATCAGGTTCATCATTTGACAGTGAAATTTAATATTCTCACCATCTACCAGATCACTGGAGGGATGGATCACAGGGTTAACTGTGAATAAAGAACTTGCTAGGAGAGCCTATGAGAGAGCAGTAAAGTCAGGTCAGGTGGAGGAACAGGAGACGCAGAGGCCATAAAGAAGTCATGTCCTTTTTTTCCTCAACCAATATGGTGCACATCTAATGTATAATTCTTGTCTTTTGCATCTCAAAATGCAAGAACCTCAAATTTGCAGACAGCCTGTGTTCCAGCCCTGGAACTGACTAGCTAAGTGACACTGAGCTTCATCTTTTTGGGTCAGAAATCCTTTATGTGTGAAAGGAAACATTTGGCCCAGATGACATCTAAGATCTTTTGGGCTTTAACATTCTATTTTTCTAAAATTATAAATGACATCCATAAAAAGTGTAACAATAGACAGAAGCTCATGACCACAAAGGTGCAAAAGCAGCAATCCACTGCAATATTTCACAAAGAACTTTGTCGGGAATATTTTACTTAAGGGTAACTATGTTGACTTAAATAGTTTGTATGTTTATGGAATATGCTGATCACAAAGACAACTAAGCAGGACAACTAGCAGAACTACAAATCACAAAATGCAGCACTTGGCACGAAAGAGGCACTTAACAGATAGACATTGGATGCAAAAATGTTTGTTGAATGAATAAATGGCACCACGTGCAGGAGCCAGTGAGAGTACCGGACTGATCTCCCTACCAACACGCTGCCCCAGAGCTGTCCTTCTAAAGATGCAGACCCCTTGCTTACAAGACTTCTAGGATGACCTACTGCCTAGAGGGGGTCAAATCCTAAGGGTTTAGTATGCACAGAGAGCTCTTCTCAAACTGCTGACAATCTCTTTCTGGTCCTTGTTTTCCCCACACAACCCAGACCCCAGGCACACCATACTTCTCACTGATTTTAACAGGCCTGGTTCATCATGCAGCTGGTACATGATTCTTTCTGCCTAGAATGTTCTTCCCTCCGTCTTGGTTTGAACTCCTCATCCTCCTTCAAGAGCCACATGAGCTGTCATCTGTCCTAGAGACACCTCCCAGATCTCAGCAGGGAGAGGCAGTCCCTAGCACTGCAGTAGAACCGTTAACAGTTGCACACCTCAGGGCCTCTGACTCTGTGACCCAACTGTGTAAGGATGCTCCCTTCCTGCTCCTCACTCACTCATCTATAAACTTTGGGGTGGGGAGTATGTCCTCTCAGTGCCTGGTATAGCTACTGGCAGTCAGTAGGCAATCAATAAGTATTTGCAGAGCAAAAGTTTTTAAACAATCACCACACATACTGCTAGTATTCTATCTCAGATTGAATAATTAACCTCCAAAGGGTATTGGAGTTTTCTGTAAAAGGAAAATGTCTTAAAATGCTAACAATGAACAAAACTTAATAATGTTAAAAATAGAATTCTGTTCATTTCTCCCAGTGATTTATTTTCCTGCTCTCTAAGACTGAAAGGCCAAAGTACTGGTAGGTCTATTTGCTCACCTGTAGGCTCTTTATAGTAAGCATGGCACTTTGTTTATTAAAAAAACAGGAAAAGAAAAAAAAGGGAACAAAGAATGAGATAAAGTGGGTCAATTCCAAAGTAAAATTTAAAAAAATATATATATATTATATATAAAATTTGTTTTCATCAATTGAGAAACTCCAGGCTAAATCTTTATATGTATACACATATACTTGTTTAAAAATCTCACCGAATAATCAGTTTTGATAAGAAAAACAAAGCAAATTCTTAGTCTCAGATAATGATCTTGGTGCTAATTGAATTCAACCTGCTCACAGTTCAAATTTGGTTTTGGTTTTAGTCATGGCCAAAACTAGTCCAAATAAATCAGGGTCCTCCTCAGAACAAATGAAATAATATTAAGGCTAAACAGAACAAAATACTCCTACTTACTGCGATTACTGCTCAGAATTGCATGAACACATATGAGCATGAAGGGAGGACTTTTTACATCAGCAATGCCGACCTGAGGTGGTTCTTATTAGTCTATATTTGGCTCCCAGTTGACTTCATAATTGCATCTGCCTTGTCTTTTGGCACCGGTTTTTCATGCCAGTTTACTGCAAGTCTCATCCATCGGTGGCCCAGACTCTGGCTGCTGAAGTTCATGAAGAAGGTATCTTCCTGCCCCTCACCCGGTGTCTTCTGACTTTGCCACATCCTCCTGTTTTTTCTCTCATCTCTTGGCTTCCAAGGCTGCACTCCCCTATCATTACTCCAACTCACCCTTCTTGATCTTCTTTCCTAGCTCCTCCTCCCTCACAAGGTTTTCCCCAGCTTTCCGCTAAATGTACCCCTGTAGCCCTGGCTTCTCACTGGGGCTCTACATCTACAGCCATGTCCAATGCCTCACTTGACCTCATCTACCTAGTTGTCCCACCAAACTATAAACTCATGCGTAACACTAGAATCACCATCATTCCCACAAAACCAAGTCTTCCCTTGAGATTTCTGCTTTCTGTTCATGGTTTCTCAAGCAAAACCTCAGAAGAATCACCTTTGGCTCCCCTCTCTTCTTTTTTTTTTTTTTTTTTTTTTTTTTTTGCGGTACGAGAGCCTCTCATTGTTGCGGCCTCTCCCGCTGCGGAGCACAGGCTCCGGACGCACAGGCTCAGCGGCCATGGCTCACGGGCCCAGCCGCTCCGCGGCACGTGGGATCTTCCCGGACCGGGGCACGAACCCGCGTCCCCTGCATCGGCAGGCGGACTCCCAACCACTGCACCACCAGGGAAGCCCTCCCCTCTCTTCTTCACTGTCTTCTCCACCCACTTCCCCATCACCACTTCTCAAATCCTACTGAAATCTGCTAGTTCTTTCTTCTGAAAAAAGATTCTCTTATTCACTTCATTCTTGGGCCCACTGGAACAAGGTAGTCAGACTCCCCATGTCTCTAGTATGAACTTTGTAAAATACCATCCTTATTCCCCTACCCTTCCCCTCCACCCCCCACCCTTTCCAAATTCCACCTCCCCTGGGATTCTCCAGCATTTAAGGAATGAGGGTCAATGACTCAGCCTGACTTTCAAGACTCTCCAGATATTGGTACAATTATATCCCACCAGCCCAATCCATACAAATTAACTACCCATCAACAGCAATTCCAAAACCCCAAAGCTCTGAAAATCCAAATTTTTTTTCATAGCTCATTTGTTAGCAAAACCTGACGTGAACTTGAGGTTATTACCTTTATTTATCCCACTTGATGTTGCACGAATATAAATGATTTGCATATAGGGTATTTCCTGGACTTTGCCAGGAGTGTAACGTAATATAGAGTATAGGTATTGTATTACCTTTCTAAAATCCAGAATCTTCTAATTTCTTTTTTTTAATTGAGGTAACATTGGTTTATAACATTATGTAAGTTTCATCTGTATGACATTATATTTCTACTTCTATATACACTACAGCATGCTCCCCACCAAAAATTTATTCTCCATCCATCACCATACAGTTTATCTCCTCTACCCATTTCACTCTCCCTCAACCCCTTCCCTTTTGGTAACCACTACTCTGTTCTCTGTAACTACATAATTATTTCTGTTGAGTTTGCTTATTTATTTTGTTTCTGTGTTTGTTTCCTTGTCTTTTACATTCCACATATCAGTGAAATCACATAGTATTTGTCTTTCTCCATCTGACTTATTTCACTTAGTATAATACTCTCAAGGTCCATTTATGTTGTTAAAAACGGCAAGATTTCATCTTGTTTCATGGCTAAGCAGTATTCCATTGTATATATTTACCACATCTTTATCCATTCATTCAATGATGGGCACTTAGGTTGTTTCCATATTTTGACTATTGTAAACAATGCTGCAATGAACATAAAGGTGTATATATCTTTTTGAATTAGGTGTTATTTTTGTATTTTTGAGGTAAATACCCAGAAACAGGATAGCTGGATCATACGGTAGTTCTATTCTTCATTTTTTGAGGCATCTCCATACTGCTTTCCAAAGCGGCTGCACCAATTTACATTCCCATCAACAGTGCATGAAAGTTCCCTTTGCTCCTCGTGGTTGCCAACATTTTTTATTTTTTCCCTTTTCGATAATAGGCATTCTAACAGGTGTGAAGTGATAAGTCATTCTGGTTTTGATTTGCATTTCCCTAACAATTAGCGATGTTGAATATCTTTTCGTGTGTCTGTTGTTCATCTGCATGTCTTCTTTGGAAAAATGTCTCTTTAGCTTTTCTGCCCATTTTTTTTTTTTTTTTTTTTTTTTTTTTTTTTTTTTTTTTTTTTTTTTTTGTGGTACGCGGGCCTCTCACTGTTGTGGCCTCTCCCATTGCGGAGCGCAGGCTCCGGACGCACAGGCTCAGCGGCCATGGCTCACGGGCCCAGCCGCTCTGCGGCATGTGGGATCTTCCCGGACCGGGGCACGAACCCGTGTCCCCTGCATCGGCAGGCGGATTCTCAACCACTGCGCCACCAGGGAAGCCCATCTGCCCATTTTTTAATTGGGTTATTTTTTGTTGTTGTTGAGTTATATTAATTCTTTATATATTTTGGATATTAACTGCTTATTAGATATATCATTTACAAATATCTTCTCCCATTCAGTAGGTTGTCTTTTTCATTTTGCTGTTGGTTTCCCCCTTTGTTGTTGGCATTTCTCATATGTGTGTTAAGATATAACATCTACCTGGAGTGCCTGTTTTTCTCCCTTCTTAGTCTCTACCTACTGAATTTCTGCCTATATTCACGGCCAGTTCCAAAACAGGTCCCCAATGAGTTATATATAAATATATATATGTATGTATATATATATATATATATATATATATATATATATATATATATTTAAATCTCTTGGTTCTTGAAACTTTTTGGATTTTGGTATTGTGGATCAGGTTTACAGTTGTGGAGAAGGCTTCACTGACAACTCATGCCAGATGATATTTCCCTCTGATGAATTACTAAGGCACTAGCTTAGTAATACCACCACTTACCTATTAGATAATAAGCTCTTTGAGAGTGAAAATAAGTGTTATACATTCTACACCACTGAAAACAGAGTTTAGAAATGATTTAACCTACTCTTCATTATCTCTTATTAGATATCTGAGTTTGAAACACTTGTCTCAACTAAATGGCAAGAATTATTTTCCCCATCAGCCATATATTAAATCTTGCTTAAAAGGTAAAGATTAGCAAACAATTACTGAATATAAGAAGAATAAAATTCAACCCTTTTAAAATAACTGTATCAAGGAAACAATGTGTTTGAAATTCTCCCTCTTGCAACATAATTTTAAGAGAAAATAATCTTGAAGATGGCTGAGTGATTTTGAATTAAAATATATAGTATAGAAATCTACCATAGTTACTAATCACATTTAGGATGAGCTGATTTTAGTGCAGTTTTTTCTACTTAAAAACCCACAGTGATCTTGCGTGCACTCTGTGGGCAGGAAGAAGACCCAACGCAGCCAAAAATAAAAATAAATAAATAAATTTATAAAAAGAAAAAAGAAAACACAGATCATACAAAAAAAGTATGGAAAACAAAGGAAACCATGATGAAGCATAAAAAACAAAACAATAATGAAAACAAAAACAAAAAAAACCCAGGCTTCGCTAGGAGCCCCGTTCAGCCATGGCCTTTTGCATTCAAGTGAAACATTGCAGAGAAGCTAATCCAGTTCATATCTTTAGGAAAGGAAGTTATTAACTAGAGTAAACATTCAGTTTCAAACTTATAATGAAGAGTCACTCTATGCTTAATTTGGGTTTCAAGTCCTATAAGACAATATAAGTTTTTTTTTTTTTTTTTTGCGGTACGTGGGCCTCTCACTGCTGTGGCCTCTCCCGTTGCGGAGCACAGGCTCCGGAGGCGCAGGCTCAGCAGCCATGGCTCACGGGCCCAGCCGTTCCGTGGCATGTGGGATCCTCCCAGACTGGGGCACGAACCCGTGTCCCCTGCATCGGCAGGTGGACTCTCAACCACTGTACCACCAGGGATGCCCAAGGCAATGTAAGTTTAAGTCATTACATGATTTAAATGTAGAGCTGTGCTCTTTGAACTTCCTTCATTATTAACAGTAGAACTTCCTTTCCCCTCCCCCAATACAAATTTACATGGCAGTCCAATATATAAAATAATATATGTGGGATTTTTCTGGTTGACACAGGTACCAATAGAGATAGGAGGGTCCGGGGCCCTCAGTATTATCCTCAGAGCCCCCCGAGAAACACCAGGATCCAAGGAATAGACTTTGCAAAGCACTGTGCCAGAAGGACTCAACTATACTTTGGCTTTCCTATTTAAGTAAATTTACTTTTTTCATATTAAAAAATTAAATTTGTAACTTAATGTAGTTAATGGAAAGAGTCCTCTCCATCCCCCACATCCCATATGCAGTGCATTAGCAAATGCTGTCAGCTCCACTTCAAGATGTATTCAGTGCCTGCCTGGTCACTACTTGCCACCCCTGTCTGCTCTGAAGAAAACGTTTGTAAAAATGCAAGTCAGACCTTGTCTGGCCTTTGCTCAAGACCATCTGATGCCTTCCTTTTTCACTCAACGTATAAACCAAAATTCTATAATCTACCCAACCCTCTCCGACTTTGCTCCTATCATTCTCCCCTAGCCCACCCGACATTTTTTTTTGACTTCAGCCACTCCTGGAACATACCAATCCCCTCCTGCCTCATAGTATGCACTAGCTATTCCTCCTGGCTGGACTCCCTCCCCACAGACATTATCTTATCCTGATTCTTCTCTCCCTTTTGATCTTTCTCGAAAACTCACTTCATTGGAAAAGCATTCTCTGACCCCCTCCCCATATAAAATAGTAACTCCTCCCCTCTGCCCTTCCCCCCTTCCCCTGCTGTACTGTTTTCCATGATAATTCTTACCACCTGACACATTGTGTTTGATGATCTATTTGTATATACAATTCCCATCCTTACTCTCCTACTAGTTAACAGAATTTTGTCTGTGTTGTTCATTCCATCCCTAGTATCTAGAACAGTGATTGACATAGGAGCTCAGTAAGTACTTATTTAAAGAACAAATGAGTCATATACATTTATTTTTGTATCCCCACTTATAGTTTTTAATGATTGTGCAATTCCATCAAGGGAATGAACTGTTCATTATGGTCTCAACCATCCTCCATCCTCTACTCTTGGATTTTAGGTTGTTTACTTTTTCTCTTCTCTCTCTCTCAATAAAAAACACTGCACTGGACGTGTATCCAGTTTATTAGGGAGAGGATTTCCATCAACACCTGAAAACCACCCACATTGCTGTCTCTAGTTCACCACTATGGGGATCACCCCTCTCAGCCTGCCATCAGCCTGAATTACTGAACGTATTCTGCACCCAGCTTGCATCTTCTTTTCCACTTGCCCCCAATCCTGCTGTCAGCAACACTAGCATTCAGTCCCCTTGACTTCATGTTTCACAACTTCATTCCTCCATCTCATCGTCAGTCCTAATGCAGCAAAGCCCCACTCTGGAATTACAAAGCAATACCTGGACCTGTTTGCAACCTTTTATCTTTAATGTCTGTCCTTGCATGCACCCCTGACCTGGCTCTCTGGACTTCCCAGTGCCCTCTCTCAGGGCTAAGTACGACGCTCTATGGAGCGCAGGAATTACTGTGAGCTATCGCTGAATCCACATAGCCATCAAGGACTAGCTGTATGCTAAATAAAGAAAATGTCTCCCCATATATGCTCTTCTCCATATTTTAATGTATATCAATGTTGTTAATGTATTTTATATCAATGTGATTTAACACAAACAAATTTACTGAACAGTTACATTGGAGCTTTAGTTCACTATATACGGTGAATCAGTTTAAAAGTTGCAGGGTCTCCAGACTACAGAATGCTGGAACCACTGCTCAAGGTCCAGCTTAATGTTCAGGGTCATTAGCTCCTGACAGCCACAAGTGACTCACAGCCAGTCATGCTAGCTGGGCTCTGTCTCAGTCGTCTCCTAAATAGTACACAGAACTGTGGCCTTAAGAATTTAGCCAAAAGGTCCTGATGTAGTCATCTGCGTATCTGCTAAATCACAAGTCTGAAGCATGACTTCTGGGAGACTGGTAAATCAGAACTTCTCTGGGCACATCACTTATCATCTCTAACCCTGCGTTGGTTCATCTGTAAAAAGGAGATAACACTGTTATTACCAAGCCCCACAAGTGCTCGGGGCAGTGAGCGGCAGAGTCTGCACACAGGAAATGCTAGCTTACAATTTTACTGTGGTTGCTATGTATTGTGATGATCACTTGTCACTAAATCCGATCCACTGCCCAATTCCTCCTCATTCCACCATATTTTAGGCCCTGATTAATTTATTCGAGAACCTAGTTCTTACAGAAACTTATCAGATTATCATTCTAAAAATATACGTGGGGTGAAAACTGTGAGAATGGAAAGCCAATCCAGAGACACAGTCACTCTGCTTAGCAGCAAAAGTTGAAGCCTACAGAGATTGTGGCACTTCACACATCACTTACCAGCGTTAGGTCTAGTGAGCCCCTGCTCAGACTCACTGGAAGAGTGAAAGAGTTTCAAGTGGGGCTTTAAACCATGGATTAAATTCTGACGACTCCTACAGTGATTACAGTCACCTGGAGAAAGTTGAGAGTTCTTTCTTTACAGAGATATAGATACATGTAAATATAGCAGGTTTTCTAAACTCAGAAGCAGCTTCAATCATTTTAAAAACAAGGCGAGGCTATAAAATCAGTCACAAACAGAAAACTGTAGAGCTTTAAGACAAATCTTAAAGAATGGTAAATTTATAAGATGTAGAAAATCTGACGTTTGAGGATAAAAGCTGGATGTATTTCTGGATAGAAAGAGACATGACATCTCTCATATGAAAAGTTTATAAAGTACACCTAATACTTTGCTTTTTCCTTCATAACTTGGCATTATTTTAGAAATGCTTAGTCATTCTGCAACCATTAGAAGCATGAATTGTGGTTGTTATGACTAGTGATGTGAATAAAACAATAAATCTGTTCTAAAATGAGTCAAACAGAGCCATGAAATGGCATGAGACTGAATAGGATGATATAATGACTTCTCAGCATTGTTCACTTTACTCCATTATAGAAGGACAAGTTCTGCAAACAGGTATACAGTGTCTGGCTATGGAGGAACGGAGCATAGTTGAGATAAATTCCAGTGCAGACGATGACTTACTGGAGGCACTGTCAATGCTGCTGATGCTGTCTGTGTTGCGTAGGTGGTGTCTGTGCAGCTGCCTGTAGAGGCTGAATCTGGAGAACTTTCTGGGCCTTCCTCTTCCTTTCAGTTTTGAATCTGCATCATCAACAGTCTTCAGGACAGGCAGATTTTTGTTAGATTCGTTTTTATCTTTGAGGCTTAAGGATTCCATAGACTCTGTTGTTTCAGCCTGAGAAAATTATTTAAAAAACAAAAAAAAAAGAAAGAAAAGAAAAGAAACTGCATAAGATAAGCTGCACTGTGGCCTTTTAATTCCAGTTTAAAGTTTACACATGATGGAGGCTCCCTAAGAGGCACACAATAATATGTGTGAGGTCAGCCACAGGGCAGTGGGCGATTCTTGTGTTGTGTTTAAATACTTCCAAAGGGATACCAGGAAGTCCATTATAGTTCCTCTTTCACTGGGCCAGAAAATTCATGCCAATTAACCTTTTGGTTTCAAATACAATTACATGAGTTATACTCACTGTTGAGCTACTGAACTTCTTCCTCTGATAAATATTAAGTAAGCGATGTTTTTTCTGTCAATTATTTTCCTCATTACCTTTTCACTAAATGTTTTCCCAGAAATGTCACCAACATATACAGCAGTAAAATAAGATGGAGCCCATCAAACTTTTTAATAAGCATATTGATATTTTGGTAACCATTTGAGTTGAAATAATAAGTATACAAATATAGGCATATAGAGATTTTGGCAGCTCTTGATTTGAAAGCTACTTTGAGAAGTTATTAACCTCCTGCTTTCAAACAGAATTCCCTAAATGACTCCAGACTGACCTATCCTACTTTTGTATGTCTGTAAGAAGGAAGATTTCAAAAAACTTGGCAGCTAATTGTAATAAGGTTGCTTATTTAACTTAAAAGTCCAATTTTGCCGCACATTTTGGTTTATGGACTTTTTTCCCAAATAGGAACTAAATCTTTAATTTAAGTGGAAAGCAAAAGGAACTGACTATGAGATAGCAAATGCTCTATCAAATCTGTTTTCTCTTCTTACAAGAGAAGAAACTGAGATTAACAGATGCATAGTTACAGGCTCACTAAGTGGTATTTGAAACCAGGTCTGTGTTGGACTCAATGTTCTTTACCTCTCCAGGGATATGCCCCCTCTCATTCAATCCATCAGTCAACCAATCACACGATTAATACACACTTATACAAACTGTGTCCCTTATATGCAGTTCCATAAAGGTGAAATTTACTAACTGTGAGGGAACCCAGAGAAGGTCCCCCGATGATGCGCTTTACGCTGCCCACGTCCGTGAGTCTGTGTTCATTGTCATCCCACCTTCCATAGGCCAGGTCAATCCCACCCACAAAGGCCACCGACTGGTCGATGATGATGAGTTTCTCGTGATGAGCCCACAGATATACACTGGATGACACGTGATCTGGGTGCCTCATCACCTTGAGAGAAAAAAAAACCACACGCGTAATATGCTTTCTAAAACGTCTTTCATATTATAATAAAATAGGTCTGTTTACTCCCCTGAACAACATTTCCTACAATTCAAATGCTAAAATGTACTATCTATACATCAAAGAAAATCCCCAAACTTCTAATTTTATCCTCAGTATTTAGCAGAGTATTTATTTATTTTATCTTCAGTGTGTACCCCTGGATACTTTTCAAAACTCCCCTGACCACCCTGGACCCCTCACATATGGGGGAAGCTGCCCTTTAGCTTGAAATTTGGCTGCATATTTCAATAAAAGGCAGCTCAATGGAATAGCAGATTCCCTTTTCCCCCAAAAGGGTTATGTTATACGCTATATAAAAAACACTAAGACTTTTTAGCCTACACCTATCTCTGACAAAATTTTTAATAAGTATATTGATATTTTGGCAGTCATTAAGTTGAACTAGTAATCATTGATATAGGGATATAGATGTTTTGGCAGCTCTTGATTTTAAAGGTAATTTAGGAAGCTATTAACCTCCTGGTTTCAAATGGAATTCTCTCTAAATAATCCCAGACTGACCTAATTTTGTATGTCGTTAAGTAGAAACATTCCAAAAACTTTGGAGGCAACTTTATTTTTTAATAACATGTTTCTATTGTGGTAAAATACACATAACATAAAATTTACCACATTAACCTTTCAAAGTGTACAGTTCAGTGGTATTAAGCATATTCATATAGTGCAACCATCACCACTATCCATCACCAGAACTTTTTACTTTGCAAAACTGCAACTCTATACCTATTAAACAAAAACTCCTTGTTCCCTCCTCCTCACAAAATCTGGCAACTACCATCTACTTTCTGTCTCTATGAATTTGACCACTATAGGGATCTCATGTAAATGGAATCACACAATATCTGTCTTTATGACTAGCTTATTTTACTTAGAATAATGTCTTCAAGGTTCATCCATGTTTTAACACATGTCAGAATTTCCTTCCTTTTTAAGACTGAAAAATATTCCATTGTATGTATATACCAATCCATTATTGAGAGTGTGATATTAAAGTGTCCAACTATTATTACAGAACTGTTTTATTTCACCCTTCAATTCTTTCAATGTTTGCTTTGTATATTTTGATGGTCAGTATTAGGTATGTAAATGTTTATAATTATTACATTTTCTTGCTGCATTGAACCTTTTATTAATATATAATGTCCTTCTTTATCTATTGTAAACTTTATTGATTTAAAGTCTATTTTGTCCAATATTAGTATAGCCACTCCTGCTCTCTTTTGGTTATTATTTACATGGAATACCTTTTTTTAATCGGGTGAAATATATAATCATTATATACTTTAAGCCTGCTGAAGATTAATTCATTGTCTTGATGTAGCTCAGTGACTGGGTGACAATATTTACTGATAGGCTTCAGGTCTTTGGTAAAATATCAAAAGGCTTTTTTCAAATTGCTTATCATGTTTATTCACGTTACTAGTACTTTAATACAAAGTGCTTTTAAGGAGGAGAGCACTTTAAATCTCCTAAAGGAGTTCTCTTTGTTGCTATCAGTGTTCAAGGGATATCCCAGGGAGATCATATTTAAGAGGTTCCAGGATAACCTTAATGAGGAGTACAGAAACTTGACAGGGCTCTTAAAACAACTCTAGGAAGAATGTTCTTGGCTAAATTATCAGGATAAGAGAAGCAGAAATGAGAACTCTGCTGACTCCATCAAGATCAGAAGTATAAGAAAGTATAATTATTTTATTTCTGAGAAGTTCACAATATTATTTACTCAAAATATACATTAGGAAATTCTAAAGATTACCACTGCTCAAAGTAAAATGTATCTGAAAAACTACAGAATAATAAAGAAGAAACATTGTTAAGCAAGATGATCTGAATACCTTTATGTTGGGGTGTAGATGTATCAAAGTCCTCTTGCTGTATTCACTATTGATTACAAGAGCAAGTTCCACCTCTTTGTAGAGCATAATGAAGATCCGCACCCCCTGTTGCTGTCACAAGAGAAAACACAGGGAGGAATAAGAATTTCTGGAGGTAGGTTATGATTTTCTTTTTCTTCTTCATTTCTGGGGCATTGTACTTTCTAAAAATTTTTTCTATAAACAAGTATAATAAAATATTTAATGAAAAATGCAATACAAGAAGGTGAAACATTAGTGTATATTAAGACACAAATATAAAAAATAAAAATTTATCTCCCTTCCATTCTATGATTTGTCATACTGAGATAGTCAATATTTGACTAATTATAGCCAGAAAGTTGAAATTGCAACTTTAAATACTAAAAGTATCTGATAGTCTTACCACTTTGAACATCTCAGAACACTTGACATTGAGGAAAGTTTTGACCTGATTCATGTTACAGGATTAGGATTTCTGCTTGTTTTTATTATACCACAAAGAATTGAAATAACAGTGTTTTTAAAACTCTGATGCAATAAATTATGCTAAACATGGCTTAAATGTTTCTGGAGGTATTTTCATAGAATTTTTCTTTATTAAAAAATTATTTCAGTGGAAAAAACATTTCTCAGTCTTCAGAGGTGAATGTATTGGTTCATACTCTTAACCCATAATTAAATCATTAATGTCTATTTCACCACTGAAATGACTTCTTCAGAAGTCAGCTTCTCTAACATTCAAAAATCCCCGAGTTTTAGCAGCAGCACAGAAATGAACTTTGATCCATCCTTAGACCTTGGACCTAAAAGAAAGTAGATAAGGCTGTTGTGAAGGTCAAATTAAACCAAAATTGCCTCATAAACTTTAATATGCTATACAAATAATATTTATTCTTCATATTAACCATCAAAAAAATGTCCAACAACTGGTAGTATAGAAAAGTACTAGTATTTTCTTTCCTAGTTCTGGGCGATGACAAGGTTTTAGCTTTTGATAAATTGCCTGACACCTGAATGTCCTCCCCCATCCCTGTCCGCTTACACAGTTCCACCACCAACATACAGTTCCTCCAGGAAACCCTATTTTATCTACCCCCACTCCTTTTTTTTTTTTTTTTTTTTTTTTTTTTTTTTTTTTTTTTTGCGGTACGCGGGCCTCTCACTGTCATGGCCTCTCCCGTTGCGGAGCACAGGCTCCGGGCGCGCAGGCTCAGCGGCCATGGCTCACGGGCCCAGCCGCTCCGCGGCATGTGGGATCTTCCCGGACCGGGGCACGAACCCGTGTCTCCTGCATCAGCAGGCGGACTCTCAACCACTGCGCCACCAGGGAAGGCCTACCCCCACTTCTTATGTCACTCTTTTACTTTCTAGGTTTGCATCCTCAGTGTTGCTGTGCAGTTTGCAACATTTTAATTTGCATTTACTGTACCCAGCAGCTCTGAAAGCATTCTGAAACATATTACATGCATATTGGGTACTGTAGCTACACCTAGGCATTTAATATCATACAGATTTAAGACAAGAAGTTTTCCATAATACTTTCTACAGTAATTGAGATGCAGGCATATCTAATAAACTAGAGTGAATAATTTAGTTACAGTTTAAATGTAATCTATGGTAATTAGGTATTGTTCATAATGGACATTTGAGTCACAAATTTAAGAAGGCTTACTGGTTGAACACATCTAATTTATAAGAACTGGATATTTTTGCAATTCTATAAAAATGTGAAATAACATAGGAGTTAATATTTTTAGGCTGCAAGATGTAAAATCTTGGAGTAAACCAAACATATATACAGTTCCCCAATGTTGCTCTGCCAATAAAAAGCATATTTTGGCCCCTAAATCCTTATAATAACACATCACTTCAAAATACTAACTATCTTACTTGATGTTAGTAATATCTGAAAAGTGTGCATATTTTTGAAGGGATACACTAGATTTACATTCTGGTCTGCATTAAAGAAATCTGAGTACTAAGAGAAGACCCATTCTTGCTCTGAAAAAAAAAAAACAGGATTAAAAATACATATGTCATTTTATTTCTCTGGTTAACAGCTGACTTTTGGAACTTGCTTGTTACTTATTATATTATGCAACTATTGTTGTAATCAAGTACATAAGTACAGACTTGAGTAAAGAAATAAGGAAGTGAAAGTGCAGGCAGGAAGTGAACAGATTAATTTCTAATGATCTGGCCAGTGAGCACTCTAAATGAAAACTAGAACATTATTTTATTTTTCTCCTCTACTATTCAGATTTACTTTGCTATTTGAATATTTTAGGATTCAGCACTGAATAGCAGTTAAAAAAACAGCCTCCCATTGAATGACATAATATAAAGTTTAAGACCCCCAATTTCAACCTAAATTATAGAACATTACACCTGACATCTTTCATCGCAGTTCATTTGTTTTAAATGGATGAAATTCTGCTTCTTAGGCTTATGAGATTATTACTCATGAAGTACAGTAATTGAAAATTAGGAACTGGCCTGAATCTTACAATTTTCCATTTATCTGCATAACTAATGGATTTTTTAAATAACAGAGATTTTAATGCTAATGGATTATAGCATTATCCTCCATCTATTAATACCTGACATTTTCTTCTATACTGTGTCTTTTCACATTGAAATAAATAACTCTGCAGGAAATAGGATAGACACTTTTAAGTCATTTTAGCTTAAATAGAAATGACTAATAAGGAAGTAATTAAATATAAAAAGTTCATCTTTATGTAGTCTGGTTTACAATTATTTACTTAAGTCCATGTCCACAATAAACAGTTAATTAGTGACAAGATTCCTGTGATAATAAAGCAATAAATTCCTCTTCTTTTGGTCAAGGTATTACAACACTGCCATAAACTCTAAACTATAAAGGGCAAAGCAAAATACGTCCCTTGGGAATGAAGGCATTTGTTGGGCCATAATAGTGCAGACTTATACAAAATATGGGAAATATTTGTGCAAAATGAAAGCTAAATTAGAAAAAAAAAGGACTGATGTTAATTCTGTAACTTCAAAAATACACTTTTGAAGTATCCAGTGTTTTACCAATGCCTTTTAGTGACCCCAGGGGAAATTACTTTTTGCTCAGAAGAAAAGTATTAATAGGGGAAGTAGGAAAACAAATAGCCTGGACTAGACTGTGCTTCTTACGTTTCTACGCCATGTTTCTTATCTCTGCTGCAGTCAACTAACCCAAGGATTCCACAGAATAAATTTTATGACACCTGAGTTTAAAAAGATAAAAGTTCTATCCTCTTTTCTAATTAGTTTTTTTTTTTTTTTTTTTTTTTTTTTTGCGGTATGCGGGCCTCCCACTGCCGTGGCCTCTCCCGTTGCGGAGCACAGGCTCCGGACGCACAGGCCTGGCGGCCATGGCTCACGGGCTTAGTTGCTCCGCGGCATGTGGGATCTTCCCGGACCAGGGCACGAACCCGCGTCTCCTGCATCGGCAGGCGGACTCTCAACCACTGCGCCACCAGGGAAGCCCCTCTAATTAGTTTTTAAGCAAGTAGAGCAGATGTAATACTATTAACAGTAGGAATTTTTAGGTGCTTTACACATACAAATGCATGTGAAGAAAATGAAAAATATACATCTTTTAGAGTTGAAATCAAGAGACTTTGCTTCTGAGCCAGCTTTTTCTCTGACTGTTCAAGCACTGTGGTCAAAATATTTTCTAAATGTAGCTAAGTTTGTCCATTGCCTAAAGATAGCTTAGCTAACACATCTCCAGGATCATCACTTGTCAAGAGCTTCCCCGGTGGAGGGGGGGGGATGGGAGGTGGAGGTGTGCGATATTTTAGGAACATGCAAAGTAAAGGATAAAAAAAAAATCGTATCCTCACCATTTAAATGAAAGCAGCACTGGGATGTAAGAGCACACATGCTCATGTGCCTTTTTTTAAAACCAGTTTTGGTCAAAGCACAGTCCTTAAGGTTGAAGATCCCTTCCCTCCTTCCCTGCCATGCCCTTCTAGCCCACCATTTTGGTAAGATTCCCTTTGACTTTTCTCTGCAGTGATGTAATTATTCATCTCGTTTGACAAACCTGGACATCCTTCCCTCCTGTTGGTCACTGACTGCAACTCTAGAATGTGCCTTGTGGCCCAGGACAGAAAGAAATTAACCTGACGACAAAATCCTCCCTGAGAACCTAGGTTCTGTTAAGTCTCCAGGTGGCTGCACTTGAAGAATCTTTTGGTGCAAGTCTCATCAGAAATATCACATATTTCTAAGGTTAAAATATACAAATTGGATACAGGGATGCAGTTACGATAACTATGATACAACTTACCTCACCTCTTATTTTTTTTATTTTTTTAATTTTTTTTATTTTTATTTATTTATTTTTTTGTGGTATGCGGGCCTCTCACTGCTGTGGCCTCTCCCGTTGCGGAGCACAGGCTCCGGACGCACAGGCCTAGCGGCCATGGCTCACGGGCCCAGCCGCTCCGCGGCATGTGGGATCTTCCCGGACCAGGGCACGAACCCGTGTCTCCCGCATCGGCAGGCGGATTCTCAACCACTGCGCCACCAGGGAAGCCCCCAACCTCACCTCTTAGTGCAATAAATGCAGAACTGTGAAAACCCTGGGATGCTGCTTTGAGTTAAAGCAGTCTGCCTCTCAACATTGGCTTACACTATTTTAAATGGTGACATTGCATATCAGAAGGTCAAACAAACAGGAAAATATCAACTTGGCTATTACCAGAGAAACAAAATATTGTATTTTCCCCCTAAGAAACATCCATTGAAAGAAATGTTTACCTATATGTTGGCTATAAGGCAGAGACACTAAATTTCTCCCCAAAGATCTGCATAATCAGATAGAAGAAAAAAATAATTCATTTCAATCAACCTTGCGGACCTCTGGGACCCATTAATGCAAGAATAAATGCTATTTTAAACCCAGTACTTTGTGAAGCTAGTGGCTTTCAGAAACTAAATTATTTATGTGAAGCAGTGTTTATGAGCATATGAAATGTCAATTTGGAATGATCTGAATGTTAAAAATTTAATAATATTGTGTAACTGGATTAAGGATGAGCAATTCTCTTAAATGTACCACTGAGAAATTAATATTTAATAGTATTACTATTTCCTTAGGAAATTAAAAAAATCATTTCAGGCAATTTAAAAATTACAAGTTTCAAAAAGCAGATGAAATTGAAACAAACAAAGCACGGTTATCAGGCAGCACTATTTACCTGGTCATGGTATTTACCTGGTACCTCACAGGATTCATGGGCCGTAAAAGCAAAGAGAAGCCATGATAGTGACAGAAAAGGGACCTGGCAGATATGCTGAGGGGAATAAACAAACACACACCAGCTACCATGAAGGCAGGTTTGCAGGACCTGCCTCCTGAGCTCTGAGCCTTTCTGGAGTACACTTAGATGTTCTGTAGGCACCTCACACGCACATGATCCAAAATGTAGCTCTCTGACTCTGGGTTCTTCCCACTTCCTCCTACTACCAGATTCACCACCCCAACACACCATTTTTATCAGATCACCCTTCTTCCATCATACCCCCCCACCCCACAGTGGTTCTCCACTGTTGTCCGTAAAGTGCAAACCACTGGCTTGACTCACAAAGCCTCCACATCCCAACTGCCTTTCCAGCTTGATCCCCCATCCTACCTATGCTAACACTCAGGTGTCATCAACTATGTCACCTTGCTGTGGCTGACAAGGCCTTATGAATTCCTGCATCCAGAATGTTTCCTCATCACACTTCCTATACCTAGAAAGCTCTTTCTTAAAAATTTCTGGCCCATACTAAATGCCCTAAATTCCTCATGTTGTGAGGGTCTTCTACATCAGACCTACCCAATGCTCTCCCTCCTGCTTTGAATCTTGGCACTGTCTCTGTACCCAGCTGACTCTTGGGTAGGTTTTTAAGCTCCTTCAGGTCAAGAATCATGTCTTTTATTTTTTTACATTCCCATGTGATTAGCCAAGTGCCCTGCAGGTAAGAGGCATTCAACAGAAACATCTTAATTGAAACCTAAAAGAGTAAAGTATCAGATAAGGAGAGGATTTTCTGTTATGAATTGATGATCGCTAGGCAAGGCTGGAAAAACTTATGAGAATGGAGTTTCTGGAGTTTACTTTGAGAGGAGAAATGGGAAAGCTGCCATTTCACAGAGAGAAACATGGAGAAAGTCATAGCCCATTCAATATGTAGAAAGAGGTTTGGTAAGGCTAGGACTAAGCCCAGGACATGAGTCCTTCAGCAAGCCCTCCACGGGCGGGGATGGAATCCTATTCACACACATGGCATCCTTAGTAATTAGTGTAGTACCAGGCTCAGAGAAGACACAGTAACTGTATGATGGATTATTTAATGAATATGCAAATAATGCTTTTCAAGACCAGAATTTCCAATTTTGTGAATGGAAGTCTGTTGAGACAACAAATTAGACTGGCCTTGAAAATGATGCTGTTGGCAGAACATGTGTCTGAAATAAAGACAATCAACTTCTTTTGCCTTTAATGTCAACAGTGAGGTCTGACTATACTATCCCCAGAAATCCTAAACTAAAGGCATGGGGAAAAGACATTGAAAGAAAGGGGAAAGGTGAGTGGGAAAGGGGTAGTGGAATGTAGAGGATGGAAAAAAAGAAATAAGTGATGGCTATGAGAAATAGAAAATACTGATACTAACTCCAATTACTTAGGACCTACAAATCTGCTAGAATGTTTCATGACAGAATTCTAAAAATTAAGACAGTTTCAAATAATAGTAAAAAGGCTACTAACACTCCCTAATTTGGACATGATTAATAATAAATTGAACTTAATTCAACTTAATTTAACTCAGTTGAGGACCAACCACATAAAAAATTTCATTAGAAATATGAATGTGAAGTAGTCATTGGTGAGCCTATACTGCTTCAGTTGTTTACTTTTTATAACAAAAAAAGCACACTCAATGCTCACCCAGGATCTACAGGGTCACACTATTTCACACTATTACCATGAACTGTCCCAAAACTGGAACCACCAATTCTTTATGTCCTTCCATTTGACATGCTTCAACATCAGCTTGACCCCATCTGACTGAAATCATTCTCAGATGACTCTGAATTTTGCTCAAATGACAAAATAATCAAAAATAAATAAATACAATTCTATGTTTCATTTCATCATTTATTACTCAGTGATGAAATTTTATTACAATTTTTTGCTTAACAAATCAGCTGCCTACAACTGATTAAAAAACAAAAAATTAGAGTTGGTAATATAATCCATGCTGTGAATTAGGTCAAAATATTTATGATTCAAAAGTAATGGGAAAAATATCAGAACCAAATGAACTTGAAAACAGTAAGTATTCTACTTTTTGTCAAGCTCTAAAGAAAAAAGTTATAAGTGTATATGAAGGGCTTTGGGAAAAAAAGGCATTTCAGAGGCAATAAACTTTTTAAAAATTACATCAGCATTTGTTAGGAAAGTACATACTGCTTTTCTCTTAAGAATGTAGTCCAATCTCCAACGATTTCCTTCAACCACCGGACGTTTCAGGAAGATTTCTGGACTCAACCTGAAATCATGAAACCAAGATTTCAAGAAACTAAAACAAAATATAAAGTTCTGATTGTGTCATAGGAAGCAGAGGCAATTTTAGCTCAAATGCCATCACCAACCTCCACTGTGGCAGGTCATCCAAAGTTCCACTATGAGTCCACATACAACTTCATATGGGAACAGCAGCCTTTACCCCAAAAAAGTCAATTTCAATTTCTCTATCTTACTCACACACCATACATACACACACTTGCAGATACTATTGAGTGTCCACCTTCTCCTTCCTTGCTGTCAGAGCCCACCTCCCATGACTGAATGTGAATATTCTAAATAATTGCTTTCCCAGACTCCTGTGCAGCTCCAGCACAAAATAACACAATCCTGTACAATGAGATATATGAGGAGGTACACGAGGGGTTAATGGAAAAGTTCTTTCTCTGATGACAGGAAGAGACACACGCACACACACAAAAAACCCCAGGAAAAGCGGCTCTAGGATGGATGTTGTATGGGGGTGTGATGCTTAGACAGGTGCAGCCAAATGGAAATTTAAGGGCAAAGCCAGAACCCTGAAATCACTGAATTACTTCACCAACTTTAGTACTGCCTAACTTTAGATTTCTCATTCACTGAGACAAATCCTCACTGTTTAAGCCACCTTTAGTTGAGCATTCTAGCAACCTAGGCCAAAAGTGTTCTAATAGATAAACATGAACACTGATTTCCTATACCAAGCAGTGTCCACAGGAACCTGGGGCTTTCTAAGCAGGGAGGAAGGCAGGCTTGCTGATAGATGAACTTTTCCCAGTGTGAGAATGGACCCCTAGGTTCTTCTCCTTAGTAGTGCCACAAGCAGCACAGTACAGGAGTCACTTTTTCCCTTGGGGGTGTGTTCAAAATTATTGCCTGAATTAAACTGGTAAGTAGTGTACCTCCTCTATAATGGGAAAAACAAACAGAAAAAACAATAAAGAAAATTTCATCCACTGAAATGCTAGACCTGGAGGAGTGGGGTAGACTGTGTAAGGATCAACGCCTTACAGAATACTAGGGTGGAATACTGGCTTAGCCAGGGAGTCTTCTAGGCATGTGAAAACAACAGGGTTTAAAGGAGCTAAAGAGATTAAAAGAAATAATTTTACGCTGTTTCGTTCAGTTTAAGAAAATAAAAACCCAGAGAAAAAAGTATCTAAAGAAACTCATATTGGGTAAGATAAATAAGAAAACAAACAAGTAGAAGGGTGTGTACAGTATAAATATTAACATATTTAGTTTAGAATAGGAAACAACTCAAACAAACAAACAAAAAATGCAGCAACTGATAGGAAAAGATCTAAGATGAATTAAAAACATCTGTTTTAAATAGAAAAGTGCGTCATTGGGCACTGCTAGTTCACTGAAAGTAGAACATACCCAACAACATATATACACTTGCAATTTTTGATGTACACATTAATTATGGGCTCGGAGGGCTTCAGTTTTGGGGCCATTTTCAAGTCTATACTCTGCAATTAAGTCTTTATCATCTTTTTTTTTAATCTAAAAGCACTGTGCACCCTGTATGCAGAGTATTCTATTAGATGCTTTGGAGGATCTTAAGCAGGCTCTCAAGGAGACCTGGATTTTGAGGATAATACATGAAAAGATAAAAATAGTCATGCTATAAAAACTAACAGTCATGCTATAAACAAAGTATAAACAAAGGCAAGGAGAGAATAACTATGACCCACAAGCATCATTATGTCAAGATCTTTACTAAGTAATTATTAGCTAAGCAAAATTCAAAAGAATTCTGTAATACTACATTTCATTGAGTTTAGGACACCAATGACTGTAAGATGCATCATTACTGTGTGTATCACTAAAAGAGAAAAAAATAATGACAGCTATAACTATAAGATGTTATTGAGTGTATGAGGTATTACGACTTCAGAGACGTTAAAATGTGCTTCTAAGTAAATGCTCCTTTTAGAAGATTTTATAGCTGTAAATGCTTGTATGAGAAAAAAAGCTTAAAATCGATGATCAGAGCTTCCATCTTAAGAAGACAAAAAATAATAATAAATTAAGAAAAAGTAAGAAGAAGGATGGGAATAATAGATAAGAATGGAACCCAATGCAATATAAAATAGAACAACAGTAGACAAAACTCAATGAAACCAAAATCTAGCCCTTTGAAAAGATTAATAAAACTGACAAACTAGCTAGATTAAAACAGAAAAAAGGAGTTTGACTATTTCAGATTTCTTATTTAAGTGGGAAGAAATAATATCAATCCTACCCAAACTCTTTCAGGAAACAAAGGCAGGGGAAATACCACCTCATACAATGAGGCTAGCATTATCCTAATACCAAAACCAAACAAAGACAATCCAAGAAAAGAAAAAAATTAAGTACAATATTCCTTATGATCATAGAGGCAAAAATCTTTACCAAAACATCACAACTTATAAAAAGGATAACAGATCATGACAAAGTGGGGTTATTTCTAAGAATGCAAGCTTGGTTTAAAAGTTGAAAATCAATCAATGCAATTCAGCACATTAACAGAAAAAAAGAAAAAAATGGTCATTTCAATACATGCAGAAAAAAGTCTTGACAAAATCCAATACCCATTCAGAATAAAAAGTCTCAATACATTATAAATAGGAAGGAATTTCTTCAAAGTAATAAAAGGCACCTATTAAAAAAAATCTACCTAAAGCATATAATAAAAGACTGAAAGCTTTTCTTCTAAGACTGAGAATAAGAAAGATGTCTGTTCTCATCACTTCTATTCAACATTTTACTGATGATGCTAGCCAATGCAATAAGGAAGAAAAAGAAAGAAAAAGGAAAAGAAAAAAAGAAATACAAGGCATGCAGATTATGAAGGAAAAAGGAAAACTGTCATTATTCCCACATCACATGATCATCTATGGAAAAATCCTAGGGCATCTACAAAAAAGCTATTCACACTAGTAAGTGAACTAAGCAAGACTGCAGTAAATAAGATCAATATAAAAAATCAATTGCATTTCCATATGCTGGCAGTAAACAATTGGAACATGAATTTTTAAAAATACCATTTACAATAACATAAAAAAACACAAATTACTTAGTGATAAGTGCAAGACCTGTATATGGAAAGTACAAAACACTGATGAGAAAATTTAAATAAGATCTAAAAAAATGGAGAGATATACAGTGTTTATGAATTGGAAGACTCAATACTGAGAAAGAAGAAAAAAATTGACATACTGTCTAACCAGTGGTGATTTTACCATTCTTTTCCCTCTGATTTCTCAGTTGGGAGGGAGAACCTGGAAATGGGCATTGGCACTGGTAGAGAGAGCCTCAGAAGTCCTCTAGTTCAGGCTTAAGGAGGAAGAGTGGGATTTCCTGACAGTGATAGTGGTGGCAGGGAGGGGCCCACAGGCATCAAAAATGAGGAAATGGAACTTTCCTCTCCAATGGAAGAGCTGTGGTTCCAAGAGGAAAATATAAATATCCATTGCTTGGCTCTGGACACAAAGTGTCATTGAAGAAAGTGTGTAGCAGAGCAGGGTAAATAAAGCCTCTTTCTAGCAAGGGGACTAAAAAGGGAAGCCAAAGGCAACCCATAAGGGGTGGGTATACCATGGAGAGAAAGGATCTCAGAAAAGCAATGATATCAAGTTGTTTATGAATTTCTAGATCACTCCTAAGCTGCCCATGCATGAGTTTGGTCCTAATATTATGCCAAAGAATTTGAAAACTGAAATTAGAAACAGACCACTGACCAAATTGGCCACTAGGTGGAGCACATGGGGGGGCAGAACTAAACAGCACTGCAAAGGCTTTGAAAACAAAACTGACATTAAAAACACACAGATTGAAGACTGCTTGGAACATTCTGCATGAACCCAAATGGGCCAATTTCCTGCTAGAACAAAAATATCAACATTCTCTATAAGATTTAAACAAGACCCAAAGTCATGATATTCAAAACTTCCAGAATACAGTAAAAAATTACTTGGCATACAAAAAATCAGAAAAATCTCAACTTGCAGGAAAGACATTCAACAAATGCCAACGCCAAAGGAACATAAATGTTGGAATTATTTAATGTAATTCTCTGCCAGATATTATAAAAATGTTTCAACAAGTAAGGGTGAACACTCTTAAAATGAATGGATAGTCAGAAAGTCTCAGCAAAGAAATAAAGATATAAATAAAAACCAAAGAGAAATTTTCAAACTGAAAAATACAATTACAAAAAACCAAACTCTCACTGGATAGGTTCAGTACCAGAACAGAGGTGACAAAGGAAAGAATCAGTGAACTTAAAGACAGATAAAGAGAAATTATCCAATTTGAATAACAAAGAAAAGATTGGAAAAAAATGAACAGAGCCTCAGAGACTTGTGGGACAATACTAAAAGACACAATTTGTGTCATCAGAGACTCAGAAAAAGAGGAGAAAGAGGGAAATGCAAGAAAAATGTTTGAAGAAAAAATGGCTGAAAATTTCTCAAATTTGATGAATGATGTAAATCTACAGATTCAAGAAGCTCAGTGAACTCCAAATAGGATAAATTCAAAGACCATAATCAAACTGCTGAAAACGAAAGACAAAAAGAAAATGCTGAAAGCACTCAGAAGAAAAACAATGCATTACTTAAGAGGGGAACAATGATTCAAAATGACCACGAATTTCTCATCAGAAAACATGGAGGCCAGAATGAAGTGGAGCAAATTGTAGCTAGACTGTATAAAGTTCTTCTACAGTTTAGTAATAAAACAATCCAATAAAAAAAGAAAAAAAGTAAGATTTGAATATGTTTCCAAAAAAGCTAAACAAATGTCCAAAAGTCACAGGAAAATATCCTTAACATGAAAAGACATTGCTAATGCAAATTAAAACCACAGTGAGAGACTACTACATACCCTTTGGAATGGCTAACATTAAAAAAGACTAACAGTACCAAGTGCTTGCAATGATGAGGAGGGATGAAACTCTCATACATTGCTAGTACAAGCACTTTGGAAAACAGATTGACTGTTTCTCATGTTAACCATATATTTAACTCCTAGTATTGATATAATACAGTAACTTGAATCTACTTTCTAAGACAAGGGTTAGCAAACTGTGCTCCATGAGCCAAATCTGGTCCATTGCCTGTTTTAGTATGGCCCATGAGCTAAATATGGCTGTTACATTTTTAAAGGGTTATTAAACACATGCACACACACACACACACACACACACACACACACACAAGGAAGAATATACATCAGAGACTGTATGTATGTGACCTGAAAAGCCTAAAATATTTACTATCTGGCCCTTTACAGAAAAAGTTTGCCAACCCTGCTGAAAGTCAGAGGTTTTTGAACTTTTTGGGTCATAATCCACAGGAATACATTATTAATCCACCCCAATATTTTTATCTATCTATCTACCTACCTATCAATCAGTCTTCTACTGACTACTGAAATAAAAATTTCACAAAGTGATAACCCTTACTGCCACTTAAGTTGCAACTTTCCTTTCTCTTATTTCCTTCCTTTTCTTATCCTATTTCATTATTTAAATAAAATTAAGAACATAACCCACTAAATTCTTTTTTTAAAAATAAATTTATTTTATTTATTTATTATTTTTGGCTGTGTTGGATCTTCATTGCTGAGCATGGGCTTTCTCTAGTTGCAGCGAGCGGGGGCTACTCTTTGTTGTGCTGCGTGGGCTTCTCATTGCGGTGGCTTCTCTTGTTGCGGAGCACGGGCTCTAGAGCGCAGGCTCAGTAGTTGTGGCACACGGGCTTAGTTGCTCCGCGGCATGTGGGATCTTCCCAGACCAGGGCTCGAACCCATGTCCCCTGCATTGGCAGGAGGATTCTTAACCACTGTGCCACCAGGGAAGCCCAATTCTTTTAATAAATAATTACTAAAGAGTCTCAACCCACCATTTGAAAAACATAACATTAAAATCAACTTAAATGTGTCTCCTACTTAGAATAGTCTTAGCTTGTGAGCCAGTCCAAATGAAATGTTGAGTATGTTTTTTACTTTATAGCCTTTGTCTCCAGCCCAAAGGAGACCTTGTTTCTCTTCCCCTTCCTCTGATAAACTCCCCCTTTTAAATATCTTTGTCTATTGCTTTTCTTCTTTTTCTCCAGTTTTACTAATCCAGTCTGTCTCTGGCCTGTTTAATGCACGGACTCAGTACAGACACTGTGGCAGACCCCACCTGCACCCTCACCACCGACAGGCCAGGCAGAGAACCAATCTAGGCAAAGACTCAACACACATGCTCCAAACATCCCTGCTGACCAGTGGCAACGAGAATCACCATCATCCAGAGGAAAGCTGATCTAGGTCACGCTTTCTACATCGGTCCTAAGTTACAGCAATGGACTGGAAGCCACATCTGGCACCCAGCCTCATTCTAGGACTCACTCCGGTGAACACTGGGTAGTTCACAGGTGACGTGAAGTAGCACCAAGCACAGAAAAGACATATAAGACATGTTCTCCTGGGAGCTACAGATAAACAAGTGAGGAATGCTCACTAATCTTTACACAGAAACTACCTCTTTTGATACCTTCAACTTCTAGCTAGGATTTACTCTTCATCTTAATTTTCAGATAGTCTGGGCTGTTTAACGAATCATTCTCTCTTCTAACCTGACAGCCTACCTTAGAATTTACCTCTTCAGAAAATTTCTTCTGACTAAATCTACCCAAATCTGATTATTACTTTATCCAGTACCTTAAAAAAATCCAATCTGCACTTTAAAAATGTCAGAGCTAAAAGGGATCTCGCACACCATGCGGTGCAGTCAGCTCCTGGGAGAGGCAGCTCCATGACATGTGGGCACTAGAGCAGACACGCTGGATCCAAGCCAGCACCAGCACGTACAGGCTGTGTTGCTATGGGCAGTTTCCTAATCGGCCCCACTGAGCCTCACTTTTCTCATCTATAACACAGTCCCTGGCGTTTAGTAAGAATTCAACAAATAGTAGCTACTCACTGTTAATGTTATTCAACTATGCTTTAGAAATGACCCCTTATAGGGCTTCCCTGGTGGCGCAGTGGTTGAGAATCCGTCTGCCAATGCAGGGGACACGGGTTCGTGCCCCGGTCCGGGAAGATCCCACATGCCGTGCAGCGGCTGGGCCCGTGAGCCATGGCAACTGAGCATGCGCTCCACAACGGGAGAGGCCACAATAGTGAGAGGCCCGCATACCGCAAAAAAAAAAAAAAAAAATGACCCCTTATAAAGGTGAATATGACTTGCCCCAAGTTAGTAACAGTAAAAGGCCCCTAAGGTGGTCAGAGCAGAGATCTCACCATTTCTCTCCAGGACCACAACAATAAGTCTCTAGATGGTCTCTATAACCACTGTTCAATTCATCTTCTACACTATAACCAAAATGGTCCCTTTTAGAAAACAAATTTGATTAAAGTTCCCATGCTTAAAATGTTCCCTGATTCCCAGTGTTCAAGGGACTGCACTGGAGTTCAAAGGACTCCAGTGTTCAAAGGATGCAAACTCTTTAGCAGCTCACGAAGGGCCCTTCACAATTTGGCCCTAACCCGTCTTTTGAATGCTATCTCCACCCACCATCCCAAAGAATGCTATGCTTAAGCTGTTTATGAGCTCTACCTTCCTCCAAAATTGCTGTGCTCTCTCACCCCTCTATGCCTTGGTCCTGGTTATCCCTCTGTCAAAAACATTCACTGTCTTCAACTGGACAGCTCCATCACCCAAGGACTCAGGCCACTGTTCTGTCCGTTGAAGCTTCCACAGCTCCTGCAGGCTCAGTCACTGCCCTAATCCATTGTTCTACACATGACTTCCTGACTCTCTATTGTTCCAGGGTAGGGGCTGCTTCTCTTCTATCTTTCTGTACATGTGGCCTCGTTCAGTACCCACCATAGAGGCTGCTCACTAAACAGCTCTGGAATGAATGAGTGAATAAATTAACAAATGAAAAGATGGATGGTTAAATGAATTAACAAATAAAGAAACTAAGAGCTTCTAGGTCCCAGGTTGCTTCTCATTTCACTGAATCTGCCTTTGCTTGCACACTAATTGTTTTAGAAACAGATTAACAGTTTTCACTCATGTATATGATGTCTCTTGAATTAGACTGGAAACTTCTAAAGGTCATATGCACCTTCTCACTATGCTTTTCACTCTCTCAGACCCAGATATATCAGGGTTTGACAAAGTTTCTGAATGCTCTTTTTTGCAACATACTTGCACAACAAGTATTTTCTTCCTTGTTATGAAGGAAGTTGCTGCAAAGGTTTTATTTCAAAGAGAGTGTCATAATAAGATGTTATCCTAGTGCAGTCACGAAAAAGCAATAACCTCCTGATTTATTTTCTTGCTGACTGTAGAAGAAAAAACATTCAAGGTTCCATCTCTTTAGATGTTTAAATGAGTCTGTATATTAGTGTTCAGAACCTTCAAAATATATATTATTTGCTTGTGTAAAACATGAAAATATAGGTTCGGTGGAAATGCTATTTTCAATCTCTTTCTTGTCCCTGTCAAACTTTCAGAAATACTTTTTAAAGGAACATACCTATTACATTAAGCTTGAATCTACTCTCATAAGTGTTTAGAAAGTATTCAACCAAAGAGATAGCTTCTAAGTATGAAACTTTCTTTTATTCCTGGTAACTGACTGAAGAGATAAAATTTGGCAAGAATATAAAGGCCAAGATTAAGGTCCTCCATAAACATGAGAATAAACAAGTTCTCAGACATGCTGACTATCACACACCCTATCAATTGACTCTAGATCAATCGTTCTCAACCAAGAGGGACTGTGCCCTGCCAGGGGACATGTGATGACAGCTGAAGACATTTTGGTTATCACAACTGGGAACTTGCTACTGGCATCTAGTGGATAAAAGCCAGGGATACTGATGGTTCTAAACATCCCACAACACACAGAACAACACCCCCATAATAAAGAATTATCTGGCCCCAAAGGTCAATAGTGCCAATTGGGAAAGCATGCCCTAGAATTATAGATTTCCCCATCACTGAGGCAAAACAGTAGAAGAAGATGCGTTCACATTCCTAATTACTCTCCCCTCCCTGCAAAACCTAGAATTAGGAGGAAATGAATTATGACAATATTTTCATAGTTCAGTACAAGAGAGCATTTGAAAGGAAACAGGATAGGGAAAAACAGGGGGCATTTCAAGCAACTAAGTTCTTAGAAGGAAAAACATATTTAAGACATTTTCGTTTCCATTGTAGCAAATGTTAGCATCTGCAATGGGTTTTAACTATCCAGGCAGATGGATAATTGGAACTAAAGTCAGACTACAAAGCCTACACCCACTCCAGGAGGAAAATTTCCCAAGAGCTAAATGAGTTTTAGGTACAAGACTTTCAGTGGCTTTAATAAACATAATAACTCTCGTGGATGATTTTAAAGGGGATTAGATAGCTGAAACCTGATGCATCTCCAAAAAAGCTAACCATTACAATGGATATTTTAATAGCAATAGGCAAATGGGAATATTCTAATTTCAAAGGAACAATTCAGAGGAAGTATATTCATTGGACCTCATGACAGACATAGCAAGATAAGGAAAGATACCCAGGGAAGATTATTTTCCATTACCTCTACACCTATATTTGCATTGCAAAATAATCTTTACTAAAATGAATATTGGTTATCTGCTTCCAAATAGAAAGACAAAAACAAAACTGTTCAAACTAAATATTTTAAGAATATATATGGGTGCCAGGTTTTTTGAAAACACCTTTTAGTGGAGGCTACTACAATTAATTAGTTGAGACTTTGGCCAAACCATCTGTGAGTACTGCTGTCTTTCCTAATGTACGATTCTACAACAGCACAACACTGTTCTATATTCCCAAACATAGAGACCTCCAAACAAACTCCCCCGGGACAAATACTAACCACCAATCCGTGATAAAAATCTCTTCTTTTGCCTCTTCCATTGCATTCGCCACATCTTCAAAATATCCTTTGGCATTAACATACCTGAAAGACAAGTTTTCTGTTTCATTTTTTTAACAACAACAACACAAAGGAATCTATCGTATGGCAAAAGAGAAGATAGAAGCCACTGCCTAGAGTTTCTACAAAACCACCAGTTTACTTTGTATAACTGGAAACAAGGATTGAAAACAATACCTTCTGTCTGCTATGAAGGAAGTACAGTAAATAGACAGAAGTAGGCAACCTGATTCTTTTCTGCTGAGAGAATAACAAATTGATTGGTCTCATCATCGTATGGGGTCAGATGAATTCTCCCATCCTGTTGAACTCACACACGGTTGTTCTTCTGAGACTGAAAGCAGACCAGTTTCTAATCCATGGGTAGAAAAGCATGCTAAGCAGGATTTCATTTAAAAGAAATACCTGGCAAGTAAATTCTTTCTTAAATTATGGCTAATGACTTAAATAAACTTTCCATTTGCATCATTAAGAAAATGTATGAAGTTAACTTTTAAAATCAAACTTCAAAATCTAAAGCTAGCTATCTAAAGCTCTCTGTAAAAAATCATAAAAACAAAAAGTGGAAAACTAAGTGCTGCTCAAGTAGTCCTATAAAGAAAGGCCCTTGTTAAGTATAATGCATAATATCTTTTCACAGCTTCAAAAATTGATTCCAGGTGAATTTAGACCACTACAATATTAAATGCTATGACTACTGTGATAGTCTTAGAGCAAAAAGATCTTACCATTTAGCTAAAGTGTTCTCTTGGATAGCAGCATAAGACCCAAATCGATGATCTTTGAGAAAGTTGGGGCCATGTTTATGGATGAACTCTTCTATAGCCCCTCCCCACCACCGAGCATGTCTATAGCTGTTGCATTTTAAAATCAGTGTCCTTCAAAGAAAAGCAAAATGTGGAAAAGAATGGTCACTCTGTGTTCTGTCTCTTTAAACAATTTAAGAATTAAACATGTCCCATTTTGTTTTGTTACTGCAGCAAACTTGAAAATTTTAGGCAAAGGGCACCTTACCTATATCAAAAAAGTAGATTTTTAAACGTTTTTGGCAGGATTTAAAACTATATTCAACATAGCAAAAACAAACCTTCAGGTTACTTATTCCCTCATTCACTTATGCAAACTTGTGTAAAGGCACTTATTACAGGCCTCGAGCTCGCTGTGCTAGGCTGTGAGGAGGACAACGGAAGAGACATAAGGTGAGGTCCTATATCTAAGTGTTAGAGAGTTGTTGGCTCCTGTAGAGGACATTTCCCTTGGGACTGACTGGTGTCCACTCCCTCAACCTCCCTTCCCTACTCTGTGTCCACCAAAGCCAACAAAATGGCATCTTCCAGCCCCTGATCTCAAAGATTGGTTCAGGGATGAGGACATTAGCCAATTCCACCAAACAAGTGAGAATAAATGCAAGGACTTGCTCAGAAATGCCAGGAAGAGACTCTTTCCCTTCCACTGAACTTGGTTTGAGTGTAAGAGGCAGCCATCTTGCTACCGCCAGGGGACCAGCCTGAGGATGGAGCAGATCCCAGGAGACAGAGCTGAGAAATGCCAGGAAAACGCCATCTCAATGACATAGTTGGAAGCTTGGAATCAGCCATGGTTAACGTGGCTTATTAGTTACTTCTGATGTAACCCAGATTGCACTGGATTTTTCTACTGCCAATGACTTAACTATCCTAAATAGTTACAGATTTATAAGTGCTGAAAAAAAAATTCAGAATAGGAGATCATAAAAATTTATTACATGACAAATGTCAGAAATGGTGACTACCACCAAGATGTGGAAATAAGTTATCCAAATTTGAAGTTCAGAGAAAACAAGAGCCAGCGGTCTCCCTGCCATTTAGGGAGAAACCCACCTCCGTATAAAAGCCCTGTGAGTGAGGAGGGAGAGTTTGCCTTTGGGGGGAAATGCAATGATCCTGATGAGAAGCAGGGGAAGGGCTATATTCACAGACCCCAAAATAATTATTTATAAAGATTAGGGATGTCCAAACATCCTAACATTGATGCTTGGCTTTTGTCTGGGGGTTGGCGAGGGGAGAGGTGAGACGTGGTGGTGCTGGGAGCAGTGAGGCATTCCGCATCCGCTGCCGCAGGGCTGATACAGGACTCTGCGGGCAGGTCAGGAGGGCATGGAAAGTGCCTGGGCTTGAGCCAACATGCTAGTACTACTCCAACTGATTTGAAATGCCTCTGAAAACCAGTTATGAGAAACAGATATTGTAGAAGAGATAGTGACAAACAGCGGTCTTATCACAGGATGTGAGCCAGAGTTAAGAACAAAAAAACCGTTCCAAACATGGAGATAGGAAGAAGAAAGGTGAAGAGGAATTTTAAAATGTGTGAGAAGGTCTCCATAGAACTGAAAGGCTGTATTAGGGAGGGGTTGCCAATAAAGGCAGAGAGATAAAAGGCCTCAGATTGTAAATGGAGGAACTTAGGCTTGTTTGATACAATGAGGAGGACCACTTACACCAGGGAGGAAGCAGATGAAACCTGGATCTGTATGGATTCATTTGGCAAGGGTGTGCAAGTGAGTGAGGATAGGAGATGGAGGTAAGACGGCCAGTAAGTAACTGTTATAGCAACCAATGAGAATTATGGCCTGATTTCTATGGTCCCCCAGAAAACAGGAAAGTACAGTACCAGGAGAGAGGTGGGGTTTTTTTTGTTTGATTGTTTGTTTGTTGGCCATGCCACTCGGCTTGTGGGATTTTAGTTCTCTGACCAGGTATTGAACCTGGGCCCTGGGCAGTGAGAGCTGAGAGCACAGAGTCCTAACCCCTGGACCACCAGGGATTCCCAGGAGGGAGGTTTATTGGCAGCACCACTACATTTCCAATAACCAATCCTGAACGTTCTATTGTCAGAGATCAGGAAGTTCAGCACTTTTTTCACACACACAAACACACATGCAAACTTATTACGAAGAGTAGCATATTTATATAATATACATATTTAATGTCAGTGTGTATAAAGAGAGAAATGTATAAGTATTTATATACATGAGGCTGAACTTTATAGAGACAGATGTATATGTAAAGACACACATATAATGTATAACTACAGTCTTCCAGAAACATTTATCAACACACACACACACTTGCTAATAAAATCTACAGTAAATGTACAGTTGAGTATCCTTCAAGGTATCTTTCTTAAAATCTGTATGTAAACAGAATTTTTCTAATCAAATCACTTTTTACATGTTTTGTTAATAAAAGGATATCAATTTATAAAGTAAAATTTTACTTTTAAAAAATATGAATTATTACTCCTTATCTGTTTGGTAAATTGGTATTATTGGGTAGTCAATTTTGTTAAAATAGGCATATATTTTATTAAAACACACACGTAGCAACACATGGGATCATTTATTCTGACTCGTGTACATATGTAATTCACATCTTAAAAATATACAAAAAGAAAAGTAGTTTCATCACTTTTGATTGAGAATGAGTTATAAATAACAATTTTCTAACATCTAAATTATTTTACCATCTTCTTCATTTAAGGTTGGGAGAAAAACTCTGTTTTTAGAGAAATCTTTAAAAAATATTTCCAATTTGTACCTTGAAAGACTATCAATTCGGAGTCCATATTTTGTCTCCGTCTCCTTCTTTCCCACCTTAACTCTGAATTCTTTGTCTACCAGCAGGACGAAGCCAATAGCACCACTGTCTGGTTTCATATATAGTAAAAAGGAATCTTTTACTATCAACCACCTGTGAGAAGGAAATAAGTATTTTTAAAGTTGTACTGAATTACTGAAACAAAAAGAACAAATTATTATGACACGTCTGAAGTAAACACTCTAGCAGACAGTAAACATAATTTTATTTTTTACACAAGGGATCTATGTTTTAAAAAGTATGAAAACACTATAAAACAAAAAACAATTAAAAATCTTCCTGGGCTTCCCTGGTGGCGCAGTGGTTGAGAATCCGCCTGCCGATGCAGGGGACACGGGTTCGTGCCCCGGTCCGGGAGGATCCCACATGCCGCGGAGCGGCTGGGCCCGTGAGCCATGGCCGCTGAGCCTGCGCGTCCGGAGCCTGTGCTCCGCAATGGGAGAGGCCACAACAGTGAGAGGCCCGCGTACCACACACACAAATAAATCTTCCTATTATGTTTTTTTGAGAAGTACTGGCACCAAGAAATTCAAAACAATTCATTAGCTCTTTAAACACTAATGGCAAATCCTGGAAGAATGCCCCTGATATGGGCAGGCAGAGCTAATAGGATGCAAAGCAGGCGCCATAGTTGTTCGAAAAGTGGAATGGGTTGGTGTTTGCTAAAATAAACCACCATAAAAGAGGCCAATGAGTCTCTGCGTAAGTAAAACCCTCCTTTCAAAAACATCCAGTAAGCATCCGATAATCTACATATTGTTGTTCATTTCAAATTATTGTTGGCTTTAAGGACCATTAATAAATGATGCTCAGTGGAGCATGGTCTCTCAAAAGTGTATCTGCATTCAATCCAATATCTATTTAAGAGCCTCATGATGCAAAAGTAGAGTGATAAACTGGGAGTTCGGGCAGAGGTAGAAAACAACAAAAAGATAAATCAGACATGTTCTCAGAGGAGCTTATTAGGCTAGTGGGGCACGATGACAATTCTAGGCTGAATGGATAGGTACTAGAGAAAAAAAGCAAAAAGTGATGTGTGTAAGGAGGAGGGAGTCCTTAGTTCTCACTAAGAGAATGAGCTAGTGGCATTCTCCCAAAGAGCTGGTGTCTGAGGGAGGTCAGGAAGAAGCCCATCACGTAGAGCCCAGAGGGTTCAAGGTATACATCCCGTATGGAGGGAAGTTAGCAAAGGCTCTAATGTGTGGGAATGCTGCCTGTATTGGAAGTAAGTTTGGGGAGGCTGGGGTTTCAGGAGGTGTAGTATGAGAAAATGGACAGTGAAGGTAGGTGGGGTACGCGTGGGGAACAGGCAAAGGCCACATTGAGGAGGGTCTGAAGGCCATGCGAAGGAGGATGACTTTACATCACGGAACCGGTTTTTTCTAAACTTGTCTGATCATCAGAATCTCTTGAGATGCTTGTTAAAAAAACGGTAGATTCCTCGGCCCTACCACAGATCCATTAAATAGGCCGGACAACCTGTGTTTCTAAAAAAACACCCAGATGCCTTTTAAATAAAGGAATCCTCCTGCCCTGGCAAGGCAATGGGACCATAAATCATGGGAACTATATTTTAGAAAGAAAGGTCTGAAGGATAAAGAAGGATGTCCTGTAGCAGGTTAGCAAGCTGCTGTAGTAACAGAGAACGGTGCTTCTCACCACTTCACTGTGAATATGCATCACCAGGGGATCCTGTTAAAATGCAGATTCTGGGCTTCCCTGGTGGCGCAGTGGTTGAGAATCCGCCTGCTGATGCAGGGGACACGGGTTCGTGCCCTGGTCCGGGAAGATCCCACGTGCCGCGGAGCGGCTGGGCCCGTGAGCCATGGCCGCTGAGCCTGAGCGTCCGGAGCCTGTGCTCCACAACGGGAGAGGCCACAACAGTGAGGCCCGCGTACCACAAAAAAAAAAATAAATTAAAAAAAAAAAATAAAATAAAATAAAATGCAGATTCTGATTCGGTAGGCCTGGGGCGGGGCCTGAGATTCTGCACTCTAACAAGACTCGAAGGGGATGCTGAGGTTAGGACCTCACCTTGCGTAGTCAGGACGCAGATGATAGGCGTGACACTGACAGTGGAAAGAGCGAGAGAGAAAGGGTGGGGTTGATTTGAAGTGGAAACAAGTGGCAACTTTGTCAAGCTGCATCTAACATCATATCCACCTGAGACTGTATAGTGATCAAATGAATCGGTCGATAACTAAATAAAGTAACAATGGGAGTATTATATCACACATTAGGCAACGTAAAGCACATTATGAAATAGGTAAGGCCAGAACACCTGAACGTAAATTAACTAATACTGTAAATGTAACATGTGAACTCAGCATTTAAAAGAAATGTATAACAAATCATTACTGAAATTGCTAACCACATTACATTTTAGTGGCTCTCTAATTTGGGATTTAATGCAGACAAATCTACATTGATTTCCACATGGTTTCATTTAATTCATTTGTTTTTTAATATATAGGCTGTCTCCTTTCCAATAAAAGGGCATGGGATGGATTTAGGATAACACAGTAAACGACACACATGTGCTATGGTTAATAAAAGGAAAAATATCAAGGTCCCAGAAAGCAAATACCTAACCACAACACTAATATAATTATGGTGATGGCATGCCAATGTGGGTTTGAGCTTCCTGGTTTTTCCTTCTTTTTTTTTTTCTTTTTTTATAAATTTATTTATTTATTTTTGGCTGCATTGGGTCTTTGTTACTGCGCACGGGTTTCTCTAGTCGCGGAGAGTGGGGGCCACTCTTCGTTGCGGTGCGTGGTCTTCTCATTGCGGTGGCTTGCTGCAGAGTACGGGCTCTAGGCGCACGGGCTTCAGCAGTTATGGCTCACGGGCTCTAGAGCACAGGCTCAGTAGTTGTGGTGCACGGGCTTAGTTGCTCCACGGCATGTGGGATCTTCCTGGACAAGGGCTCGAACCCATGTCCCTGCACTGGCAGGCAGATTCTTAACCACTGTGCCACCAGGGAAGTCCCTTCCTGTTTTTTCTTATCAAATGAATAAATTAAGGAAATAAAGAGGTCACCCACCAAAAAACTAAATTTCAAAGGAAGTTTCTCACTTGGAACCTAATAAGGCAATTGAAAAATCTTAATGGATAACATTCTCAATAATTTTTAGCAAATGCAGAAATTTGTTTTATAAGAATTCTCATAACTCTGCTCAATATAAATGCCAAGGCCATGATATCACATGGTAACTCAGGCATTCTGATGGGGCTGAGTTATGAGTCCAGACATGTAGCTGCCTGTTGATACAGAGTGGTCAAGGTTAGAACAGGGTAGATGGATCACACATCTGGTAAAGGTCCTTCTTTGGCTACAGTCCCTTGTTCCAGCTTGACTTTCAATGCAAGCTAGAGAGCAGAGAGCAGGGCACAGGCCCAGAGCACCGGTGTGCTATATTGCTGACGGGGAAGGAGCCACAGGCTTTGAAAACCACAGCTGGCAGGTTTGTCACACTGAGAAACAAAGTCCAAGATGTGGCAGCCTGGAAATACAGAACAGTTTAGTAGTGACTGCTGGATTTTGAAAATTGAAGGCCAAAGATAATGGTTTCCGTTTTGACAGTGATGAGTTGTTCTCTACAACAGTCATGAGATATAAGGTGAATTGATGGCTGGCCTTAAGCTCTTCTTAATTATGCCATTCATTAAACCTCTTCTGGTTTCTCCCCTTTCTCTCTTTTGTCAACAGATGTTTTGCTTTAACAGGAGAATATGCATTAAGAAAGGAATCCATCGGGCTTCCCTGGTGGCGCAGTGGTTGAGAGTCCGCCTGCCGATGCAGGGGACACGGGTTCATGTCCCGGTCCGGGAAGATCCCACATGCTGCAGAGCGGCTGGGCCTGTGAGCCATGGCCGCTAAGCCTGCGCATCCGGAGCCTGCGCTCCGCAACGGGAGAGGCCACAACAGTGAGAGACCCGCGTACCGCAAAAAAAAAAAAAAAAAAAGGAATCCATCAAGCAGCCTTCAGGGGGTCAGTCTCTGCTGCTGCTCAGGGACTAAGCTTCTGCCTTGAGGTCAGCCTCCCTGGGCTCCAATTCCGGTTTTGCCACTTGGGCACTTGTGTGAACTTGGGTAACTGAGCCTGAGGTCTAAATCCATAAAATGAGGATAACAATAATGCCCAGCTCATAAGAGTTTGTGAGGAATCTGAGATGATTCGTGGACATTGCTTAACACAATGCCTGGCACCAATATACGTGAGCTTTTAAGAGTACTCTTGTTCTAAACAAGGTGAGATTATGGTCTGTTCTAACAAGATGTGACCACTTGAAGATGGCAGAAGAGTAAGACGCGGAGATCACCTTCCTCCCCACAGATACATCAGAAATACATCTACACGTGGAACTGCTCCTATAGAACACCCACTGAACGCTGGCAGAAGACCTCAGACCTCCCAAAAGGCAAGAAACTCCCCACGTACCTGGGTAGGGCAAAAGAAAAAAGAATAAACAGAGACAAAGGAATAGGGACGGACCTGCACCAGTGGGAGGGAGCTGTGAAGGAGGAAAGGTTTCCACACACTAGAAGCCCCTTCGTGGGCGGAGACTGCGGGTGGCAGAGAGGTGGGGAGCTTAGAGATTACCGCACAGAGGATCGATGCCGACCAGCACTCACCAGCCCGAGAGGCTTGTCGGCTCACCCGCCGGGGCGGGCGGGGCAGGGAGCTGAGGCTCGGGCTTCGGTGGGAAGCCGAGAGAGGACTGGGGTTGGCTGCGTGAACACAGCCTGAAGGGGTTAGTGCACCACAGCTAGCCGGGAGGGAGTCCGGGAAAAAGTCTGGACCTACCGGAGAGGCAAGAGAATTTTTCTTCCCTCTGTTTCCTGGTGCTCGAGGAGAGGGGATTAAGAGCGCTGATTAAAGGAGCTCCGGGACTGGGCGCGAGCCGTGGCTATCAGCACGGACCCCAGAGATGGGCATGAGACGCTAAGGCCTCTGCTGCCGCCACCAAGAAGCCTGTGTGCGAGCACAGGTCACTATCCACACCTCCCCCCGCCCCCCGGGAGCCTGTGCAGCCCACCACTGCCAGAGTCCCGGGATCCAGGGACAACTTCCCCGGGAGAACGTGCGGCGCGCCTCAGGCTGGTGCAACGTCACGCCGGCCTCTGCCACTGCAGGCTCGCCCCGCATCCGTACCCCTCCTTCCCCCCAGCTTGAGTGAGCCAGAGCCCCCGAGAATCAGCCGCTCCTTTAACCCTGTCCTGTCTGAGCGAAGAAGAACCCCTGGGAGCTGTGCGAACAAAGAAGAGAAAGGGAAATTTCTCCCAGCAGCCTCAGGAGCAGCGGATTAAATCTCCACAATCAACTTGATGTACCCTGCATCTGTGGAAAACTTGAATAGACAATGAATCATCCCAAATTGAGGAGGAGGACTTTGAGAGCAAGATATATTATTTTTCCCCCTTTTCCTCTCTTTGTGAGTGTGTATGTGTATGCTTCTGTGTAAGATTTCATCTGTATAGCTTTGCTTTCACCATTTGTCCTAGGGTTCTACCTGTCCGTTTTTTGTTTTTTTTAACTTAAAAAAATTTGTTTTTCTTAATATTTATTTTAATTATTTTATTTTATCTTTATTTTATTTTATTTTATCCTCTTTCTTTCTTTCTTTCTTTCTACTTTTTCTCCCTTTTATTCTGAGCCGTGTGGATGAAAGGCTCTTGGTGCTGCAGCCAGCAGTCAGTGCTGTGCCTCTGAGGTGGGAGAGCCAACTTCAGGACACTGGTCCACAAGAGACCTCCCAGCTCCACGTAATATCAAATGGTGAAAATCTCCCAAAGATCTCCATCTCAACACCAACACCCAGCTTCACTCAACAACCAGCAAGCTACAGTGTTGGACACCCTATGCCAAACAACTAGCAAGACAGGAACACAACCCCATCCATTAGCAGAGAGGCTGCCTAAAATCATAATAAGGCCACAGACACCCCAAAACACACCACCAGACGTGGACATGCCCACCAGAAAGACAAGATCCAGCCTCATCCACCAGAACACAGGCACTAGTCCCCTCCACCAGGAAGCCTACACAACCCACTGAACCAACTTTAGCCACTGGGGACAGACACCAAAAACAACGGGAACTACGAACCTGCAGCCTGCAAAAAGGAGACCCCAAACACAGTAAGATAAGCAAAATGAGAAGACAGAAAAACACACAGAAGATGAAGGAGAAAAATAAAAACCCACCAGACCAAACAAATGAAGAGGAAATAGGCAGTCTACCTGAAAAAGAATTCAGAATAATGATAGTAAAGATGATCCAAAATCTTGGATATAGACTAGACAAATGGCAAGAAACAGTTAACAAGGACCTAGAAGAACTAAAGAGGAAACAAGCAACGATGAACAACACAATAAATGAAATTAAAAATACTCTAGATGGGATCAATAGCAGAATAACTGAGGCAGAAGAATGGATAAGTGACCTGGAAGATAAAATAGTGGAAATAACTACTGCAGAGCAGAATAAAGAAAAAGAATGAAAAGAACTGAGGACAGTCTTAGAGACTTCTGGGACAACATTAAACGCACCAACATTCGAATTATAGGGGTCCCAGAAGAAGAAGAGAAAAAGAAAGGGACTGAGAAAATATTTGAAGAGATTATAGTTGAAAACTTCCCTAATATGGGAAAGGAAATAGTTAATCAAGTCCAGGAAGCACAGGGAGTGCCATACAGGATAAATCCAAGGAGAAACACACCAAGACACATAATAATCAAACTGCCAAAAATGAAATACAAAGAAAACATATTAAAAGCAACAAGGGAAAAACAACAAATAACACACAAGGGAATGCCCATAAGGTTAACAGCTGATCTTTCAGCAGAAACTCTGCAAGCCAGAAGGGAGTGGCAGGACATGTTTAAAGTGATGAAGGAGAAAAACCTACAACCAAGGTTACTCTACCCAGCAAGGATCTCATTCAGATTTGATGGAGAAATTAAAACCTTTACAGACAAGCAAAAGCTGAGAGAGTTTAGCACCACGAAACCAGCTTTACAACAAATGCTAAAGGAACTTCTCTAGGCAAGAAACACAAGAGAAGGAAAAGACCTACAATAACAAACTCAAAACAATTAAGAAAATGGGAATAGGAACATACATATAGATAATTACCTTAAATGTAAATGGATTAAATGCTCCCAACAAAAGACACAGACTGGCTGAATGGATACAAAAACAGACCCATACATATGCTGTCTACAAGAGACCCACTTCATACCTGGAGACACATACAAACTGAAAGGGAGGGGATGGAAAAAGATATTCCATGCAAATGGAAATCAAAAGAAAGCTGGAGTAGCAATTCTCATATCAGACAAAATAGACTTTAAAATAAAGACTGTTACAAGAGACAAAGAAGGACACTACATAATGATCAAGGGATCGATCCATGAAGAAGACATAACAATTGTAAATATTTATGCACCCAACATAGGAGCACCTCAATACATAAGGCAAATACTAACAGCCATAAAAGGAGAAATCAACAGTAACACATTCATAGTAGGGGACTTTAACACCCCACTTTCACCAATGGACAGATCATCCAAAATGAAAATAAATAAGGAAACACAAGTTTTAAATGATACATTAAACAAGATGGACTTAATTAATATTTATAGGACATTCCATCCAAAAACAACAGAATACACATTTTTCTCAAGTGCTCATGGAACATTCTCCAGGATAGAACATGTCTTGGGTCACAAATCAAGCCTCGGTAAATTTAAGAAAATTCAAATCGTATCAAGTATCTTTTCTGACCACAACGTTGTGAGACTAGATATCAATTACAGGAAAAGATCTGTAAAAAATACAAACACATGGAGGCTAAACAATACACTACGTAATAATGAAGTGATCACTGAAGAAATCAAAGAGGAAATCAAAAAATACCTAGAAAAAAATGACAATGAAAACACAATGGCCCAAAACCTATGGGATGCAGCAAAAGCAGTTCTAAGAGGGAAGTTTATAGCAATACAATCCTACCTTAAGAAACAGGAAACATCTCGAATAAACAACCTAACTTTGCACCTAAAGCAACTAGAGAAAGAAGAACGAATAAACCCCAAATTTAGCAGAAGGAAAGAAATCATAAAGATCAGATCAGAAATAAATGAAAAAGAAATGAAAGAAATGATAGCAAAGATCAATAAAACTAAAAGCTGGTTCTTTGAGAAGATAAACAAAATTGATAAACCATTAGCCAGACTCATCAAGAAAAAAAGGGAGAAGACTCAAATCAATAGAATTAGAAATGAAAAAGGAGAAGTAACCACTGACACTGCAGAAATACAAAAGATCAAGAGAGATTACTACAAGCAACTCTATGCCAATGAAATGGACAACCTGGAAGAAATGGACAAATTCTTAGAAATGCACAAGCTGCTGAGACTGAACCAGGAAGAAATAGAAAATATGAACAGACCAATCACAAGCACTGAAATTGAAACTGTGATTAAAAATCTTCCAACAAACAAAAGTCCAGGACCAGATGGCTTCACAGGCGAATTCTATCAAACATTTAGAGAAGAGCTAACACCTATCCTTCTCAAACTCTTCCAAAAGATAGCAGAGGGAGGAACACTCCCAAACTCATTCTACGAGGCCACCATCACCCTGATACCAAAATCAGACAAAGATGTTACAAAGAAAGAAAACTACAGGCCAATATCACTGATGAACATAGATGTAAAAATCCTCAACAAAATACTAGCAAGCAGAATCCAACAGTATGTTAAAAGGATCATATGCCATGATCAAGTGGGGTTTATTCCAGGAATGCAAGGATTCTTCAATATACGCAAATCAATCAACGTGATACACCATATTAACAAATTGAAGGAGAAAAACCATATGATCATCTCAATGGATGCAGAGAAAGCTTTTGACAAAATTCAACACCCAGTTATGATAAAAACCCTGCAGAAAGTAGGCATAGAGGGAACTTTCCTCAACATAATAAAGGCCATATATGACAAACCCACAGCCAGCATCATCCTCAATGGTGAAAAACTGAAACCATTTCCACTAAGATCAGGAACAAGACAAGGTTGCCCACTCTCATCACTCTTATTCAACATAGTTTTGGAAGTTTTAGCCACAGCAATCAGAGAAGAAAAGGAAATAAAAGGAATCCAAATCGGAAAAGAAGAAGTAAAGCTGTCACTGTTTGCAGATGACATGATACTCTACATAGAGAATCCTAAAGATGCTACCAGAAAACTACTAGAGCTAATCAATGAATCTGGTAAACTGGCAGGATACAAAATTAATGCACAGAAATCTCTGGCATTCCTATACACTAATGATGAAAAATCTGAGAGTGAAATTAAGAAAACACCCCCATTTACCATTGCAACAAAAAGAATAAAATATCTAGGAATAAACCTACCTGAGGAGACAAAAGACCTGTATGCAGAACATTATAAGACACTGATGAAAGAAATTAAATATGATACAAATAGATGGAGAGATATACCATGTTCTTGTATCGGAAGAATCAACATTGTGAAAATGACTCTACTATCTGAAGTAATCTACAGATTCAATGCAATCCCTATCAAACTACCACTGGCATTTTTCACAGAACTATAACAAAAAATTTCACTATGTGTATGGAAACACAAAAGACCCCGAATAGCCAATACAATCTTGAGAAAGAAAAACGGAGCTGGAGGAATCAGGATGCCTGACTTCAGGCTATACTACAAAGCTACAGTCATCAAGACAGTATGGTACTGGCACAAAAACAGAAATATAGCTCAATGGAACAGGATAGAAAGCCCAGAGATAAACCCATGCACATATGGTTACCTTATCTTTGATAAAGGAGGCAGGAATGTACAGTGGAGAAAGGACAGCCTCTTCAATAAGTGGTGCTGGGAAAAGTGGACAGCTACATGTAAAAGTATGAGATTAGAACACTCCCTAACACCATACAAAAAAATAAGCTCAAAGTGGATTAAAGACCTAAATGTAAGGCCAGACACTGTAAAACTCTTAGAGGAAAACATAGGCTGAACACTTTATGACATAAATCACAGCAAGATCCTTTTTGACCCACCTCCTAGAGAAATGGAAATAAAATAAAAAATAAACAAATGGGACCTAATGAAACGTAAAAGCTTTTGCACAGCAAAGGAAACCATAAACAAGATGAAAAGACAACCCCCAGAACGGTAGAAAATAGTTGCAAATGAAGCAACTGACAAAGGATTAATCTCCAAAATTTACAAGCAGCTCATGCAGCTCAATAAAAAAAAAAAAAAAAAAACAACCCAATCCAAAAATGGGCAGAAGGCCTAAATAGATATTTCTCCAAAGAAGATATACAGATTGCCAACAAACACATGAAAGAATGCTCAACATCATTAATCATTAGAGAAATGCAAATCAAAACTACAATGAGATATCATCTCACACCGGTCAGAATGGCCGTCATCAAAAAATCTAGAAACAATAAATGCTGGAGAGGGTGTGGATAAAAGGAAACACTCTTGCACTGCTGGTGGGAATGTGAATTGGTACAGCCACTATGGAGAACAGTATGGAGGTTCCTTAAAAAACTAAAAATAGAACTACCATATGACCCAGCAATCCCACTAGTGGGCATATACCCTGAGAAAAACATAATTCAAACAGCGTCATGTACCAAAATGTTCATTGCAGCTCTATTTACAATAGCCAGGAGATGGAAGCAACCTAAGTGTCCATCATCGGATGAATGGATAAAGAAGATGTGGCACATATATACAATGGACTATTACTCAGCCATAAAAGAAATGAAATTGAGTTATTTGTAGTAAGGTGGATGGACCTAGAGTCTGTCATACAGAGTGAAGTAAGTCAGAAATAGAAAGACAAATACCGTATGCTAACACATATATATGGAATCTAAGAAAAAAAAATGTCATGAAGAGCCTAGAGGTAAGAGGGGAATAAAGACACAGACCTGGGCTTCCCTGGTGGCACAGTGGTTGAGAATCCGCCTGCCGATGCAGGAGACACTGGTTCGTGCCCTGGTCCGGGAAGATCCCACATGCTGTGGAACAACTAAGCCCGTGAGCCATGGCCGCTAGGCCTGCGCGTCCGGAGCCTGTGCTCCGCAACGGGAGAGGCCACAACAGTGAGAGGCCCGCATACCGCAAAAAAAAAAAAAAAAAAAGACACAGACCTACTAGAGAATGGACTTGAGGATATGGGGAGGGAGAAGGGTAAGCTGTGACAAAGTGAGAGAGTGGCATGGACATATATACACTACCAAACCTATAGATAGCTAGTGGGAAGCAGCTGCATAGCACAGGGAGATCAGCTCGGTGGTTTGTGACCACCTAGAGGGGTGGGATAGGGAGAGTGGGAGGAAGGGAGACACAAGAGGGAAGAGATATGGGAACATATGTATATGTATAACTGATCTACTTTGTTATAAAGCAGAAACTAACACACCATTGTAAAGCAATTATACTCCAATAAAGATGTTAAAAAAGAAAAGAAAAAAAAAAGATGTGACTACCTGTGCTACTACTTGCCATGTCATTAAGATACAGAGAGACCCACATGAGCCAGACATCACCTTCTCAGCCTCATCTCCTCACCTTCACTCCCACCACGGTGGTCCCACTGGTCCTGAGACTTGCTAAACTTGTTCTTTGGTCTTCCACGTTTGCTATACCTCACCCAGAAATTATTTCTGCCAGATCCTCCCATGGGCAGTCCCTTCCTATCCATCAACCTTTGGTTTAAACATTCCTCCACAGAGAGGCTTTCCCGGGCTCCCATCCCACCCACTACTCCATCCTGTTTAGCTTCTTCATAGCACTTATCACTATCTGGAACTATTTATGTCTGCTTGTTTATTGTCTCTCCTCCACTAGAAAATGAGGGCCTTGAGAGCAGGGAATGTTGTCACGTCCACTGGTATCTTCCCAGGGCCGAGAGCAAGTCTTCAGGCAAAGCAATCCTTTTGCCTAAATAATGGCTGTACAAATGGGCCCCAGAGAGTAAATGAAATCATTTAGACACTGTCAGTGTCTAAAAATTGTAATGCTTGGTATAGCTCACAGTTCAGTAAAGTAAATGCTAAATGTGTTAAAAATATCTCTTTCTTTTTTTAAAATTTATTTTTATTTATTTATTTATTTTTGGCTGCGTTGGGTCTTCGTTTCTCTGCGAGGGCTTTCTCTAGTTGCGGTGAGAGGGGGCCACTCTTCATCGCGGTGTGCGGGCTTCTCACTGTCGCGGCCTCTCTTGTTGCAGAGCACAGGCTCCAGATGCGCAGGCTCAGTAGTTGTGGCTCACGGGCCCAGTTGCCCCACGGCATGTCGGATCTCCCTGGACCAGGGCTCAAACCCGTGTCCTCTGCATTGGCAGGTGGATTCTTAACGACTGCGCCACCAGGGAAGCCCTATTTATCTCTTTCTTTTAAGACATTATTTGAGATAAGAAACATCATCTAGTCCATCAATAGGATGTGCTGTTTAAGTAGATGTTTTAAATTGTGGAAAGAAATATTTGCTGTGTTTGTCATTTTTTTTCTTTCTACTTGTGCCTGAGACAAAGTCATTATGAGACTTGACTGAAAGTTTGATTGCCTTGTTTGCCTTATGGCAATTTGTCAATATAGAATATATAAAGCAATCAGAATGGTTTTTTAAGGATACAAAAATAACAAAGAGAGTTATGACCGAGTGTTGCCCTTAAAAGTAAACTCCCATTTAGACACCAATAGTCTTCTAGTGTGGGAAATTTTCCAAACAAATTTTGTCAGCTATATCTTAGCATCTTTATTTGGTATTGACATTTTATCCCACGAATGTGACTCAGGAAATACTTATTCATATGGAACCAAGGCTTCAAGCTTCATGGAAAGAGTTACACGATTTAAAATGATGACATATTTCATTCCTGGGAGGATCGTATCTTTTTAGATTGTCCTGGTTGAAGTCTGATATAATCCAGACTTTAAAAGTTGGGGAGGTGTATTTCCTTTATATAACAAAGTCTTTCCCCCCCCATCTTTTCAGGCTGCCCCTTGTCATAGAGGTTAAACTCAAACATCAGTTCCTTGGCTCCCAGAGCTAAAGTCACCATCTGCAGTCCTCAAGTCCCTCATTATCCCATTGCCTTCTTTTTCCTTCAAAGCTCTGATCACCACTTGTGTTGATGTCGTTCACATTGCTTGTCAGCTTCTCCACTGCCTGCGTTCCCCTCCAATAGAGCTCTGTGAGGGCAAGGACCTCATCTTGTTCACCACTGTTCTCACAGAGGCTAGAATACAGCCTGGCAAACATTAGGCACTCAATAAATGACAAAAGGGACCAGATCAAGGCTTCCATTTCTTCAGTAAATGTCTTAAGGTTGGGTTGCTCCATAAGTCAACTCTGAGACAAGGATGTAAGTGAAAGAAGTTTGTAAAGGGACTTATTAGGGAGCTTAATGGGAAGCACAGGAAAGGGAAGGACGAGAAGGAAGAGCAGTAAGGGAGCCATCAAGGATGTGTTTTCACACACTTTACTGTGGGCAATTGGGCTGCACATCTGCTGGGGAACTCCAGGGGAGACGGTACAGAGCTTGCTGCAGAATCACCCCACCTGAGGGGTGAAGGGGCTGGACTCCCTCCAGCTCTTGGCTGAGGGCTGTTCCTGGGGGCTGCGAATGCTTCCAGCCTGCTCTGTTCAGGCAGCCCAGAGCAAGACTTCAGTCAAAGTCTTGCAGTCTGAAATCCGTACTTGGCACTCAGCAGCAACCTTAGGCAAAGTTGGTGACTGAGGAGGAGTAGGCAGGAGGAATCTGTACCAGGGCCCCAGTGGGCTGGCAAGTTCTGTCTCCCAGAGAGACATGATGTGGGGCAGGAAGCAAGGGCAGAAGCCGGCTGGCTTATACTCTGTTCCTCTCCCGGCTTGGCATTTGGTGTTCCCCTGGGTTCTGTACAATTGGGGGTGGGAGAGGGTGGGAAGATACTTCAAGTGGGAGTCGCTGAATTTCCTGTGATGTTACTTATACCCCAAGTTTCCCTATATAAATGACAGAAGTTTATTTGAAAGCAAATATTTTCTAGTCTATTGTTTCCCTGTTTATTTTAGTAAAAAAATTTTTTGTAACACAGAAATTTTCCATTTTCTCTAGCCAAATCTCTTGATCTTTTCCTTCTATCCTTTCAAAACCCAGAAAATAAGAGCTCAACTTAATGGTATTTTTTGCTGGCACTGTATCTAAAATAAAGGTAGATTCTAGTTTTAAGTTCGTGTATTTTTTTTTTTTTTTTTTTTTTTTTTTCCGGTACACGGGCCTCTCACTACTGCGGCCTCTCCCGCTGCGGAGCACAGGCTCCGGACGCGCAGGCTCAGTGGCCATGGCTCACGGGCCCAGCCGCTCCGCGGCATGTGGGATCTTCCCTGACCGGGGCACGAACCCATGTCCCCTGCAATGGCAGGCGGACTCTCAACCACTGTGCCACCAGGGAAGCCCCAAGTTCGTGTATTTTTAACCCACACATAGCTCAATTTCATTTTTACACATGAGTTCATATATCTTTTTCAAGGTTAGAGAAATAACATATAGTTCTTAATATTTTTCAAAATTCCAGTAAATTATTATTGGAACAAATAGCTATTGTCCATTATGTTCAAAACATTGTGATAAATGCTTTGAGGAACAAATAAGATCAGATAAGAATACTGCTCCACAAGGAGTCTTTAGTTGGACAGGACATAGGTTTATATCACACTTATCATAATATACATTCTCACAGATATAACTAAAATTATCCCTGAACTCTGACCAATTTTTATCTTTTTAGCTTATATTTTAATGTACAGCTACTCTGAATAATGCTGCTATGGACATTCACGTATAAGTTTTAATACAGACATATTTTTTCCGTTCTCTTTGGAAATAGCTAGGAGTGGATTTGCTGGGGCATATGGTAACTGTATGTTTAACATTTTGGGGAACTACCGCACTGTTTTCCAAAGTTGGGTGCATCATTTCACATGATGCACCAGCAATGTATGAGGGTTCCAATTTGTCTACATCCTTGTGAACACTTGCTATCGTCCATCTTTTTTTATCATAGCCATCCTAGTGGGTATGAAGTTGTATATCACTGTGGTTTTGATTTACATTACCCTACTGACTAGTGATGTTGAGCATATTTACTTGTGCTTATTGGCCACTGTCTATGTTCTTTGGCTGAGCAATTTTTGAATCCTATGGCCCACTAGGTCTTTATGTATGTAATTGGCACACTCTGCCTACAAGTCCAAGTTTGAGTAGAATGTTTAAATAGAGCTGAAACCTGGAACTTAATTTAAAATTTGCTCTGCCATGACTTTCAAAGATTGATCACTGAAAACTAGTAAATAAAAACTCCCCCAATACTCAGTTTATTAAAACAAACACACAAAACTCTCGAGTCCTACCTTTTGGACCACCGGTAGCAGGCCCTTCCCTGACCACAGCAGTTCAAGCCTGGTATTCTGTGTCCACCGGATCTTTTCATTATCATACCTTCTCTGAAAGAGACATCAAGTTAACCCATCATCTTCAAGCTTCCAGCTCACACTTAGCTGATACAGCCTCACAACTTAGGACTAAATAAACCGTTTCATTCTCCCGTGTCTTTCCTCCCCACTTTTTCCTCTTTCACTGTCAAATAGCTCAGTGCTATGTTTACTAGGCTAAGTACTCCAGCAGCTAATCTTTTAAAGTACTCTGGTCAGATGCCGGCCTATTGGCACTGGGGGCAGCAGAATACTGTTACACACACTGCAGGACCTTAAGCATTCCAGCTTCTGGCTCTAAATGCTGAGCGTTCCCTCCAGTCACTGTGACAGCCTGAAAAAGACCCCACACATTGCTAAATGCCTGCATGGGGAAGGTTCAGCTGCTGTTGAGACCACTGGAGATGCTCACCCACAGATTCCACAGATATATTTCTGCATCCCTTCACCTACAGTTCTGGTACAAAGCCATGCCAAAGAAGCAGAGCAAAGCTATTATCGATACTTTGGAAGAAAAAATATCCTGGTTTTGAAAGATGTGAAAAGAAAGAATAATAATAATGGCTAAACAAACAAAAATTAAAACAGCTGCTAACAATGCTCCTTACTACAAAAGTTAAGCTCTTCGTAATATCAGGCTCTCATATTATGAAGGAAAATAATCATTAAGTAAATTTCAATCCTGTTACTTGGCATACATTTTATACAGTATTATTTTTAGTATAGGTGATTAAAAGAAGAGATCTTGTATATTTGATTTTTAAGGCATTCTCCCACACATCATATTTGCTACGCCTGTTAAACACCCCTACTGTGGGGTTAGAGGAGGAGAGTGGAGCAGTTGTCACCTTGTTTAAAGTAGCAAGATACTCTGTTTTGTATAAATAGGTCCCTCAGTTGCTCTAACTCTGTTGGGAAGAAAAGCAGCTATCAGTGAAGCCAGGTGAGCTCTATCACCTTGGCAAATGTTAATACATCAAGTGTTAATGCTCATCAACTTTTCACACTTCTCCTTAGAGATCCGACACTGGAACTTACATGCCCTTTGGTCCCAAATCATGGATGAAGGACAGCTGGCTTATATCAAGGAATTCTGTCTGAAAAGAGGCCAAAAATCCAAACTTTAGAAAGCAAAAAAAAGAGGGGGAGAAATTTATGCATTCAGAAAAATATTATTAGGTACCTTCATGTATAAACACGTCTGGCGTACTCTACAGACGACACAGATCAATAACAATGGTATTGTCCTGAAAGAGTGTATTTTAGAAGCATATACACAATGAATACAACCAAGAAAGTGATGTGTGCTCTAAGATGAAGAGACAAATGCTCAAGAAGGTCATGGAGAGATCTGCCAATGGCAATAGACCATGGCAATAACAGCCTTAACAGAAAATCAAAGACGAAACAGATACACTCCTGGCATTAGGAGGCAAAGGGGAGACCAGACATGGAAAACACTACACATCAACCAAGTTCTATGGGAAGAACCATAACAGTTACATGGAAAAGTAGTTATAAAGTTATAGAGTTATAGGGAGAGGGAGACCACTTCCTAGCTAATGTGACATCACAGAGGAAAAGGCACTTGATCTGGGCTTGTAAATGGGATTAATAAAATGAAACATAACAATTTTCCTTTGAAGTTTTGTATATGTGATTGGGACTCTCTAATATTAACCTTGTAAGAAGAATTACACACCTCTGAAAGCTGTCAGTACTTGTGAAGTCCAATTAAATGCTTGGTTTTCTTTCTTAGGGTTATTTGAAGAAGTCTTTGAAATTCAAAAGTATTTAAATATCTTTAAAAACCCCAAATCAAACATATCCTCACATAGTACTTTTTATAAGGATTTTGAAAGTCAAGGTCTTTACATTTTATTTCTTATATAAAACATGGTAATTCGGTACCATACATTTTTAAAATCTGATTTGTGGAACTACTTTCTAATCAGAAAATATAGAAATACATAGGTTATTAGAAGTGATACCACAGACTTTAAGCCACAGAATCCAAAATGTCTCAAGATCCTAAGCCATAAGTTCTCATTTTATCTCTAAGGAGCAGAGAGAAAAATACTAACCCTAGTTTACACTGGAAGAAACTACTACAGAGATGTAACTAAATTATGCAAAGTCAGAGACTAGTTGAATGGAAGAAGAGGAAATGAAAAGCAAACATCAGGGAAACCACTTATCTATTACCTGGATATTTTCTTATGCACATAGCTCTTATCAAATAGTTGACAACAGAAATATTCTTTGAACTAATTCAGAAACTATAACTTCAGAATATCATACGAAAATTGCTAAATGTAAAAATTTCATCTAAATAAAAAGGTACACATTAGCAGTGCAGAAAACTTAAAGTTGTGTATTAAGATAAAATTTAAATTTATCCTAATGGTTTACTAAAGAGAAATTTGAAGGAAGAACTAGTCCTATTACATAGAAAAAAAGTCTTTGGCAATAAATGTTCTAATACAGATTTATGGAATTGAAAAAGAACGTGGCAAAGCCAATTTAGAAGCAATCCTAAATAATACAATTTGAAATATAATATCTTATTGTCCAAACTTCTCCATGCATCTTCAGGGATAAGAATTCCATTCTCCATTTGGGCAGGTGATTCTCAGGAATAAGAATTTAAAGATCAATTTAGCCTGACAATAATCCATAGGGCTTATTGATCTCTGAATAATGTACTAATCAATATCTTTTTTCTTTCCAATGGAACTCGTGAAAAGCACATTTAAATGTTAGGGAAACAGGGAAGCAAAGGGTTCCCATGCCAAAGGGACAAGCAACAAACCTGAGGGGTAATAACGGACCCTAGAAATTACTGGGGGCTTGTTTTACACTTATAAAAATATAAGTTAATTATATGTGATTATATAAAAATAACTTTTGATATGTTTTTTTCAGACAGAAGTTTTAATATGTCTCACAATTATCAAAGGAGACACACAGATACCAATCTAATTTATCAAATTTCTCTGTCAAATAGACAGAGGCCTGCAAATCTAGTCTCTGGGACAAATTATAATTAGTGTGAGAGGAAAATAACATTAGAAAATTAAGACAGATCAAATTGTATCCCATGCTTGAAGCATTTTGGAGAATTCTGCTGTTAGGGAGAATAATCTAAGGAACCACCAAGAAAGAGGGATTCCCTGGCAGTACAGTGGTTAGGACTCAGTGCTTTCACTGCCGTGGCCCCGGGTTCAATCCCTGGTCAGGGAACTAAGATCCTGCAAGCTGCGCAGTGCGGCAAAAAATAAAAAATAAGAAGTAACATATATTCAGTCAGTTTAAACCAGGTTTTCCCTTCCAAAGGAAATGTTTGGAAGACACCCTGGAATACCTAAATACAATATGGTTCAACTTTTAAAAGATTTTTATAATTGGAAAAGAAATTAAAATGAACATTTTGAAAAAATGTAAACATTTTAAAATCAACATTAGACCCCAAAATATAGAAAGGCATGCAGAAAAAGAAGACTAAACTCAGCAAGTACTGTTCAAGGGCCAAAAGAAATATTAAAGCCAAGTCACAGGCAGGCAGGAAAGTAAAACAAATGGAAAATTATTGCATGCTGGTACTAACACGCATTTAAATAAGTCTCTATGAAAGAAAACAGTATGTCTGATTTCAGAGAAATCAGGAAGCAGCATTTTTAGTAATAATAGAAGTAATATCCTTATTCGTTATGTACTTTCAAAGATGCACACTCCTGAGTCCTAGAAAGGAAGAAATCCTTCCCATCAGCCTTATCTTGAGGTTCTCTGGTTGGATCCAAATTGCTGGTTTCCCTGGGAAAACTCTTCTCCAGGATTATGAAACCACAGAAGGTCCTTTAAGTCAATGAAACATCACAGTGCAAGTTGCTGCAGAAGGTGGGCTGTGGCCTGGCCCCAGGTCATTTGTGTGTAAAGGGGACCAGCTAGGTGCATGCCCAGCATCCATTAACACATAGGCAGGCAGCAATAGGGCAGCGAGGCACCAAAAAACTCCCAAGAGTCAAGGCACTCTTGTTTCCTCTCCTAAATACAGTAGGCTTCCCTCTTTCTGTTCATGTGTGCATGCCATTCTCTAAACTAGAGGCCGAATCATAACGGCAGCTACTCTGAAGTTCTGCACACATACCATACACACATATTCAACCTCCACAGCAATACGGTTTATACATACACGGGCACAGAATATAATAATGCAGTGCCCTCTCAGTTATCTGAACCTTTGGATAATTGAAGGCTAACCCTTTAACACCACCACCACGCCCCCACCCCTGCCCCAGGCCTCGAGGGCCTCTAAGAAGGTGAAGGTCATTGTTTTCTGATGCCTCCTGTAAAGCCCACTTCCTCCTGCTTGCCGGCCAAGTGCCTCCCAAACTTAAGTCTCTGCAGCTGCTTCCAAGCCTCACCACCTCTCCTCTCTTCTCTCTGAATTCTCTAGAGCTTTTTCTCTCCTTAGCTTTTCCCATGCTTCTCACTTACACGTGAAAAGACAAGCCTTTTACAGGCATCACAGGCCAATCAGATGGCAATCACAGTATGCTCTGTATAATCTTTGGGTATTCCACTCTGCTCAACTGTTTTCATCACCTACTACTCAACGTTTTTTCTTCAGCATTAGAAATGCTTTTTGGCATTATTCTGGAAGCCTGAGGAGAGAAGGAAGTTGATTTCTAGATAATCTAGCCTGTAGTAGCATTTCAAGTTCATTTAAATCTATTGTTATAGACATATTAATTAAGTTATATTTGATATTTAAAAAACAGCATCCTCATATACTGGATCCTTGCTGACAAATCAATTTTGGATTCATTTCATTTAGTTTAACCCAAGGAATAATGCAGAAGTGAATACAAGCACTTGTGTTAATAAAATGATCCAAAATTTAGCTTTACAGTTTTATAAATTATTTCAAAATTTAAATCACTGAATAGTACTTACTGTTGCATGATAGTTTCTATACATGGGCATTTTTAGTAATTTTGTCAAGTAATCCTCTAGTTGTTTCTGTAATGCAAATATTTCACATTAGAGATATCATCATACTTAGGGGAAAATGTAAACAGTGACAAATGACATGACTGTTCCATCTTAACTTCTGTAAGTTATTTATTTATTAGTGTTTTCATTGGACAAGGAAACCCTGAATACATCCCTCTCAGAACACCAAAGTTTCAGGTTACAAAACAGAACTGACATTTATTAATTTTCTGGTAAAAAGTGAATTAATCTTCTGCCCTTTGCAGCACCGTATCACTGAATCAGTGTGGGAAGAAGTGTCCCACCTCCTGAGGTTTCTGTTCTACTCTTGTACGTGTCTGTACTTGGTCCTACTCTTCTGAGACTCTAAGTGTCCCATGTATAGTTTGGGAATGATATTTACATATATTTAGAACAAGCCACTACAAATTCGTTTTTTATTTTTACTTATTTACTTTAATTGAAGTATAGTCGATTCACAATACTGTGTTAGTTTCAGGTGTACAGCAAAGTGATTCAGTTATACATACATACACACATATCTATTTTTCTCAGATTCTTTTCCCTTATAGGTTATTATAAAATATTGAGTATAGTTCCCTGTGCTATACAGTAGGCTTTTGTTGGTTATCTATTTTATATATAGTAGTGTGTATATGTGAATATAAAACTCTTAATTTATCCCTCCCCCCACTTTTCCCCTTGGTAACCATAAGTTTGTTTTCTATGTCTGTGAGTCTATTTCTGTTTTGTATATAAGTTCATCTGTATCTTTTTTTTAGATTCCACATATAAGCAATATTATATGATATTTTTCTTTCTCTGGCTTACTTTGCTTAGTATGATATCTCTAAGTCCATCCATGTTGTTTCAAATGGCATTATATCATTCTTTTTTAAAGGCTGAGTAATATTCCATAGTATGTATATAACACATCTTTATCCATTCATCTGTCGATGGACATTTAGGTTGCTTCCATGTCTTAGCTATTGTGAATAATGCTGCAATGAACACTGGGGTGCATGTATCTTTTCTAATTATGGTTTTCTCTGGTTATATGCCCTGGAGTGGGATTGCAGGGTCATATGGTAGCTCTATTTTTAGATTTTTAAAGGAACTTCCATATTGTCCATAGTGCCCATAGAAGCCACTACAAATTCTGAAGCAAATATATGGAAATACATAATTTTATTTTATTTTATTTTATTTTATTTTATTTTATTTTATTTTATTTTTTTCGGTATGCGGGCCTCTCACTGTTGTGGCCTCTCCCGTTGCGGAGCACAGGCTCCGGACGCACAGGCTCAGCGGCCATGGCTCACGGGCTTAGTTGCTCCGCGGCATGTGGGATCTTCCCGGACCAGGGCACGAACCCGTGTCTCCAGCATTGGCAGGCGGATTCTCAACCACTGCGCCACCAGGGAAGCCCAGAAATACATTATTTTAAAAGAGTAGACCTCAAAGCCCTCAATGATGAGCTCAATCTTGCCTCACAATGAACCCCAAAAGGTTTCTGAGGGGTAGGCAGCTTCCACATAAAGTTACTCCTGACATAGAACACTCTTCCCCTTCTGGGAAAATGTAACCTCCCCAGGGCCAGAGTGGCTTGGGGAAGAAGGGTTACCTAATTAGTTCCAGAAAAGCTAAACCAGCCTGGGTGATGGATCAGCAGGTGAGAGAAGTTGCATCCAGGCCCACCTCACCCCTCAGTAGATGCCATGTTTCTATAGCACTGCAGAAGTATGTTCAGAACAACAGAAGAGTGAAAGGACTCACCCTTCTACCAAAGAACTGTTCTTCTTGGATCATGTTTTCAGATGAACGGGGCAAACTTGGCATCTCTCGAGGCTCTTCTTTGACATTCTGTCTTCTAAATGTGTGTCTAAAACACAGAGACACACACACACACAATGCAAACATTTATTAGATTATTCTTTAAACTATGACTGTCATAGCATCTTTCAGGAGATAGCTTATTTTTAGAAGAGCCTATTTGATAAAAAAAATATCCACCAACAATGGACTCATTAACCTATAACATGAATAAAATATTCTTTCAATCCAACTTGTATACTGGGATAACTTTATAAGTAATTCTGGGACAGTTACCTTCTGGTGGGAATGGGAATTCGGATAAAGGCTTTGTACTTGAGCAGCTCTCTATGAAGTTCTTGGAAGTGCTTGAACTTCCTCTTAACTTGCCATTTAAATTCCCCATGTGTTAATTCAATAGTGTAAAGATTGATGCTTGGTACCTATAGTGATAAATAAAAATGGTTGATAGTTTAGATAACAACAAAAATTCCAAAATCTCTCAATGAACAATGCTAAGTAATAAGTAACATGGATGTATCTTTAAATCCAGCCTACTTATTCTGTGTAAGTACTGAAGCAAAAAGTTTTCCAAAACGACTGATGACAGAAGTAATATGCTCTTAAAGATTCATCTTATGATATACATAAGACAAACTCTGAGTCACACCAAAGGCAAACCCCCACCAGTCCTATTGTTTCACATACACAGACACACACAGCCACCCTTGAAACAAGAAACCAGGTAAAAGAAACAATGAGTGAAAGCCATAATCAGCCATGGGGGGATTGTCCAAAAGTACAAGCAGTGAACAGACAATGGAGGGGGTGAGAGGGAAGCTGGAGGAAATAACTTCCATTGTCATTCTTAGCCCACTTCAGCTCTTTACAAAAGACACTAATGCCCTCTCCTTCTGAAATGGCTTGCAAGGTCCATCCTCGTCTATAACGTCTCCCTGTCCTGAAGCAACACCAGTGACTAGGAAGATACAGGATGATTAGAGGGAAAAAAGCAAAAGATCTTCCTACACACAAAATATTTCCCCAACTACTTAACTAGAATGAATTTCCACTTAAAATTTTAAAAATATTTCTTACTAAAATGCAAATATATCTTAGTGACTAGTGAATTATTTCAATCAGAAGAGCTAACAGACCTGGGGGATACAAGTTTTGACTTTGTGGAAAGTGTCAGGAGATGGAGGGATATTTACAAAGCACAGGAGATTGTGGAGAAATTCCCATGGTGTGTGGAGGATAGGGGAGGGTAGAGGACACTGGACCACCTAGAGGGCACTGGCCCCTGCTGGGAGATCGAGGCACCACAGGTATTGATAAGTGTTGAGGGTGAAAGAAAGTAAATGTCTCCTACTTTACTAGCTTATCCAGGCTTTGGTGTCAGCAACCTCACGGGTGATTCCCGGGCTGCTGCCAATCATCACTGATGTTTGGTATATTTTGCAAACTTCTAAAGCATGGACCACGTTGTGTAGATGTAGTATATAAAAATGCACGAGAGGGCTTCCCTGGTGGCGCAGTGGTTGAGAGTCCGCCTGCCGATGCAGGAGACACGGGTTCGTGCCCTGGTCCGGGAAGATCCCACATGCCGCGGAGCAACTGAGCCCGTGAGCCATGGCCACTGGGCCTGCGTGTCCGGAGCCTGTGCTCCGCAACGGGAGAGGCCACAACAGTGAGAGGCCCACATACCGCAAAAAAAAAAAAAAAAAAAAAAAAAAAAAATGCACGAGAATCAATGTAACTTGTGCTCTTAAACCTGGAATCCAAACATATCACTGGTAAATATTCAAATCCAGCTCTTGCTTTGCCTCTAGTTGGGATCCATGACAGTTACTATAACCAGAGGTCGAAAAAACCCAGTTCTGGGATCTAATATTATATGCTGTCTTTCACCTTGGCCAACATTACAGGCATCAATCATCCTGCATCATGTATCACAGAGAAGGTTGCAGGAGAACTCAGAGTGGCCGGAAACTCCGCATTCAAGTGAAAAAAGCTCAGTTTAAGACAAGCCAAATACATAAGAAAAATTATACAAGTTAAACAAGCTGCCCCATATCCTAGGATTATATTCCCAATCTAAGAAAACTGAATACTTAAAAAATATTGCAAATGCCAAGTTTTATCCTTCACACATAAACACAGAATTTTGGACACTAAACTTCTTAGCAATTCTAAGGCAGTGTAGGGCAATGGAAACAGACTGTCCCATCCTTTTTGAAGATTTTAAAGGCTTGAAACACTGTAGTGCAGCCTACCAGCTATGAAGCCCTAGCCAAGCATCACTTCTGTCAGATAATATCCCAGCAGAATTACTGGAATTTTTTGGAACTGGAATAGTGTGAGAAGTTTTAATAAAGGAACTGCCCACGAAGGTGTGATAAAGTAAGGAAACCACGTGAGGACAGTTACCTGGGACTCAGGAAGGCATCCCCAGTTCCAAAGGGACAAGAGGCAAGACCAGGTGCTGGAGTAGGAAGGAGAGAGCCATGTAGAGAGGCTGCCTTGGGGGGAGGATGCCTTTGGTCAAGGGACACAGCCAGCCCAGGGTGGCCCCAGTCTGGGCTTTCCACTGCCTGAACCCTGCCAGAAGACAAAGGCAAAGAAGCCTTGGGGGGCAGAGCACAGGGTGGAGAAGGGTGGGAGGAGGAGTGGGAGATTCTCCTGCTGGGGAGGCAGGGAGCAACACATGTCCCTCAGAATTGTCATGAGAGTGAAAAGAGAAATGCCTAACCATGAGCTGGCACACAGAATGCATTCAGTCATTAGAAAAGTGTCATTTTTATTTACCTGGAATCACATACAAACTGCATGAATTTAGTTCATATTTCTTAGTGAACTAAACACTAAGTAGGATAAGGAAGCTCCTTAGCTTTCCTACACAGACTAAGATTTAAAATAGAAATTAATATAATATATATATATTAATATAATATTGTAAATCAACTATACTTTAAAAATTAGGATCCAAAGGAAAAATTTTAATATATATTAAAAAAGAACAGAACTAAACTCACTTGACTAACAGAAGAGTATGAGCAAAGAGAAGTCCCTGGTTTGGTGGCTTCAATATTTATCTTCATAAATAACATTAGCAGATGCCTAGTAATAATAATAATACATAGTATTATACAGTATATACTTGTATAATACAGTATATAATATTCTTATATTATACTATGTATTATTATTATTAAATCCTCATAACAAACCTAAAAGGTGTATCCTATGATACCTATTATTCAGATGAGGAAACTGAGAAACAGAGAGTTTAAGTAAATGGCTGAGGATCACAATGCAAAGACAGGAATTAAACCATGTGGTCTGGCTCTGGAGTCTGTGCATTTAACCTCCACATGTTATCACCTCTCAATCTAAATGCTGATAGGCAAAATAAGAAGGCAAAGGTCATTTTAGAGACATTTCTTGGTAGGTTGCGTTCAGTGGTGTATCAGGCAGATATGGACCCAACTCATAGGAAGAGCCTGAAGGAAAGCTGAATACCGAGGTGGCTGTAAACTAGGAGTCAGGATATGCACAGGTAGGTCAGGACAGAGCGCGAGGCAAAATCATCAGGAAGCGGGCAGCACGTGCCACCCTCCAGAGCCTGCCCTAGGCAGAAAGATTATTCTACACTTCCCCCGAGGCAGGAGCCAATGGCTGCCTTACTCTGCCAGGGCCAGAGCTTAACCCAAATGGACAAAGGCCACCAGCTTGCATCAATGTTCTCTACCCTCAGACTTGACAAGTGTGAAATCCAGTCAGTAACAGAGCAAACGCAGCTACCCTAACAGCTTCTCCTAGTCCAATTCCCTTCAAAAGAATGCAGGTTTGCTTGACGAAAACTCTACTCCCAATGTCTTTCCAGAGCTTAAAGAGAAAATGTGAGTGAAGCTTAAGGGGTGGTGTTAGAAACAAGTCAGAAGGGCAGAGTATGCCTGCAGAATTCTCTGAGCAGCACTTCTGGGCAATGGCAATGGCCAGTGCAGCCTCCTGGCTTTGTTTCTTTCAAGAGCCAGGTAGTATCATTATTTTCCTGCTGAACAAGCATTAGGAAAGCGAGACTTTTCCTTGGCTTATATCTGGCATTCTAGGTGGAAGAGCAATGCCTCATGAGTCCACATTGAACAGAAAACTGGGGAGAGAGAAGGACTAAGAGAGGCACTTTGCAATTTATTAAACTTATAATATGCCTTAAGTGCCTTTTAAAAAAAGCGTTTTCCAGAATGGGGAAACAGATGTATAAGAATAAAGACCAAATGAGAAGGATGCAAAAACCTGAGAGGTGATGAGCACTCAGAAGTGATAAACGAAAACACAAACCGAAAGTTAAAAGCATAGTCATAGCTAGGAGGAAGGAAAATGCGAGTCATTGTGTTAAATCGTATATACTGACGAATACAAGTTGAGTCCATAAATGCTCTGACCCTTTTTGTAGATGTTAAGCGCTCCACTTCCAGAACTTGAACTTCTATCGGACAGCCGGAGAGATACGTCTGTGTATTAGGCTCCTTAAATCCTTGAGTATTATAAATAGCAGAGTAAGGAATATACACTAAAAAATAAATAAGTAAACAAAGTTATTGCAAGAATACAATGATATTAGCATAACTTGCCTTTTACAGGCATCTTTTTTAAGAATCATAACATGCTACAACAAGAAAACAGCTAATGAAAATGAGCTCAGTGTTGTGACATCAGCAAGGATGATCTATCATCTGCTGGTTATTTCAAATCTGTGCTCTGCCAAGCAACCCTGGTAAAACTCTCTTCTCCTCACTCAGACCATCAGTCTTTACCTTCCTGTATCCTGGGATCGCAGGGACACACATCGTAGTCCACCTCCTCTCCCTCAAAGTGGAGCTCCCGCGTGTCCAGATTTTCTATCAAATTACTCATGTCAGCAGCAATTTTCTGCAGTGCAGAGGTATTTACTCTTGACTCATCTTTCAGTGACATGCTGGCTTGAGACAGGGTAAAAGCAAAGGAAAGAAGAAAAGGGTTATTAGACTTATTATTTTTGTCAAATAGAAAAAAGAACGAAATAATGCCATTTGCAGCGAAATGGATGGACCTAGAGATTGAGTGAAGTAAGTCAGACAGAGAAAGACAAACACATGATATTGCTTATATGTGGAATCTAAAAAAATGGTACAAATGAACTTATTTACAAAACAGAAATAGAGTCACAGATGTAGGAAACAAACTTATGGACACCAAGGGGGAAAAGAGGCAGAAAGGGATAAATGGGGAGATTGGGATTGACGTATACACACTACTATGTATAAAATAGATAACTAATAAGGACCTACTGTATAGCACAGGGAACCCTACTCAGTACTCTGTAATGACCTATATGGGAAAAGAATCTAAAAAAGAGTGGCTATATGTATATGTATAACTGATTCACTTTGCTGTACACCTGAAACTAACACAACACTGTAAACCAACTATACTCCAATAAAGATTAATTTTAAAAAAAAACCCAAAACCCTATTTTACTATTTAAATCCAGGCTTAGGTATAGCATAAGGAAACAAGTCAACTAGCTCTATGTGAGCCCCACTTACCTCAAACAACCTTTTAATTTATTTTCCAGTTTAACATTTAAAGGATTCCTAGATTGTAAATTAAATTGGAATGAGATACTTACTTGTATCTCACGTAAGAAAACAAGCAAGAAAAAGACACACCACATTGACCAAATGCCAACATTATCTTTCATCCGATCTTATTAACTTGGGTAAGTAAGGAGAGACTCAAGGTAGATGGGTTTGGGAATCGTTATCCAGAGAAAAGGAATTGATTCTTGACTTCAACAAATACATGGAAAGAAAGAATACCAGCTAAAATAAACAACTTTGAATATTTTCTACAGAAAATTTAGGGTATTTTACAATAATTTCAAGATGCAGATTTGAAAAGTATTTTTATGTAGCATAACCTTTCTACATTTCCCCTATAGGTGATATCCCCAGCAAAGCACATACTATCTTTTTGAGATATGAGATTTGGCCATGACTTTACGTGAGTTATAGTGACGTACCTGTCCTGGAAGGTAACCAATTAGTATACCTATTCTGAAAGATACCAGAAGTGCAAGAACTACACTTCTCTCCTTTTTTAGGAAAAGTGGTTCGATTTCATTCCGACATTTAATAATACAGGTCACTGCACATCAGAACCCAGGAAAGAAGAGTCCACAGAGATTTTATTTTTCATTTAAAATACCAAGATTTAAGCCTTGAATGCTGTCACTGAAGTTGGCTGAAAAATCGGTACAGGCTGAATAATCTCTCCGTTACAACCAGACCCAAAAATGCGAGGGCTTCCGTACCAGTAACTCCTCCACATACATTCATTTATTACTGCAAATCACAAACATTTACAGAGAATCCACCACCTACTCACTGTGAGATGGAATGAGTGAATATGTAAAGACACTGGTTCCCGTGATTAAGAAGTGCCTGATGTAGGTGATGGAGATAAGCTACACAATCCCAAATTCATCCCTGGCCTCCTCCACGGTCTTGGCCTTCCTAAGAATGGCATGTGCTGAGCGGAAGACACTTAGCTGGGTTCTCTCCTACGGGTGCTATCAAGAAGCAGGGGTAGGCTGGCCTCTGTGAGATATGCTAGGACAGAGTCTTGGGTAGACTTGGGGAGCCCTATTGTAACTCAACAAGTCTCTCAAACCTATACTAACATGTGTGGTAGAAAGAGAAATTATATGGAAATACAAAGATGGGAGTAGAGGAGGGAGGTTCTGGTTTGGCCAGGCATGTAAAATCAATATGTCTAACTTCTCTGTGAACTGTGTAGTCAATCACGTTTCCTCCCCCATGTTGGCTATAAGGAAGCTTGGGGCCAAATTTGTGGCCTCCTCTTAGCAAAATATAGGACTAGCCTCACCTATATCACTTCCCTTCAACTTTCTCTCCCACTTCTAATTCATTTTATAATAACAGTTAATGTGTACTGATTGCTTACTATCACCTGGCTTGGTGATAAACCTTTATATACCTTATCACATTTATTATCAATAATAAATCTATGAAGGTTTGTTATTTCCATTTTGAAGAAGACAGGGCTTGTCATCCCCTCTTTACAGATAAGGAAACTGAAGCATGGAGAGATCAGGTAATTTGATGAATACTTTGGACAATCTGTCCAAGGTCACATAACTAGTAAGTGATGGAGAAGGGATTTGAAACCAGGTCTCTCTGACCCAAAAGCTGACGTTCTTAACCATGGTCTTTATCTTCTGTATATTTTTTGTAGATATGTAAGTGCCCCTAGAATAGATGGAAGTTTTAGTAAAACCAGTGCCCTTGAGCAAGTCCCTTTAGAAGCTGACTCAAATGCAAAGAAAAAGAAATGAATTCTTCTTGCAGCTCAGCTGTTTAAACTCAGGGCTCTGGTTTCCTCCTCTATAAATTAAGGAGGCTGAGCCATTTCATCTCTAAGGTCCCTTTAAAACTAAAACACTAAATGTAAATAAAAGATGCTACAAATTGTTCAGCTTCCCCTTATAATGTAATCAATTTAACCCTTCTCCTATCCCAAGAAATTAACTGAAGTAGTTTTTCATATGAATTCATATTCATGGATTCATTCTCATGGAGCCATTGCCATAAGTAAAACATTTATTTCCTTCCCTCTCAGTTCAACAAATACTTATTAGATGCCAACTATGAGCCAGGGTTTACTTTATTTAAAATACAAGGTAATGAAAAACTTAGAGGAAATGAAACAAGGAAAAACAAGTAAGAAATTACCTCATATCATTGCTGCTTGTAAATTTGTCAAGACGTTAGGTATTTTTCATTGATTAAACAGTCTAATGGCTAACTCAGTTAACTTTCTCAGCATAGCAAAGGAAAACAAGGGTTACTCCAAATGACTTTCCTTTTGGACTGAGTGTTAATGTTAAAAATGCATGTTGAATTTAAGATATACAGAGAACAGAGTAATTTATATATTGCAAGCTAACTGGAATAAATAGTACAGAGTCATTGGATCAAGCTAAAATAAATCCTATTTCAGATCAGGAGAACAGAAGGATATAAATTTGTGAAAAGCTTAAGGAAGAGTGAGAAAAGAAACAGAAAGGAATCCTCTTTATCATTTATCCTCAAGTGTTTACTACGTGCTAAGCACCATTTGAGCTCAGTTATGTTATTTAGTACCCACAATGATCCTACTTGGTACTTATGATTATTCTGAATTATCTGCATTCAAAACTTTGATTATTGAGATAAATAACTTGTCCAAGGTCACTCCAGTTGTGTCAGTGTTGAATTTATAAAGCAGATTTGTCTGGCTCTGAAATCTCATGGACTTGGTTATAGAGGTTCGTAATTATTGATTTTATTTTGTGGGCTTGAATGTCTATAAATCGATCATTTATATGAAGTTGAAGTTCCATAACAATAGATACTCTTTACTTTAATCATCACCCTTTGAAGGGATCCTACTGGCTCCACTCTCATTACAATTAAGGAAACAACATATCCTGACAGCATCCTAAACTTTATCTTAGCCTTTTATTGTTTTCACTTTTGTGTGTGTGTGTGTGTGTGTGTGTGTGTGTGTGTGTGTGTGTGTGTGTGTGCGCGCAGTACGCGGGCCTCTCACTGCTGTGACCTTTCCCGTTGCGGAGCACAGGCTCCGGACGCGCAGGCTCAGCGGCCATGGCTCACAGGCCCAGCCGCTCCGCGGCATGTGGGATCTTCCCTGACCGGGCCACGAACCCGTGTCCCCTGCATCGGCAGGTGGGCTCTCAACCACTGCACCACCAGGGAAGCCCAGCCTTTTATTTTTATGCTTCATAATATTTTATAAGGTTACATGGAATTTCAGTTGATCCAAAGGCTTTGCAGATTTGTTTATGCTTTTGTGAAGACCTCACCATTTTTATTAATGGGAAATGAACCAAATTATTTGTCCATCACTGCCTTCACTTGAGTGCATGGTTGCTTTGGGTTGACTTTTCATCCAACGAGTGTATTGCTGGTTTCATTCTTGAATTTGAAGCTGTAAGGCCACCAACACTCTTATGTTGTCAAATCATAATTTATTAGTCCATATTTTCTTTCATCTAAAATAATCTATAACGGTCGGTGAGCAGCTGTCACAGTTACAGCCTATCTTAACCAGCAATGGGAAAAGGCCTTTCAGTGTTTACAATTGAGATAGTGTAATTGATTTTGCTACCTCCTTATAAAATTATACTGCAAGATCATTATCTCTTTTGGTACCAAGTAGAGACGGTGCCCACGGAGCGATAACAGCAGCTGTGTTTTATTTCTATTTGCATCTGTATCTGAGAAGTAAATACGCTTTGTTTTTTTCTGGGGTTAAATACTAGAATTAAAATTCTTTGCAGGGAATATTTAATTACCTCCAGTTATTTACTGGTGAAATCAGAGAAATTTAGAATTTTCTTCTGGTCTTAATTTTCAACATGATTGGGAAGCAGAACATCAAAGGGAGCAGATATTTTCCTTCCCAGATACATGCATAAACATTGCCTTAGCCAAAATACAAGAATAATAATATCAACTATAACTATTAACATTAAAATAAATATTAACATTAGCTAATATTTGCTGAATAGGTACTGTCTGCCAGGCACTATACAAAGAGATTAATTGCATGATCTCATTGACTCCTCACAACAACCTTAGGAGATGGGTCTTACTGTTACCTCCATTTTCAAGACGAGAGGTTTAGAGAGGGTGGGCAACTTGTCCAGGATAGAGTTGGATCTGACCCTGCTTGATCTGACTCCAAAGTCCAGCTCTTTAACCAGCCGGAGGTGGAACTGGGGGTGGCAGGACGGATGGACACTTTTACTTCTTACTTCACATAGTCTTAGAATAAAACAATTCAAAAAGGAACAATAATAACAAAAAAACCCCCTCAACTTTCATTTTGTGAAGATGACTGTGATTCACTTCTTGCTTCCCTTTCTAACATAAATTAGAAAGTTTCCCCCATATTTTTTTCAATATGTGATGTTTGTTTACCAAGGGAAATAAATGCAATGGATTTCTAAACCAAAAATCATAATGTATGAATATGAAATGAATTATAATTAGATCATTTAAAACCAAACTGAGTCATGGGAATTTCTTGTCTTCCCATTTTTCATTTTGATGAAATTAATTGGCAGATCCATACTACGTAACCTCCCCCAAACATATTATACAGCAGTGATTTGTACAGAACTGATTTGATGCTCCCTGAAATGCAAAAATCATAAATGTGTTTTCAAGTACTAAACTCAATCTCCAATGACATAGTAAGCCTTGGATAATTATTTTTGGAGTTTAGCTGACTTTGAATAAAGTAAATGATATTATCATATTTTACATTCCAGTTTATATATTTTGAGAAAGTAACACATCAAAAAAAAAAACCCGACTCAATGTTTACTTGGATCTTTGAATTTTTTAAAGAGAACATCTGTTCCACAAATATCGCTGGAGGGCTTATCATAAGCCTTGAATAGATAATTAAATGTCACCGGTGTAGAAGACAGGTCAGATGACCTAAGTTCATTCTTTCCTTATTATCAGCGTAACCTGGGCAACTAACAGCCTCCAGGGTTTCTTCTCTGTAAAATGCAAACAGGACAGACTTGCTATTACTTATATGGTTCCAAGAGATAGACGTTTAATTCCCAAACACTACCCTCCTTTTGAGCTTCATATCTAATTTGGTCTTGAAGCCCCCAGAGCCCAGCAATCTCCCACTTTCTCATCCTTCTTTCTTGGTTTCATACCAAAGCCTCCATTTGGCCTAGCACTGACTCTGCTTTTCTCCCTGGGGTGTCGAGATTGGAGACGACGGTGCTAAATAATCTGGACTCCCTGTTTCCACAGAACAGAAGTTGGAAATCATGCTCTCTTTTTTCCCCTAGTTAAAAATAAAGCCGGGGGCTTCCCTGGTGGCGCAGTAGCTGAGAGTCCGCCTGCCGATGCAGGCGACACAGCTTCGTGCCCTGGTCCGGGAAGATCCCACATGCCGCAGAGCTGCTGGGCCCGTGAGCCATGGCCGCTGAGCCTGCGCGTCCGGAGCCTGTGCTCCGCAACGGGAGAGGCCACAACAGTGAGAGGCCCGCGTACCATAAAAAAAATAAAAATAAAGCCGAATCTACAATTACAAAAGCAATTTTTAGCATGAAAATCATTTCTCAGTTCTCATGATTTTCTCTAAATCCTTTGACCTCTTTGGATGGCCTCTGTTCTCTGCCATAAGCTTTCTTAGTCATTTCCCTTGACGTGTTCTAGGGTTAAATATTACCCTCTTCACAATAGTATCAGCTTCTTCTAGTTCATCTTAGTCATATCTTCAAATTCAAACAGATATCTCATTTCCAGAGGCAAATACAAGTGTTAAAAGAAACTGATGTCTGTTTCAAATATTAGTGGATAGGAAAATATTATGTCATTTATTGAGTACCCACTCTGAGCCAAGCATTAAAGGCACATTACATGTATCACTTCTAATCCTCAGGACATCTCATTTAGAATCCAAGACACAGAGCCACAGCAGCTTACTGAGGCTACACAGTTGTGAGCGGTGGGGCTGGTCCCAGCGCATGGGCTGCCCCTGGATGGCTCCCTGGCCTCTGTTGCTGGCTCAATGGAGACCCCCATCAACCGCCACTCTCACCTCTTCTCCTAATGCCACCAAACCATCTTGGCTTCCTCCTGGCGGAGGGCAGGGCTTCAGCACAGTGTCCAGGGTGCAACCCAGCAGGAGCTCTCACGGCTCCAGCAACCCAGCCCCACCCACCTCTGGCCAGACGGACAGAAGGACTGGCTCATCCTGAGGCTTCTGAGGAAGTTCAGCACCAGGGGCTGGAACCTGGCTTCCTCAGGAGCTGTGTGTGTGTGTTGGGGGGCGGGGGGTGGTGGGGAGGAGAAAGAGGGGGGCGTGGGAAATCAAGCCACACAACCGGTGAGCATGGAAGACGTACCCCTCTCCCCTCTCCTCGCCTGCCTGTGCTGGCCACACTGGTCCCACACAGACAATCTGGAAGCTGCCCTATGCGACCAAGCCACTCACTGTCTGATTTTTGGCCGGCCAGGTAATGCACCACCTCCCATGCTTTCCTGCCTCTCTTCTCTTCTCCCCTCCCTCTTGCTGCTCTCAGTAAAGCCCACCTTAGCTCAGGTTCTATGATCCAGGAAACATGGGCTCAGACAGTGTTAGAACCAGCATGAACCACTGAGCCATCTCCCCTCTTGCAGAAGTACATTTTGTGCTGAAGTTAATAGTAATGATAAAAAGCAATAGTAATGGTAATAATAAAAAGTAAACTCTAATAGTGCTTACCATGTTCCAGGCAGTGATACAGGTGCTTTGCATGCATTAACTCAACCTGCCCTCACAAAGGCCCTATGGAGCGGGTGCTATTCTTATCTCCTTTTTTATAGACAAGGAAACTGAGGACACAGACAGCTTAAGTGACTTGCTCAAGGTCACACAGCAATGTGATGGCAGTCAGCCTGGTTTGCTCCTATTTTTGCCTTACTAACCTGGACTTCAGTACTCAGTTTCCTCATTTAAAACTGAAATTAACAAGCAACTATCTGTGTTTAGGACTTTACAACAAATACATTATTGTAAGGAAATCTCCTCTCTCAGCAGCACTAAATGTCAGAGAAAACAACACATTCTAAGCAACCCCAACCAGGAAATTAAAACCTAGCCCAAATGCAAAGGGTATTTTAGGTGATGATTCTCAACCAATATCTAAGGAAGATTTCTTCCTGCCTCTATAGATCACAATGCATATATCAACATTTGTACTGAAGAGAAAAGATAAGAGGAGCCCTCTTGACCCCAAAGTTTGTTAGTAAGTTTATTAGATATGATGAGTGAGAGACTTTGTACAGCCACTAAATTGACTTAAATCCAATTAGGATCCCAAAGGAAAAATTCTTCTTTATGAAAAGAAAGACGGGATAGGGGCAAGGGTAAGCTGAGACGAAGTGAGAGAGTGACATGGACTTACGTATACTACCAAATGTAAAACAGATAGCTAGCGGGATAGCAGCCACATAGCACAGGGAGATCAGCTCGGTGCTTTGTGACCACCTAGAGGGGTGGGATAGGGAGGGCGGGAGGGAGACGCAAGAGGGAGGGGATATAGGAATATATGTATACATATAGCTGATTCACTTTGTTATACAGCAGAAACTAACACACCATTCTAAAGCAATTATACTCCAATAAAGATGCTAAAAAAAATAAAAATAAAAAAAGAAAGATAACTAACATTGCTATACACTGCGGTCAGACTTCTAAAAATAATATCTTTCAGTGTTAAATGAGTACTCAATTTTTTATGGCCAAGAATAGAATATGCATGCATTGTGATGGGTCTTTAGGAGAGGACATTAACTGCACTTAAATTTATAGAAACACTCTTTATTCTGGCTAACAAATTATGTTAAGTGATATAAACATTTTTCTTACTAAGGGAGATTTAGAACACCAATGATTCAGTAGGTGAGCAATATATGAACAAGATAAATATTTTTCCAGGATAATCTCTATTAAAATGACTTTAAGAAAAAATTTCTTTCACTGGCTCAGAATAGTAAATAAAGATATTTTTATTGAGCACAATGTTGCTTTTGATAAGAACACATGTTGATCAAGAATCTATAGATAGGATTTCCCTGGTGGCACAGTGGTTAAGAATCTGCCTGCCAATGCAGGGGACATGGATTCGAGCCCTGGTCTGGTAAGATCCCACATGCTGCGGAGCAACTAAGCCTGTGCGCCACAACTACTGAGCCTGCACTCTAGAGCCCTCCAGCCACAACTACTGAGCCTGTGCTCTAGAGCCCGCGAGCCACAACTATTGAGTCTGTGTGTCACAACTACTGAAGTCTGCGCACCTAGAGCCTGTGCTCCACAACAAGAGAAGCCACCCCAATGAGAAGCCCACGTACCGCAATGAAGAGTAGCCCCTGCTCACCGCAACTAGAGAAAGCCCGTGTGCAGCAATGAAGACCCAATGCAGCCAAAAATAAATAAATAAATTTATAAAGAAAAAGAATTTACAGATATTAATTCAAGGGTTTTAATATAATCATTTCTACTCTTGCTTCTTTTTTTCTTAAAACTGTTCTTTGCATCTTATGATGGCCATCCCATTTAACTAGAAGAAACTGTGTTCTCACATACAGACTTTATCATTAAAATTCTGTCCAGCTGTGTAAAATTCTATGATTCCTTTTTTTCACTGTCCTCCAAAGGAATTGGCAAACAACCTCCATTAGTGTGAGTTTAGGCAGCACGGAAAGTATTTTCACTGATAACCCATGAATTTCACCTATGAAAAGAATGAAGCTGGCAAACATACATGTGTAAACTCCAGACATTTCTCCAGTGCCAAAGAGCTCTCAAATTTTGCCTTGACTGCTGAGAAACACAGCAAAATCTGAATTTTTTACTCATCTATATAATTATCAAAAAAATTTGTTGAGACAGCAGAGTACCATGGAAGGTATGTGATCTGTGAGTCAAACAGCTTGAATTCTGATTCTCCTTACACTGAAACAAGTTACTTATAGCTCTTTAAAGTTACTGTTCTAATGTGTAAAGTGGAGGTAATACTATTAAAGTAAGGAATTGTAAGAATTTAAGTGATATAAAGTGAGTAGCTTAGAGCTTGGGCTATAGTAGATGTTGAAATCATGTCAGTTCCTTCTAAGCTGTTAACTATTCTAAGAGCTACAAGTCCTCTGTCCAAAGTCCACGTAACAATATCAGAATTCAGTCCCCTCTTGAGTACAGCAATTAGCAGCCAGAGTAGCATTCTGGGGGTGGTCTATTTGTTTCTCACTATAGAAAACACAGCTGCTAATGTCTGAAAACAAAATGGATTAAGCTAATGCAGGTGCCCATTTCCCACTACAAACATGGAACTGCTGAATAAATTGTAATCATTTTTTGAAAATACTTAGTCAAGGATAAAAACAGAGGCAGCAGCAACAAAAACAATAATGAGGGAACGCTTCCAGCTTCCAAGTGTAAAGAAATAAAGTCAGGTGGGTATACTAGAACTAAAGCTAAAGGGACCCAAAAGGCTTTTCTTTTTTTAAAATTTTTACTGAAGTATGGTTGCTTTACAATGTTGTGTTAGTTTCTGCTGTACAGCAAAGTGAATCAGCTATACATATACACATATCCCCTCTTTTTCGGATTTCCTTCCCATTTAGGTCACCACAGAGCACTGAATAGAGTTCCCTGTGCTCTACAGTAGGTTCTCATTAGTTATCTATTTTACACATAGTGTCAATATCAGCTTTGCCCAAAGGGTTTTTGATCGTGAATAAAGGGTCTGGGATTACTTTTCTGTCCCCAGGTGACTGTTAGGAGACATGATCCCAGGACTATGGGAGGCAGGGGCCCAAAAGTGAGGCTTCTACAAAAACATGGAGCCTCAAAGAGCTGCACAATCTGTTTCAAAGAGACTCAAAGAAGTATACCCAGCAGCTCTGGAAAGAAACTGCATGAAACTGTGGAAACCACAAAATAAGAAACTTTATATAAAAATTATCTGGGATCACCACTTCCAGCTTTCAGTAATAGAGGTGTAGCTCCTATTAGGTCAGCCATCCCACAGATGATGACTATAAATTCTGGACAAAATGTATAAGATAGCTGACTGAAGAACAATCAAAAGCAAGCAGAAACTGGAAAGGAATCAACATTTGGAAGAAAGAAATGGCATTGTTTTTGTCTCAGGGCACACCTAGTCCATGCCAAGTGGGGTGCCTAAAACTCAGAAAGAAAGTCCATAATTGTACTGGCTTGAAAACCCAGGAAACAGTTTCAGTGGCAATTACAACAGCTTAAAAGTAAATTGGGAAATCCTGGAAAGGAGAGAGCCACACAAAGGGAGCACCAAGTTCTGCTTAGGCTGATCCTTGAACCATGTAGGACTGGGGTACACTCCAAAGCACTCAGATAGTACTAAAATGACTTCAGCAGAGATTTTTGCTACTGCCCACCACAGGAAATATATAGAGTTTGAAGTATGAGTCCAACCAAGTGAAGTGCCTCCTAAAACAAATAAATGAACTCTTGAATAGAACATAACTGAATCCAAAGTCTCTAGAATATATCCTTTACAGTATCATCTAAACTTATTTGACATAGAAGAAACAGGAAAATGTGATCCATTCTGAGGAGGAAGGTCCATCAATGGAGGCCCATCCTGAGATGTAGAAATTAACTGACAAAGATTTTAAGGCAAATATTATAACATGCTCAAGGATGTAAAGGAAAATATGTTTTTGATGAATGAGCAAGTAGAAAATCTCAGCAGAAAAAAAGGAAAATTCACTGGATGGGCTTAACATCAATGACAGAAAGAGTCAGTGAACTTGAAGACAGATCCACAGAAATTATCCAAAGTGAAGAACAAATAAAGGGGTAGAAAGATTTCTAAAAGACGAACAGAGCCTCAGTGACCTATGTGATGATATCAAAAGATCTAACATTCACGTAATTTGAGTTCCAGAGAGAAAATGAGACAGGGAAAAAAAGGTTGAAATAATGGCTAAAAAAGTTATCAAATTTGCTGAAAGACAGACATAGAGATCAGACTTGTGGTTGCCAATGGGGAGAGCGGGAGGGAGAGGGATGGACTGGGAATTTGGGGTTGGTAGATGCAAACTACTACGTTTAGAATGGATGAACAGCAAGGTCCTACTGTAGAGCACAGGGAACTATATCCAGTCTCCTGGGATAAACCATAATGGAAAAGGATATTAAAAAAAGAATGTGTATGTGTGTGAAACTGAGTCACTTCGCTGTACAGCAGCGATTGGCACATCATTGTAAACCAACAATACTTCAATTTTAAAAATTGCTAAAAGAAATAAATTTACAGACAGAAGAAGTTTGGTGAATCTCAAGCAGGAATAAATACAATGAAAAGCACACCTAGGGATACTAAAGTCAAGCTCCTGAAGTATAAAGAAAGAAAATCTTAAAAGCGGCCTGAGAAAAATGTCCTGTTAATATTCAGAAAAACCAAATTAATGACATTAAACTATCAGTAGAAACAGAGTCCATAAGACAGTGAAATAACATCCTGAAATTCAATAAATATGCAACTGAATAAATGAGTATATGTTGCTTTCCCCAAGCTAATCTAATTCAAATTCCAAAGAATTTCTCACAGAACTTGACAATATGATCCTAACTTCATAACAGAACATAACTAAGAATAAGCAGATAAGTCTTATCCAACCAGATATCAAGGATATTATAAGCTAGAGAAATTAAAATAGTATAGTACTGGCACAGAAACAGACAACTAGAACCAAACAGAGAACCCAAAACAAACCTATGTATACATGGGTTCTTGGTGAATGATAAAACTGGCATGAAAAAAAGTTAGTGAAGAAAGAATGAACTCTTCAATAAACAAGCTGGGACCATTGGAAATTCATAAAGAAATATAATTGGAAATTTATAAAGAAATAGAAAATAAAATTAGTTCCCTACCTCACAGTTTCCATAAGAACTTCCATGTGGATTAAAGTCATAAAAAGTATTATAAAGATGTAAACCTTTGCAATAAAATATAGAAGAATGTCTTTATGACTTCAGGGTCAGGGATGAATCTTAAGACACAGAAAGCACAAACCTGAAAGGAAAAGTTAATAAATTCAACTACACTAAAATTTAAAATTGCTAGGCAAATGGCAAAATTAAAAGACAAGCCCAAATTTGGAGAACACACACATAGAATATATAAAGAATTATAATTATAGAAGAAGAAGATCCAAAACAATAGAAAATAGGCCTGGCAATATATAGGCAATTCACAAAAGATAAATTCTGAATTTCCAGTAAACCTTTAACATTCTCAACCTTTCCAGTAATCAGGGAAGTAATATTAAAACAACAATAAGATACTTTTTCAAATCCATTGGATTAGTAAAATTTTTGCAAGTCTGAAATTAAAATGTATTGGTAATGTACTAGACCTCTCATTCACTCCTTGGTAGGAGTATGAATTGAAATAACCTTTTGGAAAGCAATTTAGTAGTATCTAATAAACTTGAAGATGGTATAACCTACTGCCCAGCAATTATTCCTCTAAGTATATTCACAAAGAACTCATCCATGGGAGTATAAGAAAACATATATGAATGGGCACTGAGGCAGTGTTCATAGTAAAGGAAACTCGACAATCAAAATGTTCATTCATCAGAGAATGGATAATTGGATTATATTTTTAATAAGATACTATACAGCAGAGAAAATAAGTGGATCAGAAATACATGTATCAACATGAATAAATCTCAACACAAAGTGTGGTGAAAAAAAAGTCAGCTTGCAGTTTGTATTTATAATTAAAAAAACAAACAAAACAATCCTGTATGTTGTCTATTAACATAAACATATGTAGAAATATGAAAGAAAAAGTAATCAAGGAAATAACATAGGACAACTTCAGAAGCATGGTTACCTTTATGGAAAGAGGGTGGGTACCCTCTAATTATGCAATTAGGACGGGGTACAAAGAGGACTTAATATATCAGTAACGTTTTCTTTCAATCTGGGTGTTACAGGTACATAGGGTTTTTTCCCCTAAATATTTCTCTCTATTTTTGAAATATTTCATTTAAAACAAACAATCAAAAAAAAAAGCTGCTAAATGTGACACTTTGCTAATACCCTTAAATCCAATCATGGTTAATGATTTTTGCATTCCTTGCAAACAAATAAAATTCACTATTCTTTCTAAATTCAGCCAATACTTGTGACCCACTAACAGGGCAATATGCAAGATACTTTGAACTGTTTTGTCCCCCACTGTCCCTCGCCCACCCATGGAAAGCATATTTATAGACTTCAACCTGATTCCCCTTACAGTCAACAGTTATCATCCCCGATTGTTGGCATGCTTAGGGATTAGTTCAATGTTCAGTAAAAACATAAATAGGCCCATATTGGAACTGAAAGTAAACTTGACCTCTTTTGAGACAATTAAATTAACCTTCCAAATAGGGCCTTGATGCTCCATGGCTCTTGTCTATAAAGTTGGGATGTCCACTATTAATGGTAGTGATGCTCAGGTAAGGGAAAAACAGTCATCAAAACTGAAGTTCTGTTTGAGTTTTCCTTCCTGGAGGAGCTATTAAAATTGCTTCAATTAAACTTTTAAAACAAGAAAGACTTAATAAATTCATTTGAAAATTTCCCCTCCTTAGCACCAGGTATCTAACTCTCCAAATTAGGTAGTCCCTTTCTTTATTCTAAGAATCTAAGCATTTAAAATATAGTGAAACTCATTTCACAAGTTCTTCAAAAATATACAAGTACAGATAATAATTATTATTAAAATTATAACCAACATATAGCCTTTTCCTTCTTTTAACACATTCTCCTAGACTTGATCTCATCTGAACTTCAGAATACCCTAGACAGGAGCATTCTTTCCTTTTTTTTTTTTTTTTTTGCAATTAAAAAAAATTATTTATTTATTTGGCTGCACCAAGTCTTAGTTGCAGCATGTGGGATCTAGTTCCCTGACCAGGGATAGAACTCACGCCCCCTGCATTGGGTGCAGAGTCTTAACTGCTGGACCACCAGGGAAGTCCCCAGGAGGCATTACTTTCATCTCCACAGCAGAGGTGAGTGAACTGAGACTCAAGAGAACAGAGGCACTGTGCCCAGTCATTCAGCGACAGTGTGCAGTGGGCCAGGGCTCTAACATGAGTCCCAGCGAAATGACGAGAGAACAGGTATTTCAGACTGAAAACAGATATGGAGGACCCTTCCTATTAGGAAAACACCTGAGTCACTGGCCCAGCTACCACCTGGATTCTAGCTGAGACAGTGTCGTGGAGTCATATGACTACCTGAGTTTGAATCTCCATTCTACCACTTACCAGCTGTGTAAACATACATGAGTAACTTACCCTCTCAGTGCTTCACTTTTCCAGTCTAGAAAATGGGGAGAGTAGTAATGCCTACCACACTGGATTGTTCTGAGGATTAAATCAGTCAACATATAAAATGCGAAAAATAACATCTGGCCCAAAGTCGTGCTATGTACATGTGAGTTGCTGTTATTATAAACTGGCCTTCTTACTTTTTAAAAGTAAAACAAGGTGAATAATGAAGTCAAGAAGTTCCTGAAGACTCTAAGAAATAATACTTGTGAGTCCACTGCCCTATTTAAATTCTACTGGCGGCAGCAGTTTTTGATAAGCCATTTGGAAAAAGAGTATTTCTTTTAGAAATACTTAAGAATCTTAAGAAATTAAGATTTCTTAAGCAGAATAGGTAATATCTCCCTCTCTTTCAATAGACAACTTGCTTAGATTTGTTCCTTTTACACTTCTTAAGATCCATGTTTCTCCCTAGACCTAGTCTTATAATATTTATAATGCTCCTCGAAAAAGTATGTATATTATGAACTTACTATTTCCTATTACATAGTTTCACTCACAAAGCATTTATAGGAAATTCTTAGCAACCTTATATGATAGTATTACAGAAAATGATAACCAACCATCTGCATAGTATTTCAAGATTTCACACTCATTAGTTCACCCTTTTAACATCATGACCAACAGTCATTCCTATATAGATATGTGGCTGGAAAGGGTACTTGTGAAGATGTTGTTCCTTGACTCAAAAACCTACAAAGTTGGCCTCTTCGAGTCTCCTCACTCCCTGCCACCTACACAAACACACACCACAGCTCAAGCTCACTATTACAGCATTCAAGGCACTTTCTGATCTGACTTCAAAATGCCTTTACAGCCCAACCTCCTACTCCAACTCCATTCATTCACTCCCGCCTAGTCTAACAGGTCCTAGGGATTGAGGCCTCATCTGATCAGAAGACCTCTGGACCCAACTGCCAATGTACAGGACATGCAGAAAGCAGAGGGACACAATGAACTGTACCATGAGGTTGCAATCAGCAAAATCCAGCTTGTGGGCAACACTCCAAGTCAAAAGCCCTGGGGTCTTCAACCAAAAAAATTATAAGGAAAAGGATACAAGAGAATCTGTAGATTAAAGGTGGCTCAAAATACATATCAAATAGAAAAATAATAAAATAAGCTTGATTAAACTTCACTGTCTAGGGATGACACTCAGGTGATAAAACTATGAAGAAACACAAAGATAGCGATTGCTCTGGGAATCAGGGGGTTGGCATTGAGACGGGGCACGTGGAAGCAGCTTCTGGCGTGGCTGGCATGGGTCTGTTTCTTGACCTGAGTAGTGGTCATATGGGTGTCTGATTTATAATTATGCACCAACCTGTACATGTGGCCTTGGCCCTCCTCCCACCCATGCATCTTCTCCTGTCGTTTAAATACCCACCTCCCCAGCTTCTCTGCCTGAGGAGACCTTACACATTACCTTTCACTAAAACTCTCCTGGCTCTCCCCAACCATCCCCAGAAGACAGAGGTCGCCATCTCTCTTGACTTAGCTTCCCAGTACTTGGTTTCTAAGTGTTTGGTGGCATTTGCATCTCAGAGGTTTAGGGGCATGCCTCATTTCTTCTGTGATACTGGGGACAGGAGGCTGGATCATTCCCACAGATGTACACTGTAAGCACTCTAAACTCTTTGCTGAGTAGAAAATGCTAGTCAATTAAAAGTTAGGTGAGAACTTTGAATCCATTGGGTTCACCCTGTCACAAGATCCCCATCTTCAGCCTCCAATCTATCCTCACGCACTCCTTTGGCTTACCTGCAACCAAGGTACAGACTCTGAGTGCCCATCTGGGTTAAGAACATGGGCCCTTAATCCTGGTTCTGCTCTTTATTAGTCTTTCTTTTTTAAAAAAATACTTACTTATTTGGCCGCGCTGGGGCTCAGCTGTGGCACGCTGAGGCACGTGGGATCTCTAGTTGCGGCATGCAGGCTCTTAGGTGCGGCATGTGGGATCTAGTTCCTCTAGCAGGGATTGAACCCTGGCCTCCTGCATTGGGAGTGTGGAGTCTTAACCACTGGACCACCAGGGAAGTCCCCCTTATTAGTCTTGTAACTACATTGCTTTACTTATATTGCTTGAGTCTCTCTGAGCCTCAGTTTTCTCATCTGTAAAATAGGGCTAATCTTACTTAATAGGATGGTAGAAGAGTGCATGTAAAGTAATTAACCCAGTATCTGACACAAAGTAAGATACTTAATACAGTCAATATTATAAATATTACTGTTACTATTAGTATCATTAATAAGAAAGGCATGTCAATCACCAAACACTGACACTCTAGCCAAGTGAAGTAAAAATGTAAAACCTAGTAACAGACATGTTTACCCAATGCCAAACTGTGGGAGTAGAAAACTCAATGTATTTGTCATTCCTTTGGTCTCCCTCATACAAACCCAGCATTTTTTTGCTAAAGTGAAGTTATCTGTTTGCATTTCTTTCACTCTTACTGAGCTGTGAGCTCCTTGGGAACCCAGACTGACAATGTGTTACACTTGTGTCCAGCCTCTCCAATCACAGCCCCATGGCTAGTTTCACTATGTGATCACAGCCTCTTTCTTCCCTGGTCCTGGATACAGCCTCCTAATTCTTCTGACTTCTCTGTTTCAGGGGCTTTAAGCTCCTTGCCATCTCTGAAAGAAGTCAAGTCTGATCTGTCTCATATCTTTAGCATTTGTTGAGAAGAAATGAATTAAATGAACACAGACTGCACCATCAATGGGCACTATTTTACTCTGGGTGTGCATAAATGAGTGTGTGTGTGTGTGTGTGTGTGTGTGTGTGTGTGTGCGTGTGCGTGTGTCTGAGAAAAAAACAGAAGCTAATGCAACCCAATTCAATAAACCTGCATGCCGCATGTATTTGATAACAGACACTGGGTAAGAAATGCGGATACAATCTTTAGACTGATGAAACTGATGGATACAAAACCTGGTCAGTGACATCTAGCACACAGTGAGGATCTAGGTCATCATTTGGTTCCACCTCCTTTGATGCACTGAGAAGAAGAGGCCCGGGATCCCACAGAGGAAGCAGAAATGAGACTAGAACTCAGGCCTCCTTCATGCCCTGCATGCTCACACAAGCCTGTTTCCAGGGCAGATTTGTTCCTTATAATGCAGCTCTGAACCACGTCGAAATGTGTAAGGAGTACGACCTGACAGGCAGGATAAACAACTATTGTCTCAGCTGCAGGCAGACTCTGCTCAGTAGGTGTGGACCGGCTGCCAGCCCCACAGGGAATGAACTAGTTTGGTCCTCACTCAAGAAACTGCCACTCCCATGAATGTCACTAAGGGACAGAGAGCTATTCTACTGACACCTGACTCTGTGACACCCCTGATGGTCAGAAGCACATGAACTGCATCAATGCTAACAAGAAATGGCAGATTGAAAGACAGGCTGCCAAATTTCGGTGAACTGGAGAGAGGCAGCGTGTGCCAGCCAGACTGGCAAGCCATCCTGCTTTCCAGGCGTGCTGCTCTGTGGGTTTCTCAAGCGGCTCGGGATGATGTAATTCACTCAATGGGTATTTATGGAGCAACTGCAATGTGCTGAGCACCACAGTAGGTGGTGCTGGGGAAACAAAATGACCTCACTTATTTTATGTGAAAAGAACACTCTCATTACACCCCACCTCACCCTGTGTGTTTACCTCCTTCCCCACCAAAACCCCAGAAGAGCGCCCCTCCTCCCACCTCTCCCGTCTCCCACCTGTGCTTCTTTCCAACCCTCCTCTCATCCTTCCATTAATCAACTCCCTTATCAAGCTCTCCTGCTTCCATGTTTTTTTCCTATTGCTACTTAAAATATTCTCAAGCATCTCAGTTACATGTATGTTCCACTCAGCTTCTCACTTCTCTCTCGCTGTGACTTGAGTCAAGCTTTTGAAGGATTTCTACTTCCCTGCTCAGCTAGACTGAACCAAACTTGCTCCTTGCTCTCTGACCTCTCAGCCTTCCAACAGGCTGCTCCCTCTGGAGTTTGCCTTCCTCCAATTTCCTTCTTTGCCTGATTAACTCTTGTCATTCATTCTTTGTCCCAGATGCCACCTCCTCCAGAAAGCCTCCTTGACCTTGCAGGCTGGTTCAGATGCCTCTCCTGAGTGCTTCTACAGCATCTAGGTGAGTCCATTGAGAACATTCTTTTCCACTTGGCCTCTGTCTCCTCTAGAAGAATCTCAATTTCCTGAAGGGAGAGGCCAACTCAAGATCCACAGTTCCTAGTGTCTACTGGGCTCTCAGTAACTGTCTGTGGACCAAATGAGCATTGAATGAATATAAGACTTGGAATAGCTCACGGTATGGGCAAAACAGAGAATAACATGTGCATAAAGCTTTCCAGATTACAAAGTATTTTCCACATATATATCTTATTTGATCTTCCTAATCTTGCAGGGCAAATGGTATTATTTTTAACCCTCTTTTCAGCTGAAGAAGCAATGATCCAAAATGAGTAAGAGGTCTGATGAGGGTCATACTGTGTACATGGTAGATCTGAGATTCAAATTATGACCCTTGAACTTCACATTCCCTGCTTTCTCCATTCCCTATGAGCTACCGTCTTCATATTCAGATGTACACAAGACTATATAAATGTTCCTCATTGAAACCTGATCTCTGGAAACTAGTCTGCTTGCCTTGCACTTAACCAAACTACTTACTAAAAGGAACAGAAATGAATTCTGACCAATTTTAACAAAAGAAGTAAATCTAGAAAAGGAAGTAATATAGCCAGAACAACACAGATACCACTTTTATCTTCCTTTGGTGGGATGAATCAACATAAATGATTTAGGCAGCATATCCTCCTGCCAAACCAGCAGAACATCTCAGATTTAGGGTTCGTGTTGAAATGGCTACAGACCTGTCCTGTGATTCACTCATTATTAAAGCCAGGAAATCACCATCCTATCTGGTGGGACAGCAGTGAAGGCAATTTTTATCCAAGAACACCTTTGTTACCCAGCAACTACTGCATCTCCCACAGGCTGTTAGCACCCCCTCAGCCCCTCCCAGGCCTCACACCCATTCATCCACCTGAGGGCACATGATACATCACCGTAACTCCTCTCTCACTGGAAACCTCTACTCACTTACCCCATTGTCCTCTTGTAGTCACCTGACAAGGCCCAGTCCAGGTCAATCCATCTATCTGCCTTCTTGGCCCCTACCCCAAGTTTTCTAAACATGGGTGCAGAAAAAGCATCCAAATGCATGGACTAGTGTTTATGGACCCCAACCTCAGCTGGGCTACCCTGCTATCTCTCACTCCCTTTTCAAGGCCAACTTCTTAAGAAAGTTGTCTACTTGCTTCTTATATTTCTTCACTCTTCCCTCATTCTTCAACCCACTACAACTGGCTTCCACCCACCAAAGTTCTTAACTGCCTGCATTTTATGCAACCCAAAGGGTCCCTCCCCATTCTTATGTCACTTAACTTTTCATTGCTTGACTCCCTTCTTTTTTTTTTTTGGCGGTACGCAGGCCTCTCACTGCCGTGGCCTCTCCCGCTGCGGAGCACAGGCTCCGGACGCGCAGGCTCAGCGGCCATGGCTCACGGGCCCAGCCGCTCCGGTGGCATGTGGGATCTTCCCGGACCGGGGCACGAACCCGTGTCCCCTGCATCGGCAGGCGGACTTGCAACCACTGCGCCACCAGGGAAGCCCTCCCTTCTTCTTAAGAGTCTCTTCTCTTGGCTTTCATGTCCCCACACTCTTCTAGATTTCCTCCTCTCTCTCTCACCACTGAGATGGAATCTTCTTTCAGGCTCTTCTTCTTCTGCTCAGCATTTACATGCTAGTATTTTTCAGGATCCTAGGATCTTCCTTTCTCTACTCTACTCACCTCTCAGGGTAATCTCATTCATTCTAATGGTTATAACACATGCTGCTGTTTCCTTTCCTTGGTGTTTCTATGGCTCCCAGCTGATACCACCATTGAGTACATTCCTTTCCACTTGCCCTCTGTCTCCCCTGGAGGACTGGAAGCTCCCTGAAGGCAGGGGCCATCTCTGGATTCCCGGTCACTAGTATCTACTGGGCTCTCAGTAACTCTTTTCCAGCCTTATTCTTTTTACTAAGCTTCAGATCTATATACCCAGCTACCTATGAACTTCCCTTTTAGGTGCACTTAATATTCTCAAAATAGAATTCATCATCTTCCAAATCCCCAAACATCTCCTTGTCCTGTGTTTCCTTCCTGCATGAATTGGGAACATCATCTACCCAGCTGCATAAACTGAATCCTGGAACTCATCCTCAGCAATTCTCTTTCCCTAACTCTCTGTATCCAACCAATTAATAAGTCCTGTCAAATTCTAAATATCTCTTCAGTCTAGCCACTCTATTTTATCTCCATAACCACGGCAGGTTTGAGGAAATGAAAAAAGGTGCAGTGTAGCTGGGTATGGGGTTAAGGGCAGGTGATGTTAAGGCATTTAGACTTTATCTCAAAGTCCCCATCTACCACCTCTCACTCCCCACTCTCGATGCTGGAGGCCTGCAGCTAAAAAGTATTCAATGACAATAATTTAGGGCTGCCCAAAATGGGATTTTGTAGGATAAGTGACATCACTTTCGATGGTTATTTTTTTTATTACCCCGATAACCAATGGTGGTTTCCCAGATTAAAAAAGATACTGGGCTAAATGGAATACTGGCTCTGCTCTCTTTATAAAGTTACTGCAGACAACAATGATTTCCAGATGAGTCTCAGGTACATAAAGTAATGCCTTCCTGGAACCATCAGAGTTCAGTTCTGCCACATTTGAGAAACAATGTAATATTTCAGGTAAACAAGCTAAACTGGATGTGCCTGGAGGGTGAGGGTTAGGGGAAGGAAGGATAGGAGGGATGAGAAACAGGCCATGCCTAATGATGCATGGGCATAGTTGACAGATGATCAATTCATCATTAAAACAGCATTAATATAAAGTTAATAAAAAGCCACAAAGTAACCAGGAAGTGCCTTAAGTTAGTAGTTTCTATAAGTTCCTTGTTACCGTACATATATCTGCCCCAAACTGTCAGTACTAACCAAATTCATTAAAAGTATGGTAATATGGTGGGGGGTTGACACACAGTAGAAAGAGAAAAGAAAAATATACTGGTAAGAATCTACAAAAATAACTCTGTGAATATTAAAAACTTTTAAATTGTACACTTTAAACGGGTGAAAATTATGGTTTGTAAATTATATCCTAATGAAGCTACTTTTAAAAAAATCTGCCAGGACATAGGAATAGTAAGCAGAGTTGTAAAAAAATCAATCAACATATATCAATACTCAAAAAATATATATCAATACTCAGAGGAAGAGCAGGTAATTTTTCTTGATCCTATAGAGGAATAACAAGCAGCAAAAGTCATTTTTACATTTATTTTTGTTACATATAACAAAAATAGACAAACTACTACTTACAACCAAAAAGACCAGGGGAAGAAAAGACATTGTCAAAACACTTAGAGAAAGCAATCTGTCAATTCCCACCTTGAATATTGCTTTAATTCCACTGTTTTCACTACCAGAAGACTCTGCTCAGTGAGATTATTATGTTTTCACAAACACAACAGTCTTATTGGGAAGTTTCTGCCAAACTAGTATCTTTCTAAGAAATTACAAAAGTATGTATCACAAAGAGAACTATTATAAGCTCAGAAAAAGCATGCAAGTCTCAACAACTAGAGAAACAATTAGATAAAGAAAAGACAAATTCTGGGTCAGTGATGATTTCCTTTTCAAGACAGGGTTCGAAAGAAAGGTACAAAAGATAGATGAAAAGTGGCAATACTCAGCACCTCATAAGCACACATGGCATTTGTGCTGGGTGCTTGTTGGGAAAGAAGCAGGGTGTAATTTTTTTAGTCCCTTAGAAAAACAAGTTAGTTCGTGCAAAGACAGAATCCTTTTGAAATCACTTCAAAAGGTAGATACCAAAGTGGAAGGCAGGTGTATTCTCAGAATATGGTCCACCGGAATAGAAATAAACTATGCCCAGTCTCTGATCTCAGTTTCACCTAAGCCAAGCAAAACAATCAGGCTGATACAAAACAAAACAAAAACCTATCCTTCAGTTTTTATCCTCAGAGATAACTCGCTCAAACCCAAGGAACCAAACATAACTCACTTCTGGTTTTAAGTTAAAACATGTTGAATCCACTATGACTCAGCACACGGGTTCACTTAAAGTTGTCTGAAACCAGGTTAGCTTTAATATGGTTATCCAACATAAGAAACAGCCAATGAATTAGGCACAGAATTAGGCAGGAAGAGGACTGGCCTCAGAGCCAGTTTTAGATCTAATCTCAACTTTGGGGACTCCCAAAAAACCCAATTCAATCTCTGTTGAAATTAAAGAGTTGTCTTTGAATTTTTACACACCTACATGCCAGGCATATAGTAGATGTTCAAGAAATGCTTTCTGAATCATCACTACGAATAGCTAACATTTAGCAAGCACTTATTAAGTAAGTACTTCATATGCATTATATCATTTAATCATCACAATAACCCTATGAAGTAGATTTTCATATTATCTGCATGTCACATATTCAGAAACTGAGGTTTAGAGAGATTAGTAATGTGCCCATGTGACTCAACTGCTGAGTGGCAGAGAGGAATGCAGGGCCCAGGGTTCTTAATCAATGTGCGCTTACGCACTATTGCCCCTCTGAACTCAACGGGGCACCGGCCAAAGTAATCATAGTCATCGATGAACATATGAGGCTCCTCCAATTTAATGTTTGTTTTATTGCTTGCTTTTTCCCACCACCTGTCTTCCTGGGATTACTGACTGTAAAAACCTTGGGATCCTTTTTACTCAAAACGTGGTCCATTGAGCATAGACATCACCCTGAAACTTGCTGGGAATGCAGAATCTTAGCCATATCGCAGAAACAGAATCTGTATTTTAACAAGATACCTGGGTGATTCAGAGACATCTCAGTTTGAAAGGCAGTGGTTTAGACTAGCTCCAACATGACACACGTTATGACAGGAGGAAAGAAACTCTGAGAAGGAAAATACAACAGAAATGTTATAGTCAGTGAGAACAAAATCAGCTTGCTATGGCTGTGTCACGACCTTAATTCACCTAGATAATGGCACACAGATATTTATAAAGGACCTATAAAGATGCCTAGGGAGTTGATGATAGAGACAATGGCTGAATCTATAGGGAGTATAACTATAGTTCCACACCTTCTAAAATCTCCAAACCTGTGTCTTTAGAAGCACGTGTCACGTAGCAAATAAAAATACATTAAGTCTTTGGCAAATACTGAATCTCTCATGAGGTGAAGGGTAGAGCTGTGCTATGGACTGATAAGCTCAAGACTTGTATGGTATCACCACCTTCGTTCACAATCTAGGAGTCACTTCTTAACAAGGCAACTTTATCCTTTTGAATGTTAACACATTTTTTGAGCCCAAGACTGAAGTCAACTTAAATTTGAGTTTAAACTTGATTTAACTTTGAGCTATTTCAATATGGTTTATGGTTTTCTTTTTAAATCACATACCTACATTTCTAGTCAGAAAATGGACTATATTTTTAGCCAAGAAGTGCAGGACAGCAACTGTCCTCTCACAAGAGATATGAGTTATGTCGTGCTATGAATCAGAATCTAAAGAAGCATCTGAAGGACTTAATTTTTGCTATTTCTTACCCATTTAAACAGAGTTATAAAACCCCAATAACTCCATATATAAAAGCCATGCATATAAGTAAAAGTTATCTTAGTGGGAAGTCACATGTGCAGTTGACCTTTCTCTTTATTCCCACTTTTAAAATAAAAAATAAATTACATTCTTTTCCAGTCACCATTCTGTGCTTCCCAGAGCTAAGAGACTGCACTGCACACAGGTGGAAATCCATTCTCTTCTTCATTTCTATCCTTTCAGTCATTTGAAATCTACTAGGCAGGTTCTTCTCCTTAAAGCCTTCAACTATATATTCTTGACGCTTTCTATGTCCTCCCTGTCTTCATCTAGGGAGAACTAGAACAATTAGAATAGATTTCTTACTAATTAATCATCCAGATACCTCCTAGAAGGCTTGCTTTCATTACAATGCAGCTAAAACAAGAACTGCTTTTAATTCTCAACCCATTAATTCTGTTACCATCATAAATCATCCTTGGGATTCAGAGATTTTCTACAGGCTGCATCAAATAACCCAGGGTATTACAATAAAGGCAAGGGGAGGACTTGGCTATGCTCAGAGCCAGAGGGCAAGCAGGAAGACGAGCAAAGTTTAGGGCTGTGCAGCCCCCAAGGATTCTGACTCAGAGTTGAGTCCAGAGGCCATGGAAACAGGAAGGCACATGTTAACTACAAAGAAGCACTGAAGGGGCCTGAGTCAGCCTACGATGGGGGCTCAGGGGCCTGAGGAGTCCGACGAGAGAATCAAATATACATAAGTTTCCCACAACAGACCTAAATTCCCATTCTCAATGAGGCCAGTGATGGACTATATTGAAAACCAGCTACAACTGTGCTAAATCAACCTCATAGCTGGTGGCATTGTTAATGAATACACCACTTAGAGTCACAAAATACTTAACAGTCTTTGATCCGGTAACCACACTCTAAAAATACGGACGTATGGAAAGCAGTTCACTGCCAAGGACAAATGCAGACATCTGCATTTAGGTTTAAACACTCACAAGTACAGGCTGGGATTGCCCGGATTGGCAGCTGTTTTGTGAAAAAGCCCCAGGGATTTGGGATGAACCAACTTCACCTTAGGGCTCCTTAGGAGGCAGTAGCAAGAATGGTGGAAACATACACCGAAGTCAGCAGAGCTGGGTCTGAATCGGTTCTCCCTTCTACAGACTGTAGCAAGTCACTCAAATCCTTATGCTTGGGCTCCTCATCTCCAGAATGAAGATACATTTCCTTTCTAAGGTGTGCTTTCTGTCCCCCTTCCCCCAACACGCATTTTAACTTTTCTGAAACGGGCAGGACTATTGCATTTTATGTCTCCGTTTAATGTGATGGCATTTTCCTTCCTCTACTTCTCCCTGAAAAGCTGAAATTTAATTGATGGTGTATCTTGCCATTAACAGTGTCTCAGAATCAAGGAAATACGGTAGTAATACTGACCTCAGTACTGCTGTGAAGGTTAAATAACATCACATATATAAGGCACTTTGGCACATTGCCTTGAAAATAGTGACTGTCCCCCCAAATGGCACATGTTAACATTTTTTAAGAACTGATGCACTCTTAGGATACATTATCAGAAGAGCAGTATGCAGGAAAGCAGCCAATAATCCCAGCTGCTGGTTAGACTACACTTGGAGAACTGTATTCAGTCTGAGGGCCACAGAAAACAAAGGCAAGCCATGGATACTCAGAGAATAAGGATCAGGCTGGAGAAGTCTGAAAAACATGATACTACGAGGAATGGTTGAAATAAGCTGGAATTTTTAGGCTGCACAAAAATGAGAAGCCTTTTGAATATATCAAGACCTGTGGGTGTAAGTAGATGTTTCCTCTGTGGTTCCAGCGGACAGAGCTGGAACACAGGGATAGATATTCCAGTCAGGCCCATGTCACATCAGCATAAAGGAGAACTTTCTAACACTTTGAGCTCTCTAGGAGTGAAAGAGCCCTGGTGAATGGACAGCTTCCTAAAATAGGAAGTGCTCCATCAGCGCCTGGATGGCGCCACATCAGCACTTGCCAGAAGAGCCTCCTTCTTGGTCTCAGAGGCTACACCCTGTTTCCACTTCAGCTTTAGAATACCATGCCTGAGTCTTCCTCCTCCAAACCCAGGCCAGACCTCAGGGGACCACTCTGAGCAGAGGTGGCCCCCTTGGCCTCCACGAGCTAGCGCTCCACCGTCTAGGGAAAAGCTAGCACAAAACCATGAAACTGGCAGAAAGTGAAGGGAGGAGAGGACGGATTCACTGGGATGTCTAGTATTGTAGCAATTCACATGGGAGGTAAAGATGCAGTTTGGATGAAGACTGACAGATTCGAACTCAGACGGCAAGAGGCAGTACCACCGCCTGACCTACTCCATGTAGAAAGTTCTTGTTCGGCCCTAAATGAATCCATTTAAGGGGGAGACCAGTTTTACAAATGACAGCAAAGCCTTGGTGAGATCCACATTCTTTCCTTCAGATGTAGGCCAGCTCCCTTCTTGCCCCAGTTACATACATCTTCTTAAATTAACCCTCTATCCATGCTTTGGGGAATAACCTTTATCCATACTCTATGAAAAACTGCTAAGATGCCAGATTAAAACAGAAGCATAACTTTGGACTGTGTCTTCTTATCAACATTTATGAACACTGGTATTACGTTTACTATGAACGTTGTGATTCAACTACATCGTCAATGTTGCAAATGTTGTTATCTAAATCTCTCTGAGCAAAGGTGGTGGGTATCAACCTTTCCCAACAAACAAGTACCTTGTTTACATCAGGCGATTAGTGGATACTTTTACCAGGTAAAAATGAATGGCTCAGGGGTTCCCTGGTGGCACAGTGGTTGAGAGTCCGCCTGCCGATGCAGGGGACACAAGTTCGTGCCCCGGTCCGGGAAGATCCCATGTGCCGCGGAGCGGCTGGGCCCGTGAGCCATGGCCGCTGAGCCTGCGCGTCCAGAGCCTGTGCTCCGCAACGGGAGAGGCCACAGCAGTGAGAGGCCCGCGTACCGCAAAAAGAATGGCTCAGTAACTAACTGAAGGACCTTGTCTTATTCCCCAGATGATGCTACTTTTGGTCCAAGAGAAACCATAGGCTATGGCTCAGCCCTTGGGGAGTCAAGGTTTACCTACACATCTTTTGTCAAAGACGTTTCTTATGATTGATACCTCTGTAAAACCAGATATAGTTAGGAATCCATATGACATAAGATCAAAATTCTCTCTTCCACAATTACCACATGCCAGGTGCTAGAATGGAGTTTAGGAGCACAAAGGTCAACAGCGCTCACAGTCCAGGGAAGGAGACAGGCTTTTAACAGCTCATTGCCACCGTGTGCCCAGAACTGCAGTAGGAGCCTGGAGGAGGAAGTGCTCAACCTGGGGTTTGGGGAAGGCATACTGGAAACGAGTCTTGAAGACTGGGTAGGAGTTCACTGAGCATACTTGAAGGGAAAGCACATACCAAGAAAAAGAAACAGTGACAGTGTGTTGGAATACCTAACCTAAAGTCCAATAAAATTATCCTCGCATGTTTGAGCAAAAGAGTGAAGCAGGGTGAGGGCCATGATCATTGTTTTCTGATATCTGGGGGACTATCTGATTAGGTGTTTGCTTCTCTATGTAGAAGGTACTATGTGAATGGGAAAGGGGGGTGCCTACGAGAGTGTACACTTCAGTTTAATGTATATAAGGCCATTCTTTAAAAAAGAACTATTTATAAAGAAACTGGTTGCCTGGAGTAGACAAGCATACTTCATAATTATATAACTTTGGAGTCACTTGGGGTTCTAATTCTAGCTTAGCTCATGGTAAATGCTTAATAAATAACGACTATCCATATTGTGATGGTGAACTCACCTTCACACTGTGAGTTCCAACACCAAGCTGTCATCTCTGGCTCTGTCTCATGCACGGGGTATGAAGGTGGCCCAGAGACCATCAAGGTCCCTCCCAGGTCCCAGCCTGGGGCTTCATTTCAGTGTCTCTGCCCATTTCTGATCTGGCAATATTCCCTCCACTCATTAGGAAGGACACTGAAGAAATGTCCATTCATAACCTGCTACATAAATGTTAGCTCTCATTACTACTGTTATTATTATTTCCTCTGATACTGTCCTTCTACTAACTTTATCATCCCGGTTTTTGTTTTATTCGTGTGTGTGTGTGTGTGTGTGTGTGTGTGTGTGTGTGTGTGTGTGTGTTTAATGGTATGTAAATATTCTTGCAAGCCAACTCAAATCCTCATTAGTACATAGATGAAGTCAGAAAGAATGAAATAAAATAACTCCTACAGTTTATTATAAATGACACTAATAACAATAGGTAACATTCACTTAACACTCATGCATCAGGCACTGTGGGAGGCGTTATATATACATTATTTCATTTAATACTCACTAGAACCCTAAAAGGTAAGTACTAGTACTATGCTCCTCATTCTAAAGATAAGGAAATCGGGTCTTAGAGAAGTCAAGTAAGTCACTCAAGATCCCATCTAATAAGCTGTGGTCTAACCTAACAATTTTGCAGCACAGCCTACAACAATCTCATACTAATGGATATGTACTGCCATATATTTTTAAAATTTGAATACTGAATATTTTTTATTTGAATCTTGAATACAGGGACTCCAGAAAACAAAAATAAGCCACTTAGTCTAGTAAATAGGTGACAACACTGAGTTCATTTGGTCTCAAACTGACAGTTCAAGACACTGTTGAGAAGAAAGGGCCCACAGAGTAACCAGGTCATGTTCACCTAAGCAGTCTTGGAGCATCAAATTAAAATTTCTAGCTTTCTCATCCAGTGTATGATTTCATTCAATGTTCAGAATGGGCAAATCTAGAGGCAGGAAGTTAGAACAGTGCTTGCCTAGGGCTGGGTAAGGGAGAGTGGGTACAAGGTCTCTCCTTTAGGAGGTGCCAAAAATGTTCTAAAATTTGATTATGGTGATGGTTACACAACTCTGTAAATACGCTAAAGAATACAGAATTGTACGCTTTGAAGGGGTTAACTTTGTGATGTGTAAATTATACAATAACGATAAAGTTGTTAAAAAATAATTCCCAGGGTTCAGTATCCAGTGATCTCTAGTCACTCCTTGTGGCTGCTGTCTTCCAGAACAAACATGGAAACCAGATGTGTGTTAAGTAAGCCTTTACCCAAGAACAAAATGTTCAAACAATGATGAGAATAAAGACCACGCCTGTGAAGCTGGTAAGTTTTCCTTGGAAGCCATAATGAGCCTTCAGCTTCTTTCTCCAATGTCATCAGGTAAGTGCTGAATGGCATTAGCTTCTGATTTTTACCAACCCAGGAAAAATGGAAATATAATTTCATTCCTCATTACTAAAATGTTTGTAAGTGGACAGAATGAAATATTAAAAACAGCAGCAATAGGAGAATCAAAAGACCTCAAAAGGACCCCAAAAGACTCCAGTCAAGTCGACTAGAACCTTGTGACCTTGGGGACTCAATCATTCTGGGCTTTGGGGACCCTCATCTGTAAAAGAAGGAGGAAGAATGAAGTCAACTACTCCAAGGTTCTCTTCCACCTTCATTATTCCAGTCAAATCATATCTTCTAAGGACTGTCTCAGTATGTTGACTTGTCCCATTCTAAACATCAGCAACTGCCCTTGGACCAATGAAGATTTATCAAAACATCTGGACACACCGGAAATCCATGAAAGTGTCTTTCCTGGACTGTTGTTTCCAGTATTTAAGTGAGCATCTTCCCACATCCCTTTTTTTTTTTTTTTTTTTCGGTACGTGGGCCTCTCACTGTTGTGGTCTTTCCCATTGCGGAGCACAGGTTCCGGATGCACAGGCTTAGTGGCCATGGCTCACGGGCTCAGCCGCTCCACGGCATGTGGGATCTTCCCGGACCAGGGCACGAACCCGTGTCCTCTGCATCGGCAGGTGGACTCTCAACCAGTGCGCCACCAGGGAAGCCCACCACATCCCTTATTAAATAAACTATATATCTTATAATTTAATCAGCTATAATGTCTGATTAAGATTTTAAACCTGGCACCTAAAAATCAAAAGGCACTTTCCTAAAATAACACATAAATGCAGCAAAATAATTGCTCTCCAAAGTAAAAATATCCTCTCCTTTATAAAGACTGATCTGCCTCAACTCTAACCTGTCACTCCGAATCTATTTTAATTTTTATTATGAAAATAATAAATTCTTAAAGGAAACCTTAAATTTACAAACTGAGGAAATTAAAAGCATTCTTAGAGTTACCACCTTAAATAGATTATGGGTGATGTTAACTTACTATTAAATTTTTGTATATCTTGTTTTCATTTTTCTCTCTCCATGAATAGTTTGTATGTTTTCAAATATAAGAGAATCATATTTTTAAATGTTAATATGCAACAAAGTATAAGGAGAAAATTAAAACTGCCAGAAATTCCCACCTTTAAAATAATCCCTAAACCCCAATTAACTTAATGTGATCATCTATTCTGTTCTCTCCCTAAGCATAACACATACAGAGACAGGTTTATTTTATTTTCATTTATTTATTTATTTTTGGCTGTATTGGGTCTTTGTTGCCGTGCAAGGGATTTCTCTAGTTGCGGCGAGCAGGGGCTACTCTTCTTCACAGTACGCGGCCTTCTCATTGCGGTGGCTTCCCTTGTTGCGGAGCATGGGCTCTAGGCACACGGGCTTGGGTAGTTGTGGCACGTGGGCTCAGTAGTTGTGGCACATGGGCTTTGTTGCTCCGCGGCATGTGGGATCTTCCTGGACCAAGGTTTGAACCCGTGTCCCCTGCATTGGCAGGCGGATTTTTAACCACTGCACCACCAGGGAAGCCCCAGGACAGGTATATTTTAAACACAACCAAGTACGTGATGCACAAATAGTTTACTATCCAGTGTTTTATCTTAAATATCTATCATCACCATTTCCTCCGATTATAGTTTTTCTTAAGTAAAATTGTAGTAGTTGCATAATGATCCATTATGCAGTTTTCTTCTATTGTATATTTTGATTATTTCCAACTTTTCATGACAACAAATAACACTTCAATGAGTATTTCTGTAGTTAAAGCCTTTGCACTCCTACCTGGAAAATTCCAATCTATTGCCCTATTCTTTTTGTGATTTCCTCTATTGGTTTTAGGAAGAGAAAGTGCTTCCCCATCCAAATAATAAAACCGTTTGATTTCTTTTCTACTTTCTTTTTTAAAAATATAACTCCTTAACCTATGGACTGTATTTTTACATATTTTTAAAGGTTCCAACCTTATTCGTCACATGTTTAAGTTTGGGGCCAATCTAGAGTAAGTTATTTGCCCCACATTTTCAAATGCACATTTATGTTTTTGAAGGAAATACATGTCTCATATTCCTGGCTCTCCACTAAGCCTCAGAAAGCCTTCAGGACTGACAAAATAACCAGAGCTTTGATTATCAGCAGGAAATCATACTGGGCAGGAATGAAGAGGACACTCATACAGGCCTAATTAAAGCTAAACAATCAAAAGGTCCAAGTTGGAGCCTCAGTGGTTTTATCATTTTAGCCTTTAAAAGTCTCAAAAGTTCCAAGATTAGCTTGTGTAGGTAACAGACAGCTTTCAACTGTGGCTGTGGGCTTATTCGCCACGTGGACGGGTCACCACTCATCTCATTTACCGACCACGAGTAAGCTCTACATCCTGCCACTGGTCACTGGTTCTTCCCACTGGTCCCCAGCAGAACATGTGAGAAAGCAGAGTACAAGCTTACACGCACAAACACCCAGTAGGGAAAGGACACAAAGGACATGCCTTATTGGTTGACAGTGGGTCAACAGAAGCATCTTTGAGTAGGAAGAGCAGCACAGATATCAGTATTTACATGGTTGCTTCTCATTAATAATAAAGACTGGATTATATTTCCCAAAGACATCAACTCCTCATACCATTTTTTCTCCAGCACAGCACCCCTCTGAGGCACAATACTATTACTGCTGACTAGCTGCTATGACTTGGGACAAATTATGCAACTTCCCTGGGACAGTTTCATCAACTGTAAAATGGGGATAATAAAGACAACCGACCCCTTAGGGTTGTTGTGAGGACTAAAAGAGGCGTAGAACAGGGACTGCCTTTAGGAAATGCTTTTTGAGTGTTAGTTGTTATTATTACTATTACCATTTCCTCTACTACTCCTGCCACAGGTACTAATATCTTCAACCCCAGAAATGCCAGAAGGTCAAACTTAAATTGGCTTCTTCAGAAGGAACCAAGGAACTGGTGAAGTCTACGGTCAGATCAGCCCTGGGAGTAGAATCTGTCCTCAGCCTTCGCAGTCCCTCTGGGAAGTTCGTATGCACTGTCGTTATTAAAATCGTTCATTTCTGCGGTGGGCGGCATCACAGTCTCCCTTGCTTTCTGCCCCACTTTCTGATATGTAAACACAAGACCCTTGCACATCGGCCCCTTCAGTGAGCAGGGTTAGGAGCAAGAACTCAGCGGGTTAGGCATGGAGAAGGCAGGGGTGGCTGTACACGATGGGTCTGACAAGGCCAGAAACTGCAAATCAAGAACTGACAGCTCCCCAAACAGGCGCCTCGAAGAGGAAGACTGGGTAGGAAATGAGAGTGATCTGGGGTGTGAATGGAACCAGACAATAGGTGAACATTTATCATAAAGGTTCAGCAGTCAGAAAACCCACTCCTGACATCATGATTCCTCCTGGTTATTCATTTCTTTCCTCTAAGTCCTTACCTTCTACTGACATTTAACCTTCCTCATGTTTCGAGTGTGGGCCAATTCATGTCGAAATAATGGATCATCAACTATGTTCATAACCATCTGAGATTTATGAGGCATCAAGGGTACTTTTGACTGTTAACAAGAAAGTCTGTTGGATAAAAATGAATTGGCTCAAAGCTTAATCTGATATGGAATGGGAAAAATGTCCGTCTCTACTTGATTTTAGCCAAAAAGCAGAGATGTCACAAAACTAAACCAGTTTGGCAAGATGAGAACAAAACTGCAATGGGTGTGCCAAGCCTGGAATCAGGAATAAGATTTGCCTCCATCCCAAGTTACAGATTTTGAGCATTCTATTGTACAGTCTTTATTTTTTCCCCTCCTGTTTGGAGGAAGCTTACTGTAATGAATACTCTTTGGGAAAACCCTAAAATCTGGTTTTTAAGGAGTTTCCCCTCTTACTCTATCCTTTGCCACATTGTTTATTTCTGTTTCCAGTCAGTACTGTTCTGTTATCTGTAGAAGAAAAGGCTGCGAAGCACTTGGGAACACAGAAACTGAGACCTACCAGACCTAAATGAGCTTTAGGTGAGCTTTTTAAGACTTTTTATCCATGTCAGCTAAGCGCAAACAAGTAATCAACAAGTAAAATGTTTTAACACAGTCCTTTAAATCATTGAGGAGCTACAATCAGATTGACAGAAGTCTTCTTTAAAATTTTAAGTTAATAGCATTTAATATTAATAATAGCACATATGCAGTACTAGCATATATTAAGCAAGTCATAGCAATCTCTGCTCTTTTTTTTTGGATTTACTGTTGAAGAAAATATCTGCAGAGGCAGGGGTAATAATACAGCTGTACAATTGTGTCTTGAAGGGGATAAAGTACAGTCAATTTTGCAATCCTGAGATAGCGTGCAGCCATAACTTTGCAACTTCAGCCTCAGCAGAGATAGAACTGGGATCTTTAAACTTTAGCAAATCACCTCAAAGATTTAAGTACCTATTTCTGTCTCCCTTCTCCCTCAATTTTATATTTTTAAACACAGGAGAACCTGAGAGAACAGACCCTTTCTAAAACACTGTATTTCCCAGAGGGGGAAAAAAAGAGGAGACTCAAATGGCAATAACAGAAATATATTAGCATATTTTTAAATACCCATACTGGGACTTCCCTGGTGGCACAGTGGTTAAGAATCCGCCTGCCAGTGCAGGGGACACAGGTTCCAGCCCTGGTCCGGGAAGATCCCACATGCCGTGGAGCCACTAAGCCCGTGCGCCACAACTACTGAGCCTGCGCTCTAGAGCCCGTGAACCACAACTACTGAAGCCCACATTCCTCGAGCCCATGATCCACAACAAGAGAAGCCACCTCAATGAGAAGCCCATGCACTGCAACTAGAGAAAGCCCACACACAGCAACAAAGACCCAATGCAGTCAAAAACAAATAAATAAATTCATATTAAAAAAAAAAAACACCAGCACTTACCTTGAACTAAAGCATACGTAAAGTAACATAAAAGCCAATATATTTCATAAAGTGTTGCAAACTTGAAAACATCATCAAATCGAACCACATACTCTTGTGAAACAATTTCATGCTGGATTGCTTTGGTGACAAGTAAACAAAGGTAATATCACTCTCTAGATGTCTAAGTTAATGAAGTTAAGGAAGATATTCTCTTGATACTTCGCTCTATTGACTTAATTTCATTTCAATACTGTTAGCAATCCTTTCATTGTCTTACAAGGCACACTCCATTTTGACAGTCATATTTATTCCTAGAGGAGTCAATTCAGAATAAAAACAGTGATGACTAAGGAAAAGATTCAGTCCAGCCTGATCAACCTGTACACTCTGCCCATGTCAACTAGTATGCAGGTATTTTCTGAGGCATTCTAGGAAAATGTCAGACTTTTCAAAAGGAAAATTAAAATCATATTCTGGTTCCTTGTAACTATAAGCAGTAGGCCCCAGAGAAAACCATGCATCAGGCAAGCACGCACAGGGTGCGAAGGATGACACCACTGGCTGGGGCACTACACACTGCTGTCTCGTGTTCCATAAAGTAAAATCAACCGTGTATAAAATCATAGTTATTCCTAGAAGATATAATGGGAAGACACAAAGAAAGGAATTCTGAAAAAGGAATTGAAAATGCATATGAACAGGTACAACTCTCTAGACTGCACATCCAACACATAAATGTCATTTCTTCTTGGCTTCCACCTGCATTTAATATTGTCCAGCGATGCATATATTACAAGGAGAACCATAACCCCCAGCCCTCCGTAGGATCGACGAACTCACATTATTTTCTAAAAGAACGCAGCAACAGCACAAATGCTATGCTGACTGTCATGTCATCGCCCCGTGAGGACAGAAAGAAAATCTGACACATGCAGCAGAAAGTTCAAAACCTTATTTACTAACCTGGTGCCCCTGTGAAAGTAGTTGCTTCATATTGTTTTGAAGAAAGAATCCTTACTATGAAGCTAATCTTCAAAGCAGCTGATAGCCGACAGGGAAAAAAAACAACTGACTACCCCGAGAATCCACAGACCCGGGGAAAGCAGTCTGTTCCCAAGCCCCGTTTTTGGCCAACTCCCCAAAGGCCACTTAAGTCATAGCCAAGCCCACAAAGCACTTTAGCCTATAAGCTTTAGTAATGAACTTGAAACCACTCCCATATGTTAAATAGACACTGGGCTGCTGTGAGAAATAAAACTCACATACAGAATGAGCTAAGGCTTCAGGCTTCATTTCTGTACTTGCTACCCAAGAAAACTGTAACACAACAGCTGAAACAAAGAGCACTCTCACTGCCTTCTTGCCCCTCAGATGCTGTATTAAAGTGACTCATTCATTTTAAACAAGAGGAATACAGTGTACCCTCCACTAGTGACATGAAATGAGTTTTATATTGTTGCCCAAATTGGTGGTGGTGGTGATGGAACATATAGCACTATAATTTCACATCGCCTAAGAGGGACCACATGAAGTTATTGCTTCTGAGAACCAAAGGCACATACGATCACTATTTCTAGATTTTAAAAATACATTAAATAAGCATAAAACCTCATTAATCACTGAAGTCTAAAAATTAGGTTCAAGAGGAAAACTTAAGAAAGAACCTTCTAACTTCTGATTCTGACTTAGTGTCAGTAACTGTGAAAATCACTCATAATTCAATTTCACCATCTACAGTTAGGTTATATTATAAAATAAAAAAGTTTTTTGGTGGTTTTGTAGTTTTTTATAGTTTAAACTGGGACTTAATATGACTCACAATGGATTCAAAGTAAGAAATTTACTTTTCATTCTAGAAAAATGTAATTGATAATTTAAGGCATTTATAGCTTAAAAAATAATGTTCCAGTACATCGCTTAAGAATAAAAATCCAGGGCTTCCCTGGTGGTGCAGTGGTTGAGAGTCCGCCTGCCGATGCAGGGGACGCGGGTATGTGCCCCGATCCGGGAAGATCCCACATGCCGCGGAGTGGCTAGGCCTGTGAGCCATATGGCTGCTGAGCCTGCGCGTCCGGAGCCTGTGCTCCGCAACGGGGGAGGCCACAGCAGTGAGAGGCCCGCATACCACAAAAAAAAAAAAAAAAAAAAAGAATAAAAATCCATGTGCTGCTTTTAAACATGAAGTGTTCACAGTTATACACAATTTTCCCCGAATTTTCAATGCCAAGAGCAGTTTTAATTCTTGTTTCCATTATTTCTATCTCATTTAAATAAGACCTATTTAACGTAATGGTCAAGGTTACCAAATGTAATGTTTCTTCTGAGCCATAAAGATGGGACCAAATATTCCAAGGAAAACTTGATTCACTTGTTGCCAAGTAGATTTACATGTATTTCCGGTAAAACTCAAGTTACTCAAAACCTATGAAACAGAGGTCATTAGCATATTAGCTCAACAAGATCAGGAATGAAAAGCCCTGAAACTCCCTCAGATTTAACACTCACCCTGCTGGCCTCTTCGACCCACTCCCAGGGTCAGGGCTGAACAGTTTTTCCAGGGGTCACTTCAGAATGACGGGGCAAGACAGCCACCTCAGTGAGAAAACCAGCCTCAAGCCCTGGCCCGTGCCTTATAAAGGAGCCAGTGCCCCACCTGGTGGCAAAACCTAGAAAAGGCGGAAACAGTTAAACCTCCGGGGAAATACTGCTTCAATGTTGAAAGAAAAAGGGAAGAAAAGGATCAGTTATAAGAGCACATTAATGTCACAAACAATGTGTGGTACGAATCATGAAAAGTTTCTTCCCACAGAGCACAATATTTATAGAGGATATGAAAACACTCATGCAAAAAAAAGTAATTACATTCAAAACCATCTTTTTATGTGGATCGGTTTGCAAGCATATATGATGATATGCATTCCCAGAGAAATCCTCTGATAAATAATATTGATCTCTCTTTTACCCAAAGGGCTGCAAGAAAAATTCCTGTGAGATCAACATAATCTCTGAAATGAAAGAACCACGGATAAATCCCCAACTCAACTAGCTAACTGCTGGTGGGACGGTGTCTCCATCATTCTGTTAAGAGGCTGTATCCCCAGGAGTCCTCCTACCTTTCTTTCAAAAAGTATTTCCTTTGGTCTCACATAAATTACTTCTGCTAAAATCAACGTTCTGATATCAACATCAGTGGAGATGAAGAACAGTTAAATATTGGGTTTCGAATTACACAACAGTCTTTAATAAAACTCCAGCAAAAATAAAAGTATAGTAGGGTGTGACTTTTAAACGAGCCCAAGCCACATTACTGAAACTAAAACTAATAATAATAGCTGATATTTAAGCTCTCAGTATAAACTAGGCATGGTTCTAAAGGGCTTCAGGAGATTAATTCATTTATATCACACAAATCCATAATTATGCCAGTTTCACAGATGAGAAAACTGAGGCATCTAAAGGGTAAGTATCTTGCCAAGATCAAACAGCTAGTGGCGGAGCTGGGATTAGAACCCAGGTCATTTGGCTCTGAAGTCAGTGCTGCTAACCACATACTTTTTTTTTTTTTTTTTTTTTTTTTGCGGTACGCGGGCCTCTCACTGTTGAGGCCTCTCCCGTTGCGGAGCACAGGCTCTGGACGCGCACGCCCAGTGGCCACGGCTCACGGGCCTAGCTGCTCCGCGGCATGTGGGATCTTCCCGGACCGGGGCACGAACCCGTGTCCCCTGCATCGGCAGGCGGACTCTCAACCACTGCACCACCAGGGAAGCCCTAACCACATACTTTGATAATGCTGTCCTCCCGAGTGCACACCACTGGTGAAACCCTGCCAGACTCTGCTCAAATGCAAGGGAGCAGGAGTTGGTTGGACAAGAACTGCTCTATGGACAGTCCTCATGACGGCACAGGCTGGGAAAGGCTGTCCAGCCAAGCAGCCGCAGAACTGAGACCTGGAGGCCATGAGGCAGGTAAGGGATCCCCAGGCAGAAGGCACTCACTCTGTCTGCCAAGGAAAAGGGGGAAGTGGGGAGTGGGCCACTGGAAGGACCATAGGGAGCTTGGTGAGGCTGGGGGACCAACAGAAGAAAACTTTGCAAGGGAGGTGGGAGTCCTCCGATGTCACATCATGGAGCTAAAGAGACATCACCAAGACATTTTAAACCACAGTGTGTACATATTGGAAAGAGAAGTAAGAAGGAACTAAGCCCTGTAGGGTAAGCAGACATTTAGAAGATGTTGCAGGTAAAGAAAAGGGCAGAGCAGTGCTTTAAAATGTACAAGTCTACACTTCCATAAACATTATCAAGGAGGCTAGGGCGGTAACCCTGGCCGCAGCAGCGCTCACTTACTTGCTCAAGCTAGGTTTGGGGCCTGAGCCATGTGGAGGTTGTTAATGCTACCATCAGAACAGGGAACACGGGAGGAAGAGCAGGCTGGCTGGAGGAGCAGGGGAGGGATGGACAAGCCGAGGAGTTGGCTTTTGGAGGCCGAGGCCTAGTGTGAGGTCCTGTGGGTCATCCAGGGTGGATGTGCAGTGGGCTGCAGGAGATACAGGTCTGGTGCTCCTGTCCCCTGCACGGACGGGAGGTACACATCTAGGGTGACAGCAGCTGGAGGGCTGCAGCGGGGCACACAGCGTAAGAGGAAAGGGTGAAGTTTTAAGGCAAGGGGTATCTGAGGATTTCAGAGAGAATTCAGGACATGGGTAGGGAAATTTTTTGTTTTAATTTTTACTCACCTTTAACTGAAATTTAGCATTCCCTTCAATTACAAATGTAGGCAATAATTCACAGTACAATTAGGCGTAACCGTGACTTGTCACAAGTAGAAATCAAAAATATCTTCATATCACAGTACAGTATTGCAAGTATCTCAAAGTATCATTTCCACTCATTACTATCCCCAAATTACAGTAGTTATTAAATCTGTCACTAGCTCTTGGTAGGTAGTGCGTTAATAAAGGATGGATATTATTATATTATTACTTTTTTGGTATAACTGTATATCGGTCTAATTGGTTTCCTTGGTAACCCTATGCATACTAATTTTCACGTCTGATATTTTCGCTGTAAGAATCTTTACTGCAAGCAGTTCTGCTGCACAGCTAATTGGCCATAAGACAATTTTGCCGTAAAAGATGAAATAAGGAAACTAAAATAAAATAGGGACATTAAAAAGGACATAACAAAACATGAAAAACTAATAACAAAATTTTTAAAATACCTTCTTAGTGAAAGCAATGATACTTCCTTTCTCAAAGTCAGTCATAAAGGATTCAGGATCTCATGTTGGACATAAGTTCATGGTATAAAAAAAAAAATCTGCTGTAAGGCTCTTCAGATTTCCCTGGAAATAAACCGAACTGACAAGGGATGCTGCTATTTATCTATATGTCACGTATATAAACGTATATGTAATACATATGTATACATATCTGGACTACATTAAATGTTCCATGACAGTCCTTATATTTCACCAAATCATCTAAGCCAGTTTCTATGCCAAATATGAAAATTTTGTCTACATCATGTTCTCCACTATCAAAGAGCAAAAAAATTTCATGATTTTCATAAAACTTATCAAGAATCATGTAACCATTTCTTTCTAGATGAGAAGCTTGATTCTTCCTTTGCCTCCAACTTCTAATACTGCGTGATAAACTTGGTAAAGACGGCATTACAAAACAAGCTGTTGTATCTAAATGAGCTAAAGAACTGAAAATTAATGCTTAGACTGTCGTGTATTACTAGCTGCCTCTTTTATATTTGCCGTAGTTTGATAAACTTGCTTCTGACGGGATAGAGGGATGACTGTACTCATCTTAGGATTTGCAAACTGTTATGCTATTTTCTGGTATAGTATGCAGTCTGGCTTTACACTCTTATTTCACACTTCAGTAAGTTTTCTTTTCACCGTATTTTCTATCAAGTTGCTATAACGTAGTCGAAACCAAACTGTCGCCTCGTTATTTTATCTTTGACGGCAAAATTGCCTTACGGCCAATTAGTTGTGCAATGAGACTGCTTTACGGCAAAGATGTTTACGGCAAAAATACCTAGAACCTCTAATTTTATTCGTTTAAATTTATGCATTTAACTTAATGCATTAAACATTATTCTGAAAAGGGATTCATTAGCGTCACTAGAATGCCAAAGGGGGGGGTCCACGAACACACACACAAAACCAAAGAACGTGATTTAAGGGGAGGGGGGAGAAAAACACAGGAAGACGCTTAAAAAAAGGAATACAGGAAAGGGGAGACCGAGTATGAGATGACCTGGATTCAAACCCAGGACTTCTGATTTGTGTTCTTTCCTCCACCAACCATAGAACCCCTTTTGTGTCAACAAAGTGCTTTCATAGGTATCAGCTCACTAGCTCATCACAAAGACCCAGAGTAGGAAAAGGCAGGCGACGCCAACCTGCCTGAAACCTCAGAGAAGCCGCTGTCCCAGAAGACACCACTCCCCGGGCCAGTCCCAGGCGTGGAACCTGGCATCTGCCGTCTCCCGTTACGGAGCCGAGCCGTAGTCCTGAGCACAGAAGAGGCGACGATGAGCCGAGCCCTCAGATCACATTAGCTAGAACCTGATCAGGAGAGGACGAAGAGTGAGGGCAGAGCCTGACGAGTAGATCCTGCTTCTCTTCAGGCTTCCGTTTGCAGGGAGGACTAACAATTTATTTGGATGCTTTGCTCAAAATTCTTTTATTTAGTTCTGATTATTGAACGGAGTGAATTACAGGGCTTACAGTATTTCAACTGTTTGATTTTCCTTTGGCTATAATCAGAACAGAAGCCTATACTTACGCAATTAGTTTGAAATTAGATAAACAGGCTGAAACAACGCGCTCTCTGTTCTCTCCTGGCTGTGCCCACCGACGGGCGTTCATTATTTCATGTGTCAGAGCCGTGTTGCCAGGGCTCTGTTAACGACAACGTGGCTTATTGTCTTCACATCCATTCCCTGTTCTGTCACATCTGTCATGGCTCATATCTATATTTTATCTTTTTTGTTTTATTTTGATTCTCTTACAGGGTCATTTTCTTAACTACTACAAATTGCTCTGATATCTAACGCAGCAAAAGGTAACATTTATTTTTTAACTTCTTGATAACAAAAAACTTAAGGGACACAAGGACACTTTTAGATTGCTGCAAATTTACACAAAATTATATCATTAAAGCAAAGTTTTATCTCGCGGTTGGCTAGATAAACTTTTTTTTTTTTCAAAAATCTGATCTGTTCACAGGTTACTCTGGCCTCTTCTCATATAATGTGTGTTTCCTTTTACATGATAATGAGAATGTGGCTATACATGACTCACCTAATATACTTGTGGGGGAAGAAAACTTTTCCCTTCTTCCCTTTAGGTTCTTTGGCTGGTCTAATAATTAAATTGACATAGATAAACAGGAGAAATATACATTTAATTTTGTACATACGAGAGCCGGTGAAAATATGAGATTCCAAGAAGTGACCAGGGCTTCCCTGGTGGCGCAGTGGTTGAGAGTCCGCCTGCCGATGCAGGGGACACGGGTTCGTGCCCTGGTCCGGGAAGATCCCACATGCCACTAGAGCTGCTGGGCCTGCGCATCCGGAGCCTGTGCTCCGCAATGTGAGAGGCCCGCGTAACGCAAAAAAAAAAAAAAAAAAGTGACCAAAGCAGGCAGCTTTTATACCAGTAAAAATATGAGATTCAAAGAGGTGACAAAAGCAGGCAGCTTTTATGCCTTTTAGACAAAAGAAACAATAAATTTGTGAAAAAATGACAAAACATACGGGTTTGGGCTTGGGGTAGCAAATTAATAAAGAAGTAACAAGATTGGTTTATATAGCCTTCTTGGCCCTGAATTCCCTGTCTCTGGCTTAATAAGGATGCCTTCTACACTCCTGGTACAGGGAGAATCCCTTTCACATGGGAGAGTTATTTCCTGCTCTCAAGGAGACAAAGGAGATTAGAGTATCCTTCTTGCACTGGCTGTTTCTTAAGTAACTTTAATTCAAAATGATCAATATGCCAAAGCAGCATATTTTAGGGTGACATATTCTGCTTTCCTTCATGTTCTTCTGAAAAAAAGTTGAGTATTTCTTAATATGCATATTAAAATGTAAATTATTGTTTATTGGTTGGCCTTTAATTTCTAAGTTTCTCTATTCTTTTCCTTCTTTTTTTAAAAATAAGAAGCCATACTGAAAATTGTCCCTTGCCTTCTAGTCACAGCCACCTAGAGTGAGAATTCCTGTGGATAAAAAGAGTTCAAAATTGGCTTCCAGGCCCTGGGAACAGAAGAGCAGTGCCCTCCTGTGTCTGCTTCTCCTTGGACACATGGACACATGGACTCAGCATGCCTGTCCACTATCTGTGCATCAGAGAGTAATGCCCTGAGCCACCTGCGCTGTGTGGGAGAAGGGAGTGAACCTGGCAGCAGGAAGCCTGTGATGTGCTACCTTCTTTCCTAATTACCCATAAGCACTTCCTTCTTGCTTGCCCATTCCTAGTAAGGGAGGGCTTCCTGTCACCTGAAGCCACTAGCTTTCCTTCTTACCTTGTTTTCTTTGCGTTGCTTTCAAACTTCCTCACAAGACCTCTCCCTCCAGCCAAACTGATTCATTCCATTTTCCAACTCCCCTAGTTCTTCCCCCACTTTGTCTTTATGCCACTGTCCCACCTTTGATGCCCTTCCACCTCATGGCCAATAAAGGATTAAAATCATCCCCAGTGTTTCAAGGGGTGGCCCAAATCCATGTGCTCCATAAGGCCTCCTCATACTACCCTGGTTTAAAAAAAAAAAACAAAAACGCTTTTATTTCTCATACCTAGAACAATCATCATCAGCAAATGCATTAGGCAACTATTTAAGCTTGATAACATTTCTACTGTTGTCTCAATTGGTTATTTAAATAGTCTAAGGCATTTAACTTTTCATGTACTTATATCTGTTTCCTCCAACTAAGTTACCAATAACTGGATCACAAGTTATACCTCTGAAATCAACCACTGTAAAAAGCATATAACAGGCAAAACCCACCTTAATTAGCTATTTGTTGGTTGATTATAAGAGGCTTAAATCATTTGTATTATTGATCAGTAATTACAATAACAGCCAACACTATTGCCACAAATGTCTTATTATACGCAGTATCTTATTTGACGTTCACATCTGCCCTATGAGGTAGATACCATGATTTCCCCCACTTCTCAGATGAAGAAAATGAAGCCTGCAAGGTTCACTTGCCCACAGTCATTCATTCAACATATATTTTTCGAGCACCTACTATGTGACAAGCATTGTTAACAGCATTAATGATTCAAAGAAGAAAGTCCCTGTCCTCAGGGAGCTTGTACATATTCTACCAGGTGAAACAGACTATCAACAAATAAATATCCAACCAAATAATGCTAAAGGCTAAGAAGAAAACCAAAGCTGAGTAAGGGAATGGAGAGTAATGGGGTGGGGGCGGCACCCTCCTTACATAGGGTGGTCAGAAAAGGCCTCTCTGAGGAGACAACACTTAAGCAGAGACCTGAATGAAGTAAGGTAACAAGCCATGTAACTATCTGGGGAAAAGGTTCCAGGCAGAAGAAACAGAAATTGCAAAGGCCCTGAGGCCAAAAGAATCTGGGAATGTGCAAGAACAACAAAAAGGCCAATGTAGTCAGAGTATTGTGAAAGAAGGAGCAATAGAAGGGGATGAAGTCAGAGAGTGAACAGGGAAGTCTGATCATGTGAGGCTTTGTAAACCATTGCACAGGTTTTCTTCCCCCTCAATATAATGGAAAGGCTCTAGAAGGTTTTAATCAGGGAAGTGAAATGCTGTAACATTTTAAAAGGTGACTCAAGTTGTATAAAGAATAGACTGAGAGAAAGCAGATTACTTAGAAGAATATTGCAGTAAACCAGGTGGAGATGATGGTGTCTTGGAATAGAGTGATGGCTAAGAAGTAGATAGATCTAAGACAGAGCCAAGAGGGTTTTCTGATGTAGGGAGATGCAGAGTGTAAAAGAAAGAAAGGTGCCAGGGAAGACTCTAAGACTGATATATAAGCAACAAGGAAAAAAGTCCAATTACTGAGCTGGGGAACATGGTGGGTGGTGGGGAGTGAGAGGGTGCAAAACATTTCAGAGGCAAATCAAGAGTTCCATTCTGGAAGGGTTAAGTTTGAGAGATATGTTTTAGATATCCAAATGAAGATTGGTAGGAAGTTGAATATATAAGTCTGGGGTTTGGATATATCAGTCCAGGATTCAGGACTGAGATATAAAATTGGGAGTATGATGGCTTTAGACATTGTGGTTGGCTTTAAGTAACATATTCACACCATGAGACTGAGAATGGATAAAGGACAGAAGTCTGAGGACTGAGGCTCGGGGTCCTCTAACATCTAAATGTTAGGAAGAGAAGGATCCAGCAAAGGAGGCCAAAAAAAGAGCTGCCAGTGAGATGGGAGGAAAACCAGGAGAGCATGGTGAGACAGAGCCAGGTGAACAAAATGCTTCAAGGATAGAGTGATCAATTATGTCAAGGCAGTTGAAAGATGAAGAAAGAGGAAGACTGAACTGACCATTGGATACAGCAGCGTGGAGGTCACTGGTGACCTAGACAAGAGTGGTTTCAGGGGAATTGGGGCACAAAACCTAAATGGAGTGGGTTCAAATGAGACTGTGACTACAAGACATTGCTGAGAGAAATTAATGATCTAATAAGTGGACATACCATGTTCATGGATTAAAATACTAAATATTAAGATGTAGTTCTCCATAAACTGATCTATAAGTTCAATAAACCCAATCACACTTTCACTGGGCTTTTTGTAGAAATTGACAAGCTAATTCTAAAATGTGTATAGAAATGCAAATGACCTAGAATAGCCAAACCAGTTATAAAAAATAAGACCAAAGTTGGAGGACTTACACCACCTGACTTTAAGACTTTGCTTAGTAAATCTACCGTAATGAAACAGTCTGATACTGACATGGGATCCACAAAGAGATCAATGAGACAGAACAGAGAGCTTAGAAACAGACCCACACTTATATGATCATTTGAATTTTCACAAGTTGACAGAGAAATCCAATAGAGAAAGACAAGGCTTAATAACAAATGGTGCTAAGACAACTAAATATCTATATGGCAAAATAAATAAATCTTGACCAAAATCACATCACACACAAAAATTAATTTGAAATGGATCATAGACCTAAATGTAAAAGCTAAAACTGTAAAGCTTTTAGATATGACACAGAAAGCAATAAACTTAAAAGGAAACAAATTAGACTTAATCAAAGTTAAAATTTTCTGCTCATCAAAATACACCTTTAAGAAAATGAAGGGAATTCCCTGGTGATCCAGTGGTTAGGACTCCACACTCTCACTGCCGAGGGCCCAGGTTCGATCCCTGGTGAGGGAACTAAAATCCCACAAGCCGTGCAGTGTGGCCAAAAAAAAAAAAAGGGTAAATGAATAGGTAAATCACAGTCTGGGAGAAAATGTATGCAAATCAGATATCTGACAAAGAATTGATATCTAGGACATGTCATGAAGGCTTACAATTCCATAAAAAGAGAGCAAAAGATTTGACAAGAACTTCACAGAAGATAAACTAATGACCAATAAGCACATGAAAAGTACTGAATGTTAATATTCATCAAAGAAATTTATATAAAAAGCATAATGAGATATCACTACATACCCACCAGAATGGATAAACATGAAAAAGACTGACAAAACCAAATGCTGACAAGGATACAGAGCAATCCGAATTCTCATATACCATTGGTCAGAGTGTAAAACAATACTACCATTTTTTTTTAAGTTCTAGGAGTTTCTTACAGAAATAAATATACACCTACCCTATGACCTGATAATTTCACTCCTAAGTATTTAGACAAAAGCAAAGAAAACCTATATCCACAAAAAGACTTTTGTGTGTGTTTGTGGCAAGTTTATTCATAATAGCCCCAGACTGAAAACATCCTAGTTATCCTCAATAGGATAATGAATAAACAAACTGTTGTATAGTTAAACAATGGAATAATACTTAGCAATAGAAAGGCATGAATAACTAATACACATGTTATGGATGAGTCTCAAAAACATTATGCTGAGTGAAAGAACATACACAAAAGAGTACATACTGTATAATTCAAATTATTACATATGGTGGGGGAAAATCCAAACAGAGGTTACCTCCAGCAGGAGATGGGAGGGCGGACTGGAGATTGATTGGGGAGGAGCATGAGGGAACTTTTTGTGGTGATGGTCGTGTTCCACACTTTGTAAGGGTTGGGATTGCAGAGGTGGTGTACGTATTGGTCAGAACCCTGATGATTCACTTAAGATGTGTGCGTTTCAGCGTATACAAATTTCACCTCCAAAGACATTAGCACTGTGAACAAATACTGAACTAATTAATTAATACTAACTAATTAATTAACTAATTAATTAATTAATACTAACTAATTAATTAATAACATGCACACTGAAGTGTTTAAGAGAGCATGTGCTGATGCCTGCAACTTGGTTTAAAAGGCATCCCAAACCTAAGATGCATTGATGAAAGGATCACGGGATGAAGAGATGACAAGATATGTGTTAAAGCAAATAAAACAAAACATTAACTGTAGAGTCTAGGTGGTGGTTATATGAGTGTTCACTTTAAAATCCTTTCAACTTTTCTGTATGTTTGAAAATGTTCATAGTAACACGTTAGGCAGGGTGGGGTGGAAAGTATGAGGTAAGTTATTGGAGACACAGAGAACAGACAACTTATTCAAAGAGTTTTGCTTTAAAGAGGAACAGTGAGGGTGTGGCCAAGGTGCTGGGAGACAAAGGATTAAGGAGGGTATTTTAAAAGAATGGAGATGTTATAGAATGTTTGAATAATGAGAATGATCCAGTAAAAAGAGGAACTTTGACGAAGCTAGTGGGAGGATACTATAGAAGCAAAGTTTCAAATAGGCAAAAGAGCAGAGGATCTGGTGGGTTGGGAGTGAGATGGACCTCAGCCAGGAACACACACAGCTCATCCACAGCAAAGACCGGGGGTTGGGGGAGTAGCATTACGGGCCAACGCAGGAGGATTTGGTGGTAGCGGAATAAGAGGCTGCTGTTCCAACTACTTGTAGTTTCCTACTGAAATAAGCAGCAAGATCATTGACTGAGAGAGAGAGACAGGAGGGGACTTTGGAGGTTTGAGCAAAGAGACAAAGGTGTGAAATAATCACCCGGGAAAGTGAGAGAACAAATTTACTAGGGAACATGGTAGGCTTGCCAGAGAGTACTGAGTGTCAGTGCAGCGGGTAGATTACTCAGTTTAGTATCATCAGAACTCTGTGTGTGTGTGTGTGTGTGTGTGTGTGTGTGTGTCTGGGGGCAGTGTGTGCAGAGTTTTTCCTGGACAAACCTGATTTTAACGAGGGTTGGGTTTTGCAGGAGGGTGAGAAAGAGGGAGGAGAGAGGTGACACAACAGCAGACCAGGGGATGTAAAGTGAGTAGAGGGGGAATACACAGGTCAGTGATGGAAAACAAAAGTGGCAGAGTCAAAGGATCAGTGATAAAATGATTGATCTGGGATATTAGAAGTGAGAAGAGAAACTGGTGGGTGGTGGAGCTGGGGTTTGAACTCTCATGTCTGATTCCTAAGTCCACCCTCCTAACTGTAACACTCCTTAGCGTTTCCAGCACTCCTGGCCTCTATCATTCTCTGTGATTGGACAATCTGTGTACCAATTTGATCTTTCCAAGACTCAAGGACACTATTTGCCCTCATGTCCTTAAAAATAATTTTTATAGAAGATGTTTTTATTTTCATGAAATTGGGAAATATAAGACAAAGAGTTGGTGTGAGTTTTCATCTCAACACATTGGCTACAGGGGAAAAAATTATTCTCTTGTCTCTCAGCACATCCCTTTATGCCATGTATTTCCCACTCCTAAAAAGAACATGTTGCTACTTGGAACAAAACAAATACCACATTAGGAGGATCTGAAAAAAGCTAGACTCATAGTAATTATTTCAAGAGAATTTATTTTTAAAACATTGAAGCATTAAGTCACCTCATTATCAAAAAAAAAAAAAAAAAGATGCTAGCACTCTTTCAGGCATTCAGAATTTGAGAAAGACTGATAATTGTGTATTTAAGAAACCATTTTAAGGCGCCACACTCTCACCGGCATTTAAGTACTACCGGAAAAAGTCCAGATTCCCCAGCCTGGCCTTCCACTATTAAAGTCCAATTCCTTCCTGCTCCCCTGCACACACATCATGTCCCAGGCAAATGAACTCCCCTTCCTCCTACAAGACCCCTCCTGCTTCACCTCTGAGCCTTTGCTCTTGCTGTTCCCTTCACCTGGACATCCCTTCCACCTGCCCAATCTCTGGGCACACACATCCTATTATCCTTCGGGCTCCAGCCCAAGCACACACTTCAAGCCAAACAGGGACCACACTCCTCTGGAACCTCCAAAGCTCTGCATCTACACCTCTTAAAATATCTATCAAGTTGTGTCTGGTATCGTAGCTATTGGGGACCCACAGAACCTGCCCCCTTAGAGAGGATCATTCTTATCTGGAACTCTCCATGCTTTACCTTTGTATTGAACTCAGAATACCTCACATAGTGCCTGGCATAACAGCTAATCAACAAATAGCTGTTGCCAGTACAAAGATATACTTTAGAGACATAAAGGAAAGTTAAACACAATGGTAGGTGTGTCTATTTTAAGCTCAGCATTCTGTGTTTAACACTAAGGTGACTAGCATAGACATCCAGACTTTAATCTCATGGGATATTGCCAAATTACCCTTCAAAAAGTCTATCCCAATTTAAATGCCCATCATGGGACTGGAAGAGAGCCTTATTCTGCTCTGTTCTCTCCAAGGAGCCTTGTGAACTTACTGTGGTTTCATGGCAGATTTTCCTGATAGGAGAATATTTTACTCACCAATGAATAACATATCCTGGACTATCTGGAAATAATAATTCCTCAGAACAAATAAAAGAGTATCCTGTCTTCTTCAGTCCCTAGTGAGCTTGATTTCTAGCAAATGTGAAGGGTTCATTCACCCCTAGCTGACTTACTGAAAGTGAATTTCTGAAGCTACTAAGCTGAGGAAAAGACTCAGGAAGCTAGAACCAAGGAGCCGCCAGCCCTGAACCCATCTGAAAATAGCTGGTCAGATGGATGCTCCATCCCAGAGTCCTATCTACCGAGTCAGGGTTAACAAAGCAACTGAGCTGCCTACGCAGTTGTTTGGGTCTCCAGTTCTCAAGGAACTAGAACAGGATAAAAAAATTAAGAACACTAAAAATACATTTTAGCACAATTGAACATTATCTGAGGATTCCAAAGGCATTTCAGAATCTCTTATACCTCAAACAACATTATAATCATAAATTTGCACTGGATGGTATCATAAAAATTGTAATTTGAGCATCCATGTCATTTGAGTTTCTGTGTTGTTTGATTACATACTCAAAATGCAAATGAACAAGTCTATTATACGTATGATATATATAATGTATATAACACAATATCTCAACTTGACAAAATTTCAACTAGAATAGGCCATGTGGGATTTTCCCTACATGTGCAAATGTTCGAGCCAAGCAAATATTTCTAATAATACCTGCAATGCCTTGTAGTTATATTTCATGCTCATTAGCTCCCTTCATTACTAGGTCATCACTGTTTCAAACCTTCCAGCCTTTGGCCACGCATTCTTTGTTAGATTCCTTGTACATTCACACAATTCATCCATGACGTCATGCAGTAAACAAATATTTATTGGATACGCATCTCCAGCAGAGTGCTGGGCACCCAGCACACAACAACAGAGAATGAGAAAGCATAGTCTTGGCCCTGGGGAAGCTTACAGTTGAATTCTCTCACCAATCACTGTTCATTCTGTGTTTCTACCACCAGCCTCCCTCTGAGATCCCCAAGGCTACGTGCCTATGCAGAAGTCCCGTTAAGAAACAGGAACCTCTCTGGGGTTTTATTGACTCTGTACAGTAAATTAGGCTGTCTGGTAAATTTCCTTCCTTAGGATACGGTCATCAGTGTTCAACACAGACCTACTTTCTGGATTAGTTATTTTGAAATGGTCTATCTGCACTGAATATTTTTCCCCTTCTTTCTTAGGATCAAATTACTTTCCCTTGGCAATTCCTTCAGTTTCTTCATTAAATAAATACCTGGGTGCCCCCAAGTGGCTGATGCTTCTCTCACACTGCAAGAGCTGGCTGTACAAAATGCAGCACCCAAGAGAAACCTCATGACCGTAACATTAACCCTAGAGAAAATCTTATGGATTTATGTACCAGGAAAAGAATCGAAAGTATATTTGCATATGTAACAACTCAGATATCAATAGGCCCAGAAAATAAAATTAAGGACATTTTCCCCCTTTTTAATGTTCTTGGTGTGGCGTTCATGTTCATGGTGTTTAATGTGCATGGTGTGGTGTGTACTGGGGGCTGGGGAGCAGGTATATACAAGGCAGGTTGATGCAAGTTAAGGGCGATGCCTCGTATGAAGCAGTAAGTCCATAGTACCTGCATTCTCATTAGGGAAAAGGAAATCTCTTTTCTCTAATAATCTAATGAAATTCAGATAATACGAGAACTTGGTTTTTTAAATAAGGAAGAAAAGTATTCTTTTAAAAAAGTATTATGATTGTCAGCCTCCAGAACAAAATGAACCTTCGTGTTTGTGAGTGCACCTGCATTTTCACTTTGTAAGAACTGAACAGAGGATATGTTGACCTGTAAACTGATGAGATGGTTGACAGAGAGAAACAGGATGATCAGTTTACCAACTGCGGAGAAAACCAGGCCAAGTTCACAAGCTACCAACACCAGGGAGGTCGTAGAATGAGCTTTTCCTTAATGCATAGATGCCTGGATCACCCATACAACTGACTTCAGTCAGCTAGTATGTCAATAAGCCAAACAGCTTGCCTCTGGTTTTCTAACAGCCTGTCTCTCATTTGTTTCCCAAATAAAAACCAGAACCCACAGACAAAAACAATACAGCAACAAAGGAGACAAAATAACAAAACTTTACTACACATTCCTTGAATTGTTCTAAAAACTTTTCACATCTCCTGAACACTGATCCAGGAAAGTACTGTTAAGATGACAATGTAACTCAGTTCTGTCCTGGACAGAAGAGCTTTGACACATATGCTGATCTGTGGTTCTCCACATTTATAAAAACACATCACTGCTGAAGATAGCTTCAGAAGGCAAAAAAAGAGCTCTTGTTACAGTTCAGATATACTTCAATTGCCAAGTCCAATCATCCGTTTGCACTTATATTCTCTGCTGCCATTACAGAGGTTGGTTTGCATCTGTTACTGAGACGTCTGATTTGAATTTTATTCCTTCATTCCAATATCTACAGAATACCTTCAATCTACTAAGCACTCCACTATGCACTGAGGATTCAAGGATGACTAAGACAGACATGGTCTCAGAAAGCTGGCAAACTCATGGAGAAGGCAGCCTACATGGCCCAGTAGACGTGTACAGAGCTGTGCCTGAAAATGCCGTGCAAACACGGAAGAGGGCAGATGAGAGTCAGCATGCAGGGAAAGTGGGTGGCCAAGGAAGGGTTAGGATGTTTCTATCTAGAAATGGACAAGAGGAGAAAGGCATCCAACTCAAAGAGCCCAAAGGCCAGAGAGCACACAGCATGCTCTGACACTGAGAATCCCTGCAGAGAGAGACACAGAGATAGAGACAGCCAGGGAGAGACGGAGAGAGAGGGAGAGAGGATGCGCGCATATATATTGGGGAAGATGGAAACGAAGCTGAAAAGCCACGTGACAGTCACATTGAGAAGAGTCTTGCCCGGGGTCTGAATGTTTGCGCCCCCCTACCCCTGCCAAATTCACATGTTGAAATCCGAACCCCCAAAGGTGATGGTATTAGGATGTGAGGGCTTTGGGAGGTCCTCAAATCACGAGGGTAGAGTCCTAATGAACGGGATTAGTAATGTAAGAAAGAGATTCAGAGATCCCCAGCCCCCTTCAACAACGTGAGGACACAGTAAGAAGGTGCTGGTTATGAACCAGGAAGAGGGCTCTCACCAGAAAGTGACCATGCTGGCACCTTGATCTTGGACTTCCAGCTTCCGGGAACATAAGCAATAAATGTCTGTTGGTTATAAGCTACTCAGTCGGTGATATTTTGTCACAGCAGCGTGAATGGACTGAGATAGGTCTTGAATGCCATGCTAAGGAGTTTTAGATCCAGTGTTTGGAGATGGGGAGCATAGAAGGCTTTAAGCCATCTGTGTTTTAGAAAGAGCACTCTGTAAAGCTGGAGGCAGAGAATTAGCAGTATTCCAATAGATTCCAGGAGCCAAGAGCCCACCTGGGCAGTGGCCACAGTGGCCACAGTGGGGATGGAAAGGAGGCATCAAGGAAGAATTTAGTAATGAGCTGAGTTGGGAGCCAGGGAGGCAGGAGGTCAAAGATGACCACATTTCTTACTTAAACGAGGAGGTGTGGGCAACACCATTGCCAGAGATGTGCAAAGCCAAAAGAGAGGGTGGAGGGAAAGCGGAGTGTCATGGCACCAACTTCAAGAGGATTGGGGGGTAAGTCAGCAGGCTCAAACAGGCGCCAATTATGGACCAGCCGAGGCCACTGGGCTAGGCAGTTCAGCATCATGGTGACCTTCCTGGGTAGTTTCAGGAGACAAGGTGGGGAGCAGGAGAGCACTGACATACGTTAGGAGGCTGCAGTAAAGGGAAGAGAAGCAAGAGAGAAGGAGGGCCCAGACAAGGTCCGGACATATGGGGCAGACTCGGGCACTCTGTAAGTTGAAGGGAAAGATTTAATAGTGTTAAATGGTTTCATATCTGAGAGGGGGCGTGTCCCACAGGAAGTCTCCTAAAGGAACGAAAAACACACAGAGAAGAACTTCCAAGAAGTCTGACCCAGATAAGAAAGAGGGAAGGGAGGATGGAAATGTTTGGAGCCTAAGGGCATTCTGAGGGAGTTCATTCCTACGGCCTGTTTTCTTGGAGAAGAAAGACACAAGGTCAGTGACTGAGAGAGGGGTGGAAGTTTATTTGCTGCCTAATGTTTGCCAGGCATTGTTCTAGGCTCTGTGAATACAAAAGAGAACAGACAAGCCTCCTGCTCCCAGTGAGCTTACATTCTAAGAGAGGACCTAACTGAGGCTGGAAAGCATGCTTCTTTAAATTGGACCAATAGCAAAGTCCCAGCTGTTTTTCTCTTCACTGAGGTCTAGGAACAGAAAAGGTAAGATGGATTCAAATTTCAGACTGTTATTTTGCAATGAGAAATAGCCTCGGGCTTCCCTGGTGGCGCAGTGGTTAAGAGTCTGCCTGCCGATGCAGGGGACACGGGTTCGTGCCCCGGCCTGGGAAGATCCCACATGCCGCGGAGCGGCTGGGCCCGTGAGCCATGGCCGCTGAGCCTGTGCGTCCGGAGCCTGTGTTCCGCAATGGGAGAGGCCACAACGGTGAGAGGCCCGCGTATCGCAAAAAAAAGAACTTTGAATTCTGAAAGACCAAAAATGGAAAAGAAAATTAATTTCTGCTTGCATAAGGAACCATATAAGCAGAATTTTATAATTTGCATCCTTTTTTAGATCCTTCATGCACATCACAAATCCGTATTAGCACTATGTGCTGGACACAGCACTAGACATTGTACTGGAGAGAGTGCTACAAATAAAACAAAATATCTGCTCTCATGGGGCCGGTGGGGGGCGGAGGGTGTGCAATAAAAAATAAATGTATCAGATATGAAAGCTCAGAAGAGATAGAAAGCAGAGCAAAGTGGTAGAGCTGGAGAGAGCTCTATTTTAGAGAGATGGTGAGGGAAGACATCTCTGATAGGTGCTATGTAAGTAGAGCTCTGGAGGGAGTGAGGATGCAAACCCCACTGTAGTGGGAACCCTTCATTTCTCACTAACTGCAGCGACATTCACTGCACTTCTCAGAATCTGTGTCCACTTCTTAGAAGAGCTTAGTGATTTCCCCCATAGCTGCTGTGAAACCAGCCCCTAAGAAGACCTGCGTCTCTCAAGGAATGTTCAGATGTGTTCTCAAAGTCTTCTTTACAGACACGGTCACCTCCAACTGGTCACGGTCCAGTAACTGTGGATGCCCGCACACGTGTATGTTAGCACAGGTGGCTTCGTGCCTTTGGAGCTCACAGTCAAGGTGACATCATAAAGGCCAAAAGAATGACTTTACCAACCTCTCCACCCACCTGACCACAAGCTTTCTAAGCAAGGCTCATTTAACTTGGAACTGCCAGTGCCTAGCACTGAGTTTGGCACAAAGTAAAGGTTCCCTAAATACCGGCTAAACAAATGAATGAAAGCCCCAATTCTGAACTACATCTGAGGGAATAATACACATAAATTGGTAAAAAAAAAATCCCATAATGAAGGCCTCATGTGTATTCTTCTCACAAAATTAAGATCAAATGTTTGCAGCTCTGCCCTGAGCAAAAGTCACCAATTTCTGTTTTCACATGAACTTAAATCAGACAATAGAACTGAGTTTTTCAAATTCTTCATTTGTCTTAAAACATTCACATCTATATTTAATATAAAAGAATACAGAGGTTCTGGAATTAGTGATGATCAACACACACCTTTGTGTTGTACACTCTAAAAGGGTGAACTTCACGGTATGTGAATTATGTCTCAATAAAGCTGTTATTTGAAAAAAAAAAGAATACAGGACTCTTTCAACAAAAGACTAATGAGCATCTGAATCTCATCAGTAAAAACAGATTAGCATTTAGTGTAATGTAGTACTACTTAAATTACAAAAGCTATTATTGGTTTGAATAAAGAATGAAAGGGTACTATGAATGAAAGATACTAATGAATGAAAGATATGAAAGAAATGAAGAAATGAAGATACTATGAATGAAAGATACTAATGAGTATCTCTGTATAAAGAAGACCCCCAAAAAGACATCAAGGTGAGAAAAAATATTTGTGCTATTAGAAAATTGGATATCTTAGGGGTATAATGTGCTACGTGATAAATATAATGAACACCGTTGTATGTTATATATGAAAGTTAAGAGAGTAAATCCTAAGAGTTCTTATCACAAATTTTTTTTCTATTTCTTTAATTGTGTATCTATATGAGATGATGGATGTTCATTAAACTTATTGTGATAATCCCTTCATGACGTATATAAGCCAAATCATCATGCTGTACACCTTGAACTTATACAGTGCTGTCTGTCAATTATATCTCAATAAAACTGCCAGGAAAAAACTGGACATCTTACCATTAGTGTTAAAAACAGATCTTAAGTTCTGTTAACTTTGATGAGTTCGCAATGACTGATGAGCCTAAAAGCTCTTTACTTGCCAAACGAAAATATCAACAATAAAGTCTTAACTATCTATGAGAAACAGAGGAGGAAAAGAAAGCAGAAATATAATTAAGATGCACAATTAATGCCAGGCCCTGGTTTTAATGACCAATCAGAGCATCAGTCCACCTTCTGCCAGAATATCAGAAACAAAGAAACACTGATTTGTTTTTGCCCCGCCTCTCTGACTCTAGTTGACAACTAATAGAATACGATGGATTTGTGATGTGTCAACGTGGCTGAGCCGCGCTACATTCCCCAGAGTTCCCTTTCGTACATGTCCCTGGTTAGGGTTAACTGCGAGGGATATGGACTCCTGAGAGCTGCAGTAAACGGAGACAGCAGCCAGGCTGCAGGTACATACCTACATACATCCCAAGGTAGTCAAAGACCAACCTAGCACTGCTGTGGAGGGATTTTGCAGATGTGATTAAGAGAGCGAATCCACTGACTTTAGTTAGTCAAAAGTATGATTTTACTAGACAGAACTGGTGTAATTAGTTAAAAGCCCTTAAAAAGAGGGGTTAGGCCCTCCCTGAATTCAGAGACTCCAAGAGCTCCTGCTCCAGCCCACCAATAATATTCTCTTCTTGACTGCTTGCCCTTTCAAGCATTCTAAGCCAGGCCCCTCAACTGAGTAAGGCAACTCCTTAATGGATTCATCCCTTAATCTATATAATCTACCAGCTCTGCCTTTAGGGTAAATGTTGGCTGATTCATGATGTTACAGTTATTACTGTTGAGAGGAAGACCTCTTGGTATGGAGTCATCCAGAAAGAAAGACCCTAAAGAATCTCACTCTTGCATTAGCTCTCTCCCAATCTCTTGCAATAATGGCCAGGAGAACAGAAGGTTATGGGTTAATTAATTCTTCAAAAATGAGATTTATCATAATTTAGAGATATGGAGTGAATTAAACACGATGCTGGCAGCTAGTCAGGGCTATGGGCCTAAGCTCTGGCCAATGAGAGGTAAGTTAGGAATACTGGAAATCTGAGACGGATCTTTGAAAAGGGAGATGGCATGCCCTTCTTCCCTCTTCATTCTCTGCCTGTAATGTAAATACGGTCACCCCTAGTATCTTTGGGGGATTGATTCCAGAAACACCCTTCACCCGTGGGTATCTGCCAAAGCTAAATTCCCTTATATAAAATGGCACAGTATTTGCATATAAGCTATGCCCATCCTCCTATTTATTTAAATCATCTCTAGCTTACTTACAATACCTAATACAATGTAAGGGAGTGCTATCCAAATAATTGTAATACAGTGTGAATGCCATGCAAATAGTTACCCGTGTGTGACAAATTCACGTTTTGCTTTTCGGAAAACGTTGCCCTCTTTCTTCCGAATATTTTCAATCCGGCTTGGACGTGGAACCCGCAGGTAATGGACAGCGTATGATGGTTGGAGCTCCAACAGCCCTCTTGGACATGGGCCACATCCTGGAGATGGGAGACTGGAGAGCTAAAGAGAGCCTAACGATTCCTGCTATCGTACCAGCTCTCAACTGCCTGCTTGCAGACTGCTTTTACTCGGGAAATAAAGGCACGATCTGGGGTCTCTGATACTGTAGCTAAACACCTAATACCTAACCGATATAAGGACAGTTTCCTCTAGTTTTCCTACTCCCTTAGCTGTAAACTAACACATCTAAGTTGCTATGTTATAAGAAATAGCTATATTTACTTTCACTGCTATGTGCATGGGGACACATTAAGCGTTTAAGAGGATTAGAGCGGATAAACAATCACAGTAAAAGCCCACCTTTATTTCTCCACTCTTCTATGCTTTGGCAAAAGAAAACAAGTTTTACACAGCCTGCGATAAATGCCTTCAAAAAGCCACTAACTTTAATTCCCATGGAATAGAATTTCATATGGCAGGCCTGTGGTCACATCCAAATCCACTTATTCGACAGACTTGTGCTGTAGAAAACTCACACTCCTATCTCTTTAGATAGGGTCTGTCTTTTCATGTCAGAGTCATCTAATTTCTCCCAAACCAGCAACCCTTGAACACGTCTAGGGTATATATATTTTTTTTTTTTGCTAAATGCAAACCGCCTGGTCATTTCAAAGCCTACAATTCACTTCAGTAGCACTGGGCTTTCAGGATGTTCGTGAACATAACCACTGACAGTGGCAACACACTTTGGGCGGTAGCCTTGCCAGCTCAAGCTTTTAATGTGTCCCTATATCATGGTGAGAAACTGTCTGACACACTAGGCAGCTGACAACTGTGAGAGAGAAAAAAAAAAAAAAAAACGAAAAACAAAACATCAGGTCAGTGACCAAGGGAAAAATGAAGTGATTAATGTGGAAAACACAGCAAGAAACATCAAACAGGAAACAGTTGACATTTCCTTTAGCTTAAAGGAAATTTGTTTTCTTCTCACTCTGACTATCAAAGCCTGGATCAAAGTATTAACATGGTACAAAAGTGTCAGATGTCGTCCTATCCCTGGGTCATTTAGATACTGCAGAGTCTTTGACTTTGTTTTTTTAGAGGGAGGAAGGGAGGCAAGGTTAACACCATCATAACTCTGAATAGATAAACTTATAGGACACTATAAGCATAAACACAATGGCCCAAACTGTTCCCAGGAGAAGCCACAATCCAGCCTCTGCTCCTTTGTTCCTGCCGTTTCCTTCCCTTCAGAGTTCCCTAGACACTCCTCTCTGTGCGGCTCTCGGGCCCCTAACCCCACACCATCCCTGAACCACTAGTGTTCCTTGAGGTTCTGAGCCCTTGCTGGTCTGCCTGACGACTCTCTCATTCTATGCCCTCATGGGGAGGGCATCTTATATAGTCATCCACGGTTTCACCAGCTTTACTACTCTCAACACCACCATTCCTTTCCTCTCTTTCTCCTGAACGCCCAGTACCCACGGAGTTGTCCCACAGGCACCTATTTTATCAAATTCAAAACTGAGCGTGATTAAACTTCTCCACTTCAAACCCCAATTCCATCCTCTTCCCCTTCCCCCAGCCCAGCCACACATGCACCACCCTCCATATTCCATGCCTCAGTTAGCAGCCCCACCATGCGCCCAGGGGCCACTTCCACCCTTTAATCTAACTCCACCTCATTTTTCTACTAAGAACAGTGGTGGCTACACAACCCCCAGATGAAAGTCATATGCTCTGGGAGTTTGGATGGGTCAGAGGGGCTCCTGGTCATCAGGAACTCATCTGCACCAGCTGCTCTGCAAGGGGAGAGGGACCCCGCAGACAGAGACACCTCTGTGACTTCCAGGAGCCAAACCAGGAGAGGAAAGAGGGGCTGTTTCCCTGCCCAGCTCCAGACTGGCCAGGGCTGCCGCAGTGAGCAATTACAGGAAGAAATGGAGAAGGCCGTCTTCCCCCTGCCTCTGTGAGTCCCAGAAAAACAAACCCAGCAACTTCACGTTGCTGGAGATAAATTTCTGTGGGGTACACGCCAGGTACCAGCGTCCTTCGAAAGCCCCCTCCCCCAGATTTGCAAGCTTGGGAAAGCAAGGCCTGACACATGGCTTCCTTGGCATGGATCCCATTCTCAGCTCGGGTAGGGGTGGGGCCTCACCCTCAAACCCCTTTGGCCCATAGTCATCAACCAGAAACCCGAAGCGCAAGGGCCTCTGCAAGCACACGTAAGATATCTCAGAGGCTCCGGGAATATTTGGAGGAGACTTTCATTAAAGGTCCTACATAACCATGTTTGGACAGGAACCAGTGAAATCGGCACTATCTCTACTAACCTGACCTCATTTGAAGCCTCATGCTAGTGGGATCTGAAGACATTTCCTAAGTCTGTCTCCTCCTTTTCACCCCTAACGTAGCTCAGGTATATTTTTCAGTGGTGACTCCGGACCACTCCCCTTCAAAACGTTTCTACAGATTGTTACCAAAGTGATCTTCTGAAAATATAACTCCAGGAGTGTGCTGGGCTGGTCATCCCAGATCCTGAGAACTGACTGGTAAATTTTCAGAAATTTTATGAATCAGTTGTTAAATGTTAACAATTATTAACAAGTAAATTATATAGATTTACAATGAAATAAATTATATTAACCCCAAAGGTAATAAACACTTGAAATTCATCACTTCTTTATTGCTTTAGTACACGTCAGTAATATCTATGCTCTTGGGTTACTTAGGTCTGTTTTACTGTCTGTGGAAATGCTGTATAATGTTGTCTACTGTATGTCTCTTCCCAATTCCCTATAAGTTGAAATCGGCCAGAATGGGAATATTTTTATAAGGAAATTGACAAAAACCTAAGAATCATAGCTTGATTTTTGTTTTGTTGATTGTCTAGGCTTCAGAAAGTGATAGAGAAAATGTTAATGTGTGGTGCCTGTTGTAGTTCTATTGTGAATAAAACAAAAAGTTGAGGTAATATTCTTCCAATACATAAAGAAGATGCTTAATGAGCAAGGGAAGTTCTGGGATATGCCTTCATTGTTTCACTTTGGTCTTACTTCATACTGTAATAGGAAAGCATCAACTGTCGTCTCTCATTAATTGTAACCATAGGTTGGCTACGGGTACAAGAGATCAGTGAAAACTGCCAACAGAAAACTGTCAGAATCCATTAGCCATATGGACTTTACAATAAAGAGTACTGTCTATTTTATCATTATTTGTAAATGGGGTACTACAGATCTTTTATATCAGTAAAATTTATTACGGCTACACACGCACACACACACACACACACATATTTTTCTGGAGAGCTGGTTAAACATTTGTTAACCATTTACAAGCACACCATCGTATAAATCCGATTAGCTGGTTCCTTTGTTAAAAATCCCTCAGTAGCTCCCTGTATCGACCACCTTTTATGCATGACTTCAAATCCTCTCAAACACACCTTGTATTCCTGCCATTGCAATGGCAGCCAGTTCTATGAAGAATCCCACCAGCTTCACACAAGTGTAGCCTGGCAGGGCCTCTCCATCCCAAGCTCCTTTGATGCTGTTTCATGAGGTGCCCATGGGAACCCACCTGGCAGTTAGACATGCCCCGTCTGAAAAAGTAGGGCTGCCTTTAATCAATGGGAGACGAGAAAGATGAATAAAAGACACTCCTTTTTTTTCCTCTAGCTGAACTATGCTGAGACACATTTCATAAGACTTCTCCTAAGAAGATCCCTTGGAAACAAGCAACCAATTGCTTATAGCAATAGCCAACTCAGTAAACTCCTCCTTGTATTGGCTTTGTCTCCTTCCCTGTGTGACTCTGTTCCTTCACTCCTGCTCTCCAGATGGCATTCCCAAGTAAACCACCTGGCACAAGACTCTCCCATTGGATAGAGTCCAAGTTCCTTATCTTAGCAGTAATGGCTCTCGGAACCCGGGCCTCTCCCTCCCTCTCCTGCTTCATTTCCTAGCATGTCACACCGGGTCACAAAGAATACACATACTCTTTCCCATCTCTGATGCTTTGTTCATGCTCTTCCCTCGGCTTAGAATTCTCCCCAAAGGATATGCAGAGAGGTATAAAAGTCTGTAATTTACTACAGTCACAACCTTACAAATGAAAAAGACTGAGGTCCACAGTAGAACGTCTGGCACAACGTTTTCAAGGGCTAATTTAAGACAGAGCTGAAAACTCTCCTCGTTTTTATGGGCTTCTGCTTCTGGTTCTGAAAATGTCCATGAATATCTCTATTCTAGTCCTGAAAGTCTACTGAATTAAATGTTTCCTCTTTCAGCCTCCCAAGATACATGGATTTCCATTTCCCTTTAAACTCCTACTTTTTATTGCCTGAACCATTTTGTCTCTTGCTAAAGAAGCAGATAGTAATTGACTTTTACTCAATGATTCAATCCAATCCCTCAAACTTTTGCTGGCCACTTTATACAAGCACTTATAAGGAGTGCAGTGAGGAAGACAAAAATGAATAAGACGTGTTCTTACTCAAAGGAGTTTGTAATCCAGTGGGAAAGACAGGGTTGTACACAAATATACCAATACATGGTGTGATTATTATAATGGAAGAATGAGTCCAGAAGCTTTAAAATATTGCTATACTCATTTAAAAATATATATATACGTGTAGAACACATATCCAAAAAATGTTTACAGGGCTTCCCTGGTGGCGCAGTGGTTGAGAGTCTGCCTGCCGATGCAGGGGACGCGGGTTCGTGCCCCTGTCCGGGAAGATCCCACATGCCGCGGAGCGGCTGGGCCCGTGAGCCATGGCCGCTGACCCTGCGCGTCCGGAACCTGTGCTCCGCAACGGGAGAGGCCACAACGGTGAGAGGCCCGCGTACCGCAAAAAACAAAAAACAAACAAACAAAAAAACAAACAAAAAAACCAAAAAATGTTTACATGTACAGTACATAAAATGGAGGAAGAGCAGGTCGACACACTAAGAAAACTATAAGCAAAATGAAGAAAACCTCAAAAAAGAAGTCTATTTACAGTAAATATTTTAGAGCTAATGATTAACCCAGACAAACCGATCGACAAATGTATGAGTACCTGTTATATATAAGCCATTTATTTTTTTGTACAAATATCTTCTGTAATATTTCAGCCAATCAACAACCCTCAAAACATTGATTACAGTCCTACTAAAAAGAGACCTTTAAGGGCATCTGATCCAGTCCCCTCCTAAAGAAACCAAGGTCCCACTAGGTTCATTTTCTTATCCAACCTACCTCCCCCAAGAGATCCAGCCACCCTCCTTCCTCCCCAACAACTCAGACTTGAACCCTCAGTCTCTCCTGACCTTTCCATCTTCTTCATCCCCAGGAACCAATCAACTACCAAATCTGTGGTTCTGCACAAATCCATCCCACAACGACATGCCTCCCACCTTCATGCCCTTCTTGCTTGGAATTCCTAAGCAGCCTAAACCCCAGTCATTCCTGAAATCACAATGCCGGAGCTGCCCTTTTTAAGCATGGCTCTGATCATGCTGTTCCCTTGACGCCAAAATCCAAAAACCAAAAGCATGTTTAGTCTACATTTCCAACTCTCTCATTCTCAATTCCATCTGTTTCTGGTTGTTCCTTGCCCCACACCAACCCTCCAGCCCACCTAGGCTGGATTCTACCCCTACCTGCACATACACTTTGCACTCTCCCTCCCATCAGGAGCTTGGTGTGGCACCAGCCCCCAAAATGCCCCACCTGTTAAGGCTTTATCCACCTGTCAAGATCCTGCTTAACCTCTCCCTTTTCCATTAGGGCTTCTCAGATCTCCAGCTGGTCATTAATCTTTTGTCCCACCTCTCCGCACTCCGTTTCCCACTGCACGTTACTTGTACTTATTTCACAGTATTTAATCTTTGAATTGTGGTTACAGATGTGTCAGCTAAACCATTAGATCAGTGGTTCTCAAATCGTGGTCCCCAAACCAGCAGCATCAGCAGCATCTGGGAACTTGTTAGAAATGCAAATTCTCCACTCAGTCAACCTACTGAATCAGAAACTCTAGGGTGAAGCCCAGTACTCTGTTTTGATGAGCCCTCCAGGGGATTCTGAGGCACAGTGGAGTCTGAGAACCACTGCACTAGACCGTAAATCCCCCGAGGGCAGTGGCGAGGACTAAGATTAATTCATCCCAGCTCCAGAGGCCTGGCCTGAAACAGATAAGAGTACCAGTGGAATTTCCCGAAATAAATTTCCCAGGGTCACACTAAGTTAGCAGCTGAGACAAAACCAGAACTCAGGTTATCCTGAATATCAGACCAGAGTTCTTTGCAGCACGTCCACAGTTTGTGATAGGGAATTTAGACTGCTTAAATCCGTGCATAAAAAGCTACATGGAATAGGAAATGCACTTACATTACCTAATAATGACAGATTGTACAATAAACAAATCAGGTCATTTTCAATCTGTCATCTTCAAAATGATGAATTAGTTGATCTGGCCAAGAAGGTTTACTTAGAGACGCCTTGTCTGCATGAAGTGAGAAATCCCACAGGAACTGAAGAATAAGCAGTCCCTGAATGCGTGTTCTTCAAACTTCTCGCGGGACTCACTATTAACAAGTAAAGTATGCACACAGAATGATTTTTAGAGGCAAACTCAGAAGCTTGTCTTTTTTTTTTTTTTTTTTTTTTTTTTTTTGCGGTACGCGGGCCTTTCACTGTTGTGGCCTCTCCGGTTGCTGAGCACAGGCTCCGGACGCGCAGGCTCAGCGGCCATGGCTCACGGGCCCAGCTGCTCCGCGGCATGTGGGATCCTCCCGGACCGGGGCACGAACCCACGTCCCCTGCATTGTCAGGCGGACTCTCAACCACTGCGCCACCAGGGAAGCCCAGAAGCTTGTCTTTTTAAAAACACATTATACTATATTGTGGATATCTCCCTTTTGAATGCATATTTTTTAAGTACGCAGCTTTTGACCAAAACATATGCAAATATCCTAATAATATGAAAAAACTGACATGTACCGATGTGAATGTTTTTAAATTTCTCATTTATTTTGAGCCTCCTATTGACTAAAGTTGGCTCAATTTTCGAGAATTCATTCCTTTTCTCTCAATCTTTGGAGTTTTTAGAGGCTTATTACTCCTTAAGTGCTGTTCTTTCTTATGAGTTTTGTGATGACTGTCATGTGAGAGTAGTAAAACCCGTTCTCCATTTTTTCATGACTTATTTATAAAATGATAAATAATAGATAAATGTAAATATCACTGACTCTTAAAATGTGAAACCCCAAGAAACTTTAAAGGGAAAGAAAAAGCACTCAGGCCACTGAATCCAGGTAATACCCACGCTTGCATAGTAAGATTGTCCTACTGTTGTATAATCATGTGGATGAAAAATACGGCCTGCCATATCAGTAAACAAAGGATGTGGCAACCATCGAACCAACAGCCACTACAGCTGCCCCCAACTGTGTACCCTGAGGGGATTCAGGATGGAGAAAAGCAGGATACTGGCCCTAGAAAGTGAAGGTGCATATCAAAGGAATAATATCAATGAGCCCAGACTTTTGGCATCTTCCCATACATAGAAAAGTGCTAAATTCATTAACTTGAGATGTCTGGTGTTCTTTGATTAACAGTAATCTTCTGATGTTCCGACTACCCGGTTTTTGTTGCAAAAACTCCTATATATCCTGGCTCCTCCCTTACCTCTTAGAGCAGTCCCTCAGAGCTAGCTGAGAGGCTGTCTTTAGGGCATAAGTCCTCAGTTTTGTCCACCAAATAAAACAGAATTCTCAACTTTTAGGTTGTGTATTTTTTCCAGTCGACAATCAGCAACAGTAGGAAAGTGAGTTGGATTGAGATCAAAGTGGACTGATTAAAATGCTGCGGGGTGTGATGCAGAACTAAATGATGAGGGTGTTTTCAACAAATCACGATCACTTAAACATCCTTTACTAATACAACTCTAAACCCATTTTTGCAGCATTAAGTAATGGATCTACACTCTGAAGAAAATCAAGACTCTGTTTTGGGCAACAATGTCCTCCAGGCCTACCCTCTGAGGAGAAGAGGCTCCAGGGTGGCTGCTGAGCCCAGAGACCAATTCAGGACCTACTTCCAGCTGAGGGGGTCACCATCCTCTCTGCCCCAGAGCTGTGCTATCTCTCTAGCCCTGCATCAGCTCTGGGGGCTATGGTGAAGAGGACCCCAAAGGCAAAGAAGCCCAGGCCTTATCTGAAGCCATGCCCCTCCCTCCCTGCCCCAGACCCAGAGTGGCTGTAAGCCACAACAAAGAGGAGAAATTACATTAGTCATTTCTAGTCATTCCTGCTCAAAGAACATATGGTCATTTTAAGTTATGGATAAATTTCATAGCCTTCCTGAGCCACTGGCCCTAGGAAATCAGGATGTAAGAAAACTTTTACTCGATAGAAGTCATCAGATTAAAGGTCTATGACTCAGTGAATCAACAAATAAATTGAGAAAAAAATCCTGGATGGAATTAGGAGTAGGTGTCAATACAGGCACTGGTTTGATAGGAAAGGATGAAAATGAAATGTGTGCTCTGGTTGTGTTAAAATAATTCTAATTACAGTCAATAAAGTAAGGTGCTTATCCTTTATGCTTAACTTGTGCTTAATGACCATGCAGTACAATAATGACTTCTCAACATATTCTAAATTAATACTGTATCCTTTATTTGATTGTAACAGAAAATTCTTCACACCTATCTGGCCAGATCTCAAGGTCCAGCTCTAGGCATATTACCTGATCTTCCTGGGAACTGACCCATAGGCTAGAGTTTACTTTGCCATTGACGGAGTCAGTCATGCTGGTGATAGAGACAGAGTAAAGGGACAAAGTAGGTGATTAAATAGTTAATCCCATTAGGGGATTGTAAGTAGAGAAATAAGTATGGGAGACCCCTGTAAGTTAATGATCACTCAAGAAAGCAGGTTTGCTTAACCACAAAACCAAGCAGACTTACTTAGCAACAAAACCATGCAACAGAAGCATGAGACATGCCCCAAAACAATAAAACAATGGTGGAAATAGACCCACATCCTGCCCAGTGAAGTCAGTAAGTTAAGGATTCCTAGGACATGCTCCTCTGCACGCACTAAAAACAAAAATATAAGGAAAAGGTGACATTATATTATACTAAAACCTGAAATGATTTGCCATATTTTAGTATATGTTACCTCCTTTTTGCTCATTTCCATTGCACCCTGACAGTCCAATTTGACCGTGTAGGGACAAGAAAACTCCCCTGCCCGATGCAGAGAAGGAGCTGATGACAGAAGCCTGACATCTGCTCAAGAAAGAGGAAGAAGGTGGTCTTCTCCCCCTCCCCACTTTTCCTTTGATTATAAAACTGTAGCCCACTAAGATCTGGGCCTCAGCATTCCCTTGCCTGCCTGCTTGTAAGCCTCACAAACCTCCTATTCTAATAAGTCACTTCTTATCCATCACTTTGCCTCTCGCTGAATTCTTTCTGCCCTGAGACATAAAGAACTAGAGCTCCTCCTAGTCCCCCATCCTCTGAGATGCATTTCTGCAGTTTCACTGGGATGGGTCTCATACTCCTTAAAGGAGTATTGAGTCCTCAGTGGGGCATTAGAACAGCAGGGCTGCTTGGGGAATCCACCACAAACTAAGCCACCAAACAACACCTGACTCAGTAACATCTTCCTGGCCCAAATGGTCTCCAAGTATAATTGTCTACCCACAACTTCAATTAAAAAAAAAAAAAGAGGCACTTCCCCATGACTAAAACCACTCCCTAAAGTATTTCTGTGTGTATGAACTGGCACAGAAACAGGAACACTGAAAAGCACTGGACTTTAGAACAAAATTGACTAAATAAATACAAGAGAAAATCTAAAACACTAAGAGAAGTAAAGGGAATGAAATATTTTTAGTATCTTTCTTTCCTCTACTTTCAGTCAGTTCAATGAGTATGTTGCGATCAGCTATACATTAGACTTTTAAGTGCTTTAAAAAGAGGTGATACTCCCTCTTGCGAGAGCACCAGAATCACAACTAACTGCTAAACAATCATCGACAGGAAGATACTGGAACTCACCAAAAAAGATACCCCACATCAAAAGACAAAGGAGAAGCCACAATGAGACAGTAGGAGGGGCGCAGTCACAATAAAATCAAATCCCGTAACTGCAAGGTGGGTGACTCACAAACTGGAGAACACTTATACCACAGAAGTCCACCCACTGGAGTGAAGGTTCTGAGCCCCACGTCAGGCTTCCCAACCTGGGGGTCCAGCAACGGGAGGAGGAATTCCTAGAGAATCAGACTTTGAAGGCTAGCAGAATTTGATTGCAGGACTTCAACAGGACTGGGGGAAACAGAGACTCCGCTCTTGGAGGGCACACACCAAGTAGGGTGCGCATTGGGACCCAGGGGAAGGAGCAGTGACCCCAGGGGAGACTGAACCAGACGTACCTGCTAGTGTTGGAGGGTCTCTTGCAGAGTTGGGGTTGGCTCTGTCTCACCGTGAGGACAAGGAAGCTGGCAGCAGAAGCTCTGGGAAGCACTCCTTGGCATGAGCCAAGAGTCTGCCATTAGCCCCACCAAACAGCTGAGGTAGGCTCCAGTGTTGGGTCACCTCAGGTCAAACAACCAACAGGGAGGGAAGCCAGCCCCACCCATCAACAGGCAAGCGGATTAAAGTTTTACTGAGCTCGGCCCACCAGAGCAACACTCAGCTCTACCCACCACCAGTCCCTCCCATCAGCAAACTTGCACAAGCCACTTAGAAAGCCTCATCCACCAGAGGGCAGACAGCAGAAGCAAGAAGAACTACAGTTCTGCAGCCTGTGGAAGGAAAACCACAGTCACAGAAAGATAGACAAGATGAAAAGGCAGAGGGCTATGTACCAGATGAAGGAACAAGATAAAACCCCAGAAAAACAACTAAATGAAGTGGAGATAGGAAACCTTCCAGAAAAAGAATTCAGAATAAGGATAGTAAAGATGATCCAGGACCTCAGAAAAAGAATGGAGGCAAAGATCGAGAAGATGCAAGAAATGTTTAACAAAGACCTAAAAGAATTACAGAACAGACAAACAGAGATGAACAATACAATAACTGAAATGAAAAATACACTAGAAGGCATCAGTAGCAGAATAACTGAGGCAGAAGAACAGATAAGTGACCTGGAAGACAGAAAGGTGGAATTCACTGCTGCAGAACAGAATAAAGAAAAAAGAATGAAGAGAAATGAAGACAGCCGAAGAGACTTCTGGGACAACATTAAACGCAACAACATTCCCATTATAGGGGTCCCAGAAGGAGAAGAGAGAGAGAAAGGACCCTAGAAAACATTTGAAGAGATTATGGTCAAAAACCACATATTTAAAGTGATGAAAGGAAAGAATCTACAACCAAGATTACTCTACCCGGCAAGGATCTCATTCAGATTCAATGGAGAAATCAAAAGCTTTACAGACAAGCAAAAGCTAAGAGAATTCAGCACCACCAAACCAGCTCTACAACAAATGCTAAAGGAACTTCTCTAAGTAGGAAACACAAAAGTAGCAAAGGACCTACAAAAACGAACCCAAAACAATAAAGAAAATGGTAATACATATTGATAATTACGTTAAACATGAATGGATTAAATGCTCCAACCAAAAGACACAGGTTCGCTGAATGGATACAAAAACAAGACCCATATATATGCTGTCTGCAAGAGACCCACTTCAGACCTAGGGACACATACAGACTGAAAGTGAGGGAATGGAAAAAGATATTCCATGCAAATGGAAATCAAAAGAAAGCTGGATTACCAATTCTCATATCAGACAAAATAGACTTTAAAATAAAAACTATCACAAGAGACAAAGAAGGACACTACATAATGATCAGGGATCAATCCAAGAAGAAGATATAACAAATGTAAATATTTATGCACCTGACATAGCAGCACCTCAATACATAAGGCAAATGCTAACAGCTATAAAAGAGGAAATCAACAATAACACAATAATAGTGGGGAACTTTAAGACCTCACTTACACCAATGGACAGATCATCCAAACAGAAAATTAATAAGGAAACACAAGCTTTAAATGACACAATAGATCAGATAGATTTAATTGATATTTATAGGACATTCCATCCAAAAATAGCAGATTACGCTTTCTTCTCAAGGGCACACAGAACATTCTCCAGGATAGATCACATCTTGGGTCACAAATAAAGCCTCAGTAAATTTAAGAAAATTGAAATCATATCAAGCATCTTTTCTGACCACAACATTATGAGATTAGAAATGAATTACATGGAAAAAAACATAAAAAACACAAACACATGGAGGCTAAACAATACGTTACTAAATAACCAAGAGATCACTGAAGAAATCAAAGAGGAAATCAAAAAATACCTAGAGACAAAGGACAATGAAAACACGATGATCCAAAACCTATGGGATGCAACAAAAGCAGTTCCAAGAGGGAAGTTTATAGCGATACACTCTCACCTCAAGAAACAACAAATATTTCAAGTAAACAATCTAACCTTACACCTAAAGGAACTAGAGAAAGAAGAACAAACAAAACCCAAAGCTCTGCCGCATAGCACAGGGAGATCACCTCTGTGCTTTGTGACCACTTAGAGGAGTGGGATAGGGAGGGTGGGAGAGAGGGTGATGCGAGAGGGAAGAGATATGGGAACATATGTATATGTATAACTGATTCACTTTGTTGTAAAGGAAAAACTAACACACTATTGTAAAACAGTTATACTCCAATAAAGATGTTAAAAAAAAAAAAAAAAAACCCAAAGCTAGTAGCAGGAAAGAAATCATAAAGATCAGAGCGGAAATAAATGAAATAGAAACAAAGAAAACAATAGCAAAGATCAATAAAACTAAAAGCTGGTTCTTTGAGAAGATATACAAAATTGATAAACCATTAGTCAGACTCATCAAGAAAAAGAGGGAGAGGACTCAAATCAATAAAATTAGAAATGAAAAAGGAGAAGTTACAACAGACACTGCAGAAGTACAAAGCATCCTAAGAGACTACTACAAGCAACTCTATGCCAATAAAATGGACAACCTGGAAGAAATGGATAAATTATTAGAAAGGTATGACCTTCCAAGACTGAACCAGGAAGAAATAGAAAATATGACCAGACCAAACACAAGTAATGAAATTGAAACTGTGACTAAAAATCTTCCAACAAACAAAAGTCCAGGACCAGATGGCTTCACAGGTGAAATCTATCAAACATTTAGAGAAGAGCTAACACCCATCCTTCTCAAACTCTTCCAAAAAATTGCAGAGGAAGAAACACTCCACTCCCAAACTCATTCTATGAGGCAACCACCACGTTGACACCAAAACCAAACAAAGATACTACAGAGAAAGAAAATTACCGACCAATATCACTGATGCAAAAATGCAAAACAAAATACTAGCAAACAGAATCCAACAACACATTAAAAGGATCATATACCATGATCAAGTGGGATTTATCCCAGGGATGCAAGGATTCTTCAATATATGCTAATCAATCAATGTGATACACCATATTAACAAACTGAAGAAGAAAAACCATAAGATCATCTCAATAAATGCAAAAAAAGCTTTCGACAAAATTCAACACCAATTTATGATAAAAAATATCCAGAAAGTGGGCATAGAGGGAACCTACCTCAACATAATAAAGGCCATATACAACAAACCCACAGCAAACATCATTCTCAATGGTGAAAAACTAAAAGCATTTCCTCTAAGATCAGGAACAAGACAAGGATGTCCACTCTCACCACTATCATTCAACATAGTTTTGGAAGTCCTAACCACAGCAATCAGAGAAGAAAAAGAAATAAAAGGAATACAAATTGGAAAAGGGGAAGTAAAAGTGTCACTGTTTGCAGATGACATGATACTCTGCAAAGAGAATCCTAAAGATGCCACCAGAAAACTACTAGAGCTAATCAATGAATTTGGTAAAGTTGCAGGATACAAAGTTAATGCACAGAAATCTCTTGCATTCCTACACACTAATGATGAAAAATCTGGAAGAGCAATTAAGGAAACATTCCCATTTACCACTGCAACAAAAAAGAATAAAATACCCAGGAATAAACCTACCTAGGGAGACAAAAGACCTGTATGCAGAAAACTATAAGACACTGATGAAAAAAATTAAAGATGATACCAACAGACAGAGTGATAGAACATGTTCTTAGTTTGGAAGAATCAATATTGTGAAAATGACTATACAACCCAAAGCAATCTACAGATTCAATGCAATCTCTATCAAATTACCAATGGCATTTTTTACAGAACTAGAACAAAAAATCTTAAAATTTGTATGGAGACTCAAAAGGCCCCGAATAACCAAAGCAGTCCTGAGGAAAAAAAATGGAGCTGGAGGAATCAGACTCCCCGACTTCAGACTATACTTCAAAGCTACAGTAATCAAGACAATATGGTACTGGCACAAAAACAGAAATACAGATCAATGGAACAGGATAGAAAGCTCAGAGATAAACCCATGCACCAATGGTCAACTAATCCATGACAAAGGAGGCAAGGATATACAATGGAGAAAAGAGTCTCTTCAATAAGTGGTGCTGGGGGCTTCCCTGGTGGCGCAGTGGTTGAGAATCCGCCTGCCGATGCAGGAGACACGGGTTCGTGCCCTGGTCCGGGAAGATCCCACATGCCGCGGAGTGGCTGAGCCCGTGAGCCATGGCCGCTGAGCCTGTGCGTCCGGAGCCTGTGCTCCGCAACGGGAGAGGCCACAGCAGTGAGAGGCCCGCATACCGCAAAAAAAAAAAAAAAAAAAAAAAAAAAGTGGTGCTGGGAAAACTGGACAGGTACATGTAAAAGTATGCAATTAGAACACTCCCTAACACCATACACAAAAGTAAACTCAAAATGGATTAGAGACCTAAATGTAAGACTGGACACTATAAAACTCTTAGAAGAAAACATAGGAAGAACACTCTTTGACATAAATCACAGCAAGATCTTTTTTGATCCACCTCCTAGAGTAATGGAAATAAAAACAAAAATAAACAAATGGTACCTAATGAAACTTAAAAGTTTTTGCAAAGCAAAGGAAACTACAAACAAGATGAAAAGACCTCAGAATGGGAGAAAATATTTTCAAACAAATCAATGGACAAAAGATTTATCTCCAAAATATATAAACAGCTCAGGCAGCTCAATATTAAAAAAACAAACAACCCAATCCAAAAAAAGGCAGAACACCTAAGTAGACATTTCTTCAAAGAAGACATACAGATGGCCAAGATGTACATGAAAAGCTGCTCACCATCACTAGTTATTAGAGAAATGCAAATCAAAACTACAATGAGGTATCACCTCACACCAGTTAGAATGGGCATCATTAGAAAATCTACAAACATTAATGCTGGAGAGGGTGTGGAGAAAAGGGAACCCTCTTGCACTGTTGGTGGGAATGTAAATTGATACAGCCACTATGGAAAACAGTATGGAGGTTCCTTAAAAAACTAAAAATAGAACTACCATATGATCTAGCAATCCCACTACTAGGCATATACTCAGAGAAAACCATAATTCAAAAAGACACATGTGGGGCTTCCCTGGTGGCGCAGTGGTTGAGAATCCGCCTGCCGATGCAGGAGACACGGGTTCGTGCCCTGGTCCGGGAAGATCCCACGTGCCGCGGAGCGACTGGGCCCGTGAGCCATGGCTGCTGGGCCTGTACGTCCGGAGCCTGTGCTCCGCGGCAGGAGAGGCCATAGCAGTGAGAGGCCCGCATACCGCAAAAAAAAAAAAAAAAAAAAAAAAAAAAAAAAAAAAAAAAAAAGACACGTGGGCTTCCCTGATGGCGCAGTGGTTGAGAGTCCTCCTGCTGGTGCAGGGGACGTGGGTTCGTGCCCTGGTCCAGGAGGATCCCACATGCCACGGAGTGGCTGGGCCCGTGAGCCATGGCTGCTGGGCCTGTACGTCCGGAGCCTGTGCTCCGCGGCAGGAGAGGCCATAGCAGTGAGAGGCCCGCATACCGCAAAAAAAAAAAAAAAAGACACATGCACCTCAATGTTCATTGCAGCACTATTTACAATAGCCAGGACATGGAAGCAACCTAAATGCCCATCGACAGACGAATGTATAAAGAAGATGTGGTACATACATACAATGGAATATTACTCAGCCATAAAAAGGAACAAAATTGAGTCATTTGTAGAGATGTGGATGAATTTAGAGACTGTCATACAGAGTGAAGTAAGTCAAAAAGAGAAAAACAAATATCATATATTAACGCATATATACAGAACCTAGAAAAATGGTACAGAGGAACCAGTTTGCAGGGCAGAAATTGAGACACAGATGTAGAGAACAAACGTATGGACACCAAGGGGGGAAAAGTGGCGAGGGGTGGGGGTGGGGGTGGGATGAATTGGGAGATTGTGATTGACATGTATACACTGATGTGTATAAAATGGATGACTAATAAGAACCTGCTGTATAAAAAAATAAATAATATAAAATTCAAAAATTCCAAAAAAAAAAGGTGAGATACAAGTTTACATACAGTTTATTAAATTATATGCTTTAGTAGAAAAAAAAACTGCACATAAGAGATTGGTTGTAGAAAACAGAAGGCATAGAAGACTGATGGGGGGGATTCCTGTAATAAATCTACCATTTTTCCAGCAGTGAGAAGAATAGTACCTTGAGTAGCATTTTCAAAGTTTCTATTTAAGAAAAATCTGAAAACAAAAATTATTCCTAAATCCCTGTATGTTATTATACTTCCTAAGGAATTTTAGGAAGTCAGATGAGTGTAAATAACCATATAGGTGATCTCAGCAATAATTCAAAGAACTGAGTGCAAACTCAGTACACAATAGGGGGAAGAAATGCCTTTGACCTCTACCACTCCCCCCAAAACATAAATATTTATATCTTAATTTCACTCCTGCAAAAAATAATGGAAACAAAATGATTAAACCCTAAGTGGTAATTTGCTTTTTATTGCCCCAAATAAATAAATGCATAAATAGGATATTTAAAGGAAAAATAGAGGGAAAGATAAATATATGTATATTTATTTTTATATAAATAATTATTACATATAATAACATTATATAGAAAACTATATATATAACTATATATATGAACAATATTTTTTTAACATTTTAAAACAGCAGAATGTTTTTGTTTGAATACAATCTTTAAAAAGCCAAATATAAGTAAATAACATGGTACTGGATTATAACCCACAGTTTAAGATAAATATCCACGAGTCCATACTGATATATATAAATAATTGAATAAATAAACAAGTGGGGATGAAAAGACAAATCTGCCATGCAGAAGAATTCCAAATCATTTATGCAGCTGCTTGTCCCTACCAAAGAAGTGGAGCATAACTCGCCATCTCAATAGCGTGGGCTGTGCGGAGTGACCTCCTTCCAAAGAGTACAGTATTGAGAGGGGGAGAAAGAGTAACTTCACAGTGGAGGAACCTTCCAAACACTCCCTCAGCCAGGTGATCAAAGTCAACATCACTAGTGATAAGTCATGTTGTTGGTGTGTACTCTTGACATGTGATGAGACCACCTCTGTGGTCTTCCTCTCAAAACTCATAACCCCAGTCTACTCATGAGAAAAACATCATGAAAATTCTAATTGATGGACATTCTACATGACACCTATGGGGTACCTAACCAGTACCCCTTTAAACAGTCAAGGTCATCAAAAGCATGGAAAATCTGAGAAAGTGTCATAGTCCAGAGGAGCCTAAGGAGACATGACAACTAAATGTAACATGGTATCCTGGATGGGATCCTGGAACAGAAAAAGGACATTACAGAAAACTGAGGAAATCTGAATAAAGTATGGACTTTAATAATAATGCATTAGTATTTGTTCTTTATAACAAATGTGCCATCCCAATGTAAGCTGTTAGTAAGATAGGAAACCAAAGTTTACCCTGTATACCATCTTTGCAACTTCTCTATAAATGTTAAACAAAAAGTTTATTTTTAAAAAGGTAAATATACAAAATCATGTTTTTTTAATGAGATGCTTTTATTAAAAGTAGAGTTCAGAGAAGCTCCAGAGCCCTGCTCTCTATATCTCTGACCCTAGGGACTTCCCTGGTGGTCCAGTGGTTAAGCCTCCACACTCCCAATGCAGCCGGTCCGGGTTCGATCCCTAGTCAGGGAACTAGAGCCCGCATGCATACCGCAACTAAAAGATCCCTCATGCCGCAAATGAAGATCTCGAGTGCCACAACTGAGACCCGGCGCAGCCAAATAAATAAATATTTTTTAAAAAAATCTTTAAAATATATATATCTCTGACCCCACCCGCTGCTCCAATCCTAGCTTGCCCCTCTGAAACCCAGAGCAGTTTGAAATTACTATCATGAAAAACTAGGACAAGTTACCATTACAAAATACCAGCCCATTTCAGGCAGCCTAGCAGCACTGAGCTGCATGACTTCAACTGACTGTATTAGACCACAAGCTCTATGTGGGAACCACATCTTAGCCACACAAGCGCATGCTGAGGACTCTGTTGGCATCAAAACTCTCTGCTGACAAACTCACCAGCATCAGCATAAGCAGCACCATTGCAAACACAAGGTGACGGCTTTCACTGCCAGCCTTACTGGCCTTTCTTGGCCACAGAGCTGCAAAAATTACTTCCCCACTAGTCAAGTCTGTTCCCTGTGAGATCAGACAGGACAAACCTCTCCAACATGCCCTTCTGGCCTCCTGGAGTCTTATAGAGTGATGCACACTCCCCGTCACCCCCATCACCCCACCCAAACACCACCTCCGGTAGAACTCAAAAAAGGAGGGAAACAGGAGATTCTGAAAATCGATCCGGTTTATTTTATACTACTTTCATGTTTAACTGATCCATTTTATCACAGATTAATCACCCACATGACAAATGGGTACAGCTGAATCAAGCCCTTACACTCTCTCTGCAAATGAAAGCTAACATTCACACAGAGAGCTACAGATTTTGTGTCCCATCTGTTGAGTGGCCATTGTTCCAAATGGCCGTAATATCTCAGCAGTGAATCACTGTCATGAAAGTAACATCTGTGGAGTCAGGAAAGAACTATTGCGAAAACAGATGAATCACTTGGGAACCCAGGGTTCATCACATACTAACATCACATACTTATGTAGCAGTTTGGAGAGGCATTCATTTTACAAGTAATTAGTGAGCACCCGCTACATGCCAGGCAAATCCCAGCTCTCATGGAGCTTATGTTCTTATGTAGGAAACTCAATACTTAAGAAAACAAGACATGAAGAAAAATTCATAGTGATAAGCACTGGGGTAAAAATCACCCACAGTAAAATGCTAGGATGATGAGGCTGTGGGCGAGAGGTAATACGGACGGATTGGGGAGGCAGATTTGATGGTCGGGAAAGACTTGCCAGACAGGTAACATGTGAACTTTTTGTCACTGACCCAAATGTCAAAGAGATGCAAGCCATGCAAAGACTTGGGAGAAGGGTGTTCCTAGCAGAGGGAACAGCATAATGCAAAGGCCCTAAAATGGAACCAGGTTGGTGTGTTCCAGAAACAAAAACCTCCTGACAATCCCCCGAGATGGGCAACTATAGTTCAGAAAGGTGAAATCTGAGGCTAACGTGGAAATAAACCCAGCACAGCCGACTGCCCTGCTAGTCTCTAAGCACCACGCCGAGCTGTGTCCTTAGCTGGGAAGCTAGGCCCCAAAAGAAATGAGCGCGGGGAATCAGGCCCTCATCTGAGAAACAGGTTCATGGGGCAAAGAGGCAGCCTCTGAAAGCTGTTTCACAGGAAGAGAATTTGAGGCCAAACATAAAAATCAAGACTCCTGTGCAGTGTGGCCAGGGCCCAGCAGCCCAAATGACTTGATACTATGCAGGGCACATGAGGCCCCAGGGCTGGGCAGCAAGGGCCCACAAGGGCCAAGCAGGTGCATGGGAGGATCGTCAAAATCCAAAGGGAACTTACTATATACTGCACTGAGTCTCCCCCACCCCAAGAATCCCAATTTAGTAGGTATGTGACAGACCTAGGAATCTGAATTTAAATAAGTTCCCAGGTGATTCTGTTTAGCCAGATCTTAGAATGACTGTGATTAGGAGTGAGGAGAGGGCAAGCTTGTCCTGGAGGGGAAAGTTGAGTCTGAAGAATCCTATCTCTACAAACGAACAGAATCAAGGACTGAAGTGAATGCAGTAAAAGCATTTGATACAACTCAGTGTCCATTCATAATTTTAAAAATTATTTTAAAAGAAAAAGGGAAGGGCTTCCCTGGTGGCGCAGTGGTTGAGAATCCGCCTGCCGATGCAGGGGACAAAGGTTCGTGCCCCGGTCCGGGAGGATCCCACATGCCGCGGAGCGGCTGGGCCCGTGAGCCATGGCCGCTAAGCCTGCGCTCCGCAACGGGAGAAGCCACAACAGTGAGAGGCCCGCATATCACAAAAAAAAAAAAAAAAAAAAAAGAAAAAGGGAAGTAAAATTTTATAGTCTAATAAAGATTATCTAAAATATGTATAGCTTATATCATTTATGTAGAATTTGAAAGTATTCTCCAAGGAATAGGAATGAAACAAGATTGTCAGCTATTACCACTTATATTCAATGCCATTATAGATGTCATATTTAATGCAATTAAACAAGAAAAAGAAAAAATCTTATACAAGTTGGAAGAAAAAAAATGAAGTGATTGCAGTTGAAATAAATATATATATATATGAAACCACAACTGTACCAGCTAATAGGAAAATACAGTTAAGAACATTGTGTAACTAGGCGTATTCCTTTCCCTCCAACCACATCTCCAAATTCAGGAGACATTACCTTTGTTTTCAATATAATGTATTCAGTGTAAGTTTAAAACCTCAACTTAGGCTACATGATGTTTCATAATGTCATGTTTAACATTGGCTCATGAAATTCCTGAAAATTTAATACCAGCTCTCAGCATGAGCCAGTTCCAACGTACCACTGGCAAAAGCTTTTTAAAAAACCAGTCCACTGCCTTTCCTTTCCTTTCCCTCTTCAGGACTTAGTCTTCTCTTCCCTACAATCAATGTACAGCCCTCACATCTGCTCCTAGGAGCCCCACGGTTGCAGCTGCTGAGGGGCAGCTGGTGCCAGGAGGTAGGCAGGGAGGGGGATGGGAGGAAGCAGCTGGCTCACTGGCCCCATCTAGGAATCATCAAGAATGGCTGTGCTTGGGGTGTTTTACATACTGGGATTTCACACAAGAGGCTCATTCAGAAAAGCAGTTCTTGGGGGCAGGGTGGGGAACAGTAACAACAATGTTTTTCTTCAAGTGTGAAAAGTGCTGGTCTAGGTTATTGACACACAGTCTACACGTCCATCCATGATCGTGCAGATATGGGTTACCCACACCCTAATAAAGCTGCTGGTGCCAACGATGCCCTCCTCCAATCTCATGTAAAGCTAAAGAACGTGATGGGAGGGATATTTTTCCAACACAGCACGAGCTAGTTCACTCTTACCTTGAGAGTGCACACTATTCTTAATTCTAAATACATTTAAAAAATACACCTCTAGGGCTTCCCTGGTGGCGCAGTGGTTGAGAGTCCGCCTGCCGAGGCAGGGGACACGGGTTCGTGCCCCGGTCTGGGAAGATCTCACATGCCGCGGAGCGGCTGGGCCCGTGAGCCATGGCCGCTGAGCCTGTGCGTCCGGAGCCTGTGCTCCGCAACGGGAGAGGCCACAACAGTGAGAGTCCCGCGTACCGAAAAAAAAAAAAAAAAAAAAAACACCTCTATACAGACGCTCCTTGGTAAAAAGCGATGAATTCTGCTTCTCCTACTAAATACCATCCTATGCTTATAAATTAAGAAAAATCAAATTTTCTACCTGATGTCAAAACACATACCCAAAAAGTATGACTGTCAACGGCATACAGTCCATTCTCCCTAGTTGTAACCAGCTCTGCTGCCAGAAGTCTTTCTACTGCTTCTCATCACTGGGGTCTCATGGAATGCCATTCTCACTCAAGAATTCCTCCTGGGAAAAATTAATTTCTCCCTCGTCCACATTCCCATAGGGCCCCACCTCCATGTCTCCTCCAGCAGTGATTCCAGTTTGCTTGGTTATTTATGGATGTCACTCCTGCTGGATTTCGGGTGGAGCAGGGAGGGCGATGTGAAAGAGGGGAACCTAACATTTATTGTGTCATTTCTATGTTCCAGGCTCTACGCTAAATGATTTACAGGCTTCATTTCCTGTAGTCCTCACAATAATCCTATGAGATAGGTACGATTTTTATCCCAATTCTACAGATAGGTATAGGGGATTTTTAAGTTACTTGGCTCAGGCTACATGGTGCTAGAGTCCTCAAGATCTGAATCCTAGCTCTCTGGCTCCTAGGACAAGGCCTGTGGTCATTATTCCTCCTAGTGAGGAACCTGTGGGGCTCAACTGTGTCTTACTGTTATTTACCTTACTTGCTTTACAAGACCCGCTTTGCTTTGTCACTGTCTCATCACCCTGCATTTCCAGCCAAGACACTGGCAGCTTGGGGTTGGGACTGCAGTGAGGTGAGGGTTAGGGTTAAAAATCTTTGCTCTGTGTTCCTAGCTTTGAAATATTTAGCATCTACAATATCCTATCAGGTGATTTTTTTTTTTCCCTTAGGATAATAGGATTCTGGAACCTGAATCTCAGTCCACTGCCACCTCCCCAATATACTTATTTCAAAGGACTCTTTCATCAGAATTTAGGTAGAAAACACTGCAGGAAGAGGACAATAAAATGAGTACAGCTGCTAATTCAAAATGCCACAGACTGGACACTCCACATCTATAAATTTATTTCTAAAAATAGTTAAATGGCACGGCAGAACAAATAAATAAGTAAAACATTCACTATAAAGACCTTCTTTCCGGGCTTCCCTGGTGGCGCAGTGGTTGAGAGTCCGCCTGCCGATGCAGGGGACACGGGTTCGTGCCCCGGGCCGGGAAGATCCCACATGCCGCGGAGCGGCTGGGCCCGTGAGCCATGGCCGCTGGGTCTGCGCGTCCGTAGCCTGCGCTCCACAACGGGAGAGGCCGCAACAGTGAGAGGCCCGCGTACCGCAAAAAACACAAACAAACAAAAACCTTGTTTGGGGGAAATATTTACGTATTTTGAATAATGAATCACACCATCTTGCTTTATCCTTTAAATGCACCCTTTGACTCTGCTCACACTTATTGAACACTACAATGGACAGTGGCAAAAACACAGTCTGTGACCTCTCACAAGGAAGATGGGTGATAAAATAATTGCAAACCCAGTGATGCTAATATCATGCTATATATAAAATTCATTCATATAAAACTAGTGCAAACAAAAACAGACTAGGTTGGTATGAAGATCCTAAGCAGGGGCTAAAAGTTCCCTGGTATCCCCTTGTCCACATATGCTTTGTTGATTAGCAATAGTTTTAAGCAACAGTAAGATCACTTCAAGATAAAGACCTGAATGTAAGACCTGAAACTGTAAAACTCCTAGAAAAAATAACATAGGCAGTATGCTCTTTGACAATGGTCTTAGCAATATCTTTCGGAATATGTCTCCTCAGGCAAGGGAAACAAACGCAAATATAAACAAGTGGGACTACATCAAACCAAAAAGCTTCTGAACAGCACAGGAAGCCATCAACAAAACGAAAAGACAACCTACTAAATGGGAGAAGATATTTGCAAATCATATATTCAATAAGGGGTTAATATTCAAAATATATAAAGAACACATATAACTCAACAACAAAAAAACAAATGACCCAGTTTAAAAATGAGCAGAGGAGATGAATAAACATTTTTCCAAGAAGACATACAGATGGTCAACAGGCACATAAAAAGAAGTTCAACATCACTAATTATTAGGGAAATCCAAATCAAAACCACAATGAGATATCACCTCATGCCTGTTAGAATGGCTATTATCAAAAAGGCAAGAAATTACAAGTGTTGGTGAAGATGTGGAGAAAAGGGAACCCTCAGTGCACCTTTGGTGGGACTGTAAACTGGTGCAGCCACTTTGGAAAACAGTGTGGAGGTTCCTCAAAAAATCAAGACTAGAACTAACTACCGTATGATCCAGCTATCCCATTTATGGGTATTTATCCAAAGAATACAAAACACTAATTTAAAAAGGTATGTGCACCCTATGTTCACTGCAGCATTATTTATAATAGCCAAGATATGAAAACAACCAAAGTGCCCATCAATGAATGAATGGATAAAAAAGATGTGGTATATACAATGGAATATAACTCAGCCATAAAAAAGATGAAATCTCGCCATTTGCACAATATAAATGGACCTTGAGGGTATTATGCTAAGTGAAATAAGTCGGAGAAAAACAAATACTATATGATTTCACTCATTTGTGGAATATAAAAAAAACAAACAAAAGAGCAAAAAAAAGAACAAACCTACCAAAGCAAACCAAACACGTAGATACAGAGAACAGAGCAGTGGTTGCCAGAGGGGAAGGGTCAGGCTTTGGTGGGGGAGGGTGAAATGGGTAAAGGGGGTCAACTCTATGGAGACAGATGGAAATGAAATTTTGGTGGCTGTAGTGTATACAGAAGTAGAAATATACTGTTGTACACATGAAACTTACATAATGTTATAAATCTATGTAACCTCAATAAAAAAATAAATAATCACTTCAAGATAAACCAAAGGAAAGATAATTCTCAACGACATTTGACATTTCAAAGGGCACTGTTAAGAGGAACCATACAGAAGCCCGGGCTTGTGTAAAGAGCTGACGAAGGTTTCAGCACCCTGTCTTCCCCTTTGCTGGCTCCTCTCTCCCTCTTCACCACCTTCCCTTTTCCATGTTTATTCCTTATTCTCCTTCATCCAAATGTACTTACTCTCTGCAAAAGACTACTTTGAAAAAAATCACTGTTGAATATTGAACTTTGATTTTCCTGTCCTTAATATAAATTTTGTCAGTTTATGCCCTTAGAAGTCTCTCCCTCTCTCAACAAAAGAGCCAACCAAAGTTATTTTTATTTCCATGTTGCTCTTGGCTCATTTTGTTCTGTGCGTCAGAGGCTTTCAAAAGGTTCCCAACTCTAGATCCAAAAAGCTCAAAAAATGATTGAATACAGGATAAAATATTCCTCTCATCCAGAGGGGAGCCTGAGGTCATAGGTAGGCATCACCAGCAGTTGGGGAAAGAATCCGGGGTTCTGAAGCCCTGAGCAGCAAGACTTTCCAGGACCCACAGTCGGCCACAAGCTTCTGCTCCTATCTGCCCAGAACATAACCCAGGACTTCATTTAGCAGATTAGCTCTGGAATCGTCATAATGATTATTAAAATGTTGAAGCGTTTCCCCCCAACTGGCAAATACTGCCCCCCACCAAAATACATACCTTGGCCTCCCCAGGCCCTCTCAGGATCCCTGTCCCAAACTCCTTACAATCAAGAGGCAAGGAGACCGTAGAAAGTCTCCAGGACTCTCGCCCAGTGCTCACAGAGCTGGACATAACCACACTCCACCTTAATTTCCTCTACTGAAAAACAAGGGCATTGTGAAATTTTTTGTTCTAGTCCTGTAAAAAATGCCAGTGGTAATTTGATAGGGATTGCAGTGAATCTGTAGATTGCTTTGGGTAGTAGAGTCATTTTCACAATGTTGATTCTTCCAATCCAAGAACATGGTATATTTCTCCACCTATTTGTATCATCTTTAATTTCTTTCATCAGTGTCTTATAGTTTTCTGCATACAAGTCTTTTGTCTCCTTAGGTAGGTTTATTCCTAGATATTTTATTCTTTTTGTTGCAATGGTAAATGGGAGTGTTTTCTTAATTTCACTCTCAGATTTTTCATCATTAGTGTATAAGAATACCAGAGATTTCTGTGCATTAATTTTGTATCCTGCTACTTTACCAAATTCATTGATTAGTTCTAGTAGTTTTCTGGTAGCATCCTTAGTATTCTCTATGTATAGTATCATGTCATCTGCAAACAGTGACAGCTTTACTTCTTCTTTTCCTATTTTGATTCCTTTTATTTCTTTATTTTCTCTGATTGCTGTGGCTAGAACTTCCAAAACTAGGTTGAATAAGAGTGGTGAGAGTGGACAACCTTGTCTTGTTCCTGATCTTAGTGGAAATGGTTTCAGTTTTTCACCATTGAGAACAATGCTGGCTGTAGGTTTGTCATATATGGCCTTTACTATATTGAGGAAAGTTCCCTCTATGCCTATTTTCTGCAGGGTTTTTATCATAAATGGTGTTGAATTTTGTCAAAAGCTTTCTCTGCATCTATTGAGATGATCATACGGTTTTTCTCCTTCAGTCTGTTGATATGGTGTATCACGTTGATTGATTTGCATATATTGAAGAATCCTTGAATTCCTGGAATAAACCCCACTTGATCGTGGTGTATGATCCTTTTAATGTGCTGTTGGATTCTGTTTGCTAGCATTTTGTTGAGGATTTTTGCATCTATGTTCATCAGTGATATTGGCCTGTAGAAAAGACCCCGAATAGCCAAAGCAATCTTGAGAACAAAAAATGGAGCTGGAGGAATCAGGCTCCCTGACTTCAGACTATACTACAAGGCCACAGTAATCAAGACAGTATGGTACTGGCACAAAAACAGAAATATAGATCAATGGAACAGGATAGAAAGCCCAGAGATAAACCCACACACATATGGTCACCTTATCTTTGATAAAGGAGGGAAGGATACACAGTGGAGAAAAGACAGCCTCTTCAATAAGTGGTGCTGGGAAAACTGGACAGCTACCTGTAGAAGTATGAAATTAGAACACTCCCTAACACCACACACAAAAATAAACTCAAAATGGGTTAAAGACCTAAATGTAAGGCCAGACACTATCAAACTCTTAGAGGAAAACATAGGCAGAACACTCTATGACATCAATCACAGCAAGATCCTTCTTGACCCATCTCCTAGAGAAATGGAAATAAAAACAAAAATAAACAAATGGGATCTAATGAAACTTAAAAGCTTTTGCACAGCAAAGGATACCATAAACAAGATCAAAAGACAACCCTCAGAATGGGAGAAAATACTTGCAAATGAAGCAACTGACAAAGGATTAATCTCCAAAATTTATAAGCAACTCATGCAGCTCAATAACAAAAAAACAAACAACCCAATCCAAAAATGGGCCGAAGAACTAAATAGACATTTCTCCAAAGAAGATATACAGATTGCCAACAAACACATGAAAGAATGCTCAACATCATTAATCATTAGAGAAATACAAATCAAAACTACAATGAGATATCATCTCACACTGGTCAGATTGGCCATCATCAAAAACTCTAGAAACAATAAATGCTGGAGAGGGTGTGGAGAAAAGGGAACACTCTTGCACTGCTGGTGGGAATGTAAAATGATACAGCCACTATGGAGAACAGTATGGAGGTTCCTTAAAAAACTACAAATAGAACTACCATATGACCTAGCAATCCCACTACTGGGCATATACCCTGAGAAAACCATAATTCAAAAAGAGTCATGTGTACCACAATGTTCATTGCAGCTCTATTTACAATAGCCAGGACATGGAAGCAACCTAAGTGTCCATCAACAGATGAATGGATAAAGAAGATGTGGCACATATATACAATGGAATATTACTCAGCCATAAAAAGAAATGAAACTGAGTTATTTGTAATGAGGTGGATAGACCTGGAGTCTGTCATACAGAGTGAAGTAAGTCAGAAGGATAAAAACAAATACCGTATGCTAACACATATATATGGAATCTAAAAAAAAAAAAATGTCATGAACAGATTAGTGGTAGGATGGGAACAAAGCACAGACCTACTAGAGCATAGACTTGAGGATATGGGGAGGGGGAAGGGTAAGCTGTGACAATGTGAGAGAGTGGCAGGGACATATACACACTACCAAATGTAAATTAGATAGCTAGTGGGAAGCTGCAGCATAGCACAGGGAGTTCACCTCTGTGCTTTGTGACCACCTAGAGGGGTGGGATAGGGAGGGTGGGAGGGAGGGTGACACAAGAGGGAAGAGATATGGGAACATATGTATATGTATAACTGATTTGTTGTAAAGGAGAAACTAACACACTATTGTAAAAGTTATACTCAAATAAAGATGTTAAAAAAAAAATTCTCTGAGTTGTACTTTGATTGCAATTATGTCAAATTATTTATGCCTGAGGACAACGACAAGATAGGAATATAACAATATGAAAAAAGTTCATCCGTTAGGAGGGTAGAATCTCGGGTTATATTTTTCTGATGAGACAGCAGTGCCAAAACCCTGGGTTCAGGATGCCTGGGATGGAACCCCAGCTCTGCCATGTGCTAGGTGTATAATCTCGCTGTGCCTCAAATTATCTCATCTATAAAATGGGGATGGTAGGACTATTACCTACTTCACAGGGTTGTTTTGAGAATAAAATGTACTCATGTTTGTAAAACGCTTAGAATAGTACCTAGCGCACAGTAAGCACCTTTAAGTGTTGATTAAATAAGCAAATCATGTTATTCTGTCCCAGAATGTTTGTTCAATAAATTCAAAAATTAAGCAACTTTCACAACACAAAGGAAAAAAATAACTGTGACAGTATGAAACACTTACATATCCATATACTGTTGTTTAATAACCCAGCACTAAAACATCTGAGATACAGATTTTACACTGCACTGTGAATTTAAGGAAACTAACACATTGGAAGGCATTTCCACTGCAGCATGAAATATGATTTGAACCACTCCTTTCCTAATCAGAAATGTCACAGGCTTATGGGAAGTTTAGGTTAAACGTTTCTCATTTTAACCCTGCAAAAACATTTACCCAAACCCTGGTGGGAGAATACATTTTATTTTGTGGTGCTAAGACTTAAAGGATTATAAACATAAAACCAGGCCTCGCACAGCTACAGCTTCTCTCACGGACACAATGACTCAAAGAGTTTAAAGGGCCATATCTTATGTGCTGGGTCCTCTGGCATCAATCTTTAAAAACACCTAGAGTGGAAAAGAAACTGCTACACCTAGCAGCTACCTTGATCAAAACTCCTTTTAGGGGACTTCCTTGGTGGCGCAGTGGTTAAGAATCCTCCTGCCAATGCAGGGGACACAGGTTTGATCCCTAGTCTGGGAAGATCCCACATGCCGCAGAGCAACTAAGCCCATGTGCCACATCTACTGAGCCTGTGCTCTAGAGCCCACGAGCCACAACTACTGAGTCCGTGAGCCACAACTACTAAGCCAGCATGCCACAACTACTGAAGCAAGCATGCCTAGAGCCTGAGCTCCAAAACAAGAGAAGCCACAGCAATGAGAAGCCCTAGCACCTCAATGAAGAGAAGCCCCCGCTCGCCACCACTAGAGAAAGCCTGAGCGCAGCAACGAAGACCCAACTCAGCCAAAATTAAATAAATAAATAAATTTATATTAAAAAAAGAACATTAAAAAAAAAGCAAACTCCTTTTAGTTACTGAAAGGCTGCCACAACCTGAGCTCAAGCATAATTTAGAAACATGCTACTGCACTGCTAAGGAGACAAAAGTATTTCATTTTTCTGTTAGAGATTAGGGAGGGGAAACTATCAACAATAACTCCAGGGAATTCCCTGGTGGTCCAGTGGTTAAGACTCAGAGCTCTCACTGCCCAGGGTTCGGGTTCAATCCTTGGTCTGGAAACTGTAAGATCCCACAAGCTGCCTGGTGTGGCCAAAAAAAACCAAAATCAAAACAAAACCAAAAAACTCCCTTACCTGTTTCTCCCACTTAATAGCTAAACCTCACAGTACCTTTACACACAAATTTAAATAGCTCACGAGTTTATCCTCATAGAGTAATGTATTAGACCCTTCCTGATGGAGGTAAGATTTACTAAACACAGTCTGGCTACAGCTTTTCAATTTTCTTCTTTAAATGTGAATTTCTCTAAAGCTATGAGAAGGAACTCAAACTTTGCTTAGTGAGAAAACTAAAGCTTGCATTACAATCATTATCATTAAAATGTTATTAAAACCCTAAAAAAATGAAAAGAGTTTTGTGGAGGGATAGTGGTGATGGTAACACAATAATATGAAAGTACTTAATGACACTGAACAGTATACCAAAAAATAGTTAAAATGAGGACTTCCCTGGTGGCTCAGTGGTTGGGAACCCGCCTGCCAATGCAGTGGACACGGGTTCGAGCCCTGGATTGGGAAGATCTCACATGTCGTGGAGCAGCTGGGCCCCTGCGTCACAACTGCTGAGACTGCGCTCTGGTGCCCGTGAGCCACAACGGCTGAGCCCGTGCTCCGCAACAGGAGAAGACACCGGCAGCAAAGAGTGGACCCTGTTCTCCACAACTGAGAGGGCCCATGAGCAGCAATGAAAACCCAGTGCAACCAAGAATAAATAAATAAATTTTTTTTTTAAAAGTTAAAATGACAAATTTTATGTTATGTGTATCTTAGCACAATAAAAGTAAAATAACTTTAAAAACCCCTGTAAGACTTAAAGGTAAATGAAATTTATAACAAATGATTTTCAATTAAGAAACACACATTTAGTAATCAGACAACTTCTAAGGAGCAGGGTCCCCCACGACCTAGTTGTAAGTGTATTAACAAGCCTAAATGAGTGTTAGACAGCACTTCTCGCCATGGTTCACAAATACTCTGACAACAGGGACAAACATGGTAAAGACAAACTTTCCACAAAGCCTTAACTACTCATACTTTTTATATGGATTGTGAATTATACTAGATCCTGAGAAGACAGGATGGGAGCTCAGACAATTAGTGAAAAGATCCTCAAACAACATGTAAAGGCTGTGCACAAATTCAAGCTAAAAGCCTGTGTACAATTCACTTGTATGTATGTTATCACAAAACATTTAATACCATTAAAAATTTAGTAAGAATTTAAGAAATTCTTATTCAAATAGGCATTGTGTAATTGTGGAGCCTGTTAATAGTTCAAGCTGTAGATTCTTTCCATTCTTTACGGTTTCACTGAACCACCATTAACTGGCCATTTAACACAGCACAGATACCTGGTCTCCCCAAAGCCCTGAGAAAGCACTCAAAGGGCCATCTAAACTGTAACGGGCAGGCCTGGCAGTAAGGGAACCCCTCATCCTGGGGAAAAACCTAGCGATAATCAAATGCAGAAACCCTTATGGTCAGTAAGAATCTACTTGCGTTTAGTACTTCACAGAGGAAGTGAAGAAGGCAATAATCGCAGACTAAGGAGAAGGAGCAAATATAGGCGTGGCGGTAGCTCTGGACTGATTCTACAAGAGTAGTTCTGAAGGGCTTAACAAAATCCTATTCAAGGCTTGGAGCACCACGCTGTTGGATCTGAGACCTAAGTCCCACATACCTGGAGCTGGAGCGAGAAAAACAAGTCCCTTCACACACGCCCAGCTCCTCGCCCCCCACCTTGCCCTGCCCGACCCCGGGCGTCATCACTTCGTGGGCGCCGCAGCGGGCAGCTGTATGGCCACACGCCCGGGACCGTGCATCTGGCGGGCTGGGCTCCAAGCCTCGGAACACAGCACTTCCTGGTTGGTCCGGGATGCTGGTCCCATCGCGCCCGCCATCCCGGTCATCCCATTGCGCACGCGAACCCTCGGGCGCGCGAGGTGACCTGGGGTCACCGGACACACAGTACTGGGGGCCCCCGCGACGAGGGAGATGGGCACATCCTGCAGAGGACGCCCCCAACTTCGGCCCGGAGCCAGCGCGGCTCTGCGCGCCAGACAGCCGCCCGCCCCGGCAAGAGTGAGCGCCGAAGTTGTCAGCGTCGACTCTGCAGGAACCCGGGACGAAGGCGTGCACAGGAGGACCCCCGAGGCTGCCAGGGAGGCCGCTCCCGCGAGGCCGCAAGGAGCTGGCGCCCGCCGCCGACGCCACTGCCAAGGTTCCGTCCAAGTTGGGCGGGGAGCGGCCAGCTGCCCGGGGCTGGCGGGAGGAGGGACGGAGCGCGAGCGCAGCGGAAACCGGCTCCCGCGGGAGCTCTGCGCGCCCCAGCCGCGGCGCGGCTCCTACCTGTGGGGCGAGGGCGGCCGGCCGCGGGAACCTGCGCGGTGGCGGCGGATTCTCGGAGCTCGGGCGCAGCTGGCACCGCTGGAGGCAGGGGAGGAGGGAAGGAAGGAGGGCCTGAGTGGGGACCGCGCCGTCGCCCGGAACTCGGCGCCGGGATTCGCGCTGGCCCGGCAGGGGTGGGGCGAGGCGGTGTCGGACCGGGTGCGTCGCGGCGCAAGCGGGCCGCCATCGCTGGGCAGGAGGTCTCCGGCCGCTGGGCCTCTCTCCTGGTCTGTATTTCTGTTCTCTCTTCTCCCAGAGTTTCAGAACTCAACCGCATTAAACTAGGGAACGTTCACTAGCATTTTAATTATTATTTTCAGGTACTCTTGAGCCGCCAAGGGCCCAGACTCTGTTGTAGGAGCTTTGCTAGATTATCTTATCCTCTTCTATCGCAGCTGGTAGCCAGAATTGGTCTATTTTACAAGTAGGGGAGAAGAGCCAAAAAGTGTAATAACTTGCCTGAGGTGACGCAATTAAGAAGTAGGAGCTTCGTTGATGTCATGCATAAGGCTTCTTCGAACTCCCTGGCGGTAGGTGTTATCACTAATTTACAAGCAAAGGAAACTGAGACTCAGAAAAGTGAAGTAACCAGCCTAAGGTCACCCAGTCAAGAACGTAGGAGACTAGAACATGTGTCTTGATGCCTGAAACTCAGGCTGGGTATAATTCAGAAATCTTAGTATAAAATAATAAACCAGGGCTTCCCTGGTGGCGCAGTGGTTGAGAGTCCGCCTGCCGATGCAGGGGACACGGGTTCGTGCCCCCGTCCTGGAGGGTCCCACATGCCGCGGAGCGGCTGGGCCCGTGAGCCACGGCCGCCGAGCCTGCGCGTCCGGAGCCTGTGCTCTGCAACGGGAGAGGCCACAGCAGTGAGAGGCCCGCGTACCGCAAAAAAAATAAATAAATAAATAATAATAATAATAATAATAAACCAGGAGTAAAACATGGAAAATTTCCCATTCCATCCACGGAACTGTCCAAATACAGAGATTTTGATGTCCACTTAGAACAAAGTCTTAAGAAAAAAAAAAGAACCAGTTGTCATGTGGCTTGACTAGCAGCCATTTTGGAATATAGCTTTTAATATATGCCACCCTAACCTCATTACACAGTGTTGCTTTCTGCCAAAGCCAAAGGAAGCTATTGCCTCCGCATACCCCAAACTGTTAATAACGATGGCTTCTTTAAAACACTTAGTGGATACTGCGCGGCCGAGACTGGCTGAGTTACATAATGTCTTACTGCACACGTGGAACTACATGAAGTGAAAAATATAATATTCCAGTCCAAAGTAGGGGAGGAGAAGTGAAATTATACTGTAGTCTGAAACTCTGTTTTCCTCTAACCTATAGTTGCTCAGCTCTCCCTGGACTACATTTTTCCCTCTTGAGCACATCTTTTCCTAATGATAGAAGAGTCACACTGCCTTCACTCTTTCCTTGTTGACAGAAATGATTGATGTCTTTTGAATCCTGTGATACTGACAGAATTTTACAGTTGAACACATGGCCCTCTGAGCAAGCAGAGTATTGCCTAAGAGTACTTTGGCAATTGTAAGACAAGCATGTTACCAAAAGGCTGAATACCCTTTCCTCCCCTTATTTCTCAAGTTTTATTAGTCACAGATGATTTGATAAGTATTATACACACAAGAAATGCACTCTTACAAGCTTGTCTTTAGAATTATAACACTTTTGATTGAGAACCAGCAGGCTATAAAATTGCATCCCAAATTCGAAGTGTCATCATTAAAACATTTGGCAATTGGTTTTTCTATTAACTATAATAAGAAATAAAATTATTTAAGTGCCCTCACAGTAATTGAATTTCTGCTTCCCTGAGCTAGAGGAATAAAATAGAAAAAGGCCATATGTTGTTTAGAGATAAACTTAAGCTATGGACAGTCAAATATAAGTTTTATATATAGTATGATTCTGTATGTGATTATTTCTATTGGCCTAAGAGATTTGCTGACAGTTGGTTGTTGTTTTTCCACATCTTGGATATCTTCAGAGATGTCAAGAAAGAAATGACTATGGAATCCTGTTATATATCCATCTGGATACATGTTTGACACTTTTATCACACAAGTGGTATTCTAAATCCTCTTCCATTTTTATCTTTTTTTCTCAGTATAAAAGTAATATATGCCCATTTTATAATTTTTACATTTATATTTTACAAAAATACAATGTTTTGGAGACTACAGAAGATAATATTTTAAATTAAAATTACCTATATTCTCCCTCTCCACACCCATTATTAACATTTTGTTGTATTTCCTTTTTGTTTTCTATACATAAAGATTTGTTACAAAATTAAATTAATACCACCGATACAATGTTGAATCCTGTTTATCTCACTGAATATTTATATTTTGAGTATTTTTTTAACCATCGCTAAATTTAAAAAAAGTATTTAGTGGTTGAAGAATATTCTAATGATTTACTTATCTGCTCATCTATTGGTGGCTTTTAGAATGTTTCCAGACTTTTTGGAAGTTTTAAGTCATTCAGGAATTAACACTGTGAATACCCATCTTTGTTGAGAATAGGGACCTAAGAATGGAACTACTGGATCAATATTTATAAACATTTTTCAAACTCTGTGAGATGCTGCAAAAATACCTTCCAGTATTAAGTATAATCTTGCTTATAATTTGGAAATGTGAGGGACCAAAATCATATCTTCTTTTAATCAGCATTTCTTCAATAATCAATAATGATGAAAACTTTTTTCATGTTTATTATTTGTACAATTTACTGAGAATGATCTATTCATGTCTATTGCCTGTTTTTTCCTATGTGATATTATTGCTGGTCTTGTTAATTTGCATTAATGCTTTTAATAGAAACATTATTTATATATGTATTATCTATAGAATAAATAAAAATTACATACCAGTGTGCTCCCCCAGATTTTATCTTGTGTTATATTTTATATGTACGCTGCTGTCCCGATCATCTAGGTCATTTTTGGATACCCAGCATCCATCATCTTTTCTAATAATTCCATTTTCTTATAGAGAATTATCTCTACCCAAATGTGTATAGTCTCAGCAAAAGGATAATTTGAGGCAGCAATCTCCAAGACAAAAGCCAGATCCTTCCTCTCTATTCCCACCACCACTTCATTTATCCTGTAGGTCAGGTGGACTGAATCCCAAGGAATGAGAGAGAGGGCAGTGTCTGGGGTTGGGCTCACTGAGCAGAGGCAGTGAGCTTCAGCAGCAGCTTTGCCCTGAGCAGGATGACCCAGTCAGAGGCAATTTGCCACTTCCTGATTTGTTTGTTTCTAACCTTCTGGCACTTCCTTTGTAACTGTTGGTTCCAGTCTTGTCTCCCAGCCTTGCCTTGCGTCTTTGGGGCCCTTTTCCTTCAGATAGCAAGAGTCTGCATCCATTGCTTGTCTCTCGGTAACCCTCACTAACATAACTTGTGTGACTTCTGTATCATCCTCCATCCACCTAACAGTCCCCTGGTTAGCACTTCATTTATTCGTTAGGAATCCTAATTAACTAATCACAGTACACATGCTACTCTGGAAACTCAGAGTATGAAGCAGGGTATTTTATCCTCGGTCACCTGCTGACATAAATCATTTTAGCCATCATAACAGTGATGGAATGAAAGATGAGAATAATGTGATTATCAAGGCTTAAAAAAAAAATGACAGTGGTTAGGACCAGAACTCTCAAGAGAGAATGAGGAACAGAGTGGATATTGCTAAGGTGTACAGAAGCATTGTAACTCTCGATCTTCATTTTAGCTTCCTGCAGACCATTCATTCATTTCATGATTTCTCCCAGCAACACTCAGTTTGTGGGCTGTCTACCACGTGACTCAAGGGGCCTCACTGATGCCTACAACCTGAGCTGAAACATCAGAGGTAATCTTCTCAGTTACCTTTAGCCAGTCCCTTTGAAGTGTTTTCATATCCAAAGACCCAAAAGGATCCAACTGCCCTAACCATCATTAGGTAAGTCTAACTTTATATCTTCAATGTTTATGTATCTTTTAAAATTGTATTCATTTTCATACATTTGTACATTTATACAAAGTAGCATGTTTATTAAATGAGAAAACATGCAAAATCATTTAAAAGTGAATATTTGTTTAGCATGATACAATTGTATGTCAGTTGGTTGCTACAATTGTATTCAATTAACTATAAAAGCAACTGTAATCAGTTCCCCCCAAATCCATAAATTGCACGGTAAAAAAATTATATCAAGGAAATATTGATCTGTGACTCCATAATAAAGAAAAACATTTTTTTCAAAGCTAACGTGTTTTATACAAACATATCTATGTATTTTTAACTTTTAAACTTAACATCAAGTATAAGTTTTCACTCATTCATACATTATAAAAAGCCACTATGTTGCAGGTACTAAAATGTTAAGTTTAAAAGAACATACTACATGAATAAGACAAATGAAGCCTCTGCATTTCTGTAGGAGGACAGACTGAAATATGTAGGAGATGAAAGGTACTATGAAGAAATATAAACCAGGGTAAAGGAAAAGACAAGGGCTTCCAGAATGAAGTTGAGGGAAGCTGACAGAGAAAAGCCTTATCAGGCTTCTCTGATAAGGTGACACCGGAGCACAAGAAAAGAAGCAAGTCTTGCAGATGTCTGGAGGAAGAGCATCAACCTCATGGTTGTACAAAGGCCATGAAGTAGAAATATATTTGGTATTTTCCAGTGAAGAGTAAGGAGGCAAAGGTGAACTGAGTGGCGTGAGCAAGGAGAAAAATGATAGAAAATGGAGTCAGAGGAATGGCAGGGTGCAGGTTCCTAAGAGGAAGGGGTTTTTTTTAATTTATTTATTTATTTTTTATTTTTTTTATTTATTTATTTTTTTTGCGGTATGTGGGCCTCTCACTGTTGTGGCCTCTCCCGTTGCGGAGCACAGGCTCCGGACGCGCAGGCCTAGCGGCCATGGCTCACGGGCTTAGTTGCTCCGCGGCATGTGGGATCTTCCCGGACCAGGGCACGAACCCGTGTCTCCTGCATGGGCAGGCGGATTCTCAACCACTGCGCCACCAGGGAAGCCCTGAGGAAGGGGTTTGAAATGAATGTTTTGTGTTTTATTTTATTGAAGTATAGTTGATTTACAATGTCGTGTTAGTTTCAGGTGTACAGCATAGTGATTCATATATATATATATTCTATTCTATGTATATTCATATATATATATTCTTTTTCAGATTATTTTCTCATATAGGCCATTACAGAGTACTAAGTAGAGTTTCCTGTGCTATACAGTAGGTCCTTGTTGGTTATCTATTTTATATATAGTAGTGTGTATATGTGGAATTTAATGTTGATTGATATGAAAATCTTGAGGCAAAAGAGGGACACGATGCGACTTTTGTTTTAGAAGAAGCACACCTACTGCTATCTGGAAACTAGACTGCATGGGGGTGAGGATAGAAGCATGAAGACCAAGGAACAGTCCAAGGAAGGATGGACTGGAGTGAGAGTCATGGAGGTGTTGAAAGGGATCAGATTTTGCATCTTGGTGTAGAAAGGAAAGGAACCAATATTCAGGAAAACCAAGGAAGGAAAACCAAATATTAAGGAGCAGCCTTACTCGACAAGGGCATTAGTTTTTCCCTGACCATACAATTCCTGGGGAGATGAATTAGTGAAGGCATCAGTGGCGTCGAATTAGTGAAGGCATCAGTGGCGTCCAATTAGTAGCATTATTGCTGCATTTTTTCAGTTTATTTTATTTTTTACAAAATTTTATTAGAGCATAGTTGATTTCCAATGTTGTGTTAGTGTCAGGTGTACAGAAAAATGATTCAGTTATTAATATATTCATTCTTTTTCATATTCTTTACCCATACAGGTTATTACAGAATATTGAGTAGAGTTCTTTGTCCTGTTGCATTTTTTATCTTCACTTGGGCAAATGCCCTATTTGTTTATGAAATGTAAGTTTGATATATTGCAGTTTTGCCCTGTAGAACTCAGTTCTACCACCCTTTAGACCAGTTCCTACACCATACATATTCCCATTTCAAAGTTAAAGACAAATTTCTTTCCCATCAAGTTTTGACTCAACCTTTGCCTAAATAAACATGCAACAAATCCAGCTTTTCACATCGTAAGTTTAGTGCTGGTTGAAATCAGATATTATACCTATAGTCTCAAAAGCATCTAGCTTCAGACTCTATTACACATTAGCATTCTTTGCATTTTCCAAGTAAAATGTTTCTACAAACATTTGTTTGGTTTTACACTATCTTAGTTCAGTTTAGATTTAGAAATTTATGTTTGTTATACCAGCAAATGTTCTTACTTAGAATAAAAGAATAGAAATAGAAGGACATATTATAAATTGCTTCTTTAATGATAACAGAGCGGCAAAACTTCCCAGGATGAGAGCCACTTGGGTCCCTGCCTGTGTGCCTTCTAATCTTTTAGAACCTCCAGAGAATTATGGAAGTGTTTTCTTGGCAAACATTTGCTAACAGCTAAGGGGTTTGGAAAACATTATCATTTGCCTGCATCACTTTTCATTTTCCAGTAGAAATGTAATCATATGGACACTCACACTAAATTGTTGCTGATATAGGTTTTCACACTTGTATAATCTGTCGCACTAAAGGTGCACTTTCAAATTCATGCCTTAGTCTAGTTTGTAAGCCTGTAGAGACTGCCCTACCCTCACACCCAGATACTGCAAAAGCATCTCTCAGAAACCTCTCAGCTCTTAGCTTCAGTTGAGCTCTGGGTGTTTCCAGGATGCAGAATCCTCTGCAAGAACAAAGTGGAAAAAAAAGAAAAAATATATATTTTACACACACACACATATATACATACATATATTATTTCTTTAGTGGGACAATCTATTTGACTTACATGCTCACTTTGAATTATAGACCCTCTGCCCAAAGATGTGACTTCACTATCCTTTTAACAACAAAAATTCAGGGAAGAAATTTCAGAATTATCAATCCTTAACCTTACAATGAAAAAGACCCCGACATATCATCAAAAATACTTTTCAATTCTTTACTTATCTTATATTCACCACCGCACATGCACATGTCCACAAGCTCCAAAACCCTTAGGACCAGATGAATTTAGGATATTCAAAATTTTATGAATTTTGGAAAATTGTATATTATATAATTATGTTATATTATAATCATATATAATACCCCCAGTGAGGCTTGGGGCAACACCCCATAATTAAATACCTTCATATTTCTGCAGCAAAAGACATGAATAGACACACTGTATGGAAAAATAAAAACTGTAAATAGCCTCGAATCAATTCAGGTAAGATTTTCCTGTGCAGTGAGTTAGGAAGAAAACTTGGTTTTCAGAACTTTTTGGATTTTAGAATTTTAGATAGGGCATCACAGACCTGAATTAAAACAGAATGGAGTAGACCCTGGAGACAAGGAAGAACACTTTAAAACCCTTTTCCCTACCCACTCCCAATTCATTCAGTATCTTAGAGCACAATATTTTATTTGCCAACTAATCAGATTCATTGTATTTTTATGTTTTTTTTTTTTTTTTTTTTTTTTGCGGTATGCGGGCCTCTCACTGTTGTGGCCTCTCCCGTTGCGGAGCACAGGCTCCGGACGCACAGGCTCAGCGGCCATAGCTCACGGGCTTAGTTGCTCCGCGGCACGTGGGATCTTCCCGGACCAGGGCACGAACCCGTGTCTCCTGCATCGGCAGGCGGATTCTCAACCACTGCGCCACCAGGGAAGCCCTGTATTTTTATGTTTTTAACGACTGTATTTAGCAAATAGATTCAAAACCCATTTGAAAGTCATTTTGGGGAAGATTTTTTAATTGAATAAAAAAAATCTATATTTCCAAGCTTTTTAAGGTGGGCAGATATGAGAATTTTTATAGATGACACATATTTTCCAAAGTCAATCAGTTACGAAGGAAGCACTTCCAAAGGTCTGCTGTCATTATGCCCTTCGCCATGGCCCGAGTTTCCTTCAAAAGCAGAAACTCCACTTGTTATTAAAGTGACACTTCTATTATGAAGACAGCATTAATTTTAAATTCTGTTTTACTGTCACAGAATTGATAGACACTTGTTATCATAGAAAAGACAGAGTGTGGAACACTAAAGTTTTTGGAAAATAAAGTGTGTCATTCCTTTAACGTACTCAGCCATGATAAAACCAGCAACCTTGTCTGCTATACAAAATGTTTACATCATTACTCATCATCTCTACCAAGAACAGTGAATAGTTTGCTATAGTCTAAAGGCCTGATTTTTATACCATTATCTATGTCAGTAGATATAGTATCTATATCTATAGCAATTTGTACACTTTTAGCTTCACCTTATTTCCTGCAAGAACTTCTTGCCTCTGAATGATGCAATGAATAAATTTATTTTAAAGCTGTCTGCATTTTTATCCCAGAATCCAAATTTTATTCCAGCCAAAGCAACTCTTCCATCAGTGGTGACATTGTCACAATTTTTCCATAAAACATTGTTTTTGTTATGGAATTCATGTATGCTGATAATATATTTTGTCCTTCAGTACATCTTTCCTTTATTTGGTAGCTTTCAGCCCTATAAGAGCAACACATCCTTTTTATTGTTGTAACATTCTCTTTCTTATCTTGAAGTGGAATTAATTCATAATTTCACAAAATACAAATATGAATTGAAAATAAAGGAGAAATAAGAGAAAGTAAATGATAAAAAAGTAGAATATCTCTCAACATGTAAAATTCTCAAACAAACCACACTGGAAGACATAATAAGAGGGATAGATGTTTTTATTCCCTATAATGAATATAGGTCATTTAAAAGACAAATTTCCACCTAATTATTGTCTACATCATTGTCTCTCAAATTTCAATGTGCATACAAGTCACCTGTGGCTTGTGTTAAAATGTGGATTCTTATTTCACATATCTGGAGTGGGCATTTCTAGCAAGCTTGTGATTCTGAAGCTGCTGGTCTACCTAAAGCTGGACACTTTGAGTAGAGAGGGTCAACACATTTCTTTATATTGATATTTGAATGTGACAGTTAAATTGTCAGCTGATAAAGGTGTTGCCTCGAGTGACTTAATTTTCCAAATACCTTCAATTCAGGTCAGGTTTTGCTGCCAAGTGAGTTATGAACAATCTGTTCGTGATTGTTGAATGAACAAGCATAGTTTGTGAACAATTCTTAGCAAAGTTCGAAAGAACAATTTTTCCTCAATGTACACTAGTTACATTCTCCAAAAATGCAGTCTATATGAAAAGTATACAAGCAATATTATGAACTTATACGTAAAACAGAGTTGGTTCTAGGCTCAGATACTCAGCAGGGTTTTTTACTTACATGAGTGTCCAATAAGACCTTTGGAGGTTGTGTGGGATCAGGGACAATTGTTCAGTGTACAAGACCATTCCATGAATAAGAGATCTCTAGCATCGCTGGCCTCTACTCACTAAATGCCCGTAAGTGCCCCCCAGTCACTGTGTTGGTCAAAAATACACCCCATTTCCAAAATGTTCCAGTGGGACAGTATAACCTCTGCTGATTGCCACTGCTTAAGTGAAACAGGAAAATTACTTCTAGTATTTAATTAAAGCAGAATCCAACATAAGCCCAGACACTGTAGAAATATTCATTCTTTCCTCCAACTGTATAGAAGGGCTCCCATGCTGAAAAACTTGTTCTAACACATGTTTCTTAAATTCTTCCACAATATGATATATGCATCTTCCACAATTTTTTGCTGATGTTTGGTTGCCATATTTTTTCCTCACATTATTTTAATTATTTTTACTTGAAGAAAAACTTGAGGAAGGATGCCTCTGTCTACCAAAATATTTTATTAAGACTTAATTCCCTTCTTATTTTTAAAACTAAAAATAAATAAAAAGGTAATATTTTCTCCCTGCTCTGCAGGGAATTGTAAGAGTAGTTATTTCCTCTGAGTTGTACAGTTTAATATTTGCTGTTAGAGTAAATCAATTATATTTCAATAAAAATTTTTTAAAATTAAATTTAAAATATAAATATACTTATATTTAGCCAAAAAAAATTTGCTCTTAGAAATTCTGATTTGCAGGTACTAAACAGAAATAAATCCTAATCAGAGTGTGTCTTACATTATTCTTTTGGTTGGTCACTATAAAATGATTTCTACAGACTTGAACCCTATGACAATATATTGATTAATATATAACATATACAGGAACTTCCCTGGTGGTCCGTTGGTTAAGAATCCACCTTCCAATGCAGGGGACACGGGTTCGATCCCTGGTCAGGGAGCTAAGATCCAACATGTGGGGTGGGGGGGACAACTAACCGTGGGTTCTAGACCCCGTGCACCACAACTAGAGAGAAGCCCACACGCTGCTAGGAAAGATCCTGCGTGCCACAGCTAAGACCCAGCACAGCCAAATAAATAAATATCTAAACATACATGTATATATGACATACACAAAACTAAGGAATCTTTTCTCATAACTGTATTTACAAATCCAGAACTTAACAAATCTGTTAGGCTAGCACTTATGAAAGATTGACTTTTTTTTTGTTTTTTTAATATTTATTTATTTATTTATTTTGCCTGCTTCGGGTCTTTGTTGCGGCATGCGGGATCTTCGTTGCAGCATGTGGGATCTTTTTTTTGCGGACTTCTTAGTTGCAGCATATGGGCTTCTTAGTTGCAGCATGCAGACTCTTAGTTGCGGCATGCATGCGGGATCTAGTTCCCTGACCATGGATCGAACCCAGGCCACCTGCATTGGGAGTGCGGGGTCTCACCCACTGGACCACCAGGGAAGTCTCAAGAAAGATTGACTTTTGTAATGAATATTGAAACGCAGTTGATGTTCAATAGTTGTAAATGAGGAATATGTTACTTTCTTTTTTATCCCTTTTAGGTTTTGTTTTCATGCAATTTAGCTAACTGTAGATCAGTTACCACTGGCCTGAATAGTAAGCCATGTAATTTTATAGTTTTACACAAATTACATGTGTATCACCAAAATTTTGTATATACACATTGAAGACAAAATGAACGAGTTAAAATCTGTTCAAAGAAATAGAGGAATAGAAAGGTTAAATCTTGAGTTTTCTAAATTGAGAAATCATACACTTGTAGGAAGTAGATGAGCCAAAAGGAGGGGATGAGGAAAAAAGAAGACAAAGATTTAAAAAGTGACAGTTGTTTTAGGAATAAAGCATATAGATGGCATAGGGTTTTCCTGTCACAGATGACGGAACTGTAGCCCACAGGCAAGACAGAATGGCGACATCTCTGCAGTTCTCGTTCTGGTAGAAGGATGCCGCCATTCTGCCTTGCTTGTGGGCCACAGTTCCGTCAGCTGTGACAGGAAAACAAACTTTCACAATTTCTTTGCAATAAAAGAAATCTTCTATTCAGGATTTAATTTTGACCCACAGGAACTGGTTGGTAACATAGGAATGAGGAAAATCTTGACAGAAAATGTCTAGTGTCTATTTTTTTCAATTTTTAAAATTATGAAATACATGTAACATCAAATTTACCATCTTAACTCTTTTTAAGTGTACAGTTCAGTGGCATTATACATTCATGTGGTTGTGCAACCACCACCCCCATCCATACAAATAACTCTTTTCATCTTGCAAACCTGAAAACCTACACCTATTAAACAATAACTCTCCTTTCTTTCCTTCCCCCAGCCTTTGGCAACCACCATTTCATTTTCTGACTTGATGATTTTTGACTGCTCTACATACTTTATATAAGTGGAATCACACAGCATTTTGTCTTTTTGTGTTTGGCTTATTTCACTTAGCATAATGTTCTTTAGGTTCATCCATACTGTAGCATATTGCAGAATTTCCTTCCTATTTAAGACGGAATAATATTCCACTATGCGTATATACCACATTTTGCTTATCCATTCATCAGTCAATGGACCCTTGGATTGCTCCACATTTTAGCTATTGTGAATAATGCTGCTATGAACATGGCTGTACGAATATCTCTTTGAGACCCTTTTTCCAGTTCTCTTGGGTATATACTCAGAGGTGGAATTTCTAGATCATATGATAATTCTGTTTTTAATTTTTTGAGGAAATCATAATGTTTTCCATAATGGCTGTACTATTTTACATTCCCACCAACAGTGCACAGGGTTTCAGTCTCTCCACATCCTCACCAACACTTGTTATTTTCTGTTTTTTCGGAAGTAGCCATCCTAATCATTGTGGGTTGCTATCTGGTTGTAGTTTTGTTTTGCATTTCCCTAATGATGAGTGATGTTGAGCATCTTTCCATGTGCTTATTGGCCATTTGCATATCTTCTTTAGAGAAATGTTTGTTGAAGTTCTTTGTTTATGTTTGAATTGGGTTTGTTGTTTTTGTTGTTATTGTTGTTGTGGAGTTTTAGAAGTCCTCTCTATAGTCTGGATATTATTCCCTGATCAAATATATAATTTGCAAATAATTTCTCCCATTCTGTGGGTTGCCTTTTTACTCTGTGGATAGTGTCTTTCAATGCATAATTTTAAAAAAAATTTTCAGGAGGTCCAATTTGTCTATTTTTTCATTTGTTACCTGCGCCTTTAGTGTTAAATCTAAGAAATCATTGCCAAATCCTATATTATGAAGATTTTGTCCTATTTATTCTCCCAAGAGTTTCTTTCTTTCTTTTTTTGTTTTTAAGATTCTATACTTTAATTTATTTTTTATCTATTTACTTATGTTTGGCTGCATTGGGTCTTCGTTGCTGTGCACAGGCTTTCTCTAGTTGCAGCGAGCGGGGGCTACTCTTCACTGCGGTGCGCAGGCCTCTCACTGCGGTGGCCTCTCGTGTTGCAGAGCACGGGCCCTAAGCACACAGGCTTCAGTAGTTGTGGCACATGGGCTTACTTGCTCCGCGGCATGTGGGACCTTCCCGGACCAGGGCTCGAACCCATGTCCCCTGCATTGGCAGGCAGATTCTTAACCATGGTGCCACCAGGGGAGTCGTCCCAAGAGTTTCATTGTTTTAGGTCTTAAATTAGGTCCTTGATCCACTTTGAATTCATTTTTGCATATGGTGTTACATAAGGGTCCAGCTTCATTCTTTAGCATGTGGATATCCAGTTGTCCCAGCACCATTTTTTGAAGAGATTGTCCTTTCCCCATTAAATGGTCTTGGCATCCTTTTCAAAAGTCATTTAAGGGCTTCCCTGGTGGCGCAGTGGTTGAGAGTCCACCTGCCAATGCAGGGAATACAGGTTCGTGCCCCGGTCCAGGAAGATCCTACATACCACGGAGCAGCTAGGCCCGTGAGCCATGGCCGCTGAGCCTGTGCATCTGGAGCCTGTGCTTGGCAACGGGAGAGGCCACAACAGTGAGAGGCCCATGTACCGCAAAAAAAAAAAAAAAAAAAAAAAAAAAAAAAAATCATTTGACCATATACATAAGGGTTTATTTCTGGACTGTCCATTCTATTCCATTGGTGCATACGTCTATCTGTGTGCCAATACCACGCTTGATTTTGGTTATCGTGTAAGCTTTGAAATCAGGAAGCATGAGTCGTCCAGTTTTGTTCTTCTCTTTCAGTATTGTTTTGGCTATTTAGGGTCCCTTGAGATTCCATATGAATTTTAGGATTGGTTCTTCTATTTCTGGAAAAAAATCATTATTGGGATTTTGATAGAGATTGCATTGAATCACATTGGGTAGTATTGACATTTTGATAATGTTAAATCTTCTAATCCAGGAACATGGGATGTCTTTCCATTTATTTATGTCTTCTTTAATTTTTTTCAGCAACTTTTTTTTAATAATTTTTTTTTGGCCATGGCTTGTAGCTCACGGCATCTTTAGTTCCCCGAACAGGGATTGAACCTGGGCCACAGCAGTGAGAGTACCAAGTCTTAACCACTGGACCACCAGGGAATTCCCATCAGCAACGTTTAATAGTTTTCACTGTACATATCTTTCACCTCTTTGGTTAAGCTAATTACTAAGTATTTTATTATTTTTGATGTTATTGTATGTTGAATTGTTTTCTTAATTTTCTTTTGACATTGTTCATGTATAGAAATGCAGCTTATTTTTTATGCTAAAAAGGTACACTTTATTTTTTAAAATTTTTATTTTATATTGGGCTATAGTTGATTTAAAATGTTGTATTAGTTTCAGGTGTACAGCAAAGTGATTCATTTATACATACACATATGTCTATTCTTTTTCAAACTCTTTTCCTATTGTTATTACAGAATATCGAGCAAAAGGGCCTATACAGCAGGTCCTTGTTGGTTATCTATTTTAAATATAGTAATATGTATATGTCAATCCCAAATTCCCAGTTTATCCCTCCTCCCACCCCACCTTTCCCCTTTGGGAATCATAAGTTTGTTTTCTATGTCTGTGAGTCTGTTTCTGTTTTGTAAATAAGTTCATTTATATCATTTTTTTAGATTAATCATATAAATGATATCATATGATATTTGTCTTTCTCTCTCTGACTTACTTCTTAGTATGATAATCTCCAGGTCAATCCATGTTGCTGCAGATGGGAAATGCAATTTATTTTTGTGTGTTGACTTTGTACCCTATAACTTTGGTAAATACACTTATTAGTTCCAACAACTATTTTGTGGAGTCTTTAAGGTTTTCTACACATAAGATTATATCATCTGCAAACAGAGATAATTTTACTTCTTCCTTTCCAACTTGTATGCCTTTTATTTCTTTTTCTTACCCAATTGCTTTGACTAAAATTTCCAGTACTATGTTAAATAGAAGTGGTGAAAGTGGGCATCCTTGCCTTGTTCCTAATCTTAGAGGAAAAGCTTTCAGTCTTTCACCATTGTGTATGATGTTTGCTGTTTCATATATGAAACATAGCTTTTCATATACAGCTGACACTTGAACAACATGGGTTTGAACTGTGTGGGTCCACTTATACACACATTTTTTTCCAATAAATACATACTATGATACTACACGATTCACAGTTGGTTGAATCCATGTGTGCAGAACTGCGGATGCAGAAGGTCGACTATAAAGTTATGCACAGATTTTCAACTGTGCAGGGGGTTGGTGCCCCTAACCCCCTTGCTGTTCAAAAGCCAAGCGTATAGTTTTTATTTTGTTGAGGTAGTTTCCTTCTATTCCTATGTTGTTGTGTTTTTATGATGAAAGGGTGTCGAATTATGTCAAATGTTTTCTGCATCAGTTAAGATGATTAAGTTGGGTTTTTCCCTTATTTTACTGATGTAGTGTATTACATTGATCGATTTTCATATGTTGAACAATCCTTGCATTCCAGGAATAAATCCCACTTGGTCATGGTTTATAATCCTTTTAATATGCTGTTGAATTCTGTTTGCTAGTATTTTGTTAAAGATTTTTGCATAAATGTTCATATGGGATATTGGTCTGTAGTTTCCTTTTCTTGTAATGCCTTCGTCTGGCTTTGGTATCAGATTAATGCTGGCCTCATAGAATGAGTTAGGAAGTGTTTCCTCTTCTTCAGTTTTTTGGAGAAGTTTGGGAAGGATTGGTATTAGCTCGTCTTTAAATGTTTGGTAGAATTCACCAGTGAAGCCATCAGGTCCAGGACTTTTCTTTTTGGGGAGGTTTTTTGTTTTGTTTTGTTTTGTTTTTGTGGTTCGTGGGCCTCTCACTGTTGTGGCCTCTCCCGTTGCGGAGCACAGGCTCTGGACGCGCAGGCTCAGCGGCCACGGCTCACGGGCCCAGCCACTCCACAGCACGTGGGATCTTCCTGGACCGGGCCATGAACCCATGTCCCCTGCCTCGGCAGGCGGACTCTCAACCACTGCGCCACCAGGGAAGCCCTTGAGGAGATTTTTGATTACTGATTCAATCTCCTTATTAATCTTGAGTCTATTCAGATTTTCTATTTCTTCGTGATTTAGTCTTGGTAGGTTTTATGTTTCTAGGAATTTGTCCATTTCATCTAGGTTATCCAATTTTTTGACATGCAATTGGTCTTAGTGCTCTCTTATCTCTGTAGAATCAATAGTAATGTCCCCACTTTCATCTCTAATTAGGTAATTTGAGTCTTCCTCTTTTTTTCTTAATCCAGCTAAAGTTTTGTCAATTTTGTTGATCTTTTCAAAGAAGCAACAATTAGTTTCATTGATTTTATCTATTGTTCTTTTATTCTCTATTTCACTTATCTCTGCTCGAATCTTCATTTCTCTCCTTCTGCTGGCTTTGGGTTTATTTTGTTATTTACTATATCCTTAGATTTTAAAGTTATGTTGTTGATTTGAGATCAGAAATTGTCTATTTTTTTCTTAGCACTTACAGTAGCCAAAAATGAGAATCCTGAGCCTACTGACACACAAACTCTAAACATTAGAAAAGCAGATTTCAGAAAATATTTAGAGAAACTTTGACATGATTGCATAGCAAGAGACTCTTCAAGGAATGTTCCTGGAGTTTCCTAGCTCTCTAAAGCACAGATAGAAAAGACAGAAAGCGGGAACCAAAATCAAAAGAGTAAGAATTTTGTTAAAAGGGCTCAAGCTCTGATTAAGTGGAGGCTCATGACAAATACTAAGTTCAACTTTAAAAGACTATTTTATAGGGACTTCCCTGGTGGCACAGTGGTTAAGAATCCTCCTGCCAATTCAGGGGACACAGGTTCGATCCCTGGTCCAGGAAGATCCCACATGCCTTGGAACAATTAAGTCTGGGTGCCACAACAACTGAGCCTGCACTCTAGAGCCCACAAGCCACAACCACTGAGCCCACACGCCGCAACTACTGAGCCTGCATGCTGCAACTACTGAAGCCCACGTGCCTAGAGCTTATGCTCCACGACAAGAGAAGCCACCGCAATGAGAAGCCCACGCACACTGCAATGAAGGGTAGCCCCCACTCGCCACAACTAGAGAAAGCCTGTGCACAGCAACAAAGACCCAACACAGCCAAAAAAAAAGACCATTTTATGAAGTAGTGGTTGGAACAAGAAATAGTATGAAGAAGAGATGAAGCCATTAGAGATGAAAAAAGAAAGCAGAAGTATTTAATTTCCATTTTAGCCTGTCTTTATCAAAGGGAGTAACTTTCAAGCTAAAAAATTGAGAACAACCACAAGGGTTAAGGCTAACATAAGTGAAGAATCAGATAGGAAGAGAACTCTTAGCTTCTCTTAAGTTTTGGATTCTAAACACAGATGCTTGACATTCCAGTTCACTAAAAACATTGTAGATGCAATTGCAGAATCTGTGCTTGGTAACATTTGCAGAGTCATGGAAAAGATGAAAATCACCAGAGCACTGGAAAACAAAAACTGATATCCAAGTTTTCAGCAAGAAAGAAAATGTAACTCAACAAAGAAAGTGTTCCTTGGCATACTGATTGTACTTGATATTATAGATTCGGGTCCCATCTAAGTCCACTACTTCCTCTTAACCATTTTAGAATATCTGCAACTGGCCCATACAAATAATATTTCTACTAGTTTAACAAATATTTATTAAGGGCTGCCTTTTATTTTTAACCTTGTAACTTTTGCGTGTAATCCATACTCATAAACAGGAGGTCCACAAACATTTTTAAACTGCGAATGAAATCATTTCAAAGAGTTGTTGTCAAAAAGAGGGATAAGTTTTTATTATCTGAACATGGTTCCCCAATCCCACAGTGGCCTCCTTCCAGCAGGCTGCACTGAATAGAGTAGCGTTACAGGAGTACAAGGCACGTGATATTGTTCTGTGAGTATTTCAGGATGAGAAGTTTGTTTAGAGAGCAACAGAGCACCATAAGAAGGCCCCAGAGGTAGGTTTAGTGTTGGAGCTAATGAGGCAAAAAGGACAAAACACAGCACAGAGTATGAATGACCAGTACATTTGCAGTTGGGGAGCTGGCCAAAAGTACAGGAAAGATAGGCAGGGTTGGAGTTAATTGGCTTGAAGTGTTAATAGCACTCTTGTGTAATTTCCATGCAGGTGCAAACTGTTGCTCCTGATGGTATCTTAGGCCTGTGGTTGCTAGCAGATGGTAGTGGACTTTGTCAAATGTTTCAAATGTTACAGGAACAAAATTGATCAAGGTGTGAATGTGCCTAGTCAACTTCCTTACCTTTGTGACCTGTAATTAGGAGAATGAGTAGGAAGGAACTAGGCAGGAGGGGTAGATATAAAGGAAGAGAGGACTCAGGCAGAGAGGCTAAGCTATCTACAAAATAAAGATCTAGGAGACAGTGGGGAAGAGAGAGGAAGAAAATTTGTGTGGGAAATGGAGTAGTGGGAAAGTGTCAGAGCATGGAGCCAAGAGGATCTGGTGTGGCTGCACGAAAGGGCCTATGCTCTGTGTTGCTGGGGGTATGAACTGGAACCCTTTTTACGGTCTTTGTTATATATAAATATCAGAAATCTTCTAAAATTACTCTGTTGTTGGACTGTAATTCTTTAACAATGACTGTGTGAACTGAGCTACATAGAACCCTAAGATTTATTAGGGTTTCATAATTTTGATGAAAAGGTTACTGAAGTGGGAATTCCAGAGGTAGTGAAGGGAAGACATAGTTAGACCTATATATATATATTTTTTTTACTCCATGCAGGAATTAATAAGACTCTTCAGTGACCTCAGGGCAATGGCTCTCTAAAGAGATGATTTCCTAATATCTGAGAAAAGGGTTTGCTTGTAATTGGGGGGCACATAAAAGAAGACAGACAGAAAAATGAGCTACACAAACAGTCAGTTTGCAAAAGAAACTTAAAGATGGCAAATAAATAAATGAAAAAGTATTTAACCTCGCTGGACATTTTAAAATACAAAAATAAAGCACAGTAAGATATCAGAGCTTGTGTGCACCTGAGGAGGAAAAACTGTAAGGAACAAAACAGAGCTCTAACTCAATGCTGTCTGAGCAGATGTTGAGTTGCCAAGTGATGTGAGGGCTGAGGGCATCTGGACTCAGAACAGTGGGGAGGTTGGCCTTCAGCGGTGGAGCCTTGAAAGGGTGGGTGAGAAGGGCTTCAGTAGATTTCTAGCTGTGTGGATGGTAGCAGCACCTCAGTTTGGTAGAGACCAGGCAACTGCAGTGGCAGAGCCTTGGGTTGACAAGTACGCAGAGGTATATAGGTTTAAGTATATAGTACAGCTATAGATAAATACACATGTTTATGATGATATATGTATACATGTTGAAGGGGGTTTTTTGGAGGGCAGTTGGCAACGGTTTTACTTGGGACTCAAATTCATTCAACACAGATAGAGCTTTGAGCTGATGAAAGCTGAGTTACCTGTTCCTCCAATATCATTTGGGTCCATTGAAGAGAGTGCTGTGTCACACGTGAAAAGCCTTGGCAACAGAGGGGTGTAACTTGCAAGACAGTTGACTGGCCACTGCTGACTGGTGGCTTCCACTGGGCATCAGCGTGAACACCTGGGCACTGACTTGGCACCCAGTTGGCTCCCTGGTGCAGGTGACCGGCTGGGGCCGTGTTCTCTTGAACTCTGGCTCCTCCTGACTACGATAAGTCCAAGTCTACAGTACCTCAGTCTTCCTTGACTTCCTCTGACCTGTTTCAAGAATAATCACTCTACAAGTATGCACACAGACATTTCCGTTTTAGGGTTAGTCTTGCAGCGTTTGATCTTAAAGGTCAAAATTCTCTTACCCTTTTTTTTCCAGGTTTTGTTGTACCCATATACTCTTAAAGCGCCAGGTGACTATTATCCAGTTACTTGATCTGGGGCATGGGAGGGCACAGAGTGAATGTCAGAGGGGATTGAATAAGGTGTGTGCCTGGAGAGGAGGGAGAGAGAGGAGTGAAGACGGAAGGAGCAAGCTGAAGGGAAGTTACCAAACTGTTTACAGTGGTAGGTGGTGAGATTTCATTTGGCTTTGTTTTCTTCTTTATGCATTTATTTTAAAACCCTGTTTACAAAGAGCCTCTTATTACTTTTATAAACAGAAAATGACTCATGAATATTATTTTGCTCAGATGAGGACGCTCAGATGAGCCAGCAAGGGTTTCCTAGGAATTAGTTATCATAAACAAGCCTGATGTAATATTTGGCTAGAGCTACTGGTAAATTAGGAGAATACATATACATGGTATTTCTGATTATTTTATTATGTGGATCCAAAACTGATTGAATAATCACTCCCCAAAAGTGTTTCTAATAATGTGAGATTATCAGCCTGGAACAAGGCCTTTAGCAGATTGCCACAGGATTCCAGGTAGCTTCATCTAATAAAGTAGATGGCAGTAACAAATTTGTCTTTATTAAGTTTGCGGATGGAAACTGAGGGAAAGTATCAGAATCAAGATTCACACTGATTTCAGTAGAATAGGAGAGTGGGTGAACATTACCAAGAAATTAAGGAGCAATAAGTGTCCAGTTCGACAAATCAGTGCTATATATATGGCATGGGAGATGCCTGAAGAGCTGGTACAGTAACACACCTGAGAGCTTCAGCTGACTGCAAGCTCAGTAAGACCTAAGAGTGCTGTCTGCCTGGCCCAAAGCTACCATGATGTTAGGCAGTGTTAATAAAAATGTCACATGTGGAACAGGTAGACAATAGTCCCTCAATCTCTAATTAGATGACAACCCTTTTTACTTGTATATTTGTGCCCTAATTGGCCCAGTTCCATTAAATGGGGGACGGTGGGGGAAGAAGAGATGTTACTCATCCCAGAGAACTGGGGAGACATTCTTCAGTGCCAGGTGAACAATGCTTTGACTGCTGGTGTCTTCGAAGTTCACACACTTCTTCAGACCCAATACTTAGATCAGCTAAAGACTAAATACTTTATGCAATTTCCCTAACTTGCAATTTCCTCCTCTATGAGAGTATTGGTGAAAAAAATATTGCATAAGGACTTTCAAAAATCGTTAGCACTAAGCTTATTTCTGAAGTCCAGGCCACAGTTGAATTTAAGATTGATGGAGAGGGACTTCCCTGGTGGTCCAGTGGTTAAGACTTCACCTTCCAATACAGGGGGGTGCATGTTCAATCCCTGGTCAGGGAGCTAAGATCCCACATGCCTCAGGGCCGAAAAACCAAAACATAAAGCAGAAGCAATATTGTAACAAATTCAATAAAGAGTTTAAAAATGGTCCACATTAAAAAAAATCTTAAAAAAAAAGATTGATGGATAGAAGAAATTTTTCTCCTTTCATTTACTAAAACCATAAACTTAGATTTGGTCCTAGGCAGAGAAGGTGTTTTTTGCAATGACATCTCCCATAAGAGGAGTTTATTGGCTGGCTTGATTGATATCAATTGTCTGTTTGCAAATAGTCTTTAAGCTGGCATCTAGATATGCCCTGATTTAGTCATCTTGTTATGAAATTTGCAGTGTATTTAGCTATGAATAATTATAACCAAGTAGATAATAAACTTCTTAAAGACAGGAAACATGTACCTTTTAGAATTTTCATTTCCAGTCCTTTTCTTTCATCCTTTAAAAATTTCTTTCTTTCTTTCTTCTTTTCCTTCTTTCCCCCTCCCTCCCTCCCCCCACTTCCTTCCTTCCTCTTCCTGCCCTCCTGCCATCCCTTTCCTCCTATCTTTCTGTAGTGTCAAATAGTGCTAAGCACCAAGCATTTGGTGACTGACAGTGATAGCCCCAATCTTTATATAACTGAGGGCCCCCAGGCCAGCCTAAACTGTTGCAAATTCAGACAAACCTAGGGAGGTTCCAGGGCCAGCTGTATGTGTATGAGGCTGTGGACTCCCCTGGGGAAGAAGACTCACAAGGAAGGAGAGTCAAGGCCAGAGGCCTGGTCCAAAGATAATGGACTAGATCATACTGCAGCTATCTGCCAAGGACATGCAGCAGCTGGGGCATCACCTCAGCTGCTGGATGAAGGCACAGGGCACAGCGCCGCCTAGAGGCATCTGGAGGAAATGAATGTAGGAGCCTCTGCTGCAAGAATAGCAGACTCCCAGAGGGAGACCGGAAACATTCTCTTGCAGAATTGGGGCAGAGTCCTACAATTCTACAGGCAGGAGTAAAGTCACAGGAAAATAGTGTTGCCCAGGGATTCAGTGTTTTGAAGTATTTTGAAAAAAATCTGAAAAGGAAACTGATGCACTTCAAAGAGCATCTTTCTTTATCATTCATTATGAGGAAGTGCTGATAAAAGGTAACTCACCTGTGCTATAGAGTGTCCTCTGTTTAAAAACACCACATTTACCACATTAGGGAGAAACTACTGATTGCTCATTCCAAAGTTACTCTGATGTGGGTATTCAAAAGGAAGGCTTTTGCTCACTAAAAGTGCACCCCCAAAATGTTGCAAACCTCTCCTTCAAGGAAATAGAGCACAAGGTTTGTCTAACTGAAATAATTACATTTTAAAAAGCATAATTAAATCTATTTTGTAAATACTTCTTTTATTTGATGAAAGTGTACGTGCTCTTTGAAATGTCTTTCTTATAATTACTGTCTTCTCTAACCAAGAATTAACAAGAAAAAAGTAAGCAGCTTGGGGAGAGGGGGAATTTTTATTTCTATTATTATTACTAAAACACATAAAATGAATTCTTCAAGTGTGTGTGAGCTTAGCTGGTATTAAGCAAACATCTCTAGACTTTAATAATGCTAGACTTTAATAAGCTTTTTAGTAGCACCTTGTAATAATGCGGTCTGCCCACATTTTATGATTTGTGAATATCACAGCTGTACATCAGCTTACACACCCCCAGGCTGCAGCTCAGGCCAGCTCTGTCCCTACTGTGAGCATTTAAAGCCTACGCTTTATCATTGGCCTAAAAATGCATATAGTTGGATTCTATAATGTTTTCTAGATTTTTTTTTCTTTTCCCTATATCAAGAAGGAGGGAAAAAATGTAAATTGCATGTGGCCTGAAATGGACCTCTTCTGAGGATCGTGACTTGCATTAACTGTGCATAGCCTTGCCTCTGGTACACAGAACGTGTGCCCATTTCAATATTTACAAAATGTATTATTAGGAAACATAGAATAATAAAACATGAAATGAGGCCCAAATGTAGGAATTTAACATAGAATAATAAAACATGAAATGAGGCCAAAAGGTAGGAATTTAGCTTTTATTTTGCTTTAGATAGAGAGATTTTGTCTCAATCTTGGAATGAACTTGAACATTAGAGGTGGTTAAGCTAGGCTGGAAACAATTTTAAAGCAAGAACGGGACCTATGTTCACCTCTTTGGAATCATGCAGATGGAACCTGCTTGGAGGATTGAAAGGGATGGAAGAGATTAGTAGCTGACATTAGAAGAGCTCATACAGCAGAATTTTTTTTTAAGCTTTGGTTAATTTAGCCTTAAGAAAAATGAAGGGTAAGCATTTTGTAACTTGTGTGTGTGTGTAAATGGTAAGCCTATGTTCATAGCTCTTACTGTTCTTATCCACTACACACACCCCCATAGCCTTGCCTATGAATGGTCCATATAGACGTGGGTCTGACTAGAGATGGCAGAAACTTCCTTGGCACCTACTGACCTCTCGGTCCTGCCATTCACTAAACATTGATTTCCAAAATGGATTCTTTCAAACATTCTTCCCCCTCTTCCCTTTGGAGAAAATACACAATTCTCTTAACACGTAAACATCTTCTTACCCCAAATTTACAAGAACATGGATCAGGAGTTTGACCTATCACTTTTGAAAAATTGCCCATCTTTAATATGGAGCCTGACAGAAGAAGTGCAAAAATAATAGTGGAAACTATTTTACATTATCACTGAGGCTGTAAGGGGTGGGGAGAGGAGAACCTCTGTGAAGAGAGAATTGGGAGAAAAAGTAGAGTTTACTCTATTTTTAAATATCCTAAGTGAATATGGTATAAAAACCACAAAGTATAGTTTTATCCTCAAAGGATGTAAATAAAACAGAATCCTCAGAAAAGAAGAGCTGCGTTTGTGCTAGGGAGAGAGCTAAAAAGTATATTTTGTAAGAAAGTCAAATTTCAACCAAGGACTCAGTTTTTTCAGCCTGAAGCCCAAACTATAAAAATTAGAAGAAACCTTTTCTTTAGGACTAGATTGAAGGATTTATATTATGGATCCCAGCAGCTAGTTTTGCACGAACTGTTTCTCTCTCTTTGCTCTAAGCTCTGTAACGTGATTACGATTCTCCCACTCTGGGCTTCAGGCCCCGCCACTTTCCTTTTTGATAAAAACCTAGGGCTGTTATTAGCATCATTGCCTGATTATTGGTCTTACAAATAGTTATTGGTAAATATCAAAACTGAGAAATAACATTTAGCAACAATATACTAGACATTGTTTTGTTACATATATCCCGAAGATTTAAAATTCAGATTAGATAAGTATAACATATGTAACTTGTAGAACTTGGAACATTTATGCTGAGGTTGATAACAAATTGACCCGAGTTGAAAGAACCAAGTAATGATGTTGAAGAGTCACACTTAACAGCTGAATTTTATACCCTTTAAAACTTACAGGTGAATTGAAAATTTGCCTTCTTCCTAAACTATAAACTTCTTGAAGCATGACCTGTCTGTCCTTGTGGTATTATCATTCAACTCTGAACAACTGAACTAATCTATGTAATGATTCATCTGTCACTAGAGGGGGTTAAAGTATTTCTGTCCTCTGTTGTCACGGAGAAAGAAATATTCTAGAAAGTTGTCCTTTCTCCCACTTAGTATGTGTGGGAGTATTAAACCTCAAATAGAACAGTGCTAAACTTTTTTTTCATATTTTGTTTTTCTATAAACAAACTTTATCTGTGGCCTTGTAGCAGATGGTCAGTTCCAGGAAACACACAGCTAACAATGTCATTCCCCTTGTATTGCACACAATATAAAAACAGAGTTTAAGTAAATATTTGAATTAGGACAATTTGAAAAAGTTAGCTTTGGAATAGCCTTTCCCTGACATGTATTGATCACTTTTTTCCAGAGTGGCTGTTTCAGTAGATTCAGTATGCTTATACCTATGTCATTTAAATGAAGCTTGTTCAACATAACATATAATATAGTAGCAGAGTATAATCTTAGAAACAGCATTTGCAGAATGGAACTCAAATTAGGAGGTTCAATTCCTGCTGCATATCAAAGAAAAGCTGATCTATAAATAGCAGTAGAGCAACACCTAGTGCTAAATGCAGATATAACAGAAAGATCATCGGTCACAACTGGCTTATTAAATTTAAGGTTAATGTTGCAATTGGATGGCTCTTTTTCTTGGTATTTTAACCATGGAATTATTCTGTGAAATGACAGGCATGGACCAACGGATCTCTAAGGTTCTTTTAGATTCTGTCTGTGATCCTCCAGTTGGGTTATTACCATGTACTTTTCATTCTCATTGCCCCACATTCTTCTTCGTGAACTTGTCCATTAGATAAAGGAGGCTTGCTTAAGCCTAGCTTTTATCTTTTATGTCTATTAGCTTTCTGTGGATAGTGAGGAAGAACTAGAAGGGTTTATGTACTGGGACAATGCTATGCGGAAGTTCCAAGAAATTGCCTTTCTCCTCTTTAAAAAATAAATAAATTAAAAAACTAGGGCAGGATATCTGCATTGTTGAAAAAGGAAAGTGTGGGCCTTTGTATACAAAAATGATACCATCATCTGCTAATAGTAGGTGATGTTTCTACTATGCTACCCAACTCCTTATGTTATAAGGATGCACTTAGTTTATTAGTTATCCTATCTTAGAAAAGATCACAATATCATCTGTATGAAAATACAATAGAAGCATAAGTTTGCCTAGCCAGATTCTCCCAAGTGAAAGTTTTATATGTCTTTGTTATTTCATTTTTCTACAGATAAGGAGAAAATGCTTTTTATCTATGGAAAGTGGTCAGCTAAAGAAATGGATAAAGCCTTTGAATATGCAGAGATCCATAAAAACCACTAGATTAGATAGATCACCATGAACATGAACCAATTTAAAAGTTGGCATCATCAGTGGATTAAAAAAGTGCACACAGGAGCTTTCTCTCAGAGGCGGAAGTTCTTGCTGGACTCAGGCCGTTAGTCTGTGACCTTGTGTCTTCCTCTGTTTAACACAGGGTCATGGGCAGTATGTCCTGTGCTGGTTCAGCCAGGCCAAAAGAATCCCAGGGTGGGTGACTTCAGGGTGCCTCTCCCATATACCTACATACAATGCAGAAGTGTCACAGTGCAGTCTCACAGCTGGGTGAGCTAACCCAGAAGATTTTCCTTGTGTTTCTGTGTGGATTTTCATGGAGAGCAGGAGAGATTTAACGTACCAAGAAATTAAATCTTTTTAAGTGAAGGCCTCAGGAGCTAGCTTTCACAGCAAAATGGTCTGGATAAACTAGCTATTGTGATAAGCAGTGACTTCATAAATTCATTCATTCATTCATCAATACTTTCTAAACATCTACTGTGGGCCAGGCATTGCTCTTGGCTCTGAGATGTAGCAGTGAACAAAACAAAGTACTGGCTTCATGGAGCTTTCATTCTAGTTGGGAAGATACATAGTAAACAAGTAAGCCAGGGAGCTAGGGAGAATAAATCAGGTAGTCATAAGTAAGCTCAGAAAAGAGATGGCAAAACAGATTGGTGAGGGATGGTCTGTGATGAGGGGCCCTTTGAGCAGAGACCTTGATGAAGTGAAGGAGTGAATCAGTTGTTTGTACCATGTTTAGCTCATGTTGCTTTCCTATATTTTAAAATATGTAGAAAATTGACGCTCTTGATATGTTTTTTGTTTTTCGGCATGCAGGCCTCTCACTGTTGTGGCCTCTACCGTTGAGGAGCACAGGCTCCAGACGCGCAGGCTCAGCGGCCATGGCTCACGGGCCCAGCTGCTCCGCGGCATGTGGGATCCTCCCGGACCGGGGCACAAACCTGTGTCCCCTGCATCGGCAGGCAGACTCTCAGCCACTGCGCCACCAGGGAAGCCCAGGGGCTCCTGATATTTTAACTGTTGCTTGGAAAACAGAGTAGGAACTTTGTTTCCTGACCAATCAGAAACTAGTTGAGAGAGGCTCACCCTATCTAGTCACTCTTGGCCAGTGAATGGGGATTTGCCTTTGGTTTTCTGCCACATCCAGATCCTCGTTAAATTCTCATCTCTTCCACCAGAAATTCCATGCCTGAGATGTTTGTTACCATTTCCCTCCCAGTTTTTCATCCCTTTTCAAGAAGCTGGGAAAGAAGAGTGATTAGGTTTTATGTTCCTTCAGTCCTTGCCCTCCTTAGCCTCTGCTGTTTGTTGACAAGTTTTCATTATTTTATGACACAGTCACCAGAGCTGGGCTGAGATCACCAGTTTGTTACTTGGAGTCTTTTAATTATCCAGCTGGTGGATGTTGGCTCCCAGTTACTGGTTATTTGTGTGCCACGAGGGTCAAAGTGAGGCCTCCTTGGAGGAATTCTGGGGGAAATCTGTCCAGCAAGAATCCAATTAGCCAGTACACAGCATGCAGTGTTTATTACATGCCCATTGTTTGTACCAGATAGAGGGGGATCTAGTTGGAAGTTCCCAGTCCTCAAGGAGATAACATTCTTAGTGATACCGACTTCTTAAGGACAGGCATTTTGGCCACTTAGGTACTTTTGCTTCTTTGGGATTTATTTTAAGCCATGGAATCTTAGCTATGGAAGGAGTCTTAGAAATTATCTAGTCTAACCTCCACATGTTACTGAGAAGGACACCAAGACTATGAGGTTTTGATTTACTCAAGGTCACACAGCCCTGGTCTCTGTCTACTACACCAGGCTGCTCCTCATCATATTCATTTGTTTTAGCCCACACCCCCTCAAGCAGATGTTCAGGAACATTCCACACAGCAACCATCCCAGTCCATCTCCACATCAAGGGCAAGAGCCCTTGATGAGCCCCGACATGAAGCACTGCAAAATGGAAAACTAGCCACAGCAATGCTCTAGATAGGAATGCTGGGATTTTTACATCAATACACAGAAATGAAACTTTGGTTTTAGTTCCCTCTTTGTTCTAATTTTTAAAAGAGAAATAGCAAGGAATCTCTTTGTTCAGTTTTTAAATTTTGTTTTGTTTTTTTTTTGTAACTGGGAGTAGAATCAGCAGTTCTAAGAATGTCTCCTTTGTGCATATGCAGCATCATCTCCATTTCTATTATGTCCTTGGCTTGAGTACTGTCCTATATGCTTTGGTACTTCATGGTTCAATTTTCAGATGTACATATGTGCTTTAAAAGATGTAGTACCCCTGTATACTGATCTACTAGAGAAAAACAAAAATTACAAATGTCAGAGTCAAGTATTCCTAAGTTCCAAACCAGGATTTGACACTAATTAGCTGGGTAACTTTTGTTGTTTAACACCCAAGAACCTCAGTTTTGCCATCTGTAAAATGGGAATAATGAAGACACCCATAGAGAGCTTTAGTGAACGCATCCTCTCTGTTCCTCCCTCCCTTTTGCCTTTCACATGGGTATAATTGGATCAAAAAGTGTGTTTCATTTCTCACTGAACAATTTGGTCCTTTCCTCTTTCAAAAATGCCAAGAGAAGGATCTAAATGAATATACATTTTCCATTTAAGAGGACTTAAAAATTGGTCCCTAAAATCAACTTGAAAAACAAGCATAATCTGAGAACACTTCCGTATTCTTAGAGCAGCTTCTTTCTCCTTCTGCTTTTTTTGCCCTTTCCCTCTATTTATTTCCTTTTGTCCTCCCTACAAACAACTTTTGTAAAATGTACATGGACGGCCCATGACTCCCATCACTCCTCTGTCCCTGAGTCAACTCTGTCCAGACCCAGGCTTTGGATCTGAGAGTGACGCAAGAAGCTGGTTTTGGCCTCGGGAATGTTTTCCTCTGTGTTCTGACTTCTCTCTTGTTGTCCTTCTCTCCTCTCCGTCTTTTCCCCACCTCTCTTCCCCAGACACCCCCACTGTTTTCTCTCTTCCTGTTTTCTTAGTTTCTTCCCCTCTCCTTGGTGGCCAAAGCACCAATCAATCACTGCCGCTGTCACAATCGATTCTATCTGTGGCTCCTCTATCTCCATGATAAAACAAGATAGGAGCGGCCTTTCTAAAAGACAGACATCTCCACAGTAGCCTGTGGGAGGCTGCCTGGCTCCTCAAGTCTGCCAATAAGACCACTTCCTTCCAGCTGCAGGGCTTGGGAGAGCCAACCGACAGCAAGCTGCACAAGTTTGCCGGTGACACACTCGAGTTGTTTTTCTTTGCGAAAACAGAAGAAAATTCTGATAAATTCCAGATGATTTCAAAACACATCTGAGGGTCAGATATACAAAAACCCCAGATAAAATCTGAATTAGGTAAGTACACGTTGAGGCACAAATCTATTTAGGTCCAAACATCTTGCAGATTGAAAGCCTTTAAATTTGACAATTCCCAGTTAGGGATGATAAAAATTGAACTTTGCTCTCCTTAAACCCCAAGCCATTATGAGAAGGGAGGGTTCACTCAAAGTTGAAGCCGAATAGCTAGTAAAAAGCAGAGGGAAGTGTGCATTATGAATGAGCATTGGAAATGTTTTTAATCCAGTTAAGAACCTGGAATATTTGGAAAGACAAAAAAGTATATGAAAGATACCCATCAGTGTGTCTGTATGAGTGCTGTGTCTTCACAGTATAATCAAACACATCTGTCCATCGTTTCTATGCTAGGAAGACAGGTTCATCTTGGTGTTAAAGGGGAATTCCTTACACTGTGATCTACATTGGTCAATATGCTCAAGGATTATTGAGCAGCATGGCTGGATGTCTGAGTAAAAGTTAGGCCTTTCATTTTTTGCACATTACTAAATCCATAGATTTTTATTTCCCTTTTGTTCTCCCACCTTTTAATTTGAAATTTTCGAACCTACAGAAAGGCTGGAAGAAAGCATAAAGAACGCTGATGTACCTAGTCACCAATTAGACATTCTCTAATGTAACTGTAATGCCATTCATACTCTCAAGACACTTAACATTGATGCACTAGTGTTATCTAATAAAACTCCAGGTTTATATTTCCCCAATTGTCCCAGTAACCTTTTTATTATCTTTCACGACATGGACAATTTTGAAGAGTCCAGGCTAGTGCTTTGTAAAATGTCCCAGTAATCTGAGTTTGACTATATCTTTATGATTAGATTCAAGCTATACATTTTTACCAAAAGTGCTACACAGGTAATGGTATCATATCAGGAGACAGTGAGGTCCGTTTGCCCTGTTGTTGGTGATTTAAAGTTTGATCACTTGATGGTGACTTAACCTGGTTTATCCTGGTTAAGATATTTTCCATTGTAAACATATCCATTGTACTTGAATCAGTTGCTGCACTGAGGTTGGCAGGATATTTTTTTCTAATTTTCTAACTTTTTTTTAAAGTAGAAAATTTAAAAAAAATTTTTAAAAATTTTCTAATTTTTTCATTCCTTTTTGTATATATCAGATGGAATCCTCAGTATGGAACACAGGTCTTTTTTTAAAAATTGAAATATAGTTGATTTACAATGTTGTGTTAATTTCTGCTGTACAGCAAAGTGATTCAGATAGATAGATAGATAGATAGATAGATATTCTTTTCTATTATGGTTTATCACAGGATATTGAATATAGTTCCCTGTGCTATATAGTAGGACCTTGTTGTTTATCCATCCTATATATAATAGTTTGCATCTGCTAATCCCAAACTCCCAATCCATCCCTCCCCCACCTCCTCTCCCCCTTGGCAACCACAAGTCTGTTCTCTATGTCTGTGTGTCTGTTTCTGTTTCATCCATGTGTTCATTTGTGTTGTATTTTAGATTCCACGTATAAGTGATATCATATGGTATTTGTCTTTCTCTTTCTGGCTTACGGTGCTTAGTATGATAATCTCTGGGTCCATCTATGTTGCTGCAAATGGCATTATTTTATTCTTTTTTTATAGCTGAGTAATATTTCATTGTATATATGTACCACATCTTCTTTATCCATTCCTCTGTCGATGCACACTTAGGTTGTTTCCGAGTCTTGGCTATTGTAAATAGAGCTGCTATGAACATAGGGGTGCATGTATCTTTTCAAATTATAGTTTTGCCTGGGTATATACCCAGGAGTGGGATTGCTGGATCATATGGCAACTCTATTTTTAGTTTTTTGAGGAACCTCCACACTGTTTTCCAAAGTGGCTGCACCAGTTTACATTCCCACCAACAGTGTAAGAGGCTGGAACCCAGGTCTCTCTGATGCCAAAGCCCATGCTCTTTCTGCTAGAGGAGCTACCTCTCTAATGTGTAAACAAATGAAGGTAGTCACCTGAAGCTCCTGGGGAAATAAAGCGTTTTCTTTCCATCTCTTGTTTAGAGCTCCATTTTCTTTTATCATGGCAAAATGGAACCCCTTCTGTGGCTTTGAAACTTGCTTTAAAAAAACCCTAAGACTTGAGCATACACAGAGCTGTTATTTCTAGGACTTACATGTGAAGGAGTGTATCTAGAGAGGTGGCAAATGTCCAAATCAGCTTCTCCCTCTCAGCATCACTGACATTATCCCACCTACCTGGGGGTCCAGGTTACATTTCCTTTTCTTTCTTTTTTTGCAGGGGGTGGGTGGATGAGTGTTGGAATCAAAATGTCAGTTTGTTTGGGACCTTTTTTTTTTTTTTTTTTTTTCCAGTGGCAAAGCTGGATTGAAGAGTTTGGTAGAACTTCTACCATTCTTCCCTGTGCCAAGATGGCGAGAGGGAAGGAAAGATCTGCAAAGCAGCCTGCAAAGACCTTGACAAACACCACCTCCACCAGGGATTACAGACCGGCCTTCCAGTAAATTAGTGCCAAATGGGAGGGAGGGGCCCTGAAGGGGCAGGGACCCTGTGAGCCTCCCTGGCTGCCAGACACTGAGAACAGGAGACGTGGCCGAGCTGAGAGGAAGCCCGGGCCAGGAGCAGAATTACATTTTCTCTTCTTTGCCGGTAGCTGCCCTTCCTGAAAGTCTTCTTGCGTTAATGAAATCAGTGTGGAAAGGTTTCCTACAGCAGGGAAAACACAGAGAAATCCCTAGTTCTCCCTCTGTCCCTTCTTTTTTTATAATAAGTGGCGATGACTTTCCTAATCACTAATAAATTCAGGTTTACAGGTCACAGTGACAGAGGGTTAGTGTGACAGTGTTACAAACACCGAAAAAGCCCCCCCCCAGAGTAAAACAAAACATATTCCCTTTGTTTGACATCTTTGTACTGTTTAACATGAGTATTTCAACAGTCTTTATTTTCCAAACATGCAAACAGGAGAGAGTGATCTGACCCGCAGTATATTGACATACCATGTAGCTATAACCTTGAGATAAAAAGTAAAGGAAAAAGTCAAAACAGCTCAAACCAAATACTAACACAAACACGTCTTTCTTCAGTCCAGAAGGCTTGCCTCTGTAACAAGGGAACACACTGACATTAGTACACACTGACCGTGGTGCCCACACACAGATCCAGATGTCTAACCCATGGGGCCCCAAATGCGAAGCTGGGAAGTTGAAAGTATTCATTAACTAATTTGACAAGTGTGTCCTAAGTATCTACTTTGGGCGAGACATGTTTCTAGGTGTTGGAGATGTCATACATCTAGGGGATTTATAAGACGTACAAGCCCTCTGCTCTTGTGGAACTTACCTAGTGGCATTGGGGGGAAAACAATATCAGCGACTACACTCCCACAATGTTAAGAGGAGATGGAAAATAACATCTATAGCAGAAAGCCTGAGCTGGTTTCCTGAATTCTGTATATCCAGGAATGCAACTTCTTCAAAATCTGGGTCACACTGTGGAAAGGTGATTAAAGACAGTAAGACAGAAAATTGCAGAGAGTCAGAGAGAAGCTTCACTCCTCACTGTACATGGGAGGGTCCTTTGGAAGCTTTTACCAGACTGATAAGGAAAAGTTAAACCTAATGTCTATAAGACGACAGATAAGAGAAACAGTGAAGGCTGTGCCTTTGTCCCATACTGAAAGAACTCCAAAGATGCAATGTCCCAACGAAATAACAGGTAGCTTCCCAAGCATCTTTGCTGTTCGGAGCCCAGCGCTAAGGATTTTACATATATTGGCTCATTTAATGCTGACAATCACCACCTGATGACATAAACACTAACTTTATTCCCATTTCCCATATGAAGAAACAGCCCTAGAAAAGCTAAGCAACTTGCCTTTGCCCAAAGACACATACCTGGTAGAGAGTGGAACCAGAACAGGATCCTAGCTGTGTCTGACTCCAAAATCCATGTTCTAAACCACTACCTCTCCATCCATAAAATTATTTTTCTTAATTTTATTTAAGGGGAAAAAAAGGTATTAATATTGCATAGAAATTTAATCAGATCGCTTCAGAAAGTTGTCTGTGTTTTCCAGATGTTATCTTGGAAGGACAGTCAAACATGTCCTCTGAGTCAAAAGCAAATACCCACCACTTCTCAAATGCGTGAGAAACTAAGAGATGAACTTTTGCGATTGCTTCAATGTACATGAGCCCACCGTCTAAATTTTGAATTACGATTCGAGAATGGAGATCAGTATTTTAGTCAACTAATGAATGATTCCTCAAAGTTTATTTTACAACTGCATACATTTCCATCTTTGCCCTTTACTTGATAATTGAATTAATAATAAATTAACTGAGCTGAAGCTGGTTTAGTGAAAACAATGCAGAAGTCCATAATGAAGCTTGTGCCTATTTGGGGATAAATCTGTATCAAAAATTTAAAAATAATTGTAGTAGAATTGAACTTTGAAGCAGAGGAGAGGTCTTGTTTTTGCTATAAATCATTGAAATTAAATGTAATGAAAAGTGATCAGAGTGCTTATTTTTACTTTGTTTTGTGGGAAATTGTGCTGGGAATGTAGGTCTATTGTGCACAAAGGATGTTGGCTTTATGCTGGAACCACCAGGCAGGTTGAGTTGAGAAACAATTAGCTCAGTCAGCAAGCCTTTGAATCTGATTAAGCCAGGAAGTGGTCACTCCCCAAGACAGAGTAAAATGAAGGGAATGAAGGCGGTAGCCCAACACGAGGAATGATTTCTCTCTCTGAGAAAAACTGGTATTAGAATTTATTGTGTCAAATTTATGTCAAGGATTATATCACTACATTTTATTATTATTTCACTGAAAACAAATATAATCTTGTTTCCAAGTAGATCAACAGTCCACATGTGTCATGGCTACTGTCTCTAAGAAACTTCTGTTTATTGAGGCTTGACATACTCTCATGTTTTGGTAACAAAACATCTTTGAGACCTAGAACCCAAGTCACAGAGGAAAATGCAAGGCTTATACAAGACTGCTGGCTGGATTCTCATTACTCTGGGGGCTCTCAGTGTATTCTCTGGAGTTATTGCTTTCTTCCCAGTCTTTTCCTACAAGCTTTGGTTCACAGGGTGGAGTGTCTGGATTGCTTGTCCCGTCTGGAATGGAGCTTTGGTAAGAAAATATTTTTATTACATATGTTGAGAGAATAAAGGAAAGAGGGAGGGAAGGAGGGACCAGAATAACATGTACCTTTAAAGTTTTCCAACAATATGAAGACATCAAAATTCTACAGAAAATCAGATTTTACCTTAGAACATTGATTTCTATTAGTTATCTTTTAAATATAAGGTTTTCTTAATATCATTTAATCATATCTACAACACATCAGGTATACTATAGTGGAAATGCTGTTCGAGACATTCTTCAAAAATTATTTTATTTTAATCTTCTTTACCTGGACATTCTGAGAAATCAAAATCTATCTTTTGAAATTTGAATGTAGAAAAAAATATGAACCATGAAAAATAATTTTTAAATGAAGAACGAAGTAAAATAATTTACAGACTAATGCTTTTATTAGAAACACCAAGGGGTGTTTATGTGACCGAAATGTTTACAAGCCCCAAATCTTAGTTCTCCCACCTTTTTCTTTGAACACAACTGCTTTAACTGAAAATAATTGAAGAAGTTGAGTGATGGGCTTTACTAATTTCACATTGTTGCCAAATTTGCATGTGTCAAATACACGGGGGTACTAAGTAACTGCTCAATGTCTGCCCGTTGAATGGTCACCACAGGTGAATGATGACACTGGTACCTCAGCTCCCTGGGTCAAAGAAACCAACACATGTAGTCTTGGGAGTAGGTGGCTGCCATGGCAGCATGATCGAAGAGGGGTTACAAAGGCCCAAACATCCAACAAATCCTTCTCTCGTGGTTTCCTGGGATGCCTGACATTCACTATTGGAGACTGGACAATTCGATTTTGAAGCTTTTTGATCGTATGGAGTTTTCTCTTAAAATGTAGCCACTCTCAGGAGGGGCAATATTTTACGTTTTTTAAAAAATCAAACTTAACAGAGATATCATCTAAAAGCAAGACCCTAGGAAATATAATTTTAATTTGCTTAATAAATAAATATGTATTGGTAGCCTACTACATGCTTGAGTTACAATGGAGAATAAAACAAGATCTCGATATTAAAGGAATTTGGTTTAGTGGGGTTTAATGATGGCGTGCAGATGGAGGAAAGCAGAATGGCGGGAGCATGGAACTGAACATGGAAACGATTTGATGGTATTTTTCTTTTTTTTCAGTTATGTATTCTTTTACACCACCACCCAAGTCTTGAACTTTTCCTCTTTCCCCCAACAACTACCCCAAACCGCACACTCAAGGAAATGTTTATTAAATGTCTACTAGAATGCAGTGATGGCATTTATATAAATGACTACCAAACTTTTTTGTTAGTGACCCAGAGTAAGAAAAATATTTTACATCAGGACCTGGAATGTACATAAATACATCTATATATTTCTCTCAAGGTAAAAAGAGAGATACTGAAATATACATATAACTAGATTTATATAACATATGTTTTACAAAACAATACTTAACCTATGTGAAGTGAATTCTGATATTTTCTATTCTAGTTAACTTTGTAAAAATTCTGACTTTACAACTGGTCCAAAATTTAACAAAACCATGGTTATAGCTCAATCCTATGTCCCTTTCTTATAATTCTTTGCCTATCCCTGCAGGGTCTATCATAATATAGTCAACAGATATTGGTGATTTGATTAGGTTCACAGATTACTGAATATATGCTTATTCTACACCAAACATCTGTTTGACCAATCAGACCCAGAGAAATGACATGACAAATCTCTAGCACATAGCTAATTGGTGGCTTTTTGATTTTTTGAGAGTGACAGCATGGGAAAGTAGATCAGAGAGTTAGGATTTGGAGAGGTAGGCCTCTGTTCAAATCCTGACTTTAACATTCTTCGTATGTAGTCAAGAACAGGGCCCTCATTCAACCAGTTCCTCATTGCCTTTACCTGTAGAATGGGGAATTTCACAGGTAAAGAGAGCCCATGTGAAACTGTCTAAACATAAGAGGCTCAAAGAGAATGAACACAATTTGCTCAGAGACTGCATAATAAAGAGCTTTGCCAATTTTAAAGCCCTACACAAATGCTAGTTAATACGATGCCTTTCATTTATGCCCTACTCTCTGTCCAAACCCTTTGTTCCTAATTCCTTGCCACCTGCCTCACTCTCCCACTCTGTTCCCTGATGACCTGCTGAGTTCCCTATCATGTTACATCCTGACCTTATCTCCAACCACTCTTCCCTTAGCTCTTTTCTTTCCCATCACACTGGCTCCTTGTTTTCAAACATGGCAAGGTGTGTTTCTGTCTCAGGGCCTTTGCACTGCCAGTTCTCTGCCTGAAGTCTTTTCTCACATAGAGCTTGTTCCCTAACTTTCTTCAGTTCTTGGATCAAATGTCACTTTCTCACTGATGCCTTCCCTCATTACCCTATTTAAAATTGCAGACCTCCCCCGCAAATGGCATTCTCAATCTCTCATCCCCTACTCTACTTTTCCCCCCATAACACCATCTAATATACAACATAATTGACTGACTTATTGTCTGTTTGTCTTTTCCCCCCAAATGTAGATTGTACAAAGGCAGGATTTTTTTTTTCTAATTTGTTCATTGCTATATCTCCAGCACTTGAAAGGGAGTAAGTGATGTGCTAAGTATTCGTGCTAAATATTGCTTGATACATATTGTCGAATGAGAGGTGAATGCCATGCTCTCCATTCTGACAGTACAGAATTCCTTATACAGTTGGTGGCAAAGAATAAAGGTCAAGCTGGTATTTACACTAAAGCAGGAAAAAATCCTCACCAGAAGGAAAGCAATAAGAATGCTCACTCTTTCAATAACGTCTAAATTTGGAACAACATGATTTTTTTCCTAGTGAGTTTGGTAGTGAACCACAGCTCTGTCTGATTAGGGTCAACTTCAAAGGTCTCTGACTTATCCCACAACCTTCCCTGCCAATCACTTCTCAACTTGCCTGCAAAGTGCATCTTCCTCTGGTAGAAAGATAATATGAACATTTCAAACATATTTCCTTTTGAAAATGACTCCATATCTCTTTTGAGATTGGAAGAGATAGATTTTAGAAGTGACCCATACTTTGTGTTTGTTCGGTGCCTTTCTTTCAAAGCTTTTTCTAAATTCTTCACAAATATTCCTCCTCAGACTCTCCTAGCTCAATTCTGACAGCCACATGATAAGCTGTTTTCCTAGGATTTTTGAACCAGGTTATTGAAAGTCATCAGCTGCTAGAAAGTATGTAGCAAGGAGATCATTGAGCCTTAAGGACTGAACTCTACTTTAATCCTGGAAAACCTGGCCTGTAGATCAAGCTCTGATGAACAGACTGAAGTGCACTGAGTTTAAAAACAGGAGCTAAAGTCTGTAGGGTCCAGGGACTTGGCCAATGGTGAGCAGCAGTGCTGCACCCAGAACCCTGCTTGGAGACAGGAACTTCGGAGAAAGGTAGGGCTGGACTCATCCACGCAAGCTCCAGTCTCCTCGTTCATTAGAGAAGGGACTTGATTGCACCAGTGCTCAGGTCTCTTATAGCATCAACAGTCCTGTGATTTCCAATCAGCTGATGGTCCATTTTCCACTTAGATATCCTAAGCTTCTTGAACCTTAACTGGTCCAAAAATGTCATCATCTTACCACCATGCCTTCTCCTGACTTCCCAGTCTTTGAACCCAATTTCAAACCCCAGAGTAATTTTTTTTTTTTTTTTTTTTTTTTTTTTTTTTTTTTGTGGTACGCGGGCCTCACTGTTGTGGCCTCTCCCGTTGCGGAGCACAGGCTCCGGACGCACAGGCTCAGCGGCCATGGCTCACGGGCCCAGCCGCTCTGGCGGCATGTGGGATCCTCCTGGACCAGGGCACGAACCCGTGTCCCCTGCATCGGCAGGCAGACTCTCAACCACTGCGCCACCAGAGAAACCCGACCGGAGTGACTTTTGACTCAATCCTTTACTCTAAACTAGTGTTTCTCAAACTGAAATGTGCATGTAAATCACGGATCTTAAAATGCAGGCTCTGATTCAGTGAGTCTAGGGTGAAGCTGAGATTCTGCATGTCTGACAGGTTCCCAAGGGAGGAGATGCTACTGGTCCTTAGGGCAGCAATGCCCCAAACCAACCCATTTCAGCCCCACTCCCGCCCCACTACATCCAATCCATTGCCAACTTTTATTTTTCCTACGAGGCAAATCCCTATGCATTTTTTCTTCTTCATTCTCACTATGCACCCCCTGCCCACCTCCTTACCACTTCCTGCCCCACTCAGGTTTTATGCCTTGAAACTTTGATAACCAACCTGTGGGAATCTATACATTAATGGGTTATAAAATCAACCTGTTGTGTTGCTAGCATTTAAACATATAGAATATGAATAGAATAGAATAGGATGGGACAGAATGGAATGGAATATAATAGAGAATACTACAGTGTATCACACATAATAAAGTTATTGTTATTTTGGTTAGATGTAAAAATATTTGTAACATGGCCATGTTACAAAATAAATTTCTTACTATGGGTAAAGGTTAAAAAAAAAGAAGTTTAAAGACCAAGGTCCTACAGAGACCTCTAGGCCAATGCAGCCAGCAAGCAATAACAGGCCCATCTTTCTAAACCTCTGCTATGCCGGTCTAGCCCTGTCTTCAAAAATCTTTAGTGTCGGGCTTCTCTGGTGACGCAGTGGTTGAGAGCCCGCCTGCCGATGCAGGGGACACGGGTTCGTGCCCCGGTCCGGGAAGATCCCACATGCCACAGAGCGGCTGGGCCCGTGAGCCATGGCCGCTGAGCCTGCGCGTCCGGAGCCTGTGCTCCTCAGCGGGAGAGGCCACAGCAGTGAGAAGCCCACGTACCACACACACACACACACACACAAACAAAATCTTTAGTGTTGCTTCATTGTCCAAACCAAGTTCAGATATATTAGCCTGGATTTTGAGGCCCTCCACACCCTGACCTCACGTGGCTTTCAAGCCTGATTTCCTACTCCTCTCTGCCAGAAACCGACCCTCCCACCGGCTGCAACCCTGGCTGCCTGGACTGCCCTTCCCTCTGCATCTCCCACTGACGTCACATCCATCCTTCAAACCTGCTTTGAGTCATATTTCCCCCACAGTGCCTTCATTCCTTTCATACCTGGACTATAGATTCCGTTGAGAGTTGGAGCCATTATTTGAATAATTATTGCCTGGTGAGCTTGCTTATCTTATTCAGCTTCTCTGTGCCTCATTTTAAAAATAGGAGACGATCTACATCCTAGGGTCATTCATTATGAAGATTAAATGAATTAACACATGTAAAGCATTTGGTAGAGTGCCCGGCATAGAATAAGTGCTCAATAAATGTTAAACGTTATTATCATTATTCCATCAGCATAGTTCCTATCACATCCCTGGTTCCCAGTAGACCCAAAATAGATGTCTGTAAGTGAATAAATTAGCCCATGTTATAATGATTCCTCTAAAAGTTTCTATTTCTGTTGTGAAGCTCTCTGCTTCCTTCAATTCATCTGCTTCTGGGAATTGCATCCTTACTGGGGCCATTTAAAGATTTAGTGGGAGGGGTCACAATTAGCATGCAGAATGTTAGCAGCAACTTTTGCAAAACCCAAGTAATGTCCTTGGAACTGTCCCCACAGAGCAAGTCCACAGCCTGTCAAGAAGAGCTGAGGGTGGAGAGTGCAGGGCTGGGCCTCCAGCTGCACTCCCACCCTCCCCAGGCATGGCCTCCTTTCCGCCCTTCCTCACAACCTGACCGCCCCTCTCTACCCAATTCTTCACCTCTCAGACCCTCCCACATTTCCTTTTCCCACTTGACTTCTCTTCCCTCAGATCTCTTCCTTTTTTAAAAAAATTTTTGGCTGCGTGGCACAGCACGCAGCCAAAAAACTGTGAGATCTTAGTTCCCCAACCAGGGATCAAACCCATGCCCCATGCACTGGAAGAGCAGAGCCTTAACCACTGGACCGCCAGACAAGTCCCAAATCTCTTCCTTTTTTATTCTGTTCCCCTTCCCTGTCTAAAAATAAATTTTTTAAAAATAAATGAAAAGAAGAAAAAGGAAAGCCTGTGACTCTTGGGGGAATACCCGCACTCCATCTCCCACGCACAGGCGTGCACCAGGAAAGATGGGTGTGCTTGGCTCCCGAGCCACAGTACTCAGGGTGGATTTAACGAGTTGCTGAATGGCATGCATACACCAGCTTCCCCCATGAAAGATCTTTTTCAAAGTTTTGTGTAAACAGAGCAAAATTGAAGCTGGCAGCTACAACAGAAATAACAGGCAACTTCAATTCTGCAGGATTTTTCAACTTTTGAAAGGAAAGAAACTGTCTGTGCCAAAGTAGTTAAGGCAACCTGGACTCTAAGCATCTGATAATGTCAGCTATCTACTTGGACTTCAACCAGCAGAGACATCTCCTTTGCTTTTTATCTCGTTTGCTTTAGTATTTCTCTCACACAGAGGAGTGACGTGTCAATTGAGCACTTTGCCTCTGAAAGCAGAGACGAGTCCCAGGCTTAGCATCAGTGCTACAGTTGCTGTTAATAATTCTCCTGTTTTGTTGTACTGTTTATGCTGGCTCAACCTCCATAGGGTCCCTTGGAAACTTTCCTCTTGCAGAATCAAGCCAACCACTTTTGATTGCAGATGGTTCTGTTTTTATCCATGGGAGTTTTATGGTATGGCGATGCCAAAGTCTGGAATGTCAGGCTTAGATACATGAGAAGTTTTGTGTGAGTGTGCATGTGCGTGCTTTTTTTCCCTCGCTCTCAGATACTCTAAATCCAATATTCAAAATAGAATATGCCAGGAAAATGAAAAGCTAGGTCTCAAAACAATAAATATGCCAGACCTGGAGCTACAAAAAGCAACGTCCCACAAAACCATATTGGTAAAAGCTCTGATTTTTTTCTCCTGTTGATACTATACATACAGTCATGTTTATTTCTCTGTCAAAACCCTAAATTGTAACTCTTTTTAAACCTGTCCTCATTCTATATCTTATTTCAGGCACATCTCTTCCTGGTTTTCTCTCCCAAGCTCAAAACGTTCCTTGACCAGGAACAAACGATTTATGGGTTGGGAATAAGCAATTTCCAGACTCTGATTACAAAGGTCTCCATCAGACCCGGTGCTGAAGCGAAGACGAGCCCAGAATTTGTTTTTCATTATCTATTGCTCAGTTCTGGTGACACCATTCTCTCCTTTGTGGAACTATTTTTATTCTGCATTTGGGGGCTTTTTCTTCAATGGAGACTATGAAGAACTCTCTTTTGAAAAGCGGGACACCACTGCCTCCAGAACAATAAATGCCCCATCATGCATTCATTCTAATGATAATCTTTGTTACTTGAGAGACAGGGATCACCGGTAGGCTGAGGCTGCTGAATCTCAAAAGAAAGCAAAGAGTAAAAGATACACCACTGCCAGGAGGGTTTGGGGGTGGGTGCGGTTCTGTGACACGTTTCCTTTTCAGTTCCTCCCATTTGTAAATTTAGCAATTTGGAAAAAGATGAACAATAGACAATTAATCAAAATAAAACATACGGCAAGGGTTTTAAAGCCAAGCTTTCATTGCAGTGACATCTTACAGTAGTAAAGGTTATAAATTGTGATGGCAACAGCAACATAGAAAATCAAGAAAATGAGCTTGTGTGAATCATGTCTCTGTGACACTGATGGCTTCTTTTCCTCATTGTCATCATGGATGAGGCAGTGATCAGAGCCATAAATCCATTTAGCCATTTGCTATTCCTTCTGGTTTATGATAAAGTTGTCAAACCGTGAAGCAAACTGAACTCTTTCCATAGGTACCTTCTCTCACGGAATGTTGTTTTTCCATTTTCCTTTCACAGGCCATCATGACTGGGATACTCCTACTGTTGGCTCACAAAGAGTGGACCCAGAGACACCTGGTAAATGTATAGACATCGAGTAGGTTGGCAGAGAAAGTTTGAAGGTCAAATCTCTACTAGTTCAGGATGGAACACAGAGAATGATTTCTGATTATAATTGAATCCTATCTAATAGATGCCTTACTATGATGAATTTCAGTCATAAATGATGTTTTAAATGCATAATTTTTATCTGATACCTGCTCCAAACATTTTCTACCAGTTCCTGTGATTATTGTATTTAAGTAGTGTAGTTTGGGGAGGACAGAATCAGTGTTAGTCTTCCTGAATTTCATTCTGAAAAAGTGGATCTATAGGATCCTCTGTTCTTAATAATGTATTTTCAAGTCTCAATTCCTCAATTTGGCATTTCCTTCCAATCTCCCTGTTACTTCTTCCCCTAAAAAAGGATGAAAAGTCTGTGATATCTTGCATTTCAACAGTATAGAGCCAAGTAAATCCCAAGGTACAGAAAGACTACCTTGATTTGATTATAGCTCCTCTTCCCATGGCTACAGCAGGGCTTCTCAAACTTTAATATACATGTGAATCACCCGGGGATCTGGTTAAAATGCAGATTTTGATTCAGTAGATCTGAGTGAGGCCTGAGATTCTACATCTCTAATAAGTTCCCAGGGGATAGTCGTGCTCCTGGACCATAGACCACACTCTGAATAACAAGGTCCTAGGGTAAGGCAGGAATTCTCTTCACTCATCTTTGTTTTCCTACCCAGACTGTTTCTCAACACATGATAGGAAGTAAGCAAATACATGTGTTGAGTGGAGTTGATTCCATTTTTGCTCCAGTGGGTCGATATGTTATTCTCCCATAGTGAAGGTTCAAGAGAAAGGCAAAAGGGCCTAAAGAGACGGTTGTAACCCATTTCTCCTTCATTTCGCAGTAGGAAAGATGAATAGCCAGCATCTCTTTCTTTCCACGTATTGCTAAGAAGCTTCTGAAAAATCTAGTTCCCAAAGTAACAATTTGTTTCTGCTTTATTTTCAGTGGGAAGCTAGTTTCACCTTTGTGATTCTGAGCATCCTGGGATGTCCACTTCATTTTACTGTAGCCCTGGCATCTGCTCTCCTTGGCCCATATTGCTTCTACTCGTTTTGGGGGATTGCAGGGACCAATTACCTTGGTTATGCAGTTGCCTTTCCTTTTCCGTATGCAAAATTCCCATCAGTTTGTGTAGACCCACCACACTATGAAGAGTACCACCTGACACTTCAAGCCTTAGATCTGTGCCTGAGCTTTGCCATGCTCTGTGTGTCCCTGACAGCGTTCATCACACTTTCTGCAAGACTTATCCGGAATGGACATATAAATGTAAGTTTCCAGAAAGGGGAAGCCAGTTCCTGTTCCATCCTAAATGCTAAAATGGAAAGTTTGGTATATTAATACTTAATCTGTCTCTCTTTTTTACCCCTGTGTCTTCTATAACCAAAATTCTCCCACTCTTTCTACTTCTACTGCAGCTAAGAGGCTGATATATAATACATCAACATCAGATTTAGCTTTCTAACTTTTTCCGAAAGGGCTGATAATAATTTTAATATGATAATAATAGAATTATGAACTGAATATTTAGTATGTGTCGGTGTACTTCCCATTTCACAGATAGTAAATGGAGGCTAAAGAGTTTGTATAACTTGCCCAACGTCACACAGCTTAATGACTAGTAGGACCAGATTCAGAACCCAGAGCTATTTCTCCTCATCAGGCCAGATTTGTCCTGGGCTCCCTCATCGCCCTCCTTGCATCCTCTGCTCCTCTGCCAGACCGTTAAGATGCAAGGCTCTAGCCTCCAGAAGGGTTAGAGCGGGGTCACTGGGAAAACAGCACAAGTGATTTCTGATTCCAAATTCCTACAGTTGATACTGGGTTCCTCCTTTGTGGGTTGAACAACCTCCCTCTGAAAAGAGGTATTTCTCACTGCAATCTCTTATACTGGCTTTATGATTCAAGTTAGGATTACATCAGGGTCAAGTGAATTTGGGTTATGTTAGCCAATTTTTTTCCAGTTTCATCCTATCAGCACCAACCAGTAAAGCTGGAAGACAAGAATTTGGCACTCTCAATGCTTTTTGTGGTCAGTCTTGTCCTCTTCAACTTCTTCATAAATCTGCAAAGGAAATCCTGTACATTCTTAGGAACAGAGTTGATTTTACAAGGAACTTGCCGAGAAACAAGGCAAGCAGACCAAAATCACCGCCTCCGTCGTACTGCCAGGGCATGTAGAGGTTTAGTATTTGAGAATTCTCCCTTGTGGCAAATGTCGTAACTTTCTAGACTATTTACTAAGGAACATATGCATAGTCTCCTATGCATATAGGAGACATATAGACATTAAAAGTTGACAGTCATAACCCCTTAGCATGCATAGCTAATCAGACATCTGGCTGTCATTTTAAGCATGACCCTCACAACATTGAGGTTTAATGTAGGGTGGAGGATAGGGAGAAAAGAATGAAAAATATATATGCCGAGCTTGGTAAGCCAACAGTGCTTTGCCAGGGAAACCCAACAGTGAGACCACCTAAAGTGCCTGGAGAGAGGGAAAATTAATTGAAAGCAGAGCAAAGTTCTGTGACTTCAGGGTTTTGCCTTTGCCCATCTTCCTCAGAACAGTTCCTTGCTGTGTGGTTTCTGAGCTAGGTATAGGACCCAGTGCAACTACAACACGTTCCTCAAAGGGAATCAATGACATCAGAAGCACCCAGGGTTTTTGTGAAACTAGATTTCTGCATCCCTTTCAGGTCCATTCCCACTATGTCAGAAATTCTGGGGTTGGAGGCAGGGAACGTGCGTTTTTAACACATGCCCCCAAGAGATGCTGATGAAAATTCTCTTCCTAGCACACAATGCACTAAGTATCAATTCTGGACAGAATCTCAGTTTTCCCATTTGCATAAAATGCAGCACTAGCTTGGGTGAGAGTTCTAGATAAATTTAATAAGCATGTCTTTGGTGAACATTCTTGGATGACTTGACACCACTTAATCCATAGGGGTGGCAGATCAAATTTCATTAGCAAGGATGAGTAGCTGACATAATGGATATGATGTCCTATATTAATAAATACACCACTGTTGCCCCGATATCAAAAGGAGCTCATGAAGCCTGCACAAACCTTTGTTACCATGCAGAAATCTCAGCTACGTTAGGCACAATTTCTAGCAGTGAAATAAATGCATTGTTTATCAAAATTCTAGAAAACACATAACTTTCTTAGAAAGAAAGGTGGATCCTTTGCTGGGATACAGAGTTCTACATAGTGATTCTACTTTTAATGAACCTCTGTGTAGTTATGTTGTTAGATTCCCTACAGTGCTGAAAGGGATAAGTAATATTTTAAAATTTTTATTTAAAACTATTAATAAACTGTGAAATATGCTGCTGATTCATACTTTTTTCGTATAAACAGAACACTGAAAATGCTTTTAAAACCCGCCCACTTTTAAGTGTCTGCCTGAAAAGTAAAATTCTTTTATGTAAATATAGTACATAGCAGGAAACTTAAGAGCTATGAAAATTTGTAAAAAAGAAAAAAGTGATGGTTTGAAGGAGGATTTGGGGGAAATTGTGGTTGTACTGTAAAACAAAATCAATTTTTTCAGATCTATATGTAACAGTCAATATTATGATGAAAAATATTCCCTCGTAAGGGTTTGTTTCTGCAAGTTTAAAAACATGTTTTCAAAAATGAATCAAGCACCCCTTTAGGAATCACCACATTCATTATTTCTTCCTTCCTGTGTCTTTGCAGTTTAGTAGAATTGAAGTCATCTTGTGTCCCAGTCAGCTCAAGCTGCTATTAAAAAATGCCGTAGCCTGGGTGGCTCAACCAACACACATTTATTTCTCACAGTTCCAGAGACTGGAAGTCCAAGATCAAAGTGCCAGCATGGTTGGTTTCTGGTGAGGCCTTTCTTCCTGGCTTGTGGATGGCTGCCTGCTCACTGTGTTCTCTCAAGGCCTTTCCTGGGCTTGCTCCTAGAGCAAGCAATCTCTCTGTCTCCTATTTTTTACAGACACTAATCTCATCATGAGGACCCCACACTTATGACCTCATCTAAACTTAATTACCTCCCAAATGACTTACTTCCGAATACCATCACAGTGGGGATTGGGATTTCAACATATGGATTTAGGAGGGGACATAAACAGTTGATAGCATCTTACTGAAAGTAACACAGTGACAGTGTATGAGCATGCAGTCAACTGGTGCCCAACTAAAACCAGAGGTCTAATGCTTGAAAGAGGCATGAAGGGTTTGATGATTTTGACAAACACCCACAAAAGCATGGTGTGAGTGCTACAGACTGTTTGTGTCACCCCCAAAATCTACACTGAAGCACTAACCCCCACTGTGATGGTGGTAATTAGATTTGGATGAGGTCATGAGGGCAGAGCCCCCGTGATGGGGTTAGTGCCCTTATAAGAAAATGAAGAGACCAGCGTGCTCTGTCTCTCTCCACCGTGATAGTATACAGCAAGAAGGGACTGTTTACAAACTAGGAAGTGGGCTCCCACCAGGCACTGAATCATCTGACACCTTGATCTTGGACTTCCAGCCTCCAGAACTGTGAGAAATGTCTGTTGTTTAAGCCATCCAGTCTATGGTAGTGTGTTATAGCAGCCCAGGCTGACTAAGACAGTGAGTCCTTCCAAATTTCAAGGGCCTCGTGGGAAGGGGTGGAGCTGGGAGAGGACTAAGAGACCCCTGTTTGTGTGGTTCCATGCAACACACTGAAGTGACCCTGTGGGCTTAGGACTCAGTGCAGAGGGCAAATGAGCACCACACAGAATTAAGTTGAAAAACTAAAATGCATAACAACCGTAGCTGAAATTGTCTACATTCTTGGTCCAGTAAGTAATAAAGTGATGAGAAAGGAAAGAATTGGGACGCCAGACGCGCTGCAGCTGTCCCCTGCAGCTACTCTACCCCTCCTCCATGGAATGGAATGGCTTCGTTTGTTTTCCTTTCATTATTCATTGTTATGTTTGGGGTTGTTTTTTTTTTAATGAAAGGGGGAAAGAAAATATTTTCTCCTTCTCATGTGATACAATGGTTTTATTATTTTTTTCAATGAACTGAGAAATGTTTGCCATAAAAGATGTAGGTAAACCCTCTAAATGCAGTTTAAAACATGGTGACAGATTATTTATCAGAGGAGGACAAACAAAAGGCAAATTAACAGCAATATACTGGTTCCAAATCTTTCAGCAGACGTACTCTGCATCATTAGCAATAGAAATGTGTTTTGAAAGAAATTCTTCCATGACTCTTATCCTAAAGTTCTGAGGTCCCACATTGGGCTATAGCAAGGTATTTCCGTTGCTTCTGGGAAATAATCCCCTCGGGCAGATCCAGTAAAGCTCAAGCAGTACCGTGCAACTGTAAGAATCCACTGTATTTCTTCCTCACAAATTCTATTATGTGGTCACCTCAAAGTGGTCAGTTGAAAAATTAAAATCTAGAAAAATAATTGCGATTTAGGGCATTACTATTCCTTCTGTCTCATAATTTTCTCTGGAATAATAATAATGTTGCCATAAAACTAAGTGATAGAAGAATAATTGTAGGTGTTATTTATTGGACAGTTACTATTTGCCTACTTTATTCCTGACAACACTCCAAAGCTCATTGACCCCATTTCACAGATGAGGATGTCAAGGTGGCCATGTAGGGTCAAGGTTCTCTCCCAGGTCTTGAAGGGCCTAGAGACCAGGCTCCTCGCTCCTGGACCACACCTCTTAGGTGGTGCATCTCCAGTCTTACGTACTCCAGTTGACTTGGCGTAGTCATGATTTTTATGGACAATTTTTCGTATGTTTCTCACAGACAAAAATTAACTTATAATTTAGAAATGAAAGCTATGTTCTCCAGGTATTTTCATTCTATTAAATCAGTGGGACCATGCCAAGGGTGATAGCAAGTTACTAAGAGAGGAAAAGTGTCCATTGTAATGTATTAAAAAAAGTTTGGGGCTTCCCTGGTGGCGCAGTGGTTGAGAGTCCGCCTCCCGATGCAGGTGACACGGGTTCGTGCCCTGGTCCGGGAAGATCCCACATGCCACCAGAGCGGCTGGGCCCGTGAGCCATGGCCGCTGGGCATGCGCGTCCGGAGCCTGTGCTCCGCAAAGGGAGAGGCCACAACAGTGAGAGGCCCACGTACCGCAAAAAAAAAAAAAAGCTCGATATTTTGTCAAAGAAGGAGCAATAGGTGGGGAGGGGTTAGTAACCAGAGAACTGCTTTTTGTCCATTTTTACTTTATAAATTATTGTGAGCTTCAACGTATTTCCCTTTTGACATTATCTTTTAATAAAAAATATCCTAGTAGAATTTTTTCCTCACCCCTTACTCTTAATCTAAAATGTTCTTACTATGAATATAATTTTTAACAAATTTTAAATGTTTTAAATGTCATATTTTTTTAAATTAGAAATAGATTTAAAAGAAAGAAGACAGTTTTGTTTCATAACAGGGCAGAAACTTGAGTAGAAATCAGAAGCCTCCATTCTCTACAATCATTTAAAGTCAGTTTTCAACAAAGAAAACTGAATTTATACTAGTGAATATTTCAGAATGACTGTGATGGTGCTAATCTGTAAGTACAAAACCATTTAGGAGTGCAACAATGTTGGTTGGATACTTTAAATTTTATTAATTAAAGAGGAGAATACGTGACAGCTACTATTGGATGCCTGAGTTCACACCTCAGATGAAAAAAGGGAGAGAAATAGAGGAAATAATGAGGCTGAACCACAATGGGAGCCGTGGGGGGTGAGGAATGACACCACACTTTCCCATCTCAGACCGAGCCTAGGAACCAGAGAGGACGGTGGACGCGAGGCAGCAGTGCACCCTACACACGTCAGTAGTCGTGCACCTGAGCTCCCTCATCTCTGAGACCCCAGGGCTTGGCAGCCGACCTCCAAAGACCTTGCCAGATCTTTCTCAGTCTGTGATTTTGAAAGAAAACTTTATTTCACTTGAGAAGATTACCATTCAGAAGGGAGGACTGTCAGCAGCAACGGGTGGCTCTCTAGCTGTCCTAAGCCACACTGATGTGTCACTGGGGTGCACCACATGGCCTTGCTATGCCAGCTCAAGGAGTGATAGACACCAGCAACGGTACTCGAGCGAGGCTTGAGAGTTGTCACAGATCCACAGCGTACTGTAACCGCTTGAGTAAAGCACCTTTCTTTGCTCCATGTTCAATCTGTCGTATCAAACCAACCAGAAGTATCTTGTTGTCTTTTTAAAAACTTAGTATTATATATTGCCATTTGCGGCAACATGGATGGACCTAGAGATTATCATACTAAGTGAAGTAAGTCAGATAAAGAAAGACAAATATGAGATCACTTATATGTGAGATCTAAACAATAATACAAGTGAATCTATATACAAAACAGAAACAGACTCACAGACATAGAAAACAAACTTATGGTTACCAAAGAGGAAAGGTGAGGGAGGGGTAAATTAGGAGTATGGGATTAATAGATACAAACTACTACACATAAAATAGATAAGCAACAAGGATTTACTGTCTAACACAGGGAACAATGTTGCATATCTTGTAATAACCTATAATGGAAAATAATATGAAAAAAAAAAAATATATATATATATATAAAACTGAATCACTTTTCTTCACACCTAAAACTAACACAATATTGTAAGTCAACTACACTTCAATTTTAAAAATTTTTAAAAAAGCAAAACAAAAAACTTAGCATTATATAATTGAATAAGTGAGAAGCTTATGACTCCACTTTATTTGCAAAAAGTTGTTCTTAAATGTATTTATTCTCTTACATCATATAATTAACTTAGAGTCCTGGATGGAACAGAAAGCTCCTTGTTAAAGCAATAGAATTACTGGGTTCTGGACAGCAATTAGTACCTATTGGACAAGAGGAGTATCTTCTGTTCACCAGAAATGACTTCTCTCTTGTCACATATCAAGAATTATGAACCTAAAGCCATAAATATAATATTCATTATTTATCCTTGCTCCTCAACATTTATTGAGCATGTACTATGAGCCAGATATCATGCTAAAGTACAGAAAAATGAGCAAAACACATTCTGGCACTCCATTGACTTCTAAGGACTGAGGGGAAATGAGACTTAGGCCAGGAGGATCAAGAGCCCAGATGAGGAATAACAAGACCTGAGTTAGGTAGTGATAGTGGGCATGAGAAGAGGTGATACATTTGAGAGATATTTAGGAAGTAGAATCAATGGACTTCATAACAGGTAGCATGTGGGACAAAGGAGGAGTCCAGGAAGATGCAAAAGGGTTCTGGACCATGAGAGACAAGACAGAGTGATTGGATTTAATGTGTGAGTCCCACTCTTTCCACTTAAGGTAAATATTCAGTTTCACATCTCATCATTTAAAAAAAATTATTGTAAGAACTTAATAGAAGAAATCAGAGGACTTCTACCTGGGATTCTAGCCAATGAGGTACTAAAATTTGCCATCGGACACTCCATCAAGTTGTTTGCATACCAAAAATTAATTATGCCTTGCTTTGAGTTTATAATAAACCTAGTGCAGAAGGGCATGGGCTATAAGACAGTTTCAATCCAGGCTGAATTAATTTAACAATGTATCTCTTCTTTTCTTCTACTGAATCTCCCATGGCAAGGATTGGCCACGAATGACCTATAGATAGCCAAGCCCAATGGTCTCTTTTCAATCCACATCTCCCTTGAGTGCTTTCTTCATGAAATTATCTCCCTTGACTTCCACACACCATTCTCTTTGGTTCTCTTCCTTCTCCATGGCTTTTCCTCCTCAGTCTCCTCCAAAAGGTCCTCTGCTCTGCTCACCACTTAAAGACTGGTGCCCTCACTTACCACTTTTGGGCTGGCGCCTCACACATCCACATCTGTAGCCCAGTCCCCTCTCCTGCTCTAATGAGCTCTGCATCTGACTGTTTCCTAGACACTCTTTTGGTGTCCCTCAGATACATCAACCTCCAGGTGTTCATCGTGGAGTGCATCATCTCTTTGTCCTCAACACCTGCTCCTCTTCCTGTATCTGCGGCTTAGTTGCCAACACTCATGATACTCCTCAGGACAAGCCTGAGACCTGGAGTCATCCTTGACTCCTTACACCTGAGTCCATCACCGTATCCTGACAACTGTACCTCTCAAGCATTTCTCTAATGTGTCCTCCGTTCTCTGTACCAACGGTGACAACCCAGGTTTGGCTCCCATATTCTCTCACTCAGACTGCTTTGCTTCCAGTCTGTCTTTCTTAAAAAGTATCTTCCACACAGGCTCTAGAAGGAGCTCTCAGGTTCACATCTGTGCTTATCATTCCCCTGCTTTAAATCCTTCTGTGGCTCCCCTTCACGCTCAGGATACAGCCAAGCTCCTTTGCATGACATCATGCGTACTCAGCTCCTCTCTGAGCACGTGAGTTCCTCAAGGACAGGGACTGTCTAAGGTGAGCAAGAAAGGTGGGACTGGCCGTGTAAGAATCAAAAGAGGAAAAGGGAAGCAGGTTGTGATACTAGATGTCATTTTTATGTCTTCCTAGCCATAGCTAAAATCTTACCTAAACCTACAGAAGGAATATTTTAAATTTTTTTTTTTTTTTTTCTTTTGTGGTATGCAGGCCTCACTGTTGGGGCCTCTCCCATTGCGGAGCATAGGCTCCGGACGCGCAGGCTCAGCGGCCATGGCTCACGGGCCCAGCCGCTCCACGGCATGTGGGATCTTCCCTGACCGGGGCACGAACCCGCGTCCCCTGCATCAGCAGGCGGACTCTCAACCACTGCGCCACCAGGGAAGCCCGGAATATTTTAAATTTAAAGACAATTCACATGTCATGGGGAAATTTACTATGGTGATGGAATCCAAAAAGAATCTCCAGAAAAGAATACATAGAAAAAGTAGATTTGAATTTCCATACCAAGGAGCAGTGGTTTAATGAAGAATTGCTTTCAGCATTATGAAACAGAGAGAACCAGATATGGTACTTTTGAAATCAGACAATTTGAGGGGTAATTGCTTCTTCTGTCACGTACTATCTGAGTAGCCTTGAGCAAATGAATACTGAATCTCTCTGAGCCTAAGGTCCTTGTTGGTAAAATGGAGATAACACCTACCTCACATGTTGCAAAATGAAATGATATAATTACTATTAAGAGCCTTGACACTGAGCATGGTACTTGATAGGCCTCAAGAAATGTTTGCTATCTTCCCCCCACTGCTAATCAAATTAAAATTCTTGACTCAGTCAAAGATTTCAGAAAGTGCCCTTTAGCCTTCTGTAAGTTTTGAAAAACCCCAAACCAGTCCAAACCAGACAAAACAAACAGCAAACCACCAAAAGAGATAGTCAACAGAGAGACTCCCTACTCTTTAGGCAGCCCCTGTCCACAAAAGTAATGGTTCTTCTGGATCGTTTCATGCTTATGCCAGATATTTTATTACACATTTATTTCTTTTTTTATATCTCTCTGCCATCCCCCTCCACCAGTATCACCAATTTTGTTCTCTCTGGTGATTCCTTTTAAATCCTTAAGAGGTACCATGATGCTGTTACTTGAGTCATTCTTCATCGGGCTCCTGTGACATAAAAAAGACTAAATTAAATGTCAGAAATGACACTCTATTTTCTTTGATAAATTGTAGAAATAAACACTATTGTATTTTTTTCCTTCCTAGGGTCAAAATAATGGACAATAAATTTGAAGCAATATTCCTCTTAAATTTGTCATCTTTGTGACCATTATTTTGAAATATTTCTAAAATAATTTTGATCTTTAAACATTTTTCCTCTATGTTCTTATAAAATAAAAAATTGAAGTAGTTGTACACTTTAGCCCTTTTTGATGGTTAACCTTGTTTTTTCTGATTTACATGCTATGATACAAAAATTGAAATTATGTCATTGTTGTCATAGAATTTTAAAATCTGAACTATAAGTTGGAAGTGAATGAATGTTTTCTTTAAATTCCTCTTGTTCCCTGTGTGATGTTTCATTGAACTGTAATTTCATAATACCCAAATTAAGGAAATGCTTTCACACCCTTTCTTTGTTGCCATTACCAAAGTGACTCTAAATCTTCAAAACACAATTAAAACTTTGAATTGTGGGGATAATGAGAAGGCTCTCCTGCAGGGGGACTGTGGTCCTCCCTCCTGACCTCTCTATCGCTTGTCTTTGGCACTTAAGACAAACTACTTAATTAATTGGAAGAGACCTTATTAGAGGCACTTGAGACTCATTTTTTTTTTTTTTTTTTTTTTTGCGGTACGCGGGCCTCTCACTGTTGTGGCCTCTCCCGTTGCGGAGCACAGGCTTCGGATGCGCAGGCTCGGCGGCCACGGCTCACGGGCCCAGCCGCTCCGCAGCACGCGGGATCCTCCCGGACCGGGGCAGGAACCCGCGTCCCCTGCATCAGCAGGCGGACTCCCAACCACTGCGCCACCAGGGAAGCCCCTAGACTCATTTTTCATCAAATGTCCCAAGATTCATATGCCCCCGACAGCTCAGCCATTCCTAAGTGGCAACTCCAGTCAGTTGCTGAGTGGTTCGAAATGTAAAATGTCTTTCTTGTCTTGGCTAGAGACCTGCTTCTTATAACTTCTGTGTCTCTGTGTCTTGGTCCTGCATCTGTAGCCCCTGAGAGCACAGTACAGTGGTTCTCAAATACGGTTCCAAGGTCAGCAGCAGCAGCAGCATCTGGGAACTTGTAAGAACTAGACACTCTGGTGTTGGGTCCACCTATCTGCTTTTGGAAGCCCTCTTCCAGGTGAGGGCTAAAGTTTGAGACGCACTGGTATTGTGTAGCACACTAAAGTTTGAGACGCACGCACTGGTGTAGCGTAGCAGAAAGTGGGTGCAATTTTGGAATGAAAAATACCTGGATTCAGATCCTGGCCCTCTGTCACTTTAGGCAATAGCCTCCATTTCCTCTCTGATCAAATGGAGCTGATGGGCATAGCTAATTCCCAGACTTGCTGAGAGAATTCAATGATACTATATGGGTCAAGCACACAGCAGAAAGTCTAACACACCCTTAGCGCTCAAAATTAGTGTCTAGTGATGTTGGTTCATTCAACACATTTATTAGATGCCTTTGGTATGAGTCTATATAAAGCCCTTTCTTTTGAAAATGGAGAAGTACAGAAAATTTTAGACATGACACCTTAGACATAATAGTATTTAATACCTTCATTTTACAAATGGAAAGTATAACATTCAGAGAGGTGAAGTGACATGTTCAAGGACACACAGCTCAATTGCTGGTGTGTGGAAACCCTTTAGGTGCCTCCCAGTGCTCAGCTTTTCAATCAACACATGTTTATCCGTCACTTAATACAGCAGTAAGATATGTATTCCTAGGCCTGGTGATTACACAAGTAGGGACTGCGAATTTATCAGTATACTGTCTGAATTAATTTTAATATTAATTGAGCATTCCCATCTAGAATTGGACACCATGGTTACTTATTTACTTACATTTTGCTTTCTTATTTATACCTTATTCTGTTCCGAAAGGATTTAAGGTGACTCTTGGGCATTTTATCAACGGTTGGAGTTCCAGCCACTACAGCACTAACTGTTGAACCAGTGAATTCCAATAGTTGCTTCCTGGAACTTTTGCAAGAGGATCTCAGCAAAATGTGCACAATTCTGAGGATCCCAAATGGATACATAAGAGAAGTAGACCAATACCAAGTGCTTTAGGTTAACTGGAATCCTTTGTATAAATTGTTAATCAGACATCAAGGAATATGTGTGGTTATTTCTTGGTCTCGCATGCACAAAGACATGGGCAGACATTTTGCTATGCCCTTGCCTGGGGAAACTAAATGGTTAACGTTCACCATCACATGCCCAGAAAAAGTCCGATTTACCGACTGGAAGGAATAAGGCACTCTTACTTTAAACAGCCTGTTCTCAGTTTTGTGGGGCTGTTGATATTACTGGGCTAATGACAGACGCCAAGGCGGGAAAAGAGGCTGGGTTACTTATAATTCTTTGAATGTGGACACATCAGCTTGTGGGAAGGAAACTATTTAAAATGGGGCTTAGGGAAAGCAAAAAAAAAAAAAAAATCCCCTTTCCCCATATGAGATTCTTCCACAGTGTTGTCATGGAATCTTGAAAACCTCTATACAGCGGATCACTCTCGTTGGATATATGCAAATTTTCTGAGATCCAGCGGTTTCCTGCCAGGGAAAAACTTATAATAACAGAGCAAGAATGCAATCCGAGCCCTTGCTCTCTGAAACCCTGAAAGAACAGAGTCGTTCTTGACAGGGCAATTTCAACCCTTGACATTCCAGGAAATAGCTTAATAATGTCATTTAGTCTGGGGTTGTAACCAGTCCTAAGACATGGAGACACAAACGCAGTGTAAAATTTTAAATATCAGTTTGGGGACCATTACTCATTTTCATACAGAGCTTAACAGCAAAGACCACCACCACAAAGCAAAAACTAAGCAAGCCTTCCTAATTAAATTTAACATTGTCCCTGCTAATTAAACACAATATAGGAAAGGTTTCTGCCAAGAAATTACAGACACATCCTGAAGACTATTTACTTTCCTGGGTCCTGGGCCCGTGCCATATCCAGGACGTGACCCCCAAACAAAACTGTACTTTGATCATTAATATATATGCAGAAGTTACCCCCATCCTGGAGCCTCAGAGGCCTTAATGAGACACACTGGCCTTTACATTCAATGTGTTTCATTTTTTCTGGGTACGGTGCAGCTGAAAAAGGTTACAAGACTCAGGTTAAAAGTCAGGAAATGGATCAGGACCCCACGCTATGACATCATTTTCTTGCAATGCAATGAAGCAATGACATTTCCTGCAGGAAAAATGATTAGAGCTGACAAGCTGCCTTCGTTAGCTGCAGTGTTTGCCATGGAAGGTGTCAGGCCTGCCTTGTTCCAGCTCCTGCCACCCTCCCTCCTGTTCCTTGGCTGGGACTTCCCAGGGGTCAGTGAGAGAGAGCGAAAGAGACCCAGGCCACTTCTATTTAGTGACAGTCCTGATATATTTAAGATAAAGATGTGCTAAAACATTGTTACAAAACTTGTGGAATGTTTTAGTTATTAGAGCATTTAGTACTTTAGACAAAATATATATATATATAATTTTGCCACTTGCAAAGTGACTTCCAGATTATTTTAAAAACTGACATATAGGCAGAGCCACCAGGGGTGATTGTACAGGTTGGCCAAAGGCAGAGCAGGATTCAAAGCTAGCTCACTCTCCGATTATCAAACCATGGTTTCTGGTTCAGGACTAGATCTGCCTTTTTTGGATTCACACAGACATCTCACAACCAGTGACAGTGCAATGGGACACAGTTTGAAGGTGAATGATGAACCAGTCTTCTCCTTTCGATCCTGAGTGTCCCTGTAACTGTAGGCATCACATCTTGGGGCATATCTCTAGAAGTGTGAATTCGAGGACCTGCCTCATTGTGAGTTCTGGGCCAAATCTGCCTCCTGGCTGGGTCACCTCAGCAATAGGGAGTCCTCTGGGGATTTATGAACAGGTGCTTCCAATATGCCAACACAGGGGGTGTGAGGCACCTAGCTTGGCGAGTATGAGCTCTGGGCTAGGTTTCAGCCTGGCCAGGTGCTCTCGTGTGCAAATCGCATAACTATAGTGGCCCTACTGTTCCCCAGATGGTAGACCCTGCTCTGGACTCCACGTGCAGACAGACCTGCTCCAGTCCTTCAGACCAATTGAGAGACACGACTGAGGTAAGAATTATTTAAGAGCTGAGGCCAACCCCCTGGGACTCCACACCAAATCACCCTTGCTTGTCCATGTGTAGCCTTGTGACTTGGTTCAATAACTGGGTTTCTGCCTTGGACACGGGATCCAGTGGCTGAGTAGCTGGTGAGTACTGCCTGGGAACAAGTGTCTATTCCCTCGACTTCTTGTTTCCCTTCTGGAAACCACAGGTGTGCTCGTAAATAACGAAGGGAGGGGTCCAGCCTTATCATCTGTCATTTTTCTTCTCTTTATCTTCCTTCTGGATCCTCCTGGGAGGTAGTGGAATCTACCAAGCAAAGACTGCAGATATGACAGAAAAAAACAGCTTCCTGATGCTTCTTTTGTCCATTTCAAAACAGAATTTATACTAACTCACTTGTATGTCAGTGGAGGAGAGTGATCAGGAGTGATAAGTTTCTACTACCAAAAAATCAAACACTTATCATGTCAGAAACGAAAAGTCCTAGAACCAGGATGGATTTCTACATTAAAAGCAATGTTTCTAGGTACTATGCTAGGTTTGCCAAACAGATTTAAGCTCTCTACAGCAGTTGAGTGGGTAGATGTCAGAGATGCTCTGAGACACAGTTTACACAGCATTTACATCTATAAATCATTACATAGTAACTGGATGGACCTTGTAGTGACAAATATGCTATCTCTGGAAAAATGTGCAAATATCTGAAGGGCTTATACATTTCCCCAGGATGAGTCAAAACAAGCATAGTTGTCACACCTTTCTTTCATTATCCTGTGGGTGTTCTCTCAAACGTGTGGGTCTTCATAAATGAGTCACTGTTTCCAAGGTCTGTCAGAAGTATCAGTGGTCACAAGCCTAGGAAGCATAACAAGCCTAGAAAAAAGTACAGAACTTTAAATCATGGGCAATAATGCAAAATGTCTGAAATTACTGGGGTTTTATTACTCTGCCAAATTTGCAGTCTTATACTATCTAATCGCTCCCTTTTGAGGACTCACTATTTCCTATAGTTAAACCTATGAGGAATAAAAAAGGAATTTATTTTATATTTGGTATATTTGTATAGTCACCAGGTCTAGAGCCGGTACTTTTTGCCATTTGAGTAACCCTTCTGCTTGCTTGCCCATACAAGTTGAAACTGTCATTTAACTTAAATACACAGATCAGACTTGTTTAAGACTCTACCCTTTCACCTTGCTCTAGGCAGGGAAAAAGATCAAAGCTTCCTGTGTTTTTTAAGGATGACCCCTTCTTTGTTCTGAACACGTCTCACATCTCCTATTTGTAGAAGCTTATGCACAGGCTGAATTGTTTTTCTTTTCTCTAAATCTACTTATCATAAACAAGACTCTCATTGCCCATTTGGCATCCTCAAAAAGGGAATTTACCCATCGGATAGGTTGTTTACCTTGTAATGATGGCTTTTTAAATTCATAGTATTAAAACAGATATTTTTAGTACAAAGTGTTGTCAGAATTGATAGGTGAGAAAAGGTGTTTGTAATTAATATGCTATAATGATGAGACTGATGTAGAACAGTGAAAAAACTCACCTGTTATCAGTTCTGCCTTGAAATAACCAAACGACAAAGTTTTTATGTATTTTATTTTTACTTTAAAGTGACCCTAATTTATTTATTAATGAATTAATTCTTTTCAGGTTGAAGTAAAATATAAATAAATGATGATGATATCATTTCACTTAGTTCATGAATCTGTTATCAATTAAGAATATGCAGAGGGCTTCCCTGGTGGCGCAGTGGTTGGGAATCTGCCTGCTGATGCAGGGGACGCAGGTTCGTGCCCCGGTCTGGGAAGATCCCACATGCCGTGGAGCGGCTGGGCCCGTGAGCCATGGCCGCTGAGTCTGCACGTCCAGAGCCTGCACTCCGCGGGGGGAGAGGCCACAACAGTGAGAGGCCCGCGTACCGCAAAAAAAAAAAAAAAAAAAAAAAAAAAAGAATATGCAGGGTACTGGCCAGAGGACAAGGTGCAAAGAATTGGAAAATGAAATCTCCTAGTCCACAAAACAGAGAGGACACAGAAAATAAACACCACAAAGAAGTTTTAATGTGTTCTATACTTACCAGGCTAAGGACTGAAAAGAAAATCATTTCATCTTTTGGGGTCTCCTAAGTTTCCTCATCTATAAGACCAAGGAGGCAAAATTAATTGTAAGGTCCATTTAGCCCCTAAATTCTGGGAGTAAAAGAAATATGTGCCAGGGCTAAAAATGAATTTAAAGTTGCAAACCCTCACATGCTTTGTTTGGCAAATATCATAAAGAAGATAAGCTCAAAGGTGAATTATGACTGCAGATAGCGAGATGGACGCCATTGTGGAGATAGTGAACAACACAAGGCAAAATATGGAGCTTGGCTGTAAACAGGAGAAACTATCTAAGTGGAATGGACAGACTGAGTGGGAGGGAGCAGAGAGCTGTAAAGCAAAACTGGGCTGAGAGTACTGCAAGTCTCAGATCAATCAACCAACAAGGATTTTATTCTGCTCAGGTTACTTTATTTGTTAAGGGATTCTTAAGGGGGCGCCTGAGATAACATGGTCAAGGATTATAAGCCATGCTAAGTATAGTACTGTGAAAATACCCTAGCATCCAGGTCCACAAGACTAGCATAGGAAGGGCGTCTGTAAGTAGAGAGGGCTTAGAAAGTATTTTAAGAATGCTCTGAGGTTCAGCTTCAGACAGTAGGTCCTGGCTGAGGATTGTGAAGAACCAGCAGTTACAGGCAGCCAGGGGATGGTAACCAAAATGGAGTTACTCTCTTTAAGCAGAGACTTTGGACGAACATCACTTGGGAGGAGAATTACCAAACTGTTGCCAAAAAAATCATTCTGGCTGCAAACCAAAGAAGGATCTTCACATTTCCTCAAGACATAAATGACACTTCAGTGTAGTAGAAAGATTTCGCACACGACATTTTTCCCAAGAGATAGAGAAGTGAGGAAAACTTGATGCTCTGAAATGACATATTCTTTTCCATAATAAGAACTAGGTGAAGCCCTCTGCATTGCCATTTTGCCTTGATTGTCAGTAAACTGGAAACGAAATTTAGATTTCATTTCAGGACTTAACACTTAAATATCTGACCCCCTATTTAAAAAATTTTAACTTCTCATTTGATCTTTTGCTCATAATTTTGCCAAATTCATTTCTTTCACTACATGCCACCTCATTCATTCACTCATTTATTTTAGATATTTATTAAGCATTTACTATGTGCTGGGCACATCAAGTTCTTTTGGAGGCAGGTGGGATGTAGCTCTGGCCTGGCAGGCAGGAGACTCTGTCTCTGGCTTGTGTTGTGTTTAGGTCTTAGGGCTTGATGTTTATATATGGGTTGCAGTTCAGGCATTTTCCAGATGAACAAGGGTTCCTGGGTATATAGCTGGTTTTCCTAATAACTCATCCCATGTCCATCTTAGTTAGAGTGGATTTTTCCCTTGAGGGTCTTTGATCCTACAGCTGCAGACATTCTGGCACCAGGGAGGCTTAAAGGTCAAGGCTCCGAGACACACAGAGGTCGATGAAATCAGGGGACATCTTAGCAACTGCTGAGAAGCCGTGGGGGTGAACACTATGGCTTCCAGGATGGATGGATGATGTCATTTGTGGTATAAATAAGTGTGCTTACTACGCTCTGACTGGGATCCAACAGGTGTGTTCTGGAACAGTGCTGTTTGGATGAGACCATTGAGAAAAAACAGTCAGTAAACTTTTTGCTTCCTTTAATCTGTGAAGTGCCCTTTTTAAACTCCTGACTCCCCAAATTTGAGCGTCATGGGATACAAAGGCAAGAGTGTGAACTTGAACCTCAGTTGCTTCTCCTGTAGAATAAAGGAGCTGGACTCACTAGTCTTCTAGCCCCTTCTAGCTCTAATCATCTGTCACTTTATGACCATCAATTCTACTTCCAGCTTTTTGGCTTCACAACTCCACACAGATAGTCATCACTTTCATTCTCTTCAAATACAATGAAAAACAATATGGGAGCAAGTACAGTGGCAACATGTGTGTAATGGCAACACTGAAGGACAAGATTGAGACCTAGTTAAGGATTATTGAGTTATTATAGCAAAGACTTACTAGAAGTGGTTATAACTTTTCAGGATAGATTACTTCCTTCATAGCATATCCAAATCCATGACAAACTGTGTTTACTCAGAGTTCTAATGTCTATGTATATATACACTCATATTCACACATTGCTTAGCAGAGTGATGTGTATATAATAAACATGAAAACTGTCTAAATAACTTTTGAACTTAAAAAACGGTTTATAAACTCTTATATTTCATATCAGTGATTTGTATATAAAACAATATCTTAGAGTATAAAATACACAGATATAGAGAAGACACAACTCCTGTCTCAAAGAATTTATAGTTTAGTGTTAAGTGCTTAAAGTTGTATTCAGGTTTGTGTGCAAAACATTTTAATAGACTCAGTGGTTTTTAAAATATGTACATATGAAAGCTCTAAGTTTATTTACAGTGAAATATCAATATTGGGTACCACCTACTATGCTAAATGCTGAATGTACAAAAAGGTAGCAAAGTCCCCGCACATTGTATCCCTATAACCTGATCAAAATAATGCATATTCATTCATTCATTCTGCAGTTATTGAATGCTTGCCTTGGGGAAAGTACTGTGATAGGCTCTTCGGAGGGCAGAGGCATGATTTCTTAATGGTTCCTGTCTTTAAGGATCTTAAAATTTAACGGAGTCAGAAAAGAGCTAATAAAGCAGAATGGAAAAGAAGTATTAGTAAAGAGCTATAGAGGACACTTAGAGGATAGAATAACTATGCCCAGGGCTTCCCTGGTGGCGCAGTGGTTGAGAGTCCGCCTGCCGATGCAGGGGACACGGGTTCGTGCCCCGGTCCGGGAAGATCCCACATGCCGCGGAGCGGCTGGGCCCGTGAGCCATGGCCGCTGAGCCTGCACGTCCGGAGCCTGTGCTCCGCAACGGGAGAGACCACAACAGTGAGAGGCCTGTGTACCGCAAAAAAAAAAAAAAAATGAGTAGAATAACTATGCCCAGAGATTAGGAAAGTCTTCATAATGGAGATGGCCCTAGAGCAAGACATGGCAAGATGAATAGTAGTTTAATGGTGGAGACAAAGGGGGGAAGTTCACCTCAGAAAGAGACCAGTGAGGACAAAAGAACAGAGGCATGAAAAGTAATGCATGCTCTGGGAATAGCAAGTAGGCTGATATGGCTGGAGCACAGGATACCAAAAACAGCAGGGGGAGGAGGCCAGGAAGTTAGGTTGGAGCCAACACATGGAGGGCCTCCAATGCCATATTAAATCTACTAATTCTATCCAGCTAATAGTAGGGAGCCAGTAGAGGTTCTGGGGACACGAACAAAGAAGACGTTGGGTACATATTCAATTTCAAACATGTAACTTCTGAAATAAACTACTGCTAAGGAGCAATCAAGTAGGGTAGAAAGAAAGGGTCTTCTGAGTTAGGAGACCAAGATTTAGGGGCAACATGGCAACAAGAGGAAGTCTTGTGTGATGGTTTTTTTTTTTTTTTTTTTTGCGGTACGCGGGGCTCTCACTGTCGCGGCCTCTCCCGCTGCGGAGCACAGGCTCCGGACGCGCAGGCCCAGCGGCCACGGCTCATGGGCCCAGCCACTCCGCGGCATGTGGGATCTTCCCGGACCGGGGCACGAACCCGTGTCCCCTGCATCGGCAGGCGGACTCCCAACCACTGCTCCACCAGGGAAACCGAAACCCTCCAGCACATTCTTTAGATCCCAAAGTGAACATTCTTTCCTCAGGGGAGCCTCCCAGCATCTTGACTGTACCAGTCTCTCTGTTGTGGAACCACAGAGATCCTGTATCTTACCTTTGCAGCACGTGGCAGAGTTTGTAATTATATACTTACCTGCATTCTATTAATGTGTGTGCCCCTCATTGGACTATAAGCTCCATTAAGGGCAGGAATCATCTTTCCGTTTTGCTCTTCAATTTTACTGTAGGCTACCCAATATGTCTGACCCAGAGTAGGGACTAATATATGTGAGGAATGAATTTTTTTTTTTTTTTTTTTTTTTTTTTTTGTGGTACGCGGGCCTCACTGTTGTGGCCTCTCCCGTTGCGGAGCACAGGCTCCGGACGCGCAGGCTCAGCGGCCATGGCTCACGGGCCCAGCCGCTCCGCGGCACGTGGGATCCTCCCGGACCGGGGCACGAACCCGTGTCCCCTGCATCGGCAGGCGGATTCTCAACCACTGCGCCACCAGGGAAGCCCAGGAATGAATTTTTAAAATATGGGAATGGAGACACTGTTGGAGAAGAATAATGAAAAATAATATTTGGGACTGTATAAGTAGGTGTGGTGGTTTTAAAATATAGCTGCCAAATTCTTTGACCTTGCTCTCATCAAAAGGTAGGATCTATATCCTTTGCTCTTAAATCTGGACAGCCTTGTGATAAATAGGATGCAGTGAAGATGATGGTGTGTCATTTCCATGGCTAGTTGGAACTAGGTGGTTCTCTTATTAAGCTTATTCTGGAAGAAGCCAGCCACCATGTAAGAAGTTTGACCACCCTGAGACCACCAGGCCAGAGAAGTTACCATGCTGGACAAGCCATGTGCAGCTGTTCCAGTCTACAGATTGAGCTCATCTCTAACAAGAAATGTGAGTGAGGTTGTTTTGAACCTTCAAGACTATCTCATCTGCCAGCTGAGCACCTTTGAGTGACCTCAGTAATTGCCTTGAAAAGCAAAAGAATTGCCCACCTGAGCATTGCCTGAATATCTGACCCAAAGAGTCTGTTTGTACAATAAAATGGTTGTTGATTTAGGCCAGTCAATTTGGGATAATTTGTTACACAGCAATAGTAACTAAGACATCAACCAATGTCTCAATAGAATCCTCCCCAATAACCCCTTGTTAACAGCTGGGAAAACTGAGATCCAGAGAGATTAACGGATTTGTCCATGGTTCTAAACTGGTAACAGTAAAGCAGGGCCTAGGAATCAGGCTTCTGACCCACAGCCATTGCCTTTTTCTTTCTCATATATAATAATGCATTAAGAAAATTTCTGTATAATTATATGCAGGGTCCAAACAACCACTCTTTGTCATGCCATAGTTTTATCCTCATTGATGCTTTATTCCCACTGATAATTAAATGGATTAGTCAGACTCCTTGGCATATAAACAGAAAGAAAACTGTGGTCTTCAGTGTGTGGAGCTTACAAATGCTGTAGATGATTTGGACATTTGAATGCAACTACCTCCCAATTAGAGGAAGAAGCATGTTCAAGTATATAAAACACAATAACATTTCTCCCTAAATTTATGGCATTCAGAATCTCAGCTGACTAGGTCTTCAATGCTGTCAGTTCCAAATTCCCTGAAAGATCGTTTCTGCTGAAAGAAAAATGCCGCCTCTATTAATATCAACATTTTCCTCCTCAGAACACTTTCTTGCTGGTGATTTATTGTGGACAAGCTGCTTCCTGCTCCTTTTGAAAGTTAGATTTTTTTTTTAAATTCTGCAGGTGGAGGAGGAATTCCTCATTTCTTGTCCCCAGGGCAATTTAGTTTAGGCTAATCTTCAGGAGAGAGTTTGGGTATTTGCAACTCACAAACTGATGCTGCCTGATGCCACACAAAAGAGAAAAGGGTCTTGCAGCTGTGTCTGATGTCACTTGGGAACTAATCCAAAAACAAATAAGGAAGACCAGCTCATGCAGTATGTGTAGGGAAAGAGTCTTTTTAGATTTTTGAACCTTGAGGTTGCATCATAGAGATGGAAAGTTTTTCCTTAAAAAAGATCAAAGATATTACCTTTTTGTTACTGGCAATGCCATTTTTTTTAAAAGATTTCATTTGAGGAAAACAACAACTTAGTAATCTGATGCATATGCATTCCATTACTATATCTCAAAGAAAACTATGTACACTGATGACTCAAAAGTTAATGTTTATCTCGTTACATTCTTCCTATTCCTTCAGTGAAACTCATCAACAATCTAAGGAAAGACAAATGTTAAATTCAGTTCTATTCAGAAGTTCTCATAATCACAGCTGTACAGATTTTAACAGATGTTAATTTCTGTAATGTGGAAGGTACCTGTGGAGAGTGTGTGTACCGAGCTTTTGGTGATGTTGTACTATATTAGGACTTTCTCAGTTGCAATAGCAGAATACCCAATACAAATTAGTTTTTACAAAGAGTGGGGTTGAGTGGCTTACATACCAGAAAAGTACAGACATAGAACAGGCACAGCTAAAAGGGGGGCACACTGGGGCCAGGCTTCTATCTCTGACTCTGTCTCTGTCTCTCTCACTCTGTTTTCCTCAGTGTTGGCACTTTCTCAGGCAGGCTCAACCCATGTAACGGAAAAGATGGCCATTGGCCGTGCTCAGCTTACATTCGGCCAGCTTCCAAACCCAGCAGAAGAATTTCTGGATCACTCTAGACACAGTCCTTGGGTTCATTCTGTCTGGTCCCTCTTGAGTCACATGCCCACCCTTGTGGAATTCTCCTTGGCCACACCTATAAAGTACTGATGAAGTATTTTAGAATTTACCAAGAATTATAGTTAGATTTTTAGCATAACTTATTTTTAACTAAAACCCTTGCCCTAAAGAAAGTATATAGGATGGCATGCCAAGATATACAGTTAAGCTTTCCAGAAACTCTGCCTTTCTCCTAAGCTTTCCCACACATAACTCACCTTCTTTTCAATTCCAAAGTTACACAAAGTGTAATCTGTATTTGCTTATTCCCCCTTCTTGCCCTAACCCTCCTGCCATCTAATCCCACTTCTCTATAAAATGGCTTTCCCAGCGTCGCTCAACAGCCACATCCAATGGCATCTTTGTTTTTTTTTTTTTTTTTTTGCGGTACGCGGGCCTCTCACTGTCGTGGCCTCTCCCGTTGCGGAGCACAGGCTCCGGACGCGCAGGCTCAGCGGCCATGGCTCACGGGCCCAGCTGCTCCACGGCATGTGGGATCCTCCCGGACCGGGGCACGAACCCGCGTCCCCTGCATCTGCAGGCGGATTCTCAACCACTGCGCCACCAGGGAAGCCCCAATGGGATCTTTGTTGACGTTCCTCCTGTGTGTCCTCTCGGCAGCGTCAACACTGTGAGTCATTCCCCTTTTGCTCAGCTGTCTCTATTCCTGAAGCTTGTGCCCCTTCTTTGTGTGATAGGTCCTTCTCGGCTTTCTTTACTAACGTCTGTTATATTCATCGGACTCCCTAAATGTAGATGTGCCTCAAAGTTCAGTCTTCTCTTCTAACTTCACAGTCTCTCTGGCCTCAACATCTCCTATCTGATGTTGACTTTAGAATCTATAAGTCCAGTCTTCTTTCTTTTTTTATGTGCTAGACAATAGTTTTTGAGTGTTTCTCTACATTTGATGTCTGTCTTAATCCATTCAGGCTACTATAACAGAATACCATAGATTTGGTGGCTTAGAAACAACAGTTCTGGACGATGGACTGTCCAAGATCAAGGCGCTGGCAGATTCTGTGTCTGGTGGAGACCCACTTCCTGGTTCATAAACAGCCACCTTCTCTCTCTGGGTCCTCACATGGCAGAAGGGGTGAAGGAGCTCTCTGGGATCTCTTTTATAAAGGTACTTATCCCATTCATGAAGACCCCACCCTCATGACCTAATCACCTCCCAAAGGCCCCACCTCTTAATACTATCACATTGGGCATTAGAATTTCAACATATAAATTTAGGAGGAGGACACAAACAGTCTATAGTAGTGTCCTTCCACTATATTAAACTGGACATTTTCAGAAGCAAGTATATTAATTCACCCCCACGTTGTCCTCTGTGCCCTAGAAATGTCTCCACCATTCTTCCATTCATCTAGGATAGAAGACAATGGAATAATTTTCACTATTTATTCTCACCTCATAACCAGGTGAACCTCCAAAGACCCCAGCCTCCGCTTTTCTATCCCCACTGCCGCTGTCCTAGTTCAGACCTTGATCTACTCTTCTCTATTACGATCACTTCCTGACTTCTTATTTATGTAAATTATCTTACTGAAAATACATGTTCAATATTCTCAAAATAGTTCATTCCATCCAATGCTAAAAGTCCAAAATACTTCATTTCCAAGGCTTTCTATTACTAAACTGAACACTTCTTTCTAATCTCCTCTCCCACATGTTCATTTTAGGCATTCTCTTGTTGGGTCACACCATCCACCCTTCCACATCTCTGCTCATGTTATTCCTTCAGTTTTGACACTGTTCTTTCTTCACCTATCAATGCCCTACTCATCCTTTAAGAACCACCTGTGGCAGACAACAGTGTGGTTCATCAAGTGTTTCTGGTTCTCCTGTTAAACACATGGTAGATTGCACTCTTCTTACCCCTTTGCATCCAGCAGAGTCATATGACTTGCTTTGACCAATGAAATATAAGTACAAGTGACATATGTCACTTTCCAGCAGAAGCTTTACAAAGTAGTGTGAGATTGGCTTTTCTTTTTTCTTTCCACTAAAGTGATTAGCAGTGTTCCAGATAATTTTTGCCCTGACAGTCTAGAGTAAACATGTCATGAACCAGAGGCCCTACTCAAACCATGATGGGCAAGCAGCATGAGCAAGAAATAAATGTAGGTTGTCTTCATGTAATAAAAAGCCTGACTCCATTTTTTGATGTTAGACTACTGACATATTTTAAGTCTCACCCCACCTGCTTCTCTTCTGTCCAACATCTGTACAAGCTGATTAAAAAAACCTTGGGTGCTCCTTTCTTTGACATTGGTGGGAGGTTCAAACCATTTAGGCCCCTTCTCACATGAAGGAACACTCTCTTTGGCCCCATCCTCTGACTGCCATAAAAATCTCAGGCCAGTCTCCTTTTCTTAATCACTCAATCCATTTTTAGACCAACTTGGGAGGTGTTCCTTACTCTCCCCAGAAAGCCTCAGTATGTAAGAAACTTTCTCATATCATCTTGGTATATGTGCAACATTATTAATCTTGACATCTGAACAAAATTTGGGGGGTGGGAGTGTGAGTACATCCTCCCTCTGAGAAATAGCCATAATGGTCTGTGATTTGGGGGTTTGGTTACTTTGGAAAAGTAATAACTGGGGTGCTAAAAAAGTGCTATTTCTTGATCTGTGTGTTTATTACATGGGATTGTTCACTCTGTGAAAATTAATTGATATTTATAATTATGATTTGTGCACTTTTTTACATGTATGTTATACTTCAGTAAAAATATTATTTTAAAAAATTTATTAGGAGTATCCTTAAGAAACTCAACTTTATCTTCTTTATCACTATCTGGGTATACCTATTGAAATGAGGTAGTGTGTGAGTATATATGTATACAATGGGATGGGGATTAGTGATAGAGAGAAGAAGAAAACAGACATTAAAAGAAAACAGACATTGCTAATTATTAGGCAAGGCAGAATCATATAAATTCTAAATAGAAGCACAAGCAATATTCTCTTGGATTGCAGAAGGAGAATATCGGGTAAAGCTTCAGAGAGAAGGTAGTGTATCAGTCAGGGCAGATGAGATTATACTGCATAACGACTACCTGGAGTTCTATTACCATTGTCATCAGTAAGTCTTGCCTGTCTTTGAACTTCTTATAAATAAAAGCTTACTGTATGTATTCTTTTGTGTCTAGCTTCTCTTAATCAGCATAACATTTACAAGATTCATCCACTTTGCTGCATGTGTTGGCAGTACATTCCATTTCATTGCTCTCAAGTATACCATCATATGAATATACACACAATTCATTTCTCCAGTTTCTTGCTGTTTAGTAATTGGGTTGTTCTCAGTTTTTGGCTATTATGAATAATGCGCCTATGAACATGTCTTGTGTAAATATATGAATGCATTTCTGTTGGGTTGGTCAAAATGTTCGTTTGGGATTTTTGGTAACATGGTACCAAAAAACCCGAACGAACTTTTCAGCCCACCCAATATTATGTATGTACCTAGGAGTGAAATAATTTGGCATAGGATATACATACTTTCTACTTCAGGAGATACTGCCAAGCTGTCGTCTAGAGTGATTGTACCAACTTACATTCCTACCAGCAGTGTGTGTTACTCTATGTCTTTGCCAGCTCTTAGTATTTTCAGTCCTTCTAATTTTAGTCATTCTGGTAAAGGCATAGTGGAATTACATTTGTAGTTCCCTGAAGGTTAATAATATTTATAGGCCATTTGAGTATCTTCTTTTGTGACGTCTCTGTTTCAGCCTTTTGCATACTTTTCTACTGGATTGTCTGGTTTATTTCTTATTGATTAATAGTTGTTCTTTAAATATTTTGGCTATGAGTCATTTGTGAGTTCTATGCATTGAAAACATATTCTTCTGTTTTGTGGTGTGCCTTTTTGTTCACTTAATGGTGTCTTTTGATAACAGAAGCTCTTAATTTTATCCACGTCCAATATGCCAATCTTTTATTGTTAGTACTTTCTGTCTTGTTTAAGAAATATTTTTCTACTCCAAAGTCACAAAGATATTTTCCTATGTTATTTCCTAGAATCTTCACTGTTTTTCCTTTCACATTTAGTTCTATAATCCATCTGGAATTGCTTTTTTAGTATGGTGTGAGGTAAGGGGGTTAAGATTCATTTTTCACACGTATATATCCAATATATGTATGTCCATTGATTCTCAGTGTAATTTGATCCATTAAGCACACTAATAATTTCTCCAATCCCAACTTCCCCAAGATTATTATATTATTATTGAGGTTCCTAAATCACTGACTATCAGATGGCAGGCTTTGTTAAAAACTCTTCCTGGTTTTCTGAAATCATTTTACTGGTAGTGGGTGGGGAGAGACCATTACACGTCCTTATCACTAATCCTAGAGATTGGCAGGCTGGCACTTCCTCCCTAACCAGCAATTTCAAGGCTTTGAGGAAATAACAATAATTTTTGTCCACCAAAATAAAGTACCTCTGTCCTTCTCTTTTGGTCCGTTCAGCCCATCAGCATACATATATTCTTTATCATAAATTAAGTTTCATTCTCTTCCACAGTATTGTGTGGACATAATACTTTCTTAAGTTTATGTGTTTTGGTACTCAACATAGAGCAACAGAGAGCCTATTAGCTATGGGAAGATGTTCCTCTACTTCTCCAGGTGCCGACCCACAAAAAGCAGCTAGATGCAGCTCTTGGAAGGGCCAAGGACATGGCTCTGAATAAAACTGCCCAGATTCTTGTTCCATTTTTATTTCCCATGAGTGGTGTGACCACATGCAATTCCCTTAACCATCCTAAGCTCAGTCTCATCCATCTTCTCACTCAGGATAATAATACCCTAGTATTACTTTGTATTAGTATTATCATAGGATTGTTGTGTAGAGTGTTACATGCAAAGTGGTTGTCTCACTGACTCTCACATAGCACCTAATAAATGTCATCTATTATTATTTTCTGCTATTAATGCAGAAGCTCAACTAAGGCTTATCCTAGGGGTTCTCCATAAAAAGGGAGTTTTTAAAAACTGATACAAGGAGGTGAAAATGCTGACTTTTATTAGGGTACACATACCCAAATACTCCACCATAAGTTCCCATGTTTCTTCCTCACAGTCCAAAGACATACTTTGAAAAAAGGAAAAATATCTTTAATGTCAAGCTTTTTTCCAGAGATAGATAGAATGAAATAAATTGGTAATAAACATGCCAACAGTGAAATGGAAAAGATATATATTCTATGGTTAAATTCTCCTTGGATTATCATAGTGACATTGTTTCAGAGTGTTTACTGCCAAAATGACTTATTCATTTAACTCTAAATCTCCTGGGACAGGAAAGCCCTACCCTTAATGATATGTAGGGCGGTGGTGGGGGGGGAGGAAAAAATAATTATGGTCATCAAAAAATAAGTCAATATCAACACTATAAAGACTTTTAGACTTTAACTGATATATTAACAGGGACTGAAGGCCATATTTCTAAAGACTTGGCTTTATGTAGGCATAAGACGATTGTAGCTCTCAGGGTGGCTGAAGATGACTCCTTTTACTTCTCCTTCCATGAAAATTCTAAGAATTACTGTGAACTAAGGTAGCCAAGAAGTTTTCTCTCAGTGAATGAAGGAGATTGGCTACTTCACATATGAACACTTTTCTCTTCCTTAGAAGTAACTTTTGAATGACTTTGTGGTTTGCTTGCTTTGATCTTTTTTTTCTCCGAATATATCAGGGTTCCTCACCTGTATCTGATGAGCAGTTTCAAAGGTGATGCTAAGAAGATCTGAGCTGTGGAGACCTTCCTAGGTATGCAAATCTCTCTTCCTTCCAAAGCATTTCTTGAGACACAGAGAAGCAGAGGAAGGATACGAGCTACTCTCCATTGAGATTTTCCAGAACCCCACCAAAGAGGGCATTCTTTTGAAGCCTGGTCAAGGTGATTCCTGGCTAGTGGGCCTAAAAAGAGGTGGATTCCTTAGCTCTGTACTGAAATACTGACAGAAGGTTGATATATTGCTTCATCGATGATGTTTGAGTTAGAAGCATATAGCCCTGCTCCACATGCAGGTGAGCAACAAAGTGAAAAACATGCATATATGAGCAGACGTAGCAATTAACTTGGGTAAAAATATATGTTATTAACAGTTGCACCTCTGCATTTGCAGTCCATCTCCCAAGAGGAAAACAAATCACAACTCAAGAGGCCTACTCAGAACAAAACAGCATCCCCAAATGGCTTTCTTTGGTTGTGTGCAAAGAAGTGTCTATGATTCACCTAGATGGATCTAGAGAAGAAGAAAAATCTAAGGTGCCAGGTCATTCCAGGTCACTCACTGAATTCAGGAGTGATAAGTCAATAGGATGGAGTCTTGGTGTAGGCCTCTGGAAACTGATGTCAAGGGAGAGCCAGCCACCATCAACAATTACCTCCACTCCATGACAGCAGTCTGACCTCATCCTCCTTCTCTCAATGCATAAAATTATCTCAAATAAAATAGAAAGAAAATTTTAAATGTTCAGTAAAAGAGAATTTTACTGTTAGCATTTAGCTTGAGCTTTTAACTATTTGGCTACCAAAGTGGAAAAAAAAAAGTCCTATATAGCTTTATATACACCTCTATACCACAAAATTATCTTCTTCATTACTAAGTTACTTAAAAGTTCTTTAATCAGTCTTATTTTGTTAAAGCTCCTTCTAATCTCTTAGCAAATAAAAACCAGGAAACAAATACTTCTACCATCCTACAAATCAGTGTCTAAGGGATAGCTCTAGGATTCTATTTCCGTTCAAAATTAGAAAGGAAACGTGGATAACAATTTTCACTCAGGAATTGTGAAGCAATAACACTGCAGCACTACTAGTAACTTACTATTAAATTTCAGGCAAACCACTTAACCTCTCTGCCCTTTCTCCATCTGGAAATTCAGAAGATAAGTAGCCCACATCAACAATACTATTTCAAAGGCAAACTGGTAAAAGATTGGAAAACACTTTACAAATATTAAGTTCTCTGTAATTGCTGCTTGTTGCGACAAAGGCTATTTTCAGACCTGTCCAGGATACAATAAATAAATAAATATGCCCCTGACTTCTAATCTAAGCTGAGCAGTTTGATCTGGACAAAAATACAGTAAGAAGGAAAATTAGCCCTACGCAGGTCTTTGGCCACCATGAAAAATGGTGCTTCTGGAGAGAAATATGAAGAAGGAAATTTTTATATATTAAGAGGGGGTTGTGAAAGCACAAATAATGCTCCTCCAGCAACTGATTCCTTTCTTTCCTTCTAACCAGTTCAACACAGATCTCCTCAAAATTTCTCTTTTGTTAAAATGTATAACTTGAAATGGATACTGCAGCTGGGTGGATATTTTGTCTGTTAAATGTGAGGCATTACTACAAGAGCAGAAATGGAATTATCCTCAACCTGAAGTCACTCGAATTTGAAACTTGAAGGAGCTCAGTTCTCCATAAAGAAAAATTTCCTGCTCATGAAGATTATTAAACCTTTGTTGTTCTTTTAGCCAACAAGGTAGTCTTGAAAAATATGTTATTTTCTCAACTGTTTAATTGCTCAGTCAACAAATATTTGTTGGCTACCTACTGCAATGTGTAAAGCACTGTGCTAAGCTCCTGTAGGATACAATTTAAAAAACAAGATAGTAGCTCTTGCACCTGAGAACCCTGAATCTAATTGGACAGATAAGACATACACATGGATCCAGATAAGTGGCACCACCAGCCTGTCATTGATACGGGCCAAATGGCTACTTCAAATAGTAAGTGAGAGACCAGGGGAGCACACTGCCCTGGGTTGGGTGGTCAGGGAAGGCTTCTGAGGACAAGCAGGATGAGTGTTGGATCTTAGTGTATTGGGGCAGGCGGCAGGGGCGGGGGTGGTGGTGGTGGTGGTGGCGGGTGGGTGATGGTTGGCACACGGGTAAGGGGTTGGGGATGGGTTGAGAAGAACTAATTTAAAGATGGCTGGTGAAGTAAGTGAAATGAAGATTAAAATAGAAGCTAATCATACTCATTCTCTTCGTCTTTCCTCTCCTCTCTCTCACACACATGCACATAAAATATAACAGGAGAAAGTGCTCAGAGGTAAGTACACCATATTTGTTGGCGTTTAAATATTAAACAAATTTCTGTTGTCCTTGTTTTTCCTCCCTCTTCTCTTCCTCCCTCCCCTTTCTTTCTCTCTTCTTCTGTTCCTTCCTTCTTTCCTTTAGCCATGTCTCCTTAAGAATTGGAGTCTTGGTGCCTTTCAACTGTCCTGGGACACTATGAAAAAATGTAGAGATTCTTGTGCCTGCTTCGGAGGAATTCCAAGGCTTCCGGGTCTCAGAACCACAGAATCCTATCAACAAAGGGGCTCACACCCCTCTGACACAATCCCAACACTGGACCCTTACAACAACCAGCATGAATTTCTGGCCCACTCCTGTATGGCTTTGGTGTTGTTAGGAGAAAACACCTGGGGACCCTTCAACTTACTCTGTTCAGAAATTAGATCTAAGTCTCTCTGCTTGTGATTGATTTTTTTTTTTTGCCATTCATTGTTTGTATTAAATGAGTTATTACACATCAGTGAAGAATTTTGGTAAAATGAAGATAGCACCAGTCTGAAGATCTAATTTCATATTCAAGAGCAGGCTGCAGGTCAGCAGAAACTAGCTGCACACATTGTACTCTCTTCCTCATCATCTCCATTGGACATCACAGAAGAACAGGAAGGTAAGGGGAAAATGAAAGGGAAATGCCTCTAATCAAGGACTCCCCTAGGAAACTCCCCAAGAAGTGAGTTAAGGTGCCAAAGAGTCCACATGCATTATTTTAGATTCATGCTATCTTATGCTTACAAATACAAGCATACTTCATTTTATTGCACTTTGCTTAACGGTGCTGCATAGATATAGCGTTTTATACAAATTGAGGGTTTGTGGCAACCCTGGGCCCAGCAAGTCTATGGGCACCATTTTTCCAACAACGTTTGCTCACTTTGTGTCTGGGTCACATTTTGGTAATTCTCACAATATTTCAAAACTTCTCATTATTATGTGTTACAGTGATCTGTGATCTTTGATGTTACTATTGTCATTGTTTTGGAACTGCACTCATATGATAGTGAACTTAATCCATAAATGTGTGTGCTCTGAGTGCTCCACCCACCAGGAGTTCCCCTGTCTCTCTCCCTCTCCTTGGACCTCCCTATATCCTACAGACACAATAATATTTAAATTAGGCCAATTAATAACCTCACCCTGATCAGTCAGCAGCCATCAGCATAGAGGCAATCTTCTCTACCAGCAATCCTGAAGTCTCAGATGATGGTTAGCATTTTTAGCAATAAAGGATTTTTAAATTAAGCTATGTACATTTTTTAGACATAATGTTATTGCATAGTTAATAGACTACAGTACAGTGTAAACATAACTTTTATATGCACTGAGAAACCAAGAAATTAGTGTGACTCGCTTTATTGCGATATCTGCTTTATTGAGGAGGTCTAGAACTGAACCCCCAATGTCTCCAGGGTATGCCTGTAACAGCCAAGTCAACTTGCTGGACATTTAAGTAAGAGGGGTAGTAGTTTGGCTTTTCCCGTTTTGACTATCTCATGAGTTGTAGTGTGCTCTTTTCGTTTCAAATAATAAAAACAAATTGCGTAAATTTGACTGACCGTATCATATTCTCTCTAACCATCTCCCCCAATAAACGCGTGCACACACACACACACACACACACACACCACCACCACCAACAACAACAACAACAACAACAACTCTATCACCACCACACATTATATGTATGGGAGATTCTAATTTAGAAAATGAAGAAACTGAGACTCATTCCTAGAATAACAGAAAACTAGAATTCACCAAACAATAGATAAGTCACTTTTTGTAATCATTCTATTGTAATAATGGTGTTCTTTAATCTAAGAGTTTTTTTCACAAAATATATCCTTTGCTCCTTAAGCAAAGCATTTCAATCCTCAGAGTAGGTCACTGTGGTTTTAAGGACAATTTTCAAACTGGCATAACCCTCGAGAAAAGTTTTGAACAAATTCAGTGATGTATAGAAGCTTTTAAAATAGAATCTTAGCCATTTGGGTCTGTGACATTTGGAAAAATGGCCTATTAAAATCTACAAGCAGGTCTGGTCATTTCCATAGCCTTTGGCAAAAACTAAAGACATTATTACAAATTAACATTTCTTTCTAACTATTAATTTACTGGAATGAATTAGCTTTTATTCTTTTAGAAAAATTCAACACATGAAACTAAAATAGGAAAACCAAGAGACTGCTGCATTAGATCAAGTAAGATTAAGCAATACTTTTTATTTCAAAAACCTGGTCAAAAATAACTTATTTTGAAGAATTTTTACTGTTATGTTACTGCTGAAAAATAAATATAGTCAACATGTTCAGTTCTGTGTCAATCTTCATATCGCTTATTTGCCCAAGAGTATACTCATTATCTTACTACAAGAGACTGAGACTCTATACATCCAAAGAGTTTGTAAAACAGTGTTTTCTTTTTCTTTCTGTTTTGTTTTTTTTGTTTTTTGTTTTGGTGATACAACACTCCTAAAATGCCTAGAGCTAAAGGGGGTTATTGATGTCTTCCAGAACTTTGATTGCAAGAACAGCTTTATCTCCTAGGCAGACAGACACTACACAAACTTTTGGTTTACTCCATATCACATAGTTAACAAGGTTCTTATAGGTTCAAGGAAAACAGATTGTAAGACTTTGCCAGGAGGACTTCACATTCTAGAAAAAGAAAAAAAAAACCTAACAGATAATTCTGAAGAGACTGAAATTTTAAAATAACCTCCACTTAGACATAATTCGACAGGAAAAGGCAGAGTGGGAGTTTTTAGAAAGGATGAGAATAAATGTAAAAGGCAAGAAAAGACGTTTTGTTTTTTAATTCCTATTCAATAAGTATAACTATCCTTAGAAGACGGCCTAGGTATTGTAATTACACTCATTTCTGACCAAATGGTCCAATCCAATTATTCCAAATTGTTCAACCTATAGGGAAACCTGATGAAAATAGCCCTTTCATCTGACTTGCATGTTTCGGTTGAATGCTAAGTATATCTTTCAACTAAGCTTTAGAAACACAGTTCATCTGTAAGCTGTGCAGGCTCTTTTTCATGCTCTGTTCTTGCACCACCGTCAGGAAGAGAAGGTAATGAAGTGTCTTAACATGCTCGTCATGACCGCACATCCCGCCTGCTTTTACTGACTTACCAACGGGCTTTGTTTGTGAGGAAGTTACAGAACTGACATTTACGGCTCTCCAGGCAAATGAGAGCCAAGTGAAGAGATTCTGAATCTTAAAGCTGTTTACCAGCTGCTGGAAAAGTTTGGCTTTGGGCACCAACAATCCATACAAAATCCGAAGGCATTAGAGCCGTCTCTTCTCCTTTTCCCATGTCAAGCTGTAAAACACAAAAGCTGCACAAGAACTGCAATATGTTGCCAAACTAAATTAAAGCATGAGGAAGAAATTACATGTACTTCTGTAAGAAATGGAGTCTTGAAAGACTAGTTCTTTGCTCAGATCCCATGAGTTAAATTGCTTAAAAGCAGACATTGTGGTTATGGTTCCTCGCCATGTGGTGTTTGCTGAGTTCTCACTGGATATCCTAAAACACTTAAGCCTAAAGGGTTTAGGATGTCTTTGGAGGCCATAATTTGGAGAGAACAACTTTATCACTGTGGGAGACAGGACACAATGCAAATATTTGTTCGCTTCCTTCTCTCTTCCTTGACAAGAAGTTTATCAAACAGTTCTCAAGCAAATTGTATGGGAAAGTAAACGATTTCATAGAGAAGACATGTGGTTTAGAGTTCTAAGGCTAGAGACCTCGGTCAGGTGACTGTCTTGGGTTGCAGGGAATTGAAGGCAAGTTGGAATGTACTTCATCAAAAGTCAATAAGGTACAGGTGATATTCCCTGACATGGGATTTGTAGGGAGATGCTGAGAAATTTCAGATATGGGGATCTGTTACAATGGTAGAGGGGTAAACATTCCAGGCGAATGCAAGAGAAGTGGAGGCAAGTTCAGCTGGTACCTAGAAAGGGATATTCTAACCCAAGGACAATTCTTTAGGTTGGAGAATTTTCTCATATTAAAGGGACTACCTGGGCCATAACTACTTGGAGGGGATAGTCAGAAAGTACAGTTTTCAAACTGACAGGAATATAGAAATATTCATAAACCATACATGGATCATCTCATCTCTGCTTAAAATCATCAGGGGCTTCCCACTACTCTTCAAGTGAAACCCAAGGCCTGGCCTTCCCATGCCGACGTGTCCCTGCAGCATTGTCCCACAGGGCAGCCTCTCCATCCTCGCCTCCCTGGCTCTCCCCAGCACTAGCTCTGCAATCAGTCCTCATGGGCACCTATCTCGCCAGCCTCAGCGTCTTCGTCTTCCACGCTGCTTTGGCCTGAATGTTCCTTCCTTACCTCTTTGATGGGCCAACTCATTTGTAATTATTTCTAGTTTTTTGCTTGGTTTGGGTCTACATCCACTACACAACAAGCATCATAAAGTCAACCACCGTGTCTCTCGTGTTCTCTGTTTTATCATCAGGATTTATCACAATATCTGGCTGGTAGATGCTACACAAAAATTTATTAAACAAAAGAATACAAATGAAGGTGCTGAAGTCCAAAGAGATCATTTCCTGGAGCTCTCCCAAAACATTAATAGTAGACCTGGGCCAAGCGCTCAGGTTTCCTGAGAAATGCTGGTTTCCAAGGGTAGTGGGAACATTCTCAACTAAGGCTTATCACTGGCATTTATATAGAAGCTGGCATTTATGTTTTTAGAGAGATTATTTGAGAGAAGAAGTTTTGAGGAGGAGACTGAGTGAAGCCAACTGCCCTAAGGGTGTCCGGAGGGTGCGCTGGGTAATAATATATTCAGTTACCCTTGGTGGTGTCCCATCACCTCCCACCCCCACAACAGGGTTTCCCTCCTGTCTCTTCTCCCAGAGCTACTCCTCAAATGTTATGCTTACTGGCCCCCACTCTCTGGTTTTCCTTCTTTTCTTTTTTCTAGCATATGCTCTGCTCTGCCCTTTGCCCTCTGTCCTATCTGTGCACAAGGACCATTGCTTTGAAGTGGAATTGCAGTTTTTATTTTCCAGTGCTTCTTTGTGGAGGGAGGGGAGGAAGCATGATGGAAGGAAGGGACAGGTTGGTTAAACAGCATCCTGTTGTCAGCCTAGGTATGAAGCCAGACATTTATTAAACGGTGTCTTATGTTAGGAAGACAATGATCCTCTCTATGTTAGGAAGAGAAAGATACTTTATTTGTTTACTTTTCTGTTAATATTTTAAAGGAAATCTCAATCCTGGTTTTGTAACTCCCCAGAGAACCTTCAGTAGCACAGAGGGTGTTACAACATCTAAAGTCTCAAGAAGCTAAATCATTTAAACTAATAAACATGTCACATAATACTTTGTGGGGCCTGAGAAGGGTAATATCTTGAAATCAAGCAATGATCAGCTTTTAAAACTCCCCAAAGGACAGTCATCACAGGCTAAGTGATTTGTTACTGGTGTTAATTTTTTTAACCTCATCTTTCCTCCATAATCATCCTGTTTATGCTCATAGACTCTTTCACAGGCTATAATAATAATATTAATAGCTACCCTTTACTGAGGTGCCTACTATGTGCCAGGTACTTTGTAATCCTTATGACAACCTCTCAGTAGGTAGGCATGGTTATCAGTATTTCAAATGAGAAAATGAACACTTAGGGAAGTTAAGTATATTGCTCAAGATCATATAGCAAGTAAGGCCTGTCAGTTTACATTCCATGGTACATTCCATGCCTGTACCTAACACCAGTGGCTGTGCCCTAAGGTGGCAGTGGGTAGAACTTTGGTCCTGGCCCACACACCCAACCTTCATCAGCCCAAATATACAGTCTAAAGAAAGAAAAATCTTGTGTTGGCTATGCAGGCCCTGCTTCAGGATAATTTGCTTAATCCCATCATCCCCCTTCCAACCAGTTTGCCACATCTACATAGAAATTGAGGTCATGACCATAGAGGTCATTCTACATAGAAATTCTAGAAGTACTTAGAATCTAGCAAAATTTAAAAAGTATTGGGCTTTCCTGGTGGCACAGTGGTTGAGAATCTGCCTGCCAATGCCGGGGACACGGGTTCAATCCCTGGTCTGGGAAGATCCCACATGCCGCGGAGCAACTGGGCCTGTGAGCCACAACTACTGAGCCTGCGTGTCTGGAGCCTGTGCTCCGGAACAAGAGAGGCCGTGACAGTGAGAGGCCTGTGCACCGTGATGAAGAGTGGCCCCCGCTTGCCACAACTAGAGAAAGTCCTCGCACAGAAATGAAGACCCAACACAGCCAAAAATAAAAAAATAAATTTTTTAAAAAAAGTATTTAGAGGGCTTCCCTGGTGGCGCAGTGGTTGAGAATCCGCCTGCCGATGCAGGAGACACGGGTTCGTGCCCTGGTCCGGGAAGATCCCACATGCCGCGGAGCAACTAAGCCCGTGAGCCATGGCCGCTAGGCCTGCGCGTCCGGAGCCTGTGCTCCGCAACGGGAGAGGCCACAACAGTGAGAGGCCCGCATACCGCAAAAAAAAAAAAAAAAAGAAGAAGAAAATAAAGAAGAGGAAGAGAGAGAGAGAAAAGGAAGGAAAGAAAAAAAGAACTAAGGAAAGAAGGACCTTTAAGTAATCTTGTGTAGCTAGAACATGGGGCTAGTGGTAAAAGATGAAGTGGGAAATGTGGATGGGGAGAACTTTTAGAGGGTCTTAAATCTCAGACCAAGACATTTAGATTGTGTCTTGTAATCAATGAAGAGCCACGAAAGTTTTAAAATATGGGAGTAACATGGCCAAATCTGTTTAAAAAAAAATCCTGGTAGTTTGGGGGTAGGGTTCCTAAGAACAGAGGCAGGGAAACCAATTTCCAGTCTATTGCAATAATCGAGATAAAATCATGGAGCAACTCAGGCAGTCGTGGCAGGAATGGAGATTTGGGGGTAGGTGAAAGAGCTAGTTAGGAAGTAACAATTTAGTGAACAACTGGTTCTGGAGGTGAAAAAATCATCTCTGAGAATGCCACTGAGATATGACCTCTTCTACCTTGCCTTGAAGAAGTGGGGCTTTGAAGAAGTTGAACCGTTTGGGTGTCATTTTGAAAGTGGACAGAACTGAAGCCTGCCAAGGAACACTGGTCACTTAACAGCTACAGTTAGCAACCTCAGACCACAGCGACAGGTACACTATCCTGGGGCTCTTGGCCTCCTACTCCTCCCTTACCTCCCATCCTGCCTCCAAGCTGCCTGACTGCTGATAGGAAATGCCTGCAACCAGAGCAAAAATAAAGCACTGAAGCTTCCAGATCCTCATGGTGGGGGACACTTTCCCCACTCAGAAAGGAAAGACTGAGTCAAGAGCTCCTGCCTCCACTTGCTGCACTTCCAGGAGATTCATCTTTTTGCAGTTTCTCTTTGCATTACATTCTAGCCCTTGGAGCATGGCTGTCCCTAAGAATGGCCACAGAGATCTTTTTTGCTCAAGAGGAAAGAGGCCAGCGTGTTTGAACCAGATCTTATTAAAGTCTTGGGGATTACAAAAAGTAAATACATTAGGAGAACAACATGAGCTCCCCAACTTCATAGGATATAGCCCACTCTCCTAGATCATGCAGCCCATCTCATCCTTGTGGGCCCCAAGAAAGAAGCAGGAAGCCCCTGCACCCTCCATCCTCGGCCTCAGACTCCCTCCTCTTGGTCGACACCACCTCTAGCTCCCACCACTCCTGCGTCACAGCATTTCCAGATGAACGATTCGTACTCTGGATTTACACTTTTGTTCATAGCTGTCCTCAGTGCCCAGGAATACTGAAAAAAAAAAAGTATTTTTTGTATTCCTTTGTATTATATTTAAGTTTTAAAGTAATGAAACAACATTGAAGAATGCTTAAAATTTAGGGAAAAAAAATTAAATCTCTCATACTTTTAAAAAACCTTCATAAAATATTACTGAACCCTCCTGAGTGGGTCCCCAGCAAGGGTCCTTGTGCCCAGTGTTGTTTGAGCCAATAGAATGAGACGGCGTTTGCTTCAGAAGCAAAGGAAGGCTTTATTCTTTGATCGCAGAATGGAGAGGTGGGAACTCTCACTCTAGTGGGTGGGGCTGCTTTATAAGGATCTCATTGGAGGCAGGGGAGTTCTCGCGGGAGGGGCGGGAGGGGCGCAGCTGTGCTGCTCCTGCCGTTCACTGGATCGTAGTGCAGCATCTCTGCACACGGCCTGCCGCCACCATCTTGGATTAAGGTGTCCTGCTCAGCGCTTCTGCACACGGCTCCCCCTCCACCCTCCCAGCTGAAGTGGCTGCCGCAACCATTTTGCACAAGGAACTCTGGTCTGAAGTGAGAAGTGTGTGGCCTCTGTGCGTGACACCCTATGAACAAGTGAAACTAGACGAAGCCTGGAGGAAAAGAAAAAAGGTTAGACTTTATCACCCACATTCCGTTTTTATCTTGGGAATTATTAATGGGCTTTGCCAATGACTAAAAACTTTCATATTTTTGTATATTCCCTTCTAGTGCTTATATTTTTATATAGTTTTAATTATACTGTACGTGCTTTTTGTTATATTTGTTATAGAATAGGCAAGTTTTCTTATTGTTTTTTTTGTTTGTTTTTTGTGGTACGCGGGCCTCTCACTGCTGTGGCCGCTCCCGCTGCGGAGCACAGGCTCCAGAAGCGCAGGCTCAGCGGCCATGGCTCACGGGCCCAGCCGCTCCGCGGCATGTGGGATCTTCCCGGACTGGGGCACGAACCCGTGTCCCCTGCATCGGCAGGCGGACTCTCAACCACTGCGCCACCAGGGAAGCCCTTTTTATTGGTTTTTATATCCTTTATTTTATCTTTTAAAATGTTTCTTAAAGTACCATAATTATATTACCATTTCTATATTTGGGGCTATTAGATTGCTTCCATTATAAAATGATTTTAACTCATTTTTCCTGATTATATAATTGAATATACTACTTATAGAAAATTTGGAATATAGGAAAAATAATAAAAATCCCCTATACATGAAATTGTGATCATAGATGTACAGTTTTGATTTCAACTTTTTTCATTTAGCCTTATAAGGTTAGGTGACTTATGCAGGATTTGACCTTACATAAGTATTCCTCATACAGGAAATGTGTTCTAAGGTTACTGCAAGTCATTTGATCCTGTTGAGGCTCTTGTCTCAGCACAAAGTCCCAGGCTCTCCTTCCCCACATTGAGGCCAGACCAGCTCTCAGTTTTTAAATAGAACTGCTGCCATCCTCTCCTCTTGGTGGTCTCCTCCTCCAAGCCACAGCTCTTAGTCCCTCTTTTTCTTTTCTTTCTTTCTTGGAAGAAACAGGTTCTTGTAGACTTCACCCTTATCGTGAGACCAGCAGTCTCCAAAAATGTGTCTTCTCCCGGGCTACTTTTGCGTTGAGATCTTTGCTAGGAGCCCCCAGTCTGCAGCACGCATAATGCTCGAAGCAGGAGTCGGTAGTTTTCTTTACAGCGAAGGTCTGAAGTGCAGAGAACAGACTGATGAACAAACCTGTGTATATTATTTTTTACATTGCTGAGTGTTTCATAATTGCTTTACTCAGCAAGGCTGGGAAATATGTAAGTACTCATCAATTTCACAGATGTGGGAATTAAGGTTCAGAGAGGTTAGATGACTTGCCTTAAATAGTCACAAAATTATATCATTTGACAGTCAAATGAGAACACTCTTTCCTATCAAAATTACACTCTTCATAGGGTAAAAATAAATGATACTGTAATAAAGTACAAATGTTGGCCTAATAAGGGGGGGGGGCAAAACAGCAGGGAGAACAAGGTGAAAGGAGGGTGGAAGAGCACAGAGAGATCCAAGAAAAACCGCAGATTGTAGGGGAAGAAAAAAAAATATTTTGTACCCTTATGGCTTAAAAGTGTTTGTGTTTGTGTGTGTGTGTGTGTGTGTGTGTGTGTGGTGGGACACGGGGGGAGAGGAGAGCAGCTCCTGATTTGATCCATACATTTGTCGATTGGCTGTCCTCCATTCTTGTAAGAACAGGATGAGGTTTTCCCTTCTGCCCCTCTCCTTAAGGGACATTTTCAGTTGTCCATTAGGAGACACAGAGTCTGAGCCTCACATCAGATGAGTGTCCATGAACACTGCAGCCTTCGTCTTCACTATGCTCTTCATTGTTCTTCCAAACCATGCCGTGGTCTTCTGCTTGCTCTGGTGCTCGGCACCGTCTCAGACTTCTCGACAGCCATCTCCCCCAGCCTGGCCCAAACCATGCTGCCACCGCCACGCTGGCTTCAGAGGAGGGGGTGGGCTGGAAGGCTACCTTTTCCTTCACTGCCTCAACCCTCAGTTCCTCATCGCACCACTGAACAAGACTGGGGAGTATAACATGCTCTATTAAAGGTTTTAGGCTGATCAGAGCAAATGTCTCTTGGTGACTGCAGGGGCAGCAGGGAAGACCTCCGTTCCCTGTATAGCCTTTGTGTAGCTTTTCAATTTTGTACTCGTTGTTTATTACCTATTCAAAAATTAAAACTAAGTTAAAGCCATGCAGACTACATATAACTGTTTTCAGAGTCCAAATTGAAAAAAGAAACCTCTTGTGGAGCTCTGCTCATGGGCATGGCATGCCTCAGTTCTGGTCCTGGTTTTGTTGTCTTGGGATCACCACTCTACTCCCTTTCCTAGTAAGAGTCAGATTTCAGTTCTTCACAAAAAAGAATCTTCATTCATTTAAAGAAACCCTAACCTCCTGGCCACATAGTATGTCTTGACCAACAACCAGAACAGTCTGTGGGGACACTAAAATTGGCAGGAGCCTAGTTCTCAAAATCTGAATAATTTCACCTAGAATAATCATTATAGAATTGTTGTCTAGAACAACAGTAATCCAGATGACCTTTGCCAATCTATTTCCCAATATTTTCAAGGGTCCCTCCGGCAGGGTCAAGTGAAGGCAAGACTCCTCATTCTCTTTGTGGTCTTCTGATCTTGACTCTGGTGCCCTGTGGGTAAAACACTCACCCACACACTTCTGAAAGAGAAGTAATAATTCTTAGAGATTATTCTGTCTAATCTAAATCATATTAAATGGAAAAAAATCTTTCTAAATGCTCAGTCAATCTACAAAGATTATCCTGAAATAAACCCTGAAAATAGACCTGTACATTATTATCCAATGCCATTTTTCTTTTCTTCAGTCTCCAACTTCTGGGCTGTGGCTAAAGGGTTTACAGGTGACAAAAACACTGCCTGCTACCAGTATTGCTCAAACAGAAGACCCATTCACCCCTGATTTTTTTTTTTTGCGGTACCCTCTCACTGTTGTGGCCTCTCCCGTTGCGGAGCAGAGGCTCCGGACGCGCAGGCTCAGCGGCCATGGCTCACGGGCCCAGCTGCTCTGCAGCATGTGGGATCCTCCCGGACCGGGGCACGAACCCGCGTCCCCTGCATCGGCAGGCGGACTTTCAACCACTGCGTCACCAGGGAAGCCCCTACCCCTCATCTTTATTCCTAACTACATTAAAAAAACCAAACAAATAGAAAACTGACAGGCACTTTGAATTCACAGATTTATACTTAGGTCAACTTTCATTTTTAGGCAGAGATTTCTATCATACCAACTGTTTCTATAAGTGGAATGGGGTCTGTAGAACAGTTACTTACCTCTACCCTGCCTACCACTCAGAGAAAGCTCCTAGCAACCATGTTTTGGGATTTTTTTGTTTGTTTTCATTTTTATTTTTCCATTTCTTTACATAATGTAATGTAAGCTTGGGCCTATTATCGAGAATAAGTATGAAAAAGATAATTTAAAAGAACAGTCTAGAGGTTAGCGTTGCTGAATATATCCTTCTGGTTTTTACTTTTTCTATACTTTTTTTTTTTTTTACATGCACACAGAATCATTTATAATCTGATTTATTCTGTTGAAAGAAACCTTATGAGAACACTGGAGGATAAAGAAATTTTAAAAATGAACATTTGAGTTAACATGAAGTTCAAGGAAAGTAGAAATTCAGTCACAAAGATTTGAAGTCGAATGGGTGACCTTAATTTTAATAATGAATTACTTTTTCTATCTTAATGCCTCAAAGGTCTCAAAGTCAAAACCACATTTACACTGATGCAATGGGGGATTCACTGTATCAGGTAATGGAGCCAACTATCTCCAAGTTGACTCTAATTTTCTTCTTTTATTAAGGTGGGATTTCAACACAAAATACTACCTGAAGGAATCCAAATGAATATCCTATACCATTTTGAAACAAAATTGGAATTCTGTTGCATGGGTTATTACAGGATAGCTTCTTAAGGAGAGAAAGTTCCTGAATGCCTTTCTACAACATCGTTCTAGGTGCTCACTTTTATTTTAATTCAGATATAATTCACATACCATAAAATTAACCTTCTTAAAGTGTAAAATTCAGTGGGTTTTAGTAAATTCACAAAGTTGTACAACCATCACCACTGTCTAATTCTAGAACATGTTTATTCTCCAAAGAGAAATCCCAGACTCATCAGCAGTCACTCCCCGTATTCCCTCCACCCTCAGCCACTGGCAACAGCTAAGCTACTTTCAGTCTCTTTGGATTTGTCTGTTTTGAACATTTTATATAAGTGGAATTATATACTATGTGGCCTTTTATGACTGGCTTATTTCACTTGCTATAATATTTTCAAGGTCCAATCATATTGTGGTATTTATCAGTACTTCATTACTTTTAATGACAGAATAATATTCAGCTGATATGCCACATTATTTATCCGTTCATTAGCTGATGAACATTTGCATTGTTTCCAATTTGGGGCTATTATGAATAATGCTATGAACATTTGTGTACAAGTGGACATATGTTTTCATTTCTCATGGGTGTACACCTACGAGTAGAATTACTGGATCATATTATAACTCTACGTTTAAGCATTTTCATTGCCAAGCTGTTTTCCTAAGTAGCCACACCATTTTAAAGTCCTTTGTATGAGTGTTCCAATTTCTCCACATCCTTTCATTAACCATTTGTATATCTTCTTTGGAGACCTAGCTACTCAGATACCGTACTTATTTTTTAATTGGGTTATTTGTTCCTTTTTATTGTTGAGCTGTAATAGTCCTTTATATATGCTGGACACTAAACTTTTATCAGATATATCATTTGCAAATAATTTCTCCCCTTCTATGTGTTGTCTTTTCACTATCTTGATAATGCTCTTTCACCCACAAAATTTCCACTTTTGATGAAGTTCAATTTATCTATTTTTTTAGGTAGTTTGTACCTTTTGGTGTCATATCTAAGACACCATTGCCTAATCAAAGGTCACAAAGATTTACACCTATGATTTCTACTAAATTTCATAGCATTATTCTTACATTTTGGTTTTCAGTACATTTTTTAAAAACTTCTTTAATGAGGTGTAATTGATACACAAAAAAACTGCTCATATTTAATACATACAATTTTATGAGTTTGGACATAAGCATACACCCATGAAACCATTACCACAATCAAGGTAATAGACATGTCCATCACCTCCAGAAGTTTCCTTGAGTCCCTTTGTTTTTCCTTTAATCCATTTTGAGTTAATTTTTGTATTTGCTACAATTTTTGTATTTGTATTTCCTATCCAACTTCATTCTTTTTTTTTTTTTTTTTTGGTACATGGGCCTCTCACTGTTGTGGCCTCTCCCATTGCGGAGCACAGGCTCCGGACACGCAGGCTCAGCGGCCGTGGCTCATGGGCCCAGCTGCTCCGCGGCATGTGGGATCTTCCCGGACCAGGGCACGAAACCGTGTCCCCTGCATTGGCAGGCGGACTCTCAACCACTACGCCACCAGGGAAGCCCCCAACTTCATTCTTTTACATGTGAATTTTTAATTATCCCATCATCATTTTTGGAAAAGATTTTTCCTTCCTTGTTGAATTATCTTGGCATCCTAGTCAAAAAATCAGTTGACCATAAATACAAAGGTTTATTTCTGAATTTTCAGTTCTGTTTCATTGATCTATATATATCTACCTTATGCTAGTACCACACAGCTTTTTCTGAAAAAAATAAAAACAAAAAATACAGCTGGGAATTTGATAAGGACTGCATTGAATCTGTAGATCAATTTGTACCTTATTGCCATAACAACATTAAGTTTTCTAATACAAGAACACAAGATATTTTTCCATTTATTTATTTATTTGCTGTACGCGGGCCTCTCACTGCTGTGGCCTCTCCCGTTGAGGAGCACAGGCTCCGGACACGCAGGATTAGCGGCCATGGCTCACGGGCCCAGCCGCTCCGTGGCATGTGGGATCTTCCCAGACTGGGCATGAACCCGCGTCCCCTGCATTGGCAGGTGGACTCTCAACCACTGCGCCACCAGGGAAGCCCTCCATTTATTTTTATCTTCTTTAATTTCTTCCAATGATGCTTTGAAAGATGGCTTCATTGGTGAATTCTTTGTTGTTATAAGTCTATTTAAATTTTCATTTTCTTTTTGAGTCAGCTTTAGTAGTTTGTGTCTTTCTATGAATTTGTCAGTTACACTTAGGCTATTTAATTTGTTGGCATATGAGTATTCATTGTATTCCCTTCTAATCCTTTTTAACTTACATAAGGTCAGTAGTAATGGTCTGTCTTTCATTAATAATTTTAGTAATTTGAGTCTTTTCTTTTTTTTCTTGGTCATAAACCCTTGCTTTTAAGCAAATACAGAATGGTTCATGCTTCCCCACTACTCACCTCACTCCAACTCCTCTTGGTCTGAGGTTGAGGAGAAGAATCATTGTGGAAGAGGTTGAGTGTGATTTGTTCATTGACCTCTAAAATGATTTTTTCTTTTTAAAAAAATTTATTTATTTTTGGCTGCATTGGGTCTTCGTTGCTGTGCACGGGCTTTCTCTAGTTGCAGCGAGTGGGGGCTACTCTTTGTTGCGGTGCACGGGCTTCTCATTGCAGTGGCTTCTCTTGTTGTGGAGCACGGGCTCTAGGCACACGGGCTTCAGTAGTTGTGGCTCACAGGTTCAGTAGTTGTGGTACATGGGCTTAGTTGCTCCGTGGCATGTGGGATCTTCCCAGACCAGGGCTCGTACCCGTGTCCCCTGCAATGGCAGGTGGATTATTAACCACTGGGCCACCAGGGAAGCCCTCTAAAGTGATTTCTTTCACTCTCTTTGGTGCTTCTGCCAAGTGAAAATTTTTCAGAATTTTCTAATAGAGTCAGGGATGTGGATAACAGTGAGAATTGAGGGACTTCCCTGGCTGTCCCGCGGTTAAGACTCCACGCTTCCACTGCAGGGCGCGTGGGTTCAATACCTGGTTGGGGAATTAAGATCCCGCATGCAGCACAGCATGGCCAAAAAAAACCCCCAAAACAAAAAGCAATGAGAATTGAATCAACAAATGTAGCTCCATGAAGAAATAATTTTCTATTATGATTTGCAAGAAAATTTAGATGTAATACTTATAAATATAATGTTCTGTTTATTTTGAACCTTCATTAATAATATTATTTATTAAAATGTTAATAATCTATTAAGTTGTAAAAGTTAGTCAATGGCTACATATCTGTGCTAAAAGTATAAAAACATGCATGGGAGGTATACAAACAGGACAACAGTTATTTCTGGAGAGAGAAAGTGGGAAGGGATTGGAGGTGGGACTTTTTAGTTGTGTAGGTAAAGATTTGTTTCCTTTCTAAAAAGAGAGACAGAAATTTGAAGCAAATGTGGCATTTATCTTAATGTGTAAAATCTAGATAGGCAGTTCTTGAGTGTTTTGATGCACAGATCAAAACAGGGAATATTTAACCAAAAGGAACATTGAACTTTTACATGTTGCTTTTTAAATTTAATGTTAGGTTATGATAATGAGCAAAAGAAATAAAAAGACAAGTTACAAAAGAGGAAATGAAATTGCCCCACCCAAATTACCCTTCTGGACTAAGGGACTTACTCTCTCAGCTTTAGAAATTACCTTGGCTGAAAAAAGCTGCCTCACCCATGGGCATGCTCCCTTTACTCAGTCACCCTTCATTCAGTGACTGGTCGATGTAGGGTATAAACACCTGTTCCCATCACCCCAACTTGGAACAATTCTGAAGAGACGTCCCAGCTTCAGAATTCTCTCTGGCTTATATGAAACATTTGTTGAGACTGCCTCTCAGCCCAGCTTCTCCCCCTGTCCAGTCCTGCTTTCTTCCCTTCCCCTACAGGTATTGACCCCAAGAACTTTTATGTTCACAAATTTCCATTTCAGGATCTGCATCCTGGAGAACTTTATGTGCAACATATATGTATGTATATAAATATAAAACCTCACTAATAACAACAAAAAGCTCAAATTTAAACCAGAAAACATTTAATTATAATGAGAGTAGAATGGTAGATACAGTGGTTCAGCAGAGCCTGCCAGTTTTCTATACATTGTCCATCTCCCCTTTTTACCAAGTAACAGAATCCTGGCTTTATTTGAGGCAGTAATGTGCTCTAACAGAAGGATATATTTTCCAGCCTCCCTTGTAGTTAAGTGTGACCTTATGGCTAAGATAAAGCCATTGAAATGTCAAAGCATTGCTGGATTTCAAAATAGGTCCCTTAGGAAAATAGACTCAGATAGTAATTATTCCTCTTTTGGTATCCCTCTTCCTCTTTCCTGCTGTCTGGAATGGGGATGCAATGGCTGGAGCTCCAGCAATCATTGTGACCTTGAGGATGGCAGCCACAGTGAAACGTACAGAGAAGCTGGATGCCTAATGATTTCATGAAACACCATATCATCCTACCTCTGGACTTAACAAAATACAAGGGCTTTGTGGGTCTTATATAAAAAATATTGTTAACCTTAGGTATTTTACCCACTGTTAGTGCTAATTTAATTTTAGGGCTAGGTTTTAATTTTTTAATTTTTTTGAAGTGGCTATTACAGTGACTTTATTTATTTTTTGCCATTGTTAGTTCTTTAAACTGCCAAACCTAATTATAGTTGAAACAGGGTCATTTTATATTCTGCTTGTAAATAGAAAGTGAAAATATATTTTGGAAAATGATTACTTGTAAATGTTCTTATGGAGTAATTCTATTTCCAGGAATAAATCCTAAGGAGTGTGTGTGTGTGTGTGTGTGTGTGTGTGTGTGTGTGTGTGTGTGTGTGTGTATGTGTGTATGAAGCTTTAAGAACAAAGACATTTACATTATAAAAAAAGAAACTACGTAAATAGCAACATGGGTACTAAAATACAATACAGTCATTGAATTAAGAAATTAAACAAAGAACATTTTTATTTTAAAAAGCATTTTATGGTAACATTTTAAACAATATTGAAGTTTATGAAGTAAAAATAATGCTCTTCCTCTCCTACTATAAGATCCACACCCCTAGCTGTTTACAGTCTAGTGAATATCTTTCCACAGTTTTTCCTGTGTCTATACAAACAAATACAGATATGTGTCCACATATAACAAAGGAAAATTGGATTATAACACATATATAAAGGAAAATTTATCAGTAACATAGAGAAATGCTCATAGTACAATAAAAAGTTTTATAAGTAATATATAAAATTTGATATACAACAAGATCCCAATTATATTTCAAAAAGTGCCTAGAAAAAAAAGACTGGAGTGAAATATATGACAAATATGTGAATAAATGAGTATTAAATACATATTGCCAATATTAATAAATAGTTTGGTATTAAAAATAAATACTATTTTCTCCTAGAAATAAAGAATTTTCTCCACAATCCCCACATGACTAAAAGTAAAAAAACATCTTACTACATTTCAGGGGAAATATGGGAGTCTGAGAGCACATATTTGAACCACCTGCCTCCCAGTCCCATCCAAAATGACCTAGAAAATTTTAAAATATGTAAAACCCCAAATCAGTACTGGAAGCTAGAGAAGGAAACCATACAAATGCCAGAAACTTCAAAGAATTTCTTCTAAATCCTGTGCAGTTGGGACCAGATTAAAGGACATCCAGGGCCAATTTGCCAGTCACCAAGGAGAAGCTTGACCTGGAGGGACGAGGCCCGGAGGCTGACTACAGGACCCGTCAGTGGTTCTTTTGGCTCTTGAAAATTGAATGAGTTTGAGGGTGGCAAAGGTAGGAAACAATGGTAAATGTTTCAAGCAGAAAGCCCATGCATGGTGGCAATAGTTGTGTTATTGGATGCTTTCCCCGAGCTTTGGAGACCTTCACTGCCTCTGTGGAGCTGAGCGTGAAAGCAAGGCCTAAGTGGCTCCCTCAAGTAGCAGGCTGTCACTAGCAGCATCTTTGCTGATGCAGTGGGCACCTGGCTAGAGACTTTGATCTGGGCAACTGTATCACACACTAGCAGTGAGCTTGGGGGTGTCTACAGAAGCCCTAGATAGGAATTACACTACAAAATCTGTCAATAGCACAGCCCTTTCGCAAAATACAAAAAAAAAAAGGCAAAAACAAAAAACTTTATAAATTGGAGTTTAGATGGCTATTTTTTCAAATGTTGACCTCACCCTCACACAATACATAAGAATTAATTTGAGATGGATCATTGATGTAAATGTGAAAAGTAAACCAATAAATCTTCTAGAGGAAAGCATGTCTTATTTGTTAGAGCAAAATTTCTTAAATAGGATACCAAAAACATTAGCCAAAAAATAAAAGATTGAAAATTTGAACTTTATTAAAACAAATAATTTATGTTTATTAAAAGACAATATTAAGAGAGTGATAAGGTAAACTACAGGTTGGTAGAAGGTGTCTGCAGTAGATATAACTGACAAAGGATTCATATCCAGCCTACATAAAGAATAAGATCAAATAAAAGAATAAACTGAATAATGAACTAAAAATGGGTAAAATACTTTAACAGTCACTTTAGAAAAGTTAATAGATAGATAAACAATATGCGTGAACATTATCAGTTAGGAGAAAAAGAAGTAGCTAACAATATGAAGTGTTGGCAAAGATGAAGAGCAACTGGAACTCTCATAAATTGTTGGTAGGAATGTAAACTGGTTTTTAAAAAAATCAATTTAGAAAAATGTTTGACAGTGTCTACTAAAATATATCTATACCCTATGGCCCAGAATTCCACTTTTAGGTATATACCCTACCGAAACAAGTACTTGTATCTATCAAAATACATGCTCAAGGATGGTCATAGCAGCTTTATTTGTGAAGCCAAAAGTATATACATTTTAGAATATTCACACCCATATAAAAAAGAAAAATCTGCTGTATGCAAAAAAAAAGGATTAGTCTGAACATAACGTTAAGCAAAAGAAAACAGACTTAAAAGAGTAGAATGGTGGTTGGGTCCATCAAGAAGCAGTTGCCAAGACTGAGTTAGAGGTGCAGAAGATTTGCGGGGAATAGGAGTGGGCGAGGAAAGCCTTCAGGCCTGACATTTAGTGAAGGAAGGATGGAAAGTTGTCTGGAAAGAGCCTCAGCCTATAGTGCAGCTCTGGGAAAATCTTGGCCAGCTCAGTCAGGAGCTTCAACACAAGATTACCCATAGACGGGTCTGTCATAGCCAGAAATGGCAAACCCTTGTACCACCATGCTCAGTCATCAACTGGCACTACCCAGAAAGTACATCATCTTGACTCAAAACTGAGGCAGATCCTGAAGCACTCACATCTGGAGACTGTCAACTAACTGACTCCTTGCGGCAGGTTCTCTCTGAAAGGGAGATCTGAGTGACACACCTCCATGGCTGCCACATTTACATACTATATGATTGCACTTGTATGAAATCCAAAGCCATAAAATCTAATCTGACAGAGCTCAGAAGAGCAAGGGGTTGTGACTTGGAGGGAGCAGAAAGAAGTCTGCTAGATGGTAGGAAATACTCTTTCTAGATCTGCACAGTGTTATGTAAGTGTGTGTGTGTGTGTGTGTGTGTGTGTGTGTGTGTCTATACATACACATATATATAACATTTACATATATATGTAAAATATTTTCTGCAAATTATGTTATGTAAGTTACACTTCTGTTAAAAAAGGAAGGGAATGATGGAGATGAAGTTTCCTTTCCAAGACGGCACATGTCCCGGATCCCTGAGGCTGTTAGATTAAGGAACTAGCCACATGACTTCTTTTAAGATTTGAGGGGAATTCCCTGGTGGTCCAGTGGTTAGGACTCAGCGCTTTCATTGCTGGGGCTCGAGTTCAATACCTGGTAGGGGAACTAAGATCCCTCAAGCCATGACATGCAGCCAAAAAATAAAAAAAAGAAAGGAAAAATAAAATTTTTAAGAGGTCCCTAAAAGTATTTTTAAGAAAAAGAATGAAAAGACTTTAAAAAAAAAAAGAATCCCCTCACCTGGCTTCTGGTTTCTGGAGGAAATAAAGAATTGCACTGTTTAAATGTAAGTAAACAGAAATCCCATAACAGATAGGGCTAGGTTTGGCTGTGACAGAAAACCCAAAATAATGGTAATTTAAATAAGATAGAATTTATTTCACTATAACCTAAAAGAAGTCCAGAGGTAGACAATCCAGGCCTGATTTGGTGCTGCTCAATGGGTTCCTTCTGTCTTACTGTTCTGCCATTCTTGGCACATGGTTTTTATCCTACTGTCCAAGAGGGCTCCTTGTAGCTGCATTCCAGCTACAAGAAAAGACAACGATGGACATTCTCCATTCCATTTAGAGACACTTTCCAGAAGTTACACAGAGCACTTCCACTTACTTCCCACTGGGTGAAATTTAGTTTTATGAGCACACCCAGCTACAAGGGAGTCTGGGAGATGTAGGTTTTATTTCAGGTGCCAGGTGCCCAGCTAAAAAACAGAGTTCTATTACTAGGGCCAAAGGGAAAATAGATATTGGGGAACAACTACCAGATTTAGCCATAACCCCACAAAGAATTTGTAGTATAAAGGAAGGAAAACACGGCATGCAAAAGGTAGAAGAAAATCAGATCAAAGAAACATATATAATTTAGAAACAGAAACTTTTAGATGCATCTGTATTATGCTCTTAATTTTTTTTTTTTTTTTTTTTTTTTTTGTGGTACGCGGGCCTCTCACTGTTGTGGCCTCTCCCGTTGCGGGGCACAGGCTCCGGACGCGCAGGCTCAGCGGCCATGGCTCACGGGCCCAGCCGCTCCGCGGCATGTGGGATCTTCCCGGACCGGGGCACGAACCCGTGTCCCCCGCATCGGCAGGCGGATTCTCAACCACTGCGCCACCAGGGAAGCCCTATGCTCTTAATTTTAAAAAATATATGTAAGCTTGGAAATGAGGGATAAAAGATAAAGTGAACAGAGTTGAGGAGGGAGTTAGATGAGAGAAAGATCATTTTTAAAAACATCATTATTGTAGTATAATTGCTTTACAATGTTGTGTTAGTTTCTGCTGTATAACGAAGTGAATCAGCTCTATGTATACGTATATCCCCACATCCCCTCCCTCTTGCGCCTCCCTCCCACCCTCCCTATCCCACCCCTCCAGGTGGTCACAAAGCACTGAGCAGAAAGAGCATTTTGAAGTTAATCACGCTATTGTGAGATTTTGTTCTTCATTAGAAGCAGTGGAGAGCAGAACTGACAATGCAGAAAACTGAATCATTAATAAAGTTGATAAACTTGATGCATTTTCCCCTAGTGAATAAGATAGGGAAAACAGATAAGTAAGATGTGCATTTGGAGAGATAGAGATGTGGTACATGAAGAGTAAAAAGGCATTGTGTGGATAATGGTGGTTTTGGAAAAAAAAGATCTGAACAAATAGGAGAGCAACAATATTTAAGACCACAAACAAAGAAAACGTTTATAAGCTGAAGGTAAATTTTAACCTGCAGATCAACATAGCTTCTTAAATACCAGGAAAAAATAAAAAAATGAATAGAAATCTTCATTTAGACATATCCTGGTCAAAGTCTGAATTTCAAGGTAAAATAAAGGCAGAATCCAGGCAGAAAAAATATTGTTTGCCCACAAAGGAAGGAAAGTAATTTTTTCTCTGGTGTCTCCTTAGCTATATTGGAAGGCTAAACATAATACATGGAGAGAAAAAGGTGAGAGGGCAGAAAGAGCAAGTCCACTTGGTGATATATCAGGATTGGGATGTGGCAGTTGTACACTCGTATTAAAAAGAGTGATGCTCCTTTTCTTGCTAGAACCCTTGTATTTTAAATTTCTAAGTAAAACTTAGAACATGGGGATATAAGGGTACTTGCTAGAAAATCCAAGTGATTTCTGCTACCTATTATACAGCTGATTACACCTAAAGGGCAAAAATGAATGACTGGAAAATAAATGACAGACATCCCTTCAGAACACCACTAAAACCTTTTAAAGAAGGTTCATCAAACCCAGTCTAGAACAGTGGAGGTACCACCTTTTCGTATGGACGTTAACATGTGTAGAGGAACACACACTCAATTTCTGAGCCAATCTCTTTCACCTTCTGTTTGATTATAAGTCAGTATAGATAGAACTTCATTTAGACCAGGAGTCTATCATAGGGTTCATGAGCCTTTGTGTAGGGATCACAGAGATCTGAAGAGTTGGTCTGTGAAGTTACCTGCAAATTTTATGATGTAGCCATTCTTCTGGGAATAGGATCCAAATTGAGTCAAGTTCTTAAAAGTGTCTATGACCCCAAAAGACCCAGAACCAGTACTAATTGCTTTGTAAACTTAAACTGAGAATATGTTAAAGAAAAACATTATTCTTGATACTTGTTAAAAAATAGAAAAGCAGACTTTATTCAGGGAGACTACCACAGTGGGGTTTTGAGGTAGAGGAGAGAGATTGAATACAACAAGTCTGAATACAACGAGGAAAAGTGGGGGGGACTTCCTTGGTGGCGCAGTGGTTAAGAATCTGCCTGCCAGTGCAGAGGACACGGGTTCAATCTCTGGTCCAGGAAGATCTCACATGCCGTGGAACAACTGAGCCCGTGCACCACAACTACTGAGCCTGCGCTCTAGAGCCTGTGAGCCAAAACTACTGAGCCTGTGAGCCACAGCTACTGAAGCCCACGCACCTAGAGCCCGTGCTCCGCAACAAGAGAAGCAACTGCAGTGAGAAGTCCGTGCACCTCAACAAAGTAGCCCCCACTCTCTGCAACTAGAGAAAGCCTGTGCGCAGCAACAAAGACCCAAATGCAGCCAAAAATAACTAAATTAATTAATTTTAAAAAACAAGGAAAAGTGGGGATTTATGGTCAAAGAAGCAAGATGGAGGTCAGTGGATGGAAAATGACTAAGAGGGAATATCAAGGGTAATGGGGGATTCTGGCTGAACTGACCTAACAGGGTTCTAGCTGAACTCAGGCCAGGTGATCATATATCACCTGGAGGGTGAGGTAGGATGAGGAACCCGATCAGATATGGAGGGGGATCAAATATGGAGGGTGGGGCATTCTTGCCAGACTGACTTAGCAGTGTTCTTGCTAACATTGGTCAATGCAGATTGTATGGAAATGAGAAACAAAACTATAGAATTACAAATGTTGTTAAAAGCAATAGATAGCAGGCCAAATACCAAAGAGAAATATGAAATTCATACTGACATCATAAGGACAAAGTGATAAAATGATGAGAGAAAATAAGGGAAATATAAGGGAGAGATGCAGGAAATCCAATCAACATGTCCTAAGAATACGAAAAAGAAAATAGAACGGATGTGTTGGAAGCAATAGTCAAAGGAATAATAGGAGGAAATTGCTGAGTTTGTAGAATTAAAGTTTACCAGGCAGTATCGAAGAGACATAGGCACCTTGATATATCCTGTTGAATGTTACAGAATTTAAGGAGAAGAAAAAAACCTCTAGAAGCATCAAGGCAAGAAAAAACAGCTTATTCCTTAAGCAGTAGTTCTCAACCGCAGCAGTGCATTAAAATCATGGCTGAGACTTTAAAAAATACTAGTGTCTGGGCTCCATCCTTAAGCATTCTGATTTCATTATTCTGGGAGGAGCCTTGGCATTGATATTTTTAAAAATCTCCCCCAGTGATTTGAATGTGCAGCCAGGGTTGAGAACCACTGCCCCAAGGGAAGAAAAATCATTGACTTCTCCTCCAGAGAACCAAATACCAGCAGTAAACGAAGACTGGCTTCCAGACTTGAGAGGAAAAGAATGTTATACTTGGTCAAGAGGTCATTTTTAGGAAAGACCAGTATTCTCCTATTAGCTAGTTCTAGGAAGGTACTATACTCACAGTTTAGGGATACAATCCAGCAAACCTAGGGATGTATCAAAATAACAGAAGGAAAGTGCCATAATAAAAAGAGATTGTAGGAAGCAAAGGAAACTATTTAAACCTAGAGTAACATCTTGAAAACTGTCAATAATATGTTTATAAGACAAAACAAATTTCAAAAATATCTTCAAAGAAAAGTTGATAATGTAAAACAGTAATAACTTAGATCTAAATTCCAGATTACATCAGTCAAAATTGTGAAGTAGGGAGAGACAGTAAGGACAGTAAAAGCCTAAAAGATTTCTCATTTTACACAGATGATAATTAATAGATACAATTACATTCTAAACCTTGCTAAGCAGAGGTAAAAATATTTCAAATTTTTAATAACAAAAAGGTAATTACTAATAGAAAAAAATGTAACTGTACCTTCCAAACTACTAGAGAAATGAGCTAAGAAAACATGGTGAAAATATAACAGGATATAAAAACTACTATACAATATTAACTCCTTTTTACTATATGTATATAAAATAAGTATAGGAAAATACAAAAAAATTATAACAGTTGCCATCTCCAACAGATTGAGATTATGGGTCTTGTGGTTTGTTTTCTTATTAAAGTGTTTCAACTTTTTCTAAATATTCTACAATTAGAACACTATTTTTTGTAATTTAAAAAATCAATAAAAAGTAAAATCTTAAATTAATTTTCATTTCTCTTTTATTTTCTATGCCTATCCATAGTGCTTATTTACTACAAAGAATAAAAGTTAAGTTTCTTAATTTGTTAATTTTAGCAATTATAGGATTTAAAAATCTGATTTCCACATATTATTAAAGACTAAATGCCTATGAATACTATAAAGGTGTTTCTATTAACGTTTCTTACTAAGGCACTTTCTGGAAGTAACATGTTTGTGTAAAATCTTGCCAAAAACAAGAATATTAAAATGTGTTCTGCATTAAGAACAAATCCACATCATAAGTATATTAGAAGTTAACAGGATTTGAAAGTGAAAAACATGAACCCAGAAGAACTTGGGAAAATGTGCTTGCAACTATAAATTCTGTAATTAATTTGCTTTACAAGTTTTTTGGAGATGTTAGGTCACCAGTTGACAGCTTGGATTTGCTTTTTATTCCGTCAAAACATATAAAAGCATATATTACTTGTGGCCGGATTGTGGTCTAAATTTATTTTCCATCAGAATATACAGTTTTGATATGAAGAGAACTACCCAGTCATGTTGTTCTTTAATTTCACTTCAGGCATTCTTTACTTCTGCCCCAGCATAGATCTCAGAATTTTATTTAATTCATGTTTCCCCCGGCTTCCATAGCTTGAGGATGCTAAAGGAGTCACATTAATGATAAAAATCTAAATTCCATGGGCTCCTACCCTACCTTGCAGGGGAATCCTTCTGCAGAACCTCAGTTGCCTGTGCTTCTCAAATACTTCTGAATGCCCCTGGATGTGTACTGTGTGCTCCTAGAGAGGCCTGGCTCTGCTAGCTGCATTTCCTGCTGTGCCACCACCCACTGGACAACCACTGCATGCCACCATGTCTGAAGGTCCCACTGTGTTTTGCAGTAGTGAAGGCAACAAAGCCCTTTGAGTCAAAGGCTCAAAGCTTCAGCATGTTGTGTTGGGAAGTGGGTAAGAATGTTTCATTCCTCTCTTGCCATTGTGTAGCCAGCCAGTTCTGCTCTTGCCTCAGCACCTTGTTTTTAAGTAAAGCTGCTCTTGGTTTTTATTTATGATAGCCCTGCTTTCTCTCGACGGAGTTCAGATATAAGTCCATTGGGGTTTAGGCCTGGAGTTAAATCTAAGTGACAACCACTTTGCTGAACTCAGAATCATCCCTCCCCTCCTTTGCCTGGCTTCTTCTTCTCTTATGGTGAGGTCTCTCCATAGGATGCTTCTTAGCCCACATTCAAGTAGGTTTCTGGTGGGTTCTTTCTACAAGCTAGCCAGACGTGTCTACTAAGACTCAAGCTGGGACTCCTGTTGCACTCATACTCCAAAGAGGCCAAATACTCTATAGAAAGAAATGTTTAATAATCTTGGTGTTGGATTAAGTTTGTTTTAATGAATTTTCTGTGAATAAAGATAAAACTGGTCTTTTAAAAATAGCACATTATTAAACCATTGATTCAGTCATTATCAGTCTTATGAGGTTAAGTAGAATTGGCTGAGGTGATTGATATCATCATAGATCTCTTTTACACTAGGGTGATTCAGGAGAAAATCCTATTGAGAATCAAGGAGAAAACGTTATTATTGAGGAACAAGTTTGAAACTGTTCCAGAAAGAGGCTCAGTGGGAGAAAATTTTTTTAAATAAAAATAACAGAATGAGGGAGAAGTTGGTTTCTTCTACAAAAGTTTTGCTTCAGAAGGAGGATTCCATCAGGAAATAAAAACACTGGCTGCCAAGGAACTTAGGTATAAGCATGCCACCAATATGCAAGACCTTGTGAGGCTGGAGGTTGGGAATAGGGAGTTCCTGTGGATCTCTATACAGTAGTGACTGATGATGCAATATGGAAAGATCACAAGGATTTTGACTAATTAGAAGACAACAGAAAAAGGATGAGGTTAAGAGAGAATAGAACCAATTACTTTTAAAAATCCACATACTTCACAATGCCTGTTTCTTTAAGGTGTTTGGGAGCCAAGGGCTTCCCTCACCCTTTCCAGGAGTTTTTTGTTTGTTTCTTTATTTTGCTACTGTATCTATTTATATTGATAAGAAGAACTAACTAACTAGCTGTGTTACTAAAATGCATTTTAACCCTAGTGTGACTTTATCCCCTGCTGTGCTGGTCTTGCAATACTACACCAGGTAGCAATTTTCTCCAAAATGGCAACGAACAGAGAATAGATTCCAGAAAGGAAACGTCAAACAACTCCCAAGAATGAAGACAAGAATACTTTTTAGAACTACAATGAGCTATCACCTCACACCTATTAGAATGGCTATTATCAAAAAGATAAGAGATAACAAATGTTGGTGAGGATGTGGATAAAAAGGAAATGTGATGCACGGCTAGTGGGGATGTAAATTAGTGCAGCCACTGTGGAGAACAGTGTGGATGTTTCTCAAAAAATTAAAAATAGAACTTCCATATGAACCAGCAATCCCACTCCTGGGTATATATACAAAAGACACACTAAATCATTATCTCAAAAAGGTATCTGCACCCCTGTGTTCATTGCAGCATTATTTACAATAGCCAAGGCATGGAAATAACCTAAGTGTCCATCAATGGATGAATGGATAAAGAAAATATTGAGTGTGTGTGTGTATATATATATATATATATATATATATATATATATATATATATACACATACAATTAATATTATTCAGCCACAAAAAAGAAGGAAATCCTGCCATTTGCAATGACTGAAATTTAAGGGCATTTGAGGCTAAGTAAAGTAAGTCAGAGAAAGACAAATACTCTATGATCTCATGTATGTGGAATCTAAAAAAGCCAAATGCAAACAGAGAGTAGAATGGTGGTTGTTAGGGGCTGGCAACTGGGGGAAATGGGGAGATGTTGGTCAAAGGGTACAAACATTCAATTATAAGATGAATAAGTTCTGAGGATCTAATGTACAGCATGGTGATTATAGTTAACACTACTGTGTTGTTTGCTTGAAATTTGTTAAGAGGGTAGATCTTAAATGCTCTCAACACATATACATACACACACACACAAGGTAACTACATGAGGTGATAAGTTAACTAATTTTATTGTGTTAATCATTTCACAATGTATAAATATATCAAATTGTCACATTGTCCACCTTAAATGTATACAATATTATATGCCACTTATAGCACAGTAAAACTGGGGGGAGGGAGAATACTTTACTCTAGTTCCTAGGATAAAAGCTGTCAAAAATATACGACCTTTTTAGCTTTCTGAGTGGATACCAAAGAATATCTAATTTAAAAATCATATTTACTCTTTCAAACACTTATTAACACCTATTAGTTTCTGGGTACCAGTCTGGACCCTGTGACTATAGTAAGGTATGAGATACTGCCCAGGGTCTGAGAGAGCCTATAGTCTACTTGGGGGTCATGATGTGATCCAGGGAAAGTGGCCTCTTTCCTTCCTCCATCACTCCAAGCTCAGTCCTTCCTTGGGGACTCATCATCCATCACCAGTTCTGTGCATAGCTTTTCTCTCATTGTGCTTTTGTGCTCTACCCAAATATCACCTCCCTCAGAGGGGCCTTCCCTGATTCCCACCTACTCACATACCCCAACACTATATAATCAATATTTCATCCTATTTATTTCCTTCAAAAATTTGTATCACATTTTTATTGGAAAATAACCTGTTCATATATTTATTACTTTTCTCCTACTAGAATGTAAGCTCCATGAGAGCAAGATTATTTCCTGGCTTATTTATGGGTATATGTGTCTCTGGCATCAAGAAGAGTGCTTGGTAAGCACACTATAACAGCACTGAATAAGAAAATGAATGAATGGAAGCTGGATGAATGAATGCAACAATTAGCTTATTTCAATCCAATATGCTTATTGCTATCGTGGAGGAAAGTTCTGAGTACCTCCCTACATCTAACAAATGAGGGGATAGTAAATCATCTTAGAAGGAGATAAGGATTACTTCTTAGAGGACATGGAAACATGGACTTGAGAGAGGGGCCTGATCTGGAATTTCATGTAGATTAGTCCAAAGATAAAAGGAAATGAAGAGTGGGAGGAAGAGATGGAGGAGAAATGGGCAGAAAGCAGGGACCCAACCCTGAAAGAATTAGTGAGCCCCATTCAGCCTTTATCCTGAGGGAGGTAGGGAGCAGACAGATCCTGAACAATGGCAGGCAGTAGGGACAGACCTGCCTTGTGGAATGCTTAACCTGAAGCATTGTGGAGAATGGGATGGAAGAGACCAGTAAGCCAGGTGATTCAGTAATTCAGGCAAGAAATGATGAGAAACTGAACTAAAACCAGGGTTATGGGAACAGAGCAGAGGGAAAGGTTTGGGGAGACCATTTGGAGGTAAATCAGTAGCAGTGGGAGGAGTTAATCAAGTTCAGTTCCTCAAGTCGAGTTCTCTATTTTCTATAAAGCAGCCCTAAGGGCTGCAGCCACATTCTCTGGAGACTATACTGAAGCTGGGGACACACCTTCCAGATCAAACTTACGGCCATGTGGTCTGGAGGAAAACCTTAGGAGTCAATTATTCCTGCTGGAGCTAGGAAACATAGACCAGGACTCTTTGTTTTGGCCTACAGGTTATCTTTAGGCCAAGCCACTTATATTCTGATACATACTATAGGATAGGATTTCTATCTCCTTCTAATCAAAAGCATCTATCTCCTTGCTAATCAAAATCTCTTTTAGATAAGGATATCTGTTCACTTCTACACTTTTCCAACAAGTATTTGGTGAAGGCCTACAGTGTGCTAGGTTCTGGGAACAAAGCCCCTGCCCTCAAGCAATCCATAATTTAGTGAAGGAGACAAACAAAAAGAAAACCAATTAAAATACACTGTGATAAGTACTGTAATAGAAGTACTCACATGAAAAGCACAAAGCAGAGAGCCTTAAGCCAAAGATGAGTTTAGGGGTGGGTATCTTAAATCAGTTAGGGATAAGAATGGCTTCTCAAAAAGAAAAACAACTTCTAACTAAAGGAAGATAAATTCCCATAAAAAAATAATAGCTCAGGCAGGTATAAATAAATACAAGTGCATCAAAAACATCCATAGTTAATAAGCAATACTTCTGAGTGCATGAAATGTGCCAGGAGCTATAGGTCTTTTATACTTTTTTTTTCTCAATTCATCCTCATACCAACCTTATGAGGTAGTAATACTTTCCTCATTTTACAGGTGAAAAAGCTGAGATTCAGAAAGGTTAAATACTTGGCCCCAGGTCACATGATAGCAGTAGACCTGGGATTCATACCTGGGCAGTCTGAATGCAGTTTCTAATTGGGATGTGGCCCCGCCCTCCACAGTTAGAGCCATTTGTCTACGGATCAGTCCTCCACAGTGTTTAAGAGATTTGCCCATCGTTCCACATGGTACGGGTGGGGAATTCAACCCAGTTGGCTGAGCTCCAGCGTTTCTGCTCTTTTGCATAGCCCTGTTTTCAGGCTGAATGTATAGTCTTTACAGAGAAAAAGAATGAGGAAATACACTAGTTTAAAAAATGCGGAAAATTCTCTTCATTTTCTTCTCTGTCTCAATTCTCTTAGGGATGAGCCAGGCCCCACCTCCTGACTAAATGCCTTGGTTCCACAGGGGACTCGGTCAGAGGTTATAAAGCCTGGGGCAGGAGAGAGTGGGCAGGTGGGGCTAACTCATCCTCACCCATTACCTACCTCATTTGCCAAGAGAGTACTGAGAAAGCCGTCAGTCCCTGACAGGCAGTCATTCTCAATGAACATTTGCCTGTAACTGCTATACTGTATGGACAAATAAATACCTTTTTTTTTTTTTTTCCAAAAAAACCCTGACATGTGCAATTGTTACATTGTTTATGAAAGACCGGAAGGTTAGCAAAAATTTACATTGAGGGCTTCCCTGGTGGCACAGTGGTTGAGAGTCCGCCTGCCGGTACAGGGGACACGGGTTCGTGCCCCGGTCCGGGAAGATCCCACATGCCGCGGAGCAGCTGGGCCCGTGAGCCATGGCCGCTGAGCCTGCACATCCAGAGCCTGTGCTCCGCAACGGAAGAGGCTCTGTGAGAGGCCCGCGTACCGCAAAAAAAAAAAAAAAAAAAAAAAAAAATTTACGTTGAGATTCTTCAGTATTTGTACCCCAGCATCCCAAAGGCTGGCTAATCATGGTCTGTTGATAGTCACATCTCACCAGCTCTCTCCTATAACTATAAGACCTGGTCTTTTCCCCACCTAAAGGGGGCCTCAGATTACTTTGGTGGGAGTCCGGGGTGTCTCACATACTTTCCTGAAGTCCTTTTCCACTCAGGCCTCCAGAATTCAGAGCCACTACTTTTGCTTCCCTGGGTGAAAGCTGCTTTCATGCCCCTTCTTGCTGCTTCCCTCCAAGGCACAAGTGCGCTGGGCTCCCTTTAAGCTTCCCTCTGCGAGAAGGCTGCCTCTTTTCCATCAAAATTAGGAGATATATTCCCCCCACCTTTTCGTTACACCTTTCCAGCTGGGCCCTGAGCTAGCATTGCTTGTGTCATGAGTCTCAGGAAGTTGCTTGTGAAAATAATGCTTTCAGCGTCTGCACCCAACCCTTTTTCTCCACGGACCTCAGACTGGAAAAAGATCCCAGGATTCTTCCCCCATCCTGCTCCCCCCCCACCCAGGTACCTGCACTGAGGATACTCTTGCCCTCATGGTCACCAACCAGTCCAAAGTAGGGCCTTGCTCAAAGTGGGAACCCAGCCCACCAGTTCATACCACCCAATCTAAACACTGGCCCAGATGCTACCTTCTCTAATGAACACAGTCATATAAAAATTATTGAGAAGATACTGGATTATCTCTAGTGGGAGTAAAGCTGTGATGAGATGAGAAAGAAAAGTGAGATAGAATACATACATATACGTGTGTGTATATAGATATATATATATACATACACATAAAATTCCATTTGCAAACTTGCTTCAGAGTTTCTCTTTCTCATTCAGAAAGTGGACTCCAAGAAAGAAGCTGTCTCATGCCTTATTAGAGCCTTTGGGAAGCCTAAGTAGACTGATGTAGAGAGAATACCATGGCCCAGGTAGTCACAGAACCTGCAGGGTTGATGGTGCCACCCCAGCAGGCAGAACAGGAAGCCATGAGTCCGTCAATTACCCTGTAACCTGAGTACCCACTGAACCTCTGAGCGTTACATTTGTTTTTATGCTAAAATGGGGATAATTATACCATCCTGACAGGGTTGTTTGGGTTCAACATAATTATCCATATTTTGTAAACTGCAAGTGTCAAAAATATTAGTTGTTATAATACTGCTTTCAAGGAAGAACTAGAGAAGAAGTTTAGATGGGGGCAAGGGTGGAGAAAGGGGAAGAGGACAGGAGGCTGAGATGAAGAGAGTGGTCTCTAAAGATTTTGGAGGTAGCAGGCATTGGGAAGGTACCTCAGGAGAGAGGAAGAAGTCCAGGAGAGAAGATTGAAAGAGGTGAAAGGGGCCAAAGTGTCTATAGACTGAGATTTTCCAAGGAGTCCTAGATGTTCTTACAAATGGTCCATGGCCATCTCTGGCTTGATCTGAGAGGTAGTTCCTACTGGTACACTGTAGAAACCTGAGGTCAGGAAACTTGTAAGCTGAAATATAAGCCAGAAACACGAATCAGTGCCACTCAGACCTCTAGCCTGAGATTCTGTTGGGGGGGGGGGGGTGCATGTGTGTGCACCTGTCTCACAGGTGCAGGCCTCAACCCCAAGTCCGAGCGTCACAAAACTGACAATGTGGAAGCTCTCCAATCACCTCTAACTGCTGAGCTCTTGGGGTGATACTAAAAAGTTCCTGTTTCAAGGGCCAGTGTGATCCTGGCAAGAGACCCAGGTAATGGTCTGAGGAGATGGTCATGAAGCCTGGTAATGAAAACAAATTGTTAAAATTAGGTATTGGTAGGAATTGAATATTCAGGGTAACAGATTTCATTAATTATAAGAATGTTGCTTTAAGATGATACAATAAAGGCTTCTGTTGAGGTTTCTGGCTGAAGCACTGGGCCTCACCTCAGGAAGGATTTAAGAGTATAAAGTATTTTAATTGTATAGGTTGCAAGAGAGGGCAAAGTGATGGGTACACTCTCAAACTCCGGGTACAACTCTGTCCCTGACTGATAAGGCAACAGTTGGCATCCGGAAGCCCCCGTACGAGAAGTGGTTTTGCCTCCAAAGCGAGGGAGACCATCCTGACGGTCCTGAATTCCTTCGCTGGTGGTGTAACTCTAAGAAATGCCAGGTGTGCCACTTCTCACAGTCGGAAGAGACAGTGCAGAGAAAAGACTGTCTAATCTGCATCCTTCCCTTCCTGCCTCACCTGGAGGGTAATTTACTTTGTGCTGGGGAAAAACATTTCACACCCTCTTTAAGAAGTAGGAATAAGGAAGAGTAGTTAGCAGCAACAAAGAGTGCTCACGCTTGAATGTCACCCTTTTTCATTTGAATCACTACCTTAGGGGTCCCTGTGTGTGGAGCGAGACCTCAGGTTTTAACACAAAAAAGCCTTGAATGAAACCCCACCCCTGCTCCCAGATCAGTTAACACTTTAAGGAACCTTCAGGGTGCGTATAATCCTGACCATAGTGAAAGAACCAGCAATGGTTGAATCTTAGGCACCCAGACAGGCAGTCTGAGAAACTTTGGGATGATTTCCCTGGCTCCTTCACACCGAAAAGCCACTCCTGGACACTCAAGATGGCCTCTGTGCATACAGTTTGTACGTATAGTGCGTAGCGGGAAGTGTGCGTTGGCTGGTCTTGGCGGGGTGCATCTGTCTAGGGAGATTTGCACGGCCAGTGAAGGCACTGCCTCCCTTTTGCCATCTAAGCAGCTTTAAGGGGGTGGAATATTTTTCTTTGAGGCCAAGGTTGGCACAGAGCACTTCCTCACTGAAATTTTCTGCCAGGTTGGGTTGCTTTTCTTGCACAATTCCAGCCCTTACTCTCACCCCAACCCCCCAGCTAGCCTTTGGTCAAATTTCTGGGATTTTGCATATGCTTGTGGGGATGTATCTATTCCTTCCTGGTGCAATGGATGCAAAGATATACTTTCTCTTGGGTGAAATTTACAAGCATGTTTTCCTCCTTGACAGGAAAAAAGAGCCACAAATATTTCCTTAGGGGAGAAAAAAGCTTCCAGATGCAGGACTCCAAATGTGAGGGTTTTTTTTTTCCTTTTTCCTTTGGCTTTTTTTAAGCTTAATAATTACACTGGACATATTTATCCAGAAGAAGGCCCACAGTTTTCTTCCTAACAGGGACTTCACTGAAATCTCCAAGTTACAAATACATCTGCCTCTCCCTTGCTTGGGCTCCAGGCCATTGATCTCTTTCTTAAAGTAGTCACCACGGAGGTCTTGAGTTTCAACCCTGTCTAGAGACTGAAAAAGATAGGAGAAGGCCCCTTTTTCCTCTCATTTTCCTTAGCTCTGGTGGCACAGACAGCAGAGTAATAAAAGGGGGGAAAAACACTTCTAAACTCTTGAACCATCAGTAAACTACTTTTAAATTATCTCTAGTTAAAGGGTTACTGAAAAGAAAATTATAAATGTCAAGTAGACCTTTCAACAAACTTTTACAATCTGCAGCGTATTTCTGTATTTTTAAAGCATTCTAATTGGTATCATTTTCTATTTTTAGCCTATAATCTAAAATTTTTCTCTTAGATCAGAATAATTGTGGGAGGTACTTAACTCACATGTGGAAAATCATTTATCACCCACAATTTTTTTTCTTTTTAAAATTTATTTTATTTATTTATTTTTGGCTGTGTTGGGTCTTGATTGCTGCACGTGGGCTTTCTCTAGTTGTGGTGAGTGGGGGCTACTCTTTGTTGAGGTGCGTGAGCTTCTCATTGGGGTGGCTTCTCTTGTTGTGGATCACGGGCTCTAGGCACGCAGGCTTCAGTAGTTGTGGCACTTGGGCTCAGTAGTTGTGGCATGTGGGCTTAGTTGCACTGTGGCATGTGGGATCTTCCCAGACCAGGGACCAAACCCATGTCCCCTGTGTTGGCAGGCGGTTTCTTAACCACTGTGCCACCAGGGAAGCGTGCTTACAATTTTTTTAAAAGGTTTTTGAAGAAATAAGCCACTTATATTTTATTAGAAAAACATTTCTCTTTTATTTTTTTATTTTTAGTTTTTTGCTATAAAATTATCTGGTTTAATCACTATCAACCTCAGAACTGTAGTATATTAGAGTACAAAACCTGTATGTACAATTACACATACAAAAAATGTTCTTTGTTAGGAACAATTTTCAGCAAATCTGAAAAACAGCAAGAATTATTCCTATTGGGGGTTTGAAAGGAGAAAAAAACATCACTCTTTTAAGTGTTGGCAAAGAATACATTAAGTCCTAAGAAATAATTTTGGTTATATATCTTACGTTTACTTATAAGCAATCATGGATACATTTAATGCAGGTAAATGGCTTTAGCCAATTTTTATCCTAACAAGGATGAAATTAAGGTGTCTAGGAATCATATTCTGCTTCAGTAGTTCTGGGGCTAGAGCAATATTCCACATCTCTAACAAGCTCTTAGGAGATGCAGACGGCAGGTCCACAGAGCACACCACACAGAGAGGATGTAGAGTATAGTACACCTTCCTATCCTTAAGCTGCCATTCGAGGGTGAGATACATACATGGACACTGGCATCATACAGCCCGAGGAATACGAGGGGAGGGACTGCTCCCTCCAGAGCTTCGCTTGGTATGTTCTTACCGTAGAGTGAAAGTTTTAATCCATGCTATTGAAAAAATAGGTGAAGCCCTTCTAAATTCAAAGCCCTAGGCCAGCCATTATATAACATAATGTCACATAATACTGCATAACATAAAATACAATGACCTCAGACTTCCCTGGTGGCACAGTGGTTAAGAATCTGCCTGCCAATGCAGGGGACACGGGTTTGAGCCCTGGTCTGGGAAGATCCCACATGCCGCGGAGCAACTAAGCCCGTGTGCCACAACTACTGAGCCTGTGCTCTAGAGCCCGCGAGCCACAACTACTGAGCCCACATGCCACAACTACTGAAGCCCGCACGCCTAGAGCCTGTGATCCACAAAAAGAGAAGCCACTGCAATAAGTCCGCGCACCACAATGAAGAGTAGCCCCTGCTCGCCGCAACTAGAGAGAGCCCGCGCACAGCAACAAAGACCCAATGCAGCCATAAATAAATAAATTTATTTTAAAAGAATACAATGACTTCATTAAATTTAAAATCTGTGCTCTGATTATCACCTCTTTAAAGACTAAAAAATTCTCCATTGCTGCTTCTTCCCCACCCTCCCACTACTTTTTATTTTGAAAATTTTCAATCTTACAGAAACGTTGGAAGTCTAAAATAATGAACAAATTTAAACCTAGATTTACCTGTCCTTAACATGCTGCCATACTCTCTTTCTCTGTATGTGTGCGCGCACACACATATGTGCAATAAATATATATTTAGCTTATTTGATCTTATTTTGGTGGGGGGTGGGGGCCACGTGCCATGTGGCATGTGGGATCTCAGTTCCCCAACCAGGGATCAAACCCACATGCCCTGCAGTGGGAGCATGGAGTCTTAACCACTGGACCGCCTGGGAAGTCCTATTTAGCTTATTTTAATGTTCGTGGTCAAGTTGTTTGAAAATAAGTAGCAGATCTCCACTGCTCTTTTTCATTTTGCTATTGTTTATCTCCACTGACTGGCCCAGCTACAAGCTGACTTATTAAACTAGAGCTCAGTGTGTGCAGGAGACCAAGGCGGCTTGGAGTTTCCCCGACTTCCTAGGATCAGGTTTATGGAGGAGAAAGAAGATGGTGGAAACCTTCACTTCGCCTTAAAAAATCTTCAGCAGGTCACCCTTAGGTTCTATCCATTTACCACACCCTCCACCATCTTTAAGAAGCTATGGAATAATCGTGCTGGAGACCACCAGAAACAGGCACTCTAACATGGAAGCAGAGAATAACTTACTTTGCTAAACCAAACTCACTTCCTCTGTGATTCACATTTAGCTAATGAATTTTTGTATCTGTGCAAAGACAGAGAATCAGTCTTATTCCAATGTGATTAAAATAATTGCCTCTGCAAATATTTTGCGACATCACAAAGGGGTTGCGTTCATGCTTGTTTCATCTCTATGTACCTGACTTCATCTTTTTATTCCAAAATGACCAGAAATTAGCCCCTCTCAGAAGGTCTCTACATTATTTCTGAGGGTTTCCCAGAGACCTACCCCATGTATATTCCTGACAAAGTCTAATACTTCCAGTCTAGCCTCCCCCTCTCGCCATCACGCTGCTACCTCTGTGGCTAATGACCTGCGGAAGAAACCCCCATACACTGTGATCCTCTTACTACCACCGCCTGCTCAGTATCATACACAGCTCATGCTCTCTCTGCCTCTCCCAGCATCTCTCTCTCTCTCTCCCCACCTATTGCTGCTGAGGTGCCCCCATCCTACCTCTTCAGTGTCCTATAGCACAAATGAGACCAGGCTGTGGCTTTCAGAGAGACCCTGGGGAAGGTTTGGGGTTCATAGAAATGCAATGCAAATAACAGGTACATTATTTGTAACAACCGGCTATTGTTCAGACTCAGAGACCCAAATCCTACCTAGGAGTCTCTGACTCCCAGAGATTCCCACGTGGTGCAGAATAACTGAACCCCGACCAGTAGAAATCCAGGCTCAGTTGCCTTTCAACCCCATGAGAGGAGGGGGGTCCTTCCCTGCAAGTCCTGCCCCATGTCCTGCTTCAGGACTGACCTCACTCCAGGATGAATGGCAGTGGGTATGTAACTCTCCTCAGGAGAATGCGCATCGTTTTCCTGGGTATGGTCTAGCTCCTTGGCCTGGTAACTCAGTCACAAGAGTTATCAGGATATTTCTCCAGGTCCACTATGTGGGCTGGACCAAGTCCATTTCAATTCTTTTTCATGTTTTTGGTTTTGGTTTTGGTTTCTCCAGCATGAGATTAGATCTTTTTAGCCTTCCCAGCATGGTCTAATCTTGCTTCCGTATCTGTAGTCATTGCAAAAATAAGAAAATAATAATTTATGAATAAACATTTATTTTTCAGACATAAAAGAGTCCACATTCAGATATTAGTTTTATTTTGTTTTTAATCTCAAAGACATGGGATAGAGTCTTAACTGATGTACCCAATTTACAGTCCAAAGCAGAACATTTAACTGCCTCTGCTCTAGCCCTGTACTGGGGTTATCTCCTTCATTCAGTTCTTCCCCAAGGGCAAAAGTTAGCTTGAGTAAAGGGAATCACAAAATCCAGTTTCCACCCAATAATGTAGAAAACACATGCCATCTCCAAAACAGCAGCCTAGTTACACAAGAACTCCACTGTCCCCTCTGAGCTCCTTGTTGCACTTGTGTAAAGTTCCTCCAGTTCTCTGTAACATTCTGCAGTGGTTGCTTCCTAAATTTCACTGGTCAGAATTGGTATATGGCCATAGATTCTGTATTGCAGAATGGATGTTAAATGAACATCCAGAAAAGAAACGTATTTCAAATAAAAGAAAAGCAACACTTCTTTTTTCTTCTTGTTTGTTTTTGTTTAAGAAAATCACAAACAGCAATGACAAAAATCTTGGAAAGTTTTTTTTTAATATAGAGATATTTTAAAAGTAGAATTCAAAATATTTTACACATAAAAAAAGGTCTTGATGATGTAGAATTTGAAACTTCTGAAACTTGAAAACTTTTAGCTTACAATTTGGAGTCCCACTGAGGCAAAAATAGACAAGCAAAGTTTGAAGAGGATCAGATCCTTTTAAATTGGATTTTTAGATAGTTAGAGGAAAACAACACTAAAATTCCAGCTACTGCCTTATTAATAAGAATGTATGTAGAGATAATATTGTAATGACACCTTGATGATGCTTCCTTTTCAGCTGACTTGATCAACACAGTAGTATAGTGGTTTATAAATTTGGGATAAATTAGGACAATTTATTTATGAATGGCTTAACCACTGCTTGGCTAAATGTTTTGCACGGTTCACTGAGTTCCACTAGACGGAAATAAGTGTTTTTATTTTGTTTATCATGGCCAAACCAGTCATCTAGTGCTGCTAAGGCAGCTGTCATAGTCTGTTGGCCAGAACTCTACCTTTACCTGTGAAAGAGGACACTAGCTTGGTCATTTTCAGCTAATTGGCAGTAAGCAACTAGTCAAGGCTGTAAAGTGCAGATACTTCTGAAGCAATATCTTTAAACTCTGAGTTGCAATCCATTAATGGTCATGAAATCAACTTAGTGGATTGCATCTGGCATTTTTTAAAAAGTGCAATAGAGTAAAAAATAGTATAAATACAGTAAAAGTAAGTATGGTTTTGTGACATTTTAAAGTTTTACTTATGTATGTTTTCACTCATATATAAACCACTATGTATGCATATATACATATATCATTATATATAAACTAGTATGTATGTATACATACACATACCAGTTACTTTTGGGCAGTGTATTCTTACTGTATGTCACAGTCAAAATAATTAAAAAGTCACTGCTCTAATGGCAGTGGGGGAAACCACAGCCATCAAATCTTCTCTTATCAGTGGAAAGCATTTTAAGTATATACCAACCATTCCCTTTGTTCAGCCTTGGATTGCCTTCCCAATACTCTGCTTTCTTCAACAGGCCATGAAAACCTCACAAGGAAACTGTCTACAAAATCATGATGTCAACATCCCCAAATGCACCATGTCTCAACCCTTTTACCCTGAGAGCAAAGAGAAAAATGATGTTCACATGCATCTGAACCATGCAACCCTTTGGCCATACATAGATTTCAGGGCTGTAGCAGAGATAAGGCCTTGGTTAGAGGAAATTCCTTGAGAGCTCTCTATAACTTCATCTCTTTCTCTCATTCAAAAAAGCACAAGGCGATAGAAATTAGTGATGATGGTGAGGATAAATTTGGATTCACTCTAATACTTTTTTAAAAAGAAGAAAGTAAATCATTTACAAGCTTCAATTTGTAACAGCTCTTATTAATAATAAAGATTTGAGGCATACCTCACAACTGTGTCGTTAAGACCATGTAGTAGAGAATTGTTGTAGAGAGCTGAGAATATATTCAGCTATCTCTCTCTCTACCTTTCCAGAACTGCACAGTTTTCCATACAACTGGCCAATTCAGTATCTTTTGCAGGGGACATCCAAGTACGAAACTCAAGGTGGCATGCCCAAGAAGTAGTACCTAAGAGCTGCCAGAATAGGGAATGCTCATGATTTTAAAAGTTCCTGAAGTTTCATCAGTGTGAATGATTTTCCTCAAGGGTCTCTTGTTTTTTGAATTAAGATCAGTTATGGAACATACTCATCTTCTCCCCCACTCCCCGCCCCTTTTATTCCCTCTTTAGGTTTAGGGCTTTGGATAAAGAACAGGTTTGGGGTTTGAAGGTTTGTGGGTGATAGAAATGCAAAGAGGTCATGATACGTGAAAAATTCCTGTATTTCAGAACTCAAAACTTCATCTGCCTTTGAAGGGAAATGGAAATTCAGGGAATAGAAGGGACTTGCCAAAAGTCATGAGGCTTACTGATGACAAAGACAGGGGAAGCCGCCTGGTACTGAGATCTTCCCCACTGTAGCAGCAGTTCTCCAGGAAAGGATTACCCTCCAGCCTGTGTAACTTATTAGCAACTCTTCCAACGGATAGTGTTGTGTCTCTCAGAATGAGGACTGTCAGGCCTTGTGGCTACTTTGGGAGAAGAGATAACAAAGGGAAAATTTTGAGACACTAAGAAAGTGCAACTTAATCTATTCATTTAGCCAATCATCATTTAAGTCATAGGCACATAGGATACAAAGATGGACAAGATCAATCCTACTCTCACAGTGTAGCACAGAACAAGGTCACAATGGTGGCATAAACTGGTACCACACGTAAAGGGAAGCGGTGATTAATTTTGCCTGGAGCTTGAGCTGGTATAGAGGTGTGGGAGTATGTAGGTGTCGGCGGCTCACCCAGGAACCAGGTCAGCTGTGAGGTTAACCACTTATGTCAGCAGCCTCTTGGAGAGGCCAGGTGGTCTGGTGAAAGATTCTCAATCTTTAATGTGGAAGTCCTTCTAGAAGGCATACTGTGATTTAGTAGGCAGGGCGGTAGAGCCTGAGATTCTGCATTTCTAACTAGATCCAGGTGGTTCCTTGCTGCTGTTCCACAGAGCACACCATGAGGAGCCTAGGTCTAGTAAAATGAGTAGGGATTTTGCATCAGAGAAAAGTTAGTTTTCATACCAACCCTGTCTTCCGTAGTTGGTGATCTTAGAGTAAATTACTGAGACTCATCTTTCTGTAAAATGGCTAAAGTGTTATATACCGTACAGCTTGTACAAATTGAATGCGATTATAAGCATAATACTCAAGACAAAGTAAAAGCTCATTTAAAATTAGTTCCTTGGGGCTTCCCTGGTGGCTCCATGGTTAAGAATCCACCTGCCAGTGCAGGGGACATGGGTTTGATCCGTGGTCCAGGAAGATCCCACATGCCACAGAGCAACTAAGCCCATGTGCCACAACTACTGAGCCTGTGCTCTAGAACCTCTGAGCCACAACTACTGAGCCCACATGCCGCAACTGCTGAAACCCACACACCTAGAGCCCATGATCCGCAATGAGGGAAGCCACTGCAATGAGAAGCCCACGCACTGCAACAAAGAGTAGCCCCCGCTCGCAGCAAGTGGAGAAAGCCCACTCATGGCAAGGAAGACCCAACACAGCCCAAAATAAATAAATTAAATAAATAAATTTATTTTTAAAAAATTATTTCCTTATCTATTGATTTTGAATACACAATAAAAAATCGCTTTAGAAATAAATTTGGCTCCAAAGAACAAAATTCACTTAGAAAAGCCCTCTCATATGAATCCATTCAAAGTCTCATGACCCTTTTTCAAAGTAAATATCTGTGATATGTATTTGTTTTTACAGCAAATTAAGGCATTAAGATTTTCCCTGAGGCAATAACAAAACAATGACCAAGTCAGATAAGAATACAGGAAGTATTTTGCCTAGTCCCATAACCTAACCAGCTAATCCACTCAACCTTGTCCTTAATGAAGTAACATAATTGATGGGTGAAACTTGGGAAACTTTGGAACTTCCCAGTATAGCTAAGGGAAAAGGACTTAATGAAGTTTTATAAACCTAAGCTCTCTTTAATATACTAGGGAATAGATAATCTGAAATAAAACAGTAACCACACTTGCATAGGGTGTTAGTGTTTCTTTTATTCATGCATCAAGTACTTAGAGTCTCAGAAAAACTGTGAGAGTTGGGAAGGTAAGATATTTTCACTTCTGGTCTACAAACAAGGAAACTGAGACCCAGAGAGGTGAAGTGACTGACACAGTCTACTGCAAATTAAGTAACAAAAAGCCCTCGCTTAGGTGGCTTTTACCTCCGAGTATCCTGTTTTGTTTTTCCAGGAGTGGGAGGTGAGCATAGGGAGGGAGGTGGGAGTGCCAGGCTAGAGGTTTGTGTTGGGGGTGGGCGGACAGTGGGCAGCAAAGAGGTCCTGGGAGTGGAGTGCTTCTTTGCCTCTGGGTGACTGTGTCTTCAAAGATTTAGTGCCTGTGTTCTCAGGGACATTCATTAGGCTAGAGTTAAGTAAATCACACTGAAGAGGGAACAAAATCACTTTAAAACATGAGATTTTAAAATGTTTTGGCAAATTCATAAGTCGCGTTTTGGGGATTCACCCAATTTTTTTTCTTGATTTCAATATGCCTTCTTTTTGGCTTCAAGTTTTTTTTCCTGTTTTCTCTATTTTTTTTTTTCTGATAAAATTCCAATTTAAGGGAGTTGGCAAATTATTAAAAGACTTATTTGAAATTCAGATTTCCTTTTTCCTGTATATATTCCAATATTTATTAACACCTGGGAAGCATAAAATTATTTTAATGAAGAACATATAAGTAATGGGATTAGCACCTTATATTTTAAGTAGAATTGCTATTTTGTACACTATGACAAGTCATTTTGATTCTTTTTTTCTTCAGATGAAATTTGTGTACTATTGAAATTGAAAGATGAACTAAATTGGAAGAGAGTATAAGCAATACTTTAGAAAACTTAACAGCATATACCACTAGAAGATAAACTAGTTTATTTGACATCCTGCTCTCCAGAGATCTTTAATCATTACTTTTAGACTCAGTGGTCATAGATATTTATTAAAATGACGGGATAATATTCATTCACCAAATACTCTTGATAAATGTTTACTGGGCACAGTTGAAAACATGATAGAGAAGGTCTTGCCCTTCAAGGAGCTGACATTCCACTACTTTCTCAAATATTTTCTGATCATGAAATACTCTGTTCAGCTGTTTGGCGTTGGATATTTTATTATATTTTTTTAAGAAATTGTTTTAGGAGATTCAGAGTAGGAAGACTCTGAGCCCACCTCCTCCCATGGGCACACCAAAATACTATTTACAGAGAAACTATCAATGAGAACAACCTGAAGACTAGCAGAAAAACTTTCCCACAACTAAAGATACAATATAAAGAAGAATCCAAAATGAGATGGTTTGGAGGGGCAGAAGTGTGGTATAGTCAAAAAAAATTTTAATTAGCAATTGATTACACCATGGTGAATGTCTGTCCTTCACTATGTATTAAATTCCTTGAAGGCAGGAACCATATCTTGGCTTTCATGCTTCTGTGATGACCAGCAGAGTGATTTGCTTATAATAGGCACTCAATAAACATTTGTGAATTCAAGTTTTTGGATGGAACTATCCAGAGAGTTTGATGAACTGACTGCATTAACTAATTTATTAGATAAACAGATATTTTTTATCCTAAATTCTCTGCTGCTTTTCAGGATTAAATATGAACCTGGGGTGAAGAGCCAATCAATCTCTTTGAAAGCATATAACTAGTCCTCTCCTAGATTTAAAGAGGAAAGAAAAAAACTTATTTGAACATATTTTTCCTAATAATAATATCTCTGGCCCTAGTCAATAGTTCATGGTTGTTACAAAGCAATAAAACCTGGTCAACAATATGTAGGTGCCTACAGGTCAGCACATGTCAAAACTCAAATCCCAAATAGGTTATGTGTCATCAGGCTGGATTTATAGAAACAGTGACATTTAGGAATTCCCTACAATCACAAATATTACTCACTGGTCGAGTGAGTGCTTTAAATGAACTTGCCTATCTCAAGAGCATCAAATATCCAGAAAATGAAAGGGCATATCTTCCCTTTTAAAAACAACTGTCTCTGTGAAAGCTTGTTATTCATTTCTATTCTAAATATGAAGGCTGCAGCCCAATATTTGCTTCAGATAGTTGTCTATTTCTTCTAAGACCTATAAGGATCTAACAAATGGTATTATTTCTTAAAGCAAGTGTTGTTAGGATCATACTTTATAACATTGATGCTATCAACTTTTTTTTTTTTTTTTTTTTTGCTCAGTGTATTTCCCATCTATTTTGTCACCATTGCTCAAATTATTTAATAATTAAACTGGATTATCTGTCTCCCAATAAAATGTAAGTAACAAAACAATCTGTTTAGCCTTGCCAATTGTGTTGAGGACTGACCAGAGTAATAATTTACGTTTCTTAGTAAGGAAAGAGCCACAGGTGGTGGCAGTTGAATCTAAGACCATCCAGTGTATTTAAAGGATCTAATAGAACCAGTGGTGTGCTGGTGAATGTTTAACAACTACCTCTCTGAGAAGAAAAGAAAGGAAAATAGTCCTGATTTATAGTGTTTGTTAATTTCATGGTATAAACTCCCACCATGGCCGGTTTCAAGCCGACAATGTAAAGTCATTGAACTCAGAGGTGGGAAGAGATACCATAAGTGGCTCTTGGGACTCTGTAGGATATGGCTTCAGCCCTCACACTACTCAGTATAAAATGCACAAAATGGATCACCTCTTCACAAAACTGCTTAAAAAATGCTCCAGGTCCGATCTTATAGAATGATTGACATTCAGAAGAAAGGAATTCCAAGACATGTCTAAATATATAAAGTCCTTCTAGAATAATGGGGATGACATTTCATGGACATTTGGAAAGTAAGTTCAAGACATTAGCTTTGGTAGCAGAGGTAGATGCTATCATTTTTTTTTCAAGATATTGTCATCTAATGTTATATGATTTTGATGGGTGAAACTTCACTAGAAATCTTAAGAAGTTAAAAAGTATATTATTCGTTATTATCAGGGAATAAGTATTTTACAGGCACAATTTTTGAAAATTAACTAAAATGTATCCCTGTAATCAAAACATTTGAATATTATTCTAATCATATTACCTTAAAACTCGGGGAAGTGATAGCAATTCTCTGGCTTCCCAGAAAATATATTACATTCCTAGTTCTTCATTTAGGACATTAAAAAAGACTTTAGACTGATCTGTGAAGCGCTGCAGTGCTTTAAGGAGTTATTTAAATAAATTGAGCTGCAGGGGTCCCCCGCACACTATTGTGTGCTTGAGTATTTGGGTTGGCTTTTTATATTTCTCCCTTTGTTTCATCCATTTCTGCCCGCTGTGACTTGCCGTCTGAGTGATGGCCTCTGGCTATTTCACTGCCTCCTCATTTCTAATTCACTCCTAACCTGCTGAGGGCTAGGGAGCAAAGCAGCTAGCCCACCTTCTTTGCCTTCTGAATAAAATAGTCTCGGAGAGAGGGCCTGGGGCGAATTAAAGGGCAACTATTTCAATCCATCGATTTTGACATCTCGTTTCCCTCCTGGAACTTCATCTGTACATTTTCTAAAACAAGGGGAAAAGGTACCCGTGTGACCATAATCCTGTACCATTGAAGCTGGGGCTGAGATCTCTGTTGTCCACAAACTAAGATATGACTATTGTCTCTCATTTTACAACACCTTGAAATATTGGGTGCCTTTTTTTCTATCTCAGGACATCTCAAAGAAGAGACCTGTCCTTCTATTCAGAGTTGGATTCCTGACATGAAATCTGTTACCTTTGACTCCTATTCAGGATTCTCTATTGCCTCTAAATTGCCATCTATAGTCAAACAAACACAATTCCGCTTACAATTTGGTATCTTTCTTCCACAGCCTTTCCCCTCCCAACACCCACAGTGAAATTTACATACAGAAATGCACAGATCTTAAATGTACAGTTCAATGAATTTTGATCAATGTATATACCTAAACATATACCACCTTAATCACAGTATCATGCCACTTTCAATCAATTCCTACTGCTCATAGGCAATACCTGTTCTGATTGCCTGTTCCTGAATTTTGTCTCTTGACTTCTTGGGCTCCACATACAGTTTTGCGGATTTAGCTATCTCGTTGTACATATCAGTGGTTCGTTCCTTCTCATTGCTGAGTAGCACTCCAATGTATAAGTATAATACAATGAACAGCTGTTTCCCAATACCCAGCACCTAAATCTACCAGTAAAATTTTGCTAATTTGCTTGATCACAAATCTATTCTCCCATTCATCCATCAATTCATTAATATTTTTGGATGCGTTTCAAAGTCAGTTGCGGACATTAGTACACTTTACTCCTAAACACTTTAACATGTATATCACTAACTAGAGTTAATATTTTTTTCTGTTTTTTTTTTTTTTTTGGTAAAATTTATATACAGTGACGTGCATAAATCTTAAGTGTACTTATGATGAATTCAGGTGAATGTAACCCAAACTTATACCAAGATATGGAACATTTCCATTATGCCAGAAAGTTCCCAGTCATTCCCTCCCTCCAGTCACCATAGGCATCCATTGTTATGAACTTTTTATCATAAATTAGTTTTACCTGTTCTAGAATTTTATGTAAATGGAGTCATATAGTATGTACTCTTTGGTGAAAGGCTCCTTTGACTTGCCATGTTTTTTCTGTTGTTTGTATAAGTAGTTGTTCCTTTTTTCTTTTTTTGCTGAGTGTATTCCATTGAATAGATATACCACTGTTGTTTAGCCATTCTCCTGTTCATGGGTTCATGGACACCTGGGCTGTGTTCAATTTTTGACTGTTATCAATAAAGCTGCTATAAATTCTTATACTTTTTTTTGTTTTCCTTTCTCTTGGATAAATACCAAGGAAAAGAATTGCTAGGTCATAGGGTAGGTTTATGCTTAGTTTTACAAAAAATTGTCAGACTGTGTTTAAAGTGGTTGCTCCATTTTACACACCTACCAGCAGTGTATGAGTCCCAGTTGCTCCACATCTTCACCAACACTTGGTGTAGTCAGTCTTTTAAAATTTAGCTATCCTAATGGGTGCAAAATGGTATCTTATTGTGTTTTTTATTTACATTTTCTTAATGACTGATGATATTGAGCATCTTTTTATGTTCTTTTTGGTCATCCATATATCTTCCTTTGTGAAGTGTTTGTTCGTGTATTTTGCCTGTTTAAAAAGTTAAGTATATTTATTGTTGGATTGTATGAGTTCTTTATGTATTCTGTCAGACATACATATTTAAATACTTTCTCCCAGTCTGTGGCTTGCCTTTTTACTTTCTGAACAGTGTATTTTGATGTGCAGAGTTTTTATTTTGATGAAATCCAATTTATTATGTTTTTATGGTCAGTGATTTTTGCGTTGTGTTTAAGAAACCTTTTCCAATTCCAAGGTCGCGAAGATATTCTGTTTTCTTCTGGAAGCCTCATGTTTTGAGCTTTTAAGTTTAGCATAGTAATTTTAAAAGCATCTTCTGAAGTCCAGAAAACACTGCTAATATATTCATTGGTAGTATACAAAAGTGAGAACCAACAGCTAACTTCATTATCTTAATTTTAAGTCTTCTTCTCTCTTGAACTATGTTTACATTTCTAAATGCTACTCAAATTGTGTTGTAAATGACAGGAAGGAAGCAATTTATCCTCATTCCCAATATGCCAGGAGAAAATCCATTTTGCAGTATTGTCCATCTGTTGAATGAATGTTTCCTGGTTTGTGAGCTGACTAGGAACCAGACTCCTTTCTGGATTGGCCACCATGCCCAGGGCACTCCTGCAGTATGCTTAAATACAGGATGGGTTCAGGCACAGTGCTGTAAACAGTGCTGTGTGAAGTTTGCCGACTTTGAGAGGCAAACTCAAATTTTGACTAAAACTGTCATTCAGACTCCTGGATCAGCTGTGTATCTTTAACAATATTGTCTTAAAGTTCAGAACTTCCAGAACCTTATGGAAGTTTTGTTAACTGAAAATGATGACACTACACTATGGAATGTGTTTAGTAAACAGTGCATGCATTTGTGAGTGTGAGTGTGGGTGTGTGTTCACAATAAAATGCACAGAACGTCTCTTCAGTGAGGTCTCCAGCCTTCCTCACTGACAAATTGTGAAAGACCCTTGAGAATCTCAAGGAATTCTCTCTCAGGCAGACTTTTTTCTTTTCCCATCATGCCAGTCCTGCTTTTTCTGTTGATCCTTTTCTCAGGATCACGCACTAGTTGGTGCGGGAACAATTGCTTCTTTGTCTTTAGTCATTTAACACCAGTTGCAGAGAGGGTTCTGCTGTTTGTGTGCATGTCTCAAAGCACAGGTTTTTCAAAATTTTTTTGGCTCTCACCAACCTCCTTTCCATAACCCTAACTAACCTTGTATTAATCTTACAGAGCAAAAGGAGGTTCCCTGTGCCTCCAGCACACTCCGTACAATTCCCGGCAATGACTGGTATTCTGGCCCCCAGAACAGCAGCTGGTTCTCGAGCAATTCTGTTTGTATCTTTACACTATGGCAAGGGGCAGGGCTATACACCTCACCTTGGCCTTTGATAGAAGACAATTTCTGGATATTCCAGATTGAACATGGTTTGAGAGAGTTCTTGGACTTCAGTGTTCTTGAGGGTCACTTTTGACATCCCCTTGATTCCAGTGGCTTTGCCCCTCATTGCACTTCAGTTAATTCCCTGAGTATACAGTCTGCACAGACTAGTATGATTTGCCTAAAAACAGAAAAATATTTAATTTAAAATACATCTCCATATTTTAAGATAAGAAATGGGATTCACATGATGTCAAATAATCAGCAGAACTGAAATGTTCACTTTTTAACAGTTGTTTTGGCTTTTTACCAACACAGCCTTTGCTGAAATTCTTACCACTTTAATTTATGCAAGTTAGTCATTCTCAGTCCACAACTGGTTTACTCTAAAACTAAGGACATTTAATTATACAAAAGTCAGTACATACAATAGGTTTTTTTAAAGATTTATTTATTATTTATTTATTTTAATTGTTTTTTTGGCTGCGTTAGGTCTTAGTTGTGGCACATGGGATCTTCCTTGAGGCACGCAGGATCTTTTGTTGCGGTATGTGGGTTTCTCTCTAGTTGTGGCATACGTGTTTTCTCTAATTGTGGCACGCAGGCTCCAGGGCGTATGGGCTCTGTAGTTAGTGGTACACAGGCTCTCTAGTTGAGGCGCGTGAGCTCAGTAGTTGTGGCACACAGGCTTAGTCACCCTGTGGCATGTGGTATCTTAGTTCCCTGACCGGGATCAAACCCATATCCCCCGCAGTGTAAGGTGGATTCTTTACCAGGGGACCACCAGGGAAGTCCCAATACATAGTTTTTTGCATGAGAATTCCTGGGAAAACATTTTAACCATCTAAAATATAATTAATTTTAAAAATAATTAGACTAAATAATGTTTGGCAAATTCCTACCCTAAAGATAAACCATTCATATATTTAAAAAAATTTGTTCATGCATGTTACCATGGAGACCGTGAATTCAAAACACACCAGCTAGTGCATTGTTCAGCTCTGCACTTCCTACTACAGATTTAAGTAATTCTGGCCTACTCATTTCGAGAGTTTGAGAACATAATATTGTTTCTTTAGTACAGTCATGGTCAGCATTCAAATGTGATCAATAAGGCAATAAGAATTAGATCTTACTTGTAATCTTTGCTCTTTCTAATGTGATAAAATTAGAAAGAGGTAAATCACTTCCTGCAATTATTTATTTTTGTGGTAAATGTAATACCTCTGATTCATTACTCAGAGTAGCAAGGCTTGATCAGGGCTTCATCTTGTAAAAAGGCTGGAAAAAAAAATGTTTATTTGGTGAATTAGGCAGGTGTCCTTTTTGACTAAAGCACCAAATAAGGCAATTTTGGGGCTCGTTTCCTTTGCAAATGTCTTGAATATTATTCTCCATCTTCCTGCTCTACAGAATAGTTAGAACAATAGAAAAATGCACCTCTTTTTCAATGAGGTATATTTGTTGGCCTTTACAAGACCCATTCATGGTGAGCTCTCTCATAATAATGTTGCTTCTATCCCCACTGGGGATAAACCCACTGGGGTTTATCTAGAAAGTCAAAATGGTTATTATTTCTATATTGCTTCTTTTACTCTGAAAACTGGCAGAATAGGCATTCCTAACACTTTAATTCAACCTATTTCATAAAGGAATGATGTTACCAATAGCTAGAAAATATAGGTTCTGCATATGTGAGAACCCCTTCCCCAGCACTTCATGAGGACTTTGAAAGAGAAATGTCTTAGATTTGTTTTGTTTTGTTTTGTTTGTTTTTTAAATGAATTGTCTGAATCCCAGAGAATAGTCAGAGTGCATCCCATTCTGCCCTCCACCCAGCACCATCAAAACAAAAGTGGTCCTTTTTAGGAAATCTCTATTTTTTTTTTTCTCTGCCTCCAGACACTCCTGTGGAAGTTTGAAGCTGACCAATAGTAGCAACTGAGCTTCCTAGCAAGGTTTTTATTCAGTAATGGTCAAATCATTAAAACAGCGCAGTAATTTCAGTTCTTGTATAAAAATGTTTCTGCCACAGCAAACAGTGAAATTGTTTCATTGCAAGTACAGAAAAGACTGGCTCTTTAGGTTTTCCTACTTGACTCTATATGGAAAATATTTCAATAATAGTTCATTAATATATTTCTTTCCAATAATTAACATATGAATAATTAACCATATAAGTACATCTCACCTCAGGAGAGAGATTATGTGTATAATTTCTTCACCGATTCTTAGAGTATGGAACATTCTTTGCAATCTCAGAGATGATATTTCTTTCATGCACTTAACTTGGAGCATATACCATGTACTTCTAGTACATCTAGGCTGTAGTTAATCTGTAAATACCAACTTTGAGAGTGAGCTAATGGGAAAGGAGCTATCACTTTGAATCTGCCCAATAGATGGTCTGTTCCAGAGCACAGAGATGAAGTAGGCCTCCTTCCCCATTATTGCCAGTTTGGATGTGGAGGTTGGGGGACCATTTCTCTGCCTTCGAGAAGCCTCAGTCCTCCCCTCCAAGGAGAGCCAGGACAGATGGGCAGTGTATTTGACAAGAAACCCCGGCATCCTTGCTTCAACGCCCTTCTACTCCACTTTAAAAGCAGTACTGTATTTTTCAAGTGTTGGAACTGGCAGCTCTGCCGGTCACTGGCTATGCTGAACAATCCTCCATTCAAATCAGGCAGCCCAAACCCAGAGTCAGTGGAAAGCTGTGATGGAGCACACAGAGGGAGGCCTCTCTGCCCTCCACTGTGTGGAGGGTGAGGGTTATGTCAGGCGCCCCAAAGATTCCAGAAGGGAGAATCCAGCAGAGTTCTTATACAGCATCTATTATACTAGTTTCACAAGGAGGGTTTACGAACTGGAAAAAAAAAAAAAAAAGTTTACCTTAGTTGGCTTCCTTTCACTGGTGCCACCATGGTCTGAGCCTCCTGAAATCTCCAAGCAGGAGGCCTCAGTCTCTCACCCTCACTCTGAGGCCTCTTCAGCCATGCCAGACTGTGTAGTACTGACATTTCTAAGTAAACATCAGAATAAAATGTTCCTTTTAAAGGAGCCAATGCAGGGCTGCAGAGAGGTGGTAAGGGAGAGTTTAGAAGTTGCAGCAAGGCAAGAAAAGAAAGAAGAGTGAAAAGGGGAGGAAGAAAGGATAGGTAGAATCTGTCAATGAGCTTAAGTCATTTTTGACAAATAGTGTCTGCTTAATTTCCTAGGACTCATATACTACCTGTCCGTGATATAAATTCCCTTCTAACACCATCACTGCACATATACACACATACACACCACACATCCCACTCTTTCTCTGTGCCACCCACACAGCTCAGCTTGGATCCTGTATCAGTTTCCTAGGACTTGCTATTATAAAGTATCAGAAACTGGGTGGCTTAAAACAACAGAAATTTATTGTCTCACAGTTCTGGAGACTTAAAGTCCAAAATCAAGGTACTGGCAAGGCCAGGCTCTGTCTGACAGCTCTAGGGGAGAATCTTTTCTTGCTTCTAGTATCTGGTGTCTGCCAACAATCCTTGGCGTTCTTTGGCTCATAGATGAATCACTGCAGTCACACAACCGTCTTCTTTCCATGTATCTTCACAGCATGTTCTCTATGTGTGTCTGTCTCTGTGTCCAAATTTCCCCTTTTTCTAAGGAAACCAGTCATATTGGATTATGGAACATCTTAATGACCTCATTTTAAATTGATTACTTCTGACTCCACTTTCACCAATGGACAGATCATCCAAAATGAAAATAAATTAGGAAACGTAAACTTTAAATGATACATTAAACAAGATGGACTTAATTGATATTTATAGGACATTCCATACAAAAACAACAGAATACACTTTCATCTCAAGTACATTCTCCAGGATAGATCATATCTTGGGTCACAAATCAAGCCTTGATATATTTAAGAAAATTGAAATCATATCAAGTATCTTTTCTGACCAAAACGCTATGAGACTAGATACCACTAACAGGAAAATATCTATAAAAAATACAAACACATGGAGGCTAAACAATACACTACTAAATAACCAAGAGATCACTGAAGAAATCAAAAGGAAATCAAAATATACCTAGAAACAAATGACAATGAAAACACGACGACCCAAAACCTATGGGATGTAGCAAAAGCAGTTCTAAGAGGGAAGTTTATAGCAATACAATCCTACCTCAAGAAACAAGAAACATCTCAAATAAATAACCTAACCTTACACCTAAAGCAATTAGAGAAAGAAGAACCAAAAACCCCAAAGTTAGCAGAAGGAAAGAAATCATAAAGATCAGATCAGAAATAAATTTAAAAGAAATGAAAGAAACAGTAGCAAAGATCATGAAAATTAAAACCCAGTTCTTTGAGAAGATAAAACTGACAAACCATTAGCCAGACTCATCAAGAAAAAAGGGAGGGGCTTCCCTGGTGGCGCAGTGGTTGAGAATCCGCCTGCCGATGTAGGGGACACGGGTTCGTGCCCTGGTTCGGGAAGACCCCACATGCCGTGGAGCGGCTGGGCCCGTGAGCCATGGCCGCTGAGCCTGCACGTCGGGAGCCTGTGCTCCACAACGGGAGAGGCCACAACAGTGAGAGGCCCGCGTACCGCAAAAAAAAAAAAAAAAGATAAAAGGGAGAAGACTCAAAGCAATAGAATTAGAAATGAAAAAGGAGAAGTAACAACTGACACTGCAGAAATACAAAGGATCATGAGAGATTACTACAAGCAACTATATGCCAATAAAATGGACAACCTGGAACAAATGGACAAATTCTTAGAAAAGCACATCCTTCTGAGACTGAACCAGGAAGAAATAGAAAATATAAACAGACCAATCACAAACACTGAAATTGAGACTGTGACTAAAAATCTTCCAACAAACAAAAGCCCAAGACCAGATGGCTTCAAAGGTGAATTCTATCAAACATTTAGGGAAGAGCTAACACCTATCTTTTTCAAACTCTTCCAAAATATAGCAGAGGGAGGAACACTCCCAAACTCATTCTATGAGGCCACCATCACCTTGATACCAAAACCAAACAAAGATGTCACAAAGAAAGAAAACTACAGGCCAATATCACTGATGAACATAGATGCAAAAATCCTCACCAAAATACTAGCAAAGAGAATCCAACAGCACATTAAAAGGCTCATACACCATGATAAGTGGGATTTATCCCAGGAATGCAAGGATTCTTCACTATATGCAAATCAATCAATCTGATGAACCATATAACAAGTTGAAGGAGAAAAACCATATGATCTTCTCAATAGATGCAGAAAAAACTTCTGACAAAACTCAACACCCATTTATGATAAAAGCCCTCCAGAAAGTAGGCATAGATGGAACTTACCTCAACATAATAAAGGCCATATATGACAAACCCACAGCCAACATCATTCTCAATGGTGAAAAACTGAAACCATTTCCTCTAAGATCAGGAGCAAGACAAGGTTGTCCACTCTCACCACTGTCATTCAACGTAGTGTTGGAAGTTTTAGCCACAGCAATCAAAGAAGAAAAAGATGTAAAAGGAATCCAAACCAGAAAAGAAGAAGTAAAACTGTCACTGTTTGCAGATGACATGATACTCTACATAGATAATCCTAAAGATGCTACCAGAAAACTACTAGAGCTAATCAATGGATTTGGTAAAGTAGCAGGATACAAAATTAATGCACAGAAATCTCTGGCATTCCTATACACTAATGATGAAAAATCTGAAAGAGAAATTAAGGAAACATCTCCGTTTACCATTGCAACAAAAAGAATAAAATACCTAGGAATAAACCTACCTAAGGAGGCAAAAGACCTGTATGCATAAACCTATAAGACATTGATGAAAGAAATTAAAAGTGATACAAACAGATGGAGATCTATATACCATGTTCTTGGATTGGAAGAATCAACATTGTGAAAATGACTATACTACCCAAAGCAATCTACAGATTCAGTGCAATCCTTAACAAATCACCAATGGCATTTTTCACAGAACTGGAACAAAAAATTTCACAATTTGTGTGGAAACGCAAAAGAGCCCAAATAGCCAAAGCAATCTTGAGAAAGAAAAACGGAGCTGGAGGAATCAGGCTCCCTGACCTCAGACTATGCTACAAAGCTGCAGTAATCAGGACAATATGGTACTGGCACAAAAACAGAAATAAACATCACTGGAACAGGATAGAAAGCCCAGAGATAAACCCACGCACATATGGTCACCTTATTTTTGATAAAGGAGGCAAGAATATACAATGGAGAAAAGACAGCCTCTTCAATAAGTGGTGCTGGGAAAACTGAACAGCTACATGTAAAAGAATGAAATTAGAACACTCCCTAATACCATACACAAAAATGAACTCAAAATGGATTCAAGACCTAAATGTAAGGCCAGACACTATAAAACTCTTAAAGGAAAACATAGGCAGAACACTCTATGACATAAATCACAGCAAGACCCTTTTTGACCCACCTCCTAGAGAAATGGAAATAAAACCAAAAATAAACAAATGGGACCTAGTGAAACTTAAAACTTTTGCACAGCAAAGGAAACCATAAACAAGACAAAAAGACAACCCTCAGAATGGGAGAAAATATTTGCAAATGGAACAACCAATGAAGGATTAATCCCCCAAATTTACAAGCAGCTCATGCAGCTCAATATCAAAAAAACAAACAACCCAATCCAAAAATGGGCAGAAGACCTAAATAGACATTTCTCCAAAGAAGATATACAGGTTGCCAACAAACACATGAAGGGATGCTCAACATCATTAATCATTAGAGAAATGCAAATCAAAACTACAGTGAGGTATCACCTCACACCAGTCAGAATGGCCATCATCAAAGAAACTACAAACAGTAGATGCTGGAGAGGGTGTGGAGAAAAGGGAACCCTCTTGCCCTGTTGTTGGGAACGTAAATTGATACAGCCACTATGGAGAACAGTATGGAGGTTCCTTAAAAAACTAAAAATAGAACTACCATACTACCCAGCAACCCACTGCTGGGCATATACTCTGAGAAAACCATAATTCAAAAAGAGTCATGTACCACAATGTTCATTGCAGCTCTATTTACAATAGCCAGGACATGCAAGCAACCTAAGTGTCCATAGACAGATGAATGGATAAAGAAGATATGGCACATATATACAATGGAATATCACTCAGCCATGAAAAGAAATGAAATTGAGTTATTTGTGGTGAGGTGGATGGACCTAGAGACTGTCCTACAGAGTAAAGTAAATCAGAAAGAGAAAAACAAATAACATATGTTAACACATATGTATGGAATCTAAAAAAACAAACAAAAAGATGGTTCTGAAGAACCTAGGGGCAGGACAGGAATAAATATGCAGACATAGAGAATGGACTTGAGGACATGGGGAGGGGGAAGGGTAAGCTAGGATGAAATGAGAGAGTGGCATGGACATATATACACTACCAAATCTAAAATAGCTAGTGGGAAGCAGCCGCATAGCACAGGGAAGTCAGCTCAGTGCTTTGTGACCACCTAGAGGGGTGGGATAGGGAGGGTGGGAGGGAGATCCAAGAGGGAGGAGATATGGGGATATATGTATATGTATAGTTGATTCACTTTGTTATAAAACAGAAACTAACACACCATTGTAAAGCAATTATACTCCAATAAAGACGTTAAAAAATTAATTAATTAAAATTGATTACTTCTGTAATGGCCCTATTTTCAAATAAGATCACATTCAGAAGTACCAGGGTTAGGACTGAAACATACCTTTCTTTAGGTGACACAGCTCAGCCCATAAAACCTCCCACTGCTCTGTACTCACCTCCTCTAAGGTTGCCCACAGCAGTAGAGGAGGGAAGAGGAACTTCTTAAGGGAAATGAATCTCTAGATCAGGGTAGTGGGATAAACAGGGTAAGTCTGGTTTCCATAGCACCCCAAGGTATAGAAATAAAGGCATCAGGGAGAAATAGACCCTTCATCTCTTGAGGACTCTCTGTGCACAGGCCTGTTTTAGGTGCTTTCACAACCATCTTGTGTCTAAAAAGCTGGATCACTCTGTTCCTTTTCACTTTGCCTTTTTCTCAAACCCCTCCAGAGAATTTTTTCCCCATAGGAGACTATGGATATTAGTTAGAAATCACCCAGACCAAATTCTGAACTTTATAGATGAAGAAACTGATGGTCAGAGAGGCCAAATAATCTCTCCAGTGATGCACAACTGTTTAGTTTCAGAGCTAAGTCTAGAATCCAATTTTATTAACTCTCACTCCAGCAGTCTCTGTTTCAATGTTACCTTCTGATTTGACTTGACATTATTTACAGAGGGGAAATAAATTTAACCTTATTTAACTCCTAGCCTTTGAGGGAGATGAAATCCCAAACAGAGCATATAGGAGGGTTGGCAGACCGTGCTTGGAACTCTCCCTGGGATCATGCCACTTCCTAGTTATTTGCCCACAGGACAAGAGCAGATTGCCTATGACCAGAGTATAATATGTATGTCTTGTACCAAAATAACTCTGCCCTTGCCAGGACCTGTGTAGAAGATGGGAATTCAGAGAGAAATGGATAGAACCTCTGCCTTCAAGGAGTTCCTAGTCTTGTAGAAGATTCAGAAATTTAAGAAATTAATCCCACTCTAACGGCATAAGCATCACAATAGAAATTTAAAACAAGTCTGGGTGGGAGTTCAACCATGCCTAACAGTTGAATGGTTCCCAAGGATGAGTTTACCAGGCACTATCAGTGGAGCTGGTGTGTCCAGGAAGAGAGCCTGCCATGGCATCTAGTATTCTGGAGACCAGCAAAGGTCTGCAGTGGCTGTCTGTGTAGGGTCCTTGGGGCAAACAAGTCACAAGAGTCAAGAAAGAAGAGAGGATAGGGAGGTTGGAGCCAGTTTCTTAAGATTATTGCATCCTATATGCAATAATTCAGACTTTGTCCATGGGTAGCAAAGGCCCAAAGGTGGTTTTAAAGCAGGGGAATGACAGAAATCAGATTTCTGTCTCAGAAGACAGGGAGAAATTGTGGCTGGAGCCAAGAAACCCTTGGAAGCACCAAACTTCACCTCTGTCATCAATGGCTAACACCAGCTCAGGACCTTCCGCCTGAAGTAACTGACATCAGGTGACACCCTCAACCTCCAACTGGGTTCCAATCTCACCTTAGGGCCTCCAAGAAAAGCAGGAGCCCCTGGTGCACACTGAGTGCCCAGTTTACCTGTGAGAAAAACCCAGCTCCACTACCATGGAGAAAAGCCCCTGACAAGTTATTAGGAAAGAGTCAGCAGGAAGGAGTCCCTGACATTTCAGAAATCCCTTTCCCCTCTCTTTGTCCTTCTCAGTCCGTGTCATTAATTTCCAGGCCGTCTCCATAGCAGAGTCCAAAGAGCACCTTGGTATGTATGTGGGAGTGTTATCTGGTGGAGCCCTTTGGAGCCATAGGTATGTTTTGAGTTTGATACCCAAGCAAGCTCTTAGTGGTGGATGAAGCCGCTTTCCCCAAAGGTTAAAAGTAATAAGACCGTCTTTGTGCCCTTGTTGTTTGATTTTTCACAGGCTATTATGAAGGCTGTGGGGGGTGTAGGTTTATCCATGTAATTTGCATGTTAATGTTTGGTCTAAAAATACGCGCTGAGAAAGGAAAAAACATACTTTAAAATATGCTTCAAGGGAACGGCACTCAACTATTATGATCCAAGTGCCTTGCAGTAAGTAAAAAGACATCAATTCATTTCATATTAATTTTATTTATTGAAGGCTTTAAGATGTCAATAGTTACAGAGTTCCAGTAAAACATTGTATTTATATGCTTATTAAACTCAGAATAGATTAAGGAAATTCAAGAAGAGATTCTTTCAGAGTTTTCAGTTTTTCTCCTCCCTTCCTCAACAAACATGTCTCAACCACTTGCTGTAGGCCTCAGACAGTGCTGGATATTGGGATTCCCCAACCTGTAGCTCCCCAACATCTTTTTTTTATCTAATAAATCTTTATTGGAGTAAAATTGCTTCACAATACCGTGTTAGTTTCTGTTGCACAACAAAGTGAATCAGCCATATGCATACACATGTCCCCATAACCCTCCCTCTTGAGCCTCCCTCCCATCCGCCCTAGCCCACCCCTCTAGGTCATCCCAAAGCTCTGAGCCGATCTCCCTGTGCTATGCTGCTGCTTCCCACCAGCCAATTATTTTACATTCTGTAGTGTATATATGTTGATGCTACTCTCACCTCACCCCAGCTTCACCCTCCCATCCCATGTCATCAAGTCCATTCTCTATGCCTACCTCTTTATTCCTGCCCTGCAACTAGGTTCATCAGTACCATTTTTTTTTAGATTCCACATATACGTGTTAGCATACGGTATTTGTTTTTCTCTTTCTGACTTACTTCACACTGTATGACAGACTCTTAAGTCCATCCACCTCACTACAAATAACTCAATTTCGTTTCTTTTTATGGCTGAGTAATATTCCATTGTATATATGTGTCACATCTTCTCTATCCATTCATCTGTCTATGGACACTTAGGTTGCTTGCATGTCCTGGCTATTGTAAATAGTGCTGCAGTGAACATTGTGGTACATGTCTCTTTTTGAATTATGGTTTTCTCAAGGTATATGCCTAGTAGTGGGATTGCTGGGTCATATGGTGGTTCTATTTGTAGTTTTTTAAGGAACCTCCATACTGTTTTCCATAGTGGTTGTATCAATTTACATTCCCACCAACGGTGTTTGAGGGTTCCCTTTTCACCACACCCTTTCCAGCATTTACTGTTTCTAGCTTTTTTGATAACGTCCATTCTGACTGGCGTGAGGTGATACCTCATTTTAGTTTTGATTTGCTTTTCTCTAATAATTAGAGATGTTGAACATCGTTTCATGTGCCTCTTGGCCATCTTTATGTCTTCCTTGGTGAAATGTCTGTTTAGGTCTTCTGCCCATTTTTTAACTGGATTGTTTGTTTTTTTGATATTGCGCTCCATGGCTGTCTGTATATTTTGGAGATTAATCCTTTGTCTGTTGTTCCATTTGCAAATATTTTCTCCCATTCTGAAGGTTGTCTTTTTGTCTTGTTTATGGTTTCCTGCACCCCAGCATCTTATCAGGAGCTGAAATAAAGTTGGAATGGGCTTACTGCCAATCCTTTTCAAAATAAAAGAAAAGGAAACCATATTGCAGTGATCAAATTCATGAGGAATTTTCTGATTTGTGTGAATCAGGATATGAAATTTTTCTCCTAGAGGGGTAAACAGAGAATTCACCTTGAGGAAAATAGTATGTGCAACTAGGAGTTTGGGCTCTCTCCTCTGAAACTTGTCTGAGAGAGTGAGCCTCTTGGGCATTTCTGCAGGGTGGCTTGAAAGGAACTGCTGTTACCTGCTGAATCACCCTCCTCACATCCTGGCCCGCCTGCCTCCTCCCTGGGGGGTGTCTGCCCTTTTAGTAAAGGCCACAGTTGCTTAGAGAAAGATGAGATCACCACCTGCATGAGTTGCAGGGATGGCCAGAGAAAGGCCTTTTCAGATGAATTGTGTCCACCCTCAGGAGGTAGGAAGACTACCCTTTCCTGTGTACTTAACCTAGGCCTTTGGACAAATAATAAATGTAACTTGGAGGTTCTTCTCAGCTTTCTTCACAATTTCCATTCCCTCAATGTCTTGTGGAAAGAACTTTTCATGTCTCTGTCTACATATATAAAATTTTTTGTGTGTGGGGGTGTTAATGCATGAAGCTTTAACAATAGCAATAAAAAATACAGTGAGAGTGAAAACGCGTGGGAAACATAGATTAGGAAATCTGGATTCTGGGTTTAGTTTTCACCTTCCTATGGGACCTGAAGAATATCATTTGACCTCTGTGAAATGTCCTTCTTCATGGGGATGTTGCATTAATCCATAGGGATATGCATAGTTGCTTTGCGTAATAAAAAGAGAAAGGTCACCTAAAATTTTTTTTGTTGGCAAACACAGAAATGGACTTAGGAACAGTTAGAGGTTGGGGAAGAAGGGAATCAGGTCATGGACCAGTGTACAGAAGAAGAGTATGGGTAATAAAAGGAACAGCACAGAACCAAAGGTAGGAAGCCCAATGCAGATTTGCCCCACCTTTATCCAGAATCAGAATAAGCAATATTTTTCTGCTGCTGGATCAAAGCATGAGAAGAAAACAAAGCATTTTTGGAAAGAAAAGATTTTTTTTTTAATGGACACACCAGGATGGTATAATAACATCTTTTTTGAAGCCATATTGACACATGCTCACTCAAGTAAGTTGAATCTTCATCTTGACAGATTCATCTGGTGAGAACACATGTCAGTCGAGAGCCCACATTAACCCATAGGGCCTCTTTAACTAAAGATATTTATGTATGTTGGATTTTTACCTTAAGAATCACTGAAAAGTGCTCAGCTTATTTTCCTTCTTCCCTGTTTAAGAGCAATGTGCATTACTGTCCTCACCAGGGGTTCTAAGTAATTTACATATGTCAGATATGACAGTGACACATATTCAAGTCAGTAAATATTGATTGGGCACCTTTTAGTTTTGGAGATACAAAGAAAAATAAGACATGGGCCCTGCCCTCAGAAAAGGCAGAAAAATAAGACATGGGCCCTGCCCTCAGAAAAGGCAGACATAAATAAGTTACGACACAGCATCCTAAATGCCATGACACACTATGACCAAAGCAGGAAGGAGAAGGAAGTGATTAACTCCTTCTGGGAAGACTTCACTGGGGGTAACAAAAGATGTGGAGGAGGGGAGATTGTGTTACACAGACTCCTGAATTATATATAGAAGTGTTGTTTTTTTTTTAAATGTGGGAATGAGACTTTTTCATGATTGGGTAACTTAAATAGTCCATTTACTGTGAGATTTGCTTTTACTATTATAGGTGTGATTTTAGGCAAGTTTCTTAATTTCTCCACACCTCCACTCCCTTATTTATAGGCTGGTGATAGTAAAACACACCTTATATAATTATTGTGATAACTGTAGGGTACTCTTGTCTCTATGGACATAGGTACCTGAGCACACACACACACGCCCCTCTAATAAGTGGTAGAACCTATGCCCATGCATCAGGAGACACCCAGTAACATAATAATTAGGGCTTCTGTGTGATGAAAAAGTACAAGAACAAAAGATGACAAAGGTTTTCCTAGCAGTGAAGTGGTGTCTTGAATTCTCTTATTTTCCACAGGGAAAGAGGAAATCACTAGAGAGAAAAGAATATCTTAGTGGTGTATATCAACTGGCAAAGACATATTAATATATATATTAATATATATGAATGAATTTTAAATAGTCTTCTTCAAGATCAAATTCAAAGATGAAAGCAATAAATGCCTTCATTTTATTTTTTTTACAGTGTAGTTGATTTACAACGTTGTGTTAGTTTCTGCTATACAGCAAAGTGATTCAGTTTTACATATATATATATATATTCTTTTCCATATTCTTTTTCAAATTCCTTTCCATTATGGTTTCTTCTGGGATATTGAATATAGTTCCCTGTGCTATACAGTAAGACCTGTTGTTTATCTATTTTCTATATAGTAGTTTTTAACTGCTAATCCCAAACTCCTAATTTATCCCTCGCCCAACCTCTTTTGATTTGGTAACCATAAGTTTGTTTTCTATGTCTGTGAGTCTTTTCTGTTTTATAAATAAGTATATTTGTATCATATTTTAGATTTCACATATATGTGATATTATATGGTATTTGTCTTTATCAAACTGACTTCACTTAGTATGATAATCTCTAGATCCATCCATGTTGCTGCAAATGGCAATAAATGCCTTCATTTGTATGACCGGATTGATAGATGACTGGGGATAAACAAATGACACTTTACAGCGCTTTAGATACTGGGTATGATGTAAGCTTTACAAGTGGGATAATTTATATTTTATCTTATAAGACCCTGAATGAAAAAGTGAGAACTGTTGACTGTACTTTGCAGAAATTCCCTTGAGTAAGCTAAAGTTCCACCAAATATTTAGAAATGAAACGTTGCTAGTTCTAATAGGACAGCATGGGCCTGCTCTATAAAAGAGAGCGTAATACTAATAGCTTCCATTTACTGAAAGCGTAAGAGTTAAGAGCATTGGCTTTGGGGTCACATATGCCCAGGAGTTCAGATCCCAGCTTTCACTATTGTAGGTGTGTGATTTTGGACAATTTCTCTCTCTGCTTGTGCCCTCATCTGTAAAATGCAGATAATAAAATTGACTTCACAAAAGATCATGTGAGGATTTAGTGAGCTCACACATGTAAAGCACTTAGCTTAGTATCTAGCACCCACAAAGTATGCAAAATTAGTTATTCTTGTAATTACTGTATTATATATTCTTGTGAGAGCAGAGTAGAAAAAAGTGTTGAGTCTTCCTGGGAGGAGAAAGAATCAGAGTTGAAATCACAGAAGAAAAATATTTATGGTGCCCACCAGAACAGCTACAGTTTTTTCAAAAAGAAAATAACAAGCTGTTGATAAGAATGTGGAGAAATTGGAATCGTGTTTCTGGGGGGAATGTAAAATGTTGTAGCCACTTTGGAAACAGTTTGGCAGTTCCTCACAATGTTAAACATAGAGGTACCATATGATCCAGCAATTCCACTTTAAGGTGTATACTCAAGAGAAATGAAAACATATGTCTACAATAAAGCTAGTACCTCTAATTAACAGTGTTATTCATAATAGTGAAAAAGTGGAAGTAACCCAGATGTCCATTAATTGCTGAAAGTAAAAACAAAATGTGGTATAGCCATACAATAAAATATCATCCAGTCAAAAAAAGGAATAAAGAACTGATAAATGCTACAACATGGGTGACCCTTGAAAAATTACACTAAGTGAAACAAGTCAGTCACAAAAGGCTACATATTATATGATTCCATTGATATGAAATTCCCAGAATAGAGAAATCCATACAGACAGAAACTAGTGGTTGTCAGGAGCTGGGAGAAGGGGGCAGTAGAAAGTAACTGCTAATGGATACAGGGTTTCTTTTTTGGGTGACAGGAGTGTTCTGGTAGTGGTGATGGTTGCACAACATTGTGGATGTGCTAAAAACCACTGAATTTTACACGTTAAAGTGGTGAATGTTATGTTATATGAATTATTTCTCAATAAAAAAAAATTTTAGGTGGGCCTTCAAAGACAAGTAGGTTTAGGCCAGGCAAAGCAAGGGGAATGAGGACCCCCCAGGATGAGGGAACTCCTAGGGTCAAAGTTCAAAAGCAACAACACTCAAGCTTTGTTCAAAAAATGGTAAGAATCTGGTAGAATGGCTGTGCTACTCAAAGGCAGTCAGTGGGCTGTGGATTGTTTGTTATGTTCTGTGATGATACAAGCAAAGAAATCAAGAGAACGCTGTAGAAACATGAGCAACTTGACATTACATTGCATGGTTGGTGGCCTCTAGTCCTTGGACAGGATACAGACCAAATGTGGTCACATTCGTGTGGTAGGTAGGTCGCCCAAGCTGCACACTAGGCCTGCGCAGTAGGACCACATAGCTGACCTCGACGGATGGGAAATGAAAACAGCGGGTTCTTCACTTTGTAAAATTTGAGACGTACTGTCATATGGGATGCATTATAAGGAGTAACAGGCTGGAGACATAGGTTGGGAACCGAGTGTGAAGAGCCTTAGAAGTAAAATAGTTTGAAATCGCTTATTTGTCCAGAATTCTTTAACCAAGTTGTGGTTAGTTATGTACCATGAGTGACAGTGTGACACTTGAAAGCATGATTATCTCTTAGGAGTCGAGAAAATAGAGGAATCAGGCAATTTCAGGGGAAAGAAGATCTTTAAAAACAAAACAAACACACCTGGGAACCAGTGAGGGCACATCTATTCCAGCTTGGAGCCAACAAAAAGAACATGGAATCCTCACAAGGGGTTAAAAGAGGTGCATAACACACTAATTAAGACCCAAAGATATGGAATAAGAGAAACCAGAATAAGCCATCCCAGGAAGAGAAACTGAGTTGAGAGCTTGGTTAACGGTAGAGAGACAAATGAGGCAGGCAGAGGACAGGTAGGAAATCTCACAGCTCACACTCTCCCACAAAGGGAAAGAGCCAAGCCAGCCTGCTCCACGTGTGGGGAAATACTTAACCCCTTGGAAGAAGAGTGTATATTGATTCCAGACATTGTTATTCCTACATGCGGGTGGGTGGGGAGGGGAACAAAGAAAGGAAACCAAGGTATTGACAGAAAAACCAGTTTCTACTTTCTCAAATGTCTTGGATGTCACTATGAAGCAACCATAAGACTTCCCCTGTTGTCACATGTTGACTCATTCTTTCCCAAGCAAGGCCGTTTATTTAATGTCTAGTTTCGTTAAAGTCAATGAGATTTCGTTTCAGAATCCGGGGCAGTGCAAATGTAAATGCTTGTTTGTCTGGCGTTGAGCAGAACGAAGCAAGATCATGCTCTGCGCAAGTAAAGCAATGTGCCATGTCATATTGCCAAATGGTTGCATCATTTCTAAACTTTCCAGAAGACTGGATGGATGAGAGGTCATCTATGTTTATTTTGCGAAGTTTGGCCTACCAGGAAATGTGTGGGTACAAGAGATATTTTAGGCCCATGAGACTCTCACTTTAGATGCTTAATCCAGCAGCATGTGTTATAAGCTGCAGTCTCTAACTAAATCTTTGAAAAGAGTGGCAAGTTGTGAAGTATGCAAGGTTTCTGGCTGCATTAACAGAGCCACGTATAAAATCCTGTTGCCAAACAGAGACTAGAACCAGATGACAAAGACTGAAAACACACTCCATATATTGACTTTCTCTATAAAATACTCATTATAACCTAATCCAGTAATATTTATTTCTAGGAGAATTGTATAATCCCTCACCAGTCCATATTAATTAAGGCATAAATTGAACTTGAAAGAAGATTTTTAAACAGAATTTTTCATGTCGGTTTTCTTTAAGAATACAATAGAATTACTTCACAACAAAGAAGGGAAAAAAATGTTTTAAGGAAGGAATTTTTAATGTACAATTTAACAGATGTGATCATTAATGGCCCACCAGCAACCCTCACATCCTTCATGATCCAGAAGATAACAATATTCCCTTCCCTAGAATTAACTGCTTTTCTCTACTTTTTCATGTGGTTCTGGGGGGCAAAGGGGTTGCCAAAGAAAATATCACTCACACAAACACACTCCCAACACACACACACTCCTTCCTACCCCCGTCACACACATAAAGCAAAAGGAAACCCAGAAATAGGAGATAATGTTACTAACACCCAGGGGAAGGCAAGGCCCAGAGAGGGAAACAGAGGCCAGCTCTGTCCCCAGAATGCACTGGAGCGAGCCAATCCATCACCTCTATTGTTTAAGCTCTTTGAGTTGAGTTTCTGTTTGAAACCAAAAGAATCCTAACACCAAAATCCAAGATGTTCATCTCCCAAGTAGACAGTATTCCTCACTGTACTATTTCGGGGGGTTGGAGGGGCATTCTGGAATGGCGCAGTGGAGAATACTGGCTAGGTGACAGTCACTCCCTGGAGCACAACCCCATTTACATAAGCTACATGTGAGTGGTGCCCCCTGGAGTGGTGCAGTGTGAAGTATGAAGGTAATCATTAAACCCCCTTTGCTGTACCAATCAGCACCATCAGTCTTTCCACATACCTTGGGTAAGCCAGCTTCCTCTAGAACTTCCTGCCTAACGCTGCTATTCCTGACACCACCATTCCCATTTTTCATGAAATGCATCCAAGAGAATGTTTCTTCACTATCTCCTTTCCCTGGATCCTCACAATGCAGGTACCACTTTTTCCATGGAGAATCTTTTAGCTCAACCCCCAAGTGGAACAAGGCCACTTCACATAGCCGATGGATACCAATTATCTCTTTCTAATTCCTGGCTCCATAATTCTTGGCCCTAGAATTCCTTGTATTCCTACTTTCCTAGAGGCTACAAATTCATTTCTCAAAAATCAACCTCAAGTCACGTGTCCTTTCATCTTTTCCAGTTGTCTGATGCAGTTTCTTCTTTGACCTTCTCTCTCCTTCCATATCAGATTTGGAATCCATGCTTCCTCTCTGCTTTTAGTATAACAGTAACTTGGAAAATGTACCACCTCTTTTAAAAAAAAATATTTCGAGTCTTGGAAGCAGTATTTATCAAAACTGGAGAGTTTCTTTGCATGTAGGAATTTGCAACCAGCCAACCCCTAGATTCTTTTCTTGCTGATTGTAGATAAACCTTTTCAACTCATGGTACACATCTCCAGGCGTCCTGATAATTTACCAATGGTAGAGGGAAAGGGTCTCCAACCTTGAAAACACTCTTGATGAAAAATGAAAAACAGACTTCATTGCCAAGCCTTTAACCAAAAACCATAAAACAAAACAACAAATGGACAATGACAACAACAACGAATCATTATAAAGAAAGAGTCATCTTTTTAAAGACATACAGTGCAAGTGCGAAAGAAAATAAGTTGATATATGGGAAGCTAGTACAGCCATGTGTTAAATATTCTTCCTGGGACCAAGCTGGAAACTCTTCTCTTAGCATCGCAAGGCTTCTGCCTCCCACCTGTTTCTGCATCAGTCATTTTTCAATATCAATTCATTTTCCACCTGAGTCATCCGTTCATTCAACATGTTTTATCAAATCCCGGCTGTGGACCAGGAACCATTGTAGGCACCAGGAAAGCAGCAAAGAAGGGAAGAGACAAGGTCCCTGCTCTTGTGGAGTTTGTATCTAGTGAGGGAGAAAGACCATAGTCACATGAATGCATGAACAAGGTAATTCCAAATTGTGGCAGGTGCCACAAAGACAGTAAGGCAGGATCATCTTGATCGAAACTTTTATAAATTTCCACAGCTATGCCCTACTTAAGATCTTCTTTCCTTCTTAGCTAGCTGATTACAGTCATCTCTTACCGGTCTTCCCATTCCCTTGCTTGCTGTCTGATGCATAGCTGATTGTGTTATTTCTCAGCTCAGAAATCTCAAAATGTGCCACAGTACCGTCCACGTGAAATACTAGCCCTTCCCCTGCCATTGAAGACACTCATGTTGTGATCCCAAACCCCCTTCCAGGCCCATCTCCCACCTTGCCCCTTGCACATTCTGTGTTTTAGGCAAACTAGACAACTCTTGGGGCCTAGACATTCCACAGGCTTTCCTGGCTTCCTCCCCTACCTGGCAAACTCTGTATGGCTCATCCCAGAGGATATCTACCTGTTGAAGCTCCTTTCATGCTCTTCCTCCTTTCTCCCCTCCAATACAAAAAATATCCTTTCTCCCCCTAAATACAAAAAAATATCCTTTCTCCCCCCAAATACAAAAAATATCCTTTCCTTACTTGGGCTCCCAAAAGATTGTATTTGTCCATGTGACTTTAGAGTTACTGCTGCCCTATCTAATCACTCCTAAGAGCAGGGATGGTGTCTCCATAATTTCTGTACTCCTACTGCTTGACACTGTGCTTGATAAGTAGTAGCTTCTTGATAATATTTATTATGAAAGTGATTTAGAATGAATTGAGTGACTGATAGTAACTTTTTTTTTTTCCTTCCTTTGCGGTACGCGGGCCTCTCACTGCTGTGGCCTCTCCCATTGCGGCGCACAGGCTCCGGATGCGCAGGCTCAGCGGCCATGGCTCATGGGCCCAGCCGCTCCGCGGCATGTGGGATCTTCCCGGACCGGGGCATGAACCCGTGTCCCCTGCATCGGCAGGCAGACTCTCAACCACTGTGCCACCAGGGAAGCCCTAACAGTAACTTTTGATTATATGAATTATTCCATCATGGCTGCATCTAGTCCCTCTAGATTGAAGTTTAGTGATGCATTTTGCTAAAAGTGAGTCTTACAACACTTTACACTTAGTGTACAAAAACACTTTTGTTGGATTGGTAGCTCATGTTAGGAAGAGAACAAGAACTAATATTATTGATCACCCGCTTACGAGTCAGATATTATACTAGACACCTCACATACATCATCCTTCGTTGAAGCAAGGAGATCACCTTCATGGCAGAAAGCAGGCATCTCAGTGTACAAATTTATCTTTCAAAATTCAGGACAATTTCATTTAACAAAATCTATATCTACTTGTTTATTGTTTTTTTTTTTTTTAATATTGTCCATCTTCACTTATCTCCTTCCCCAATTAGAGATTTGTCTCTTTCTTCTACTTCTTCTTTTTCTTTTCCCCCCCCCTACTTCTGTATTCCCAGCACCTAAATAGAATGGTGCTGGGGAACCAGGTAGGCACTCAAAAATTATTTAACAATTAGATAATTTGACCTTTATGGGTTTTTTTTATATCCCTACAAATTCTACCCTAGTAGGTCTTGCAGTTGGTCCCTGAGAACAAAATGACCATTTTGAACATTTGTATGTGAAGATCACATTCTTCTCTGCTGTAAATAAAACTCAAACATTTGTCCCAAGTGACCCAGCTTCACAGGTGTACATCCTGAGAACCAGAAACATCTGGGTAAAGAGGGAGGGGAAAGACCTGCAATGTTCCAATCCCACAAAACTTTTTAAAAGACAAAATGAGAGAAAGCTTTAAGAACAGCCAAAGCCTTTTGCAAAAAGAATTCCCTTGTGGAATGAGGGAAAATTTTGGAACAGAGGTTTCCCTGGGGCTGGAAGTGTTACTGGCCTCAAGAATGATCTGAAGCAACAGCACTGCTTGAGTCAGTGTGGGTTCCAAGTTCAGCGCCTGCCAAATCCAGGATTTCTCCTCCTCAGTTCTAAAGACAAACCAGAGAGAAATTAAATCTGTTGGAGATCTGAGGTGCAAGGCAAAGTACATGTGGCTACAACGAAGAGAAGGGGTCATTTCTATTTATTTTTTAATACCAGGCTGCTCTTTAGTTGGTGTTCCTCAGATTCTTGCATAATAGTGTTTCATTTACTTATGTGTGGGTGTTGCTAGTAACTGTACATTCTTTTCTTCAATAAATAAGGCAGGTGGGACATTGCCATTAGAAAATATATTGATTTGCCTTTTTTTGAACTAGCAGGATAAAGACTAAGCCTGTTTGTTTCAAGATATCCACCTAAATAAACACTAAAAATACTAAGCAGTAAATATTTCTTAAACTTCAGCCCAGAAAACCGCTGCATTTTTAGAGTATTTTCTCCTCTATTTGAGTCCTTACTTCTTTTGCACCTGAACTGTGAAAAGAAAGAACAAACAATTATTTTTCCCATCCTGGCACAGCCTTTGTTTTTAATACCATCTTTGAAATGGCAATACCAAGGTCAGCAGTGGCTTCTTGTAAGTGGCAGATGATTTCCTCTTGCCAAAGGAGATAAAGGGTGAGGATGAAGGAACATCTGGGGACTTCCCTGGTGGTTCAGTGGTAAAGAATCCACCTTCCAATGCAGGGGACATGGGTTCAGTCCTGGATTGGGGAACCAAGATACCACATGCCGCAGGGCAACTAAGCCCGCGCACCACAACTAAAGAAGAGAAAACCCGCACGCCGTAACTAGAGAGAAGCCCACATGCTGCAACGAGTGCCACAACAAAGATCCCGCGTGCCGTAATGAAGACCTGACGCGGCCAAATAAATAAAGAAAATAAAATTTAAAAAAGGAACATCTGGCTTTCTGGCCCCAGCACATGATACCAGGAGGATTATCTCTTTGATTCTTTATCCCCTTTAAATTCATCTCTTATCTCTCTAATATTCCCCTCCCTCAAAGTTCAGATTCAGTCAATATTTACGTGTCCATCATAAGCCATTCATGTCATACATATTAATAGAGTGATTTATTCCCTTATTTAATAGTTAATTATTGAGCTCCTAATATGCACTATGCCTTATCCAGACTCTAGGGTTAAAACCACAAAGAAGAAAGGGTCTTTTCCCTAAAGTCTAAGGATGAACAATTAAAGCATGATTGGTACTGTGATAGAGGCAAACATAAAGTAACATGATAGAAGAAGGGAAGAACATTTAACTCTGTTACAAGAAGACCATAGACAGCATCATGGAAAAAGTGATGAATAGGAGTAAACCCACAAGAGGGAAAGAACAGAGAAAAGCATGTGCAAAAGTCCAGAGGCAAGACACAGCAAGCAACCTTATAAAACTACAAATAGTTCAGTGTAGTAGAAGGATGCATTGCAGGGAGTGGTGGTCAGACACAGTGTGGGAGAGACCAGACCATGAAAAAGCTTTATATCCTGCAGACCAGAGGGAGTCAGTAAAGAATATTAAGCAGGGTTGAGGGAAGGGGCATGATTATAGATTCAGAAAGATCACTGTGGGTTCAATGTGAAGACTGGAAACCAAGAGACCTGTTGGGAGGTTACCATGGTAATCCAAAGAGAAAAGGACCCCCAAACTCAGCTAGTGACAGTGCAAGTGGAAATGCACTGAGCTGAGAAATGTTTGGGGAAGGTAGAATGTTGAGGATCTGGCTACTGATTGGATGTAGGGGTCAGGGAGTAGGAAGAGTCAAGGACAATGCCCAGGAGAAGGAGCAGGTTTTAGAGGAGAAGTGAAGAGAAGAATTCAACTGTGGCTTGATTGAGTGGAGACGCCTGTGGGGCATCCAGGTGTAAACATCTAGAAGACCTTGTGAAATATAGATCTGAGGCTCAAGAGAGGCTTCTGGACCACTGGCATGGTTTCAAGTATCATTAGCCTGTACATATTCATTGTAGCTATGAGAATGGATGGAATCATCTAGGTAGAGTATGTAATGGAAGGGAAGAGAACCAAGGTCAGAGACTTGAGGACACTGAGTTACAAGAAGGACAAGGGAAACAGTGTCCAAAAGGGGACTGAGAAGGGGCAGCCACAGGTATAGGAGGGAAACTAGGAGAACATGGTTGAATAGAAGGCAAGGGAAGAGGACATTCCAACAGAGAAGGGAGAGATGGACGATGTCAAGTGCTGAGAGGTCAAGTCAGATAAGAAATGAGAATGTTCATGAAATTTAGCAAAAAGACTGTTTGTGACTTGAGTGAGAGCAGGTTCAGAGGAGAGTTGGGGGGCAGAAGCAGACTATAGTCGGTTGAGAAGGAAGGGAGGTAAGGAAGCTAGAGCAAATGTGAAGAGTTATTTCGAGAACTTGCGCTGTGAGGGGGAAGAGAGGGATAAGAGGAAAATGGGTGGGGGGAGGGAAAGGAGAGTTGGAGGGAGGATTTTTTTTTTTAAGGTAAAAGGGACTTGAGAAGTCTTTAAATGGGAAGGATTTAATGAAAACGTCAATGTTGAAATATAGAGACAGGGTAATTGTTGGAGGGAAGTGCCTGAGGAGGTCCAAGGTGATGAGAACTTAGGTACAGGTAGAGAGGTTAGTCTTAGGAGAAGGTATGCACAGGTATAGAGACAGGCGGCGTGTAGGGAGGGGTGGCAGGAAAGTGTGGGCATTCTTGTCTGTGGCTTACATGTTTTCGGGAAGTAGCAGGCAAGGTTATCTGGGGTCTGGGTGAGGTAGAAGTACGAAGGGGTGGAGTAGAAGGTTTCAGGTAAATGGAGGAAAAGGCTTATAAAGGTGCCGTGGAGACTGAAGGAACAAAGCTGACCAGGGAAGCAGGAGTCCTGGGGCAGTGCAGATGGCCCAGGTGCTGTGGGAGTGAATTGGGAGTACACCCCTCCCAAGGGTTGGGAGATCTTCTCCAGCAGTGCCCCCAGCCCTGAGCATGAAGAAGGTAGACAGCTGTGAGTGGAAGAGTTTTGCCTGAAATTCCTGATGGAAAGACAACTTGAGAAGGCTGCAGGGGGAGCACAAAGTTCAGGAGTGAGCCAGCTTTCCAGGAAGTGGGGGCAGTGCCCATTTTTTGAAAATAATATACTGATATATTTTTATTCTAATTAACTCCCAAAGACTAGGTCCTCCTGACTCACATACGAGATAGGCTGTCAACGGGCATGAATACAAGCCATGTTGAAAATATTGAGGGGGGCACTTTTGATTATGATTGATTAGGAAGTGCTGCTGGCATTTACTGGGTGAAGGTCAGGGATGTTAAATGTCCAACCATGCCTGGGACCGTCCCACCCAACCAAGAACTGTCCTCCCACATATGGCAGTGCAGCTCCCATTGAGGAACACTGGCAGAAAATGTGGTGGCCAGTCTCCAAACCAAGCCCCCATTGATCCCTGTCTCCTGGTACTGACACACTTGTCCTGTCCCCGCACTCCCAACGTTGTACCGGGCTCGGTCTGTGTGGTGGACAGAATATGGCAGAAGTGAGTCACTCCTAGGATTAGCTTATAAAAGACTGCAGCTCCTATCTTGGTCACTCTTTCTCGAATCACTCTCTCTGGGGGAAGCCCTGTTGTGAGCAGCCCCATGGAAAGGCCCTCTTGTGAGGAACTGAAGCCTCCTTACGGTAGCCACATGACTGAGCTTGGAAACACATCCTCTAGTTCCAGTCAAGTTTTCAGAGACTGTAGTCCTGGGCAAGAGCTGGAGGGCAACCCACCCAGCTAAGCCACTTCTGGATTCCTGACCCTCAGAAACCATGTGAGATTCTAAACATTTGTTGTCTTAAGTTGCTCCGTCTGGGGAGTAATTTAGTTCAGGGCAAGACTAGACTTGATGGTCAGACACAGCAGACTCACTCAGTCCATAGAGTTCTAACGTGAGTCATGGGAATGGTAACTCAGGATATGACATAAAGGAAGTTTGTGTCTACTTAAAGAGAAAGGGGAAGTAGCAGCTCTTTGGGGGAGGACGTGAGAAGATAAGGGAAGGAGAAGAAAAGGAAGCATTCAGGCACTTGGGTCCTAGGTTCTGCCTCACGGGCCACTCTAAGTGGTTGTGCAGCTTGTTTGCTGCCTATGGGTGCCTGGCCAAGGAGCCAAGTAGTCAGTTTGAAACCAAAAGGTATTAAAATCTCTTTAACTGACAAGTTTATGCCCCATCAGGGCATAAACTGCTCAGGGAATAGACTAGAGAGCTACAGGAAATAGTTTATAGAGAAATTTGTTAAAGCTTTTTTTTTTTACATTTTCCAATTTGTAATGGTTTCATTTTTGCCCCCACTGAACCATCAGTGCAGTAATTACAGTAATTACCTGATTCTTTTCCCCTGAAATTAAAAAAAGTGAAGCATTAAATGCAAATACCCCATTCACTTGCCTCTAGATCAAATTCCCAGTGCACTCAGTCACCCCAAAGCATATTATCTAAATGGCAAAATGATCAATATTGTATATTCTAGACTTCAAATAACCTGACCATTGACTATTGTGGATCTCTAGAAAAACTGCTTCTTAATAAAATGTGAGAAAGATCTCAAAGATTAATAAATGTGCTAGCATGGAGGGAGTTGAGGCTCTAAGTGCCTACAAAATTGTCTTCCTCTCCATAGTGGAATGCAAAAAGGAAGGAAGAAGAAGAGGAAACCAGAGAGGAAGATATTTCCACTTCTTAGCATTTATCCTCATTTTTATTTTGCTCCCTGATTCATTTATATATTATATTCTCCCACTTTATCTTGAAGGAAATAATCTTTCTCAAACTGAAGTCAACAGACTATCAAGATTTTCAAGTTGTTCTTGGTGCCAACTCTTTAGAGAAGGGTGGAGGTACTGGGTCAATGAACAACCAAAGAAAAATAAATCTATGGATGTGTAGGGACCTAGGGAGGCTCCCAAAAGATGAATAATTCATCTTCCCACTGGACTTGGAGTTACAATTAGGAACCAGCAGCTGTTCCCAGGGTTAAGTCAATACTAAGGACTCTATGTCATCAGTAACAAAGTTCTACAGCAAACACAGACACCCCCAGGACAGATTAGATGACAGGAGAGAATACAGGCCAGACCCCCACTAGCTAAGGCTTATCAACAATTCCTTAGAATGAACTGAAGGGTGACAGCAAAACTTTTGTTATGAACCCCCATTACCTTTAGACCCTTGCTAATCGAAGTGTTATCCATGGACCAACCATAGCAGCATCACCCAGGAGCTTGTTGGAAACATCGCATCTCAAGCTCTGCCTCAGACATGCTGAATCGGAATCTACAAACAGTTGAATCATATGCACATTACAGTTTAAGAAACGTTGTTTTGGATTTCACTGAACAGAAGCATGTAAGATAATGCATATGCAGTTCTCAGCACTTTTTGAGTGTTTATAAGATTTCTGATTAAAGAACCCCTCTAGGTATGCTTACTCATAGAAATCTCATCCAGGTGAACTTTACCTGGCCATTACTGTCAAGATTTTGATATGCAGATGAGCAAAAACAGATAAGTAACACCCTCTGGAGATTTAGGTTTTAATAAATGTCTACCTGTGACTGGGGGATGCTGCATGCTACAAGACTACTTATTAAATACCACCTGGGGAGGGGTGGGATAGGGATGGTGGGAGGGAGATGTGAGAGGGAGGGGATATGGGGATATATGTATATGTATAGCTGATTCACTTTGTTATACAGCAGAATCTAACACACCATTGTAAAGCAATTATACTCCAATAAAGATGTTAAAAAAAATAATACCATAGTAACAATTTAATATATGTATATTGAGCATTCATCCAAAAATCACTCATTGGACATGTACTATGGGCAGGGATCTAGTCTTAGAACACTGACCAAACCTGAAGTAAGTAATCTTTCTTTTCCAACTTAAACTACAACTCATAAAAGTCAAGATCTACACATAATTGAAAAGGTTTTAAATTAAGGAAATTTAAAAAATTTTACTCGCCTGTTTTTTTGTTCTGTTTTGTTTTTTTTGCAGTACGCGGGCCTCTCACTGTTGTGGCCTCTCCCGTTGCAGAGCACAGGCTCCGGATGCGCAGGCTCAGCGGCCATGGCTCACGGGCCTAGCCACTCCGCGACATGTGGGATCTTCCTGGACTGGGGCACGAACCCGTGTCCCCTGAATCAGCAGGCGGACTCTTAACCACTGCGCCACCAGGGAAGCCCTGCTCTCCTGTTTTTAACACAGTCAATAGGAAAATAAATTTTATGTAGGGAAAATACTAGAAACCATAAAATATACACTTGAAATATACTTTCTGGTCAGTTCACATGAAACACCTGGGACCAGGAAAAGAAGAAAAATACACAAAACAAGGGAAAAAGCAGGAAGGGTCAAAGAAAGCAGGTTAAGAATGTGATAGTGAGAGATGAACAGAAGAGAGACAGAGGTATAAGTAGAGTGAGGCTGACACGGGTGCAATGGTATGTGAGGTATTAGGCACATTAGAGCTGCTTCTGTGATACCTGATATATCAATACATTTGAGTTCAGAGTAAGAGATCATTTCCTGTCACTTCTTTTTATAAAATTCTGTAACCATCCCCTCTGATCTTATAAAATATTGTTGACTCTAAAACTGAGGGGATGCAGCAGCCCTTTTGTGCTTAGAGGTACTCAGGTATCACCTCCAATTATAAGAGGAGGATTAATTAATTGTCAACAAGGATAATTTGTAGAGTTCTAATATTTATTGTGCTCTGAAAGACCCCCTGTAAGGACCTTGTCATCTAACTATTAGTCATCAAAGCAATGATATAATTAGACTGCATCAGCATACTCTAATACCAGACTAGTAATCACCTATTCTTTTATAAAACATATCCAGGAATAGAGGTGACATCTCAGTAAATCCATGTAAAATTGACAGTTAAGATATTCTTCAGAAACCTAAAATTTATTTTAATAGAGGACCACATCAAACTGAGTGAAGAATAGTAGGACCCATTGGTTTTATCACCCCATGAGCATTAAAAAATTTTTTGTTTGGGGTGTTTTTTTTCCACTCTTAAGGTAGAAATTTATATGGGCTACAATCTTCTCAAGGCTTACATTGCTCTAGGGTGAAGTGGCACATAGAAGATGGGTGCATAAACCTACTCACCCCCAGATTACATTTCACACATTGTAACAATAATGTGCAAGGAAGCAAAGAGGCTGGCAAGTTCATAAATATAGAGTAGTTCGAGATTTCTCATGCAAGTTATTCTAGAAATGCCAAGTATCTTGTTTATGACAGCCCAAGAATTGAAATATAGGTTGTCATGTTTACTACCACACAGACAGCGTAGAGTGAAAGGCTTTCATGTTTCAAATAAAACAAGTAGAGGGGGAAACAGGATTCATCTTGCTGAAGCTCTGTAAGGCAAAGTTATTTGGTTCATTGTGAATGGAAATAAAATATTCTATAGAAAGAAGAAAACATAGCTTTTAGGGAGATAGGCTGCTTTTTAAAAGATGAATATGTGATTCCACAATGACATAAAAGCTGGAGTGTTATTTCCTAGTCCTTTTTACATTTTAACTGTTGCTGAAACTAAAGTAATGGAAAAATTATATTTGTATGTATAAAGTGACTATGAATTATCCATTCATTACAAGCATTTTATCCCTTATCTATTTAGATACAGTTATAGCCTTGTTTTCCATCATTTCAGAAAACAGGATGCTGGTCGATAAAAATTCTAGTTAAGTAAGTACATATTCATTTTCTCTGAGTTAGTCTCTCTCTTATTTTGTCCTTCATTCTTTCCTCCCAAACTGGGCAGAAGATATGTGTCCCAGAGATCTAACTTTCCTTTCCAAAAATTAGCAGGAACAATAAATAACTCTTTAACTAAAATTTCCACTGTTTTTCAGTCTCTGACGTTGTCATTTAGTAAAGAGTTTTGTATGATAGATCACCAGATGTGTTGAATCTAGATAGATTAGTAAAATACTAGATAACAGCATTTGGCTGTAACTGCACTTTTAAAAATATTGTTTATATATGCATATTTTATCCATGTGTGCTATATATGTATATCATTTTTACAAGATTGTCAATTCCATAAGGATAGCGTCTATCTTCTTCCTTCTGTATTCCTGGAACATAGCATAGTCTCTAGTAGAGAGTAAATATGTGATACATTTATTTACTCATTGACTAATTTTTATTGAGCACCTACTGTGTTCCAGGCACTGTTTCTAGATGTTGGGGATATAGGATTAAAGAAGAAAGAGAAAAAGAAAGTTTCTGCTCTTATGGTGTTATATTCTAGTAGGGAATAACCAGCAAACGAATAAGTAAAACACATAGTATATACCCTGAGGAAAAAAATTAAGCTGCATAAAGGGTGGAAAGTGATGCGAATGAGATGCTACCAGATACTGGGTGGTTATAGTAGAAGCTGTGCTGTGCCATCCAGGTCTCCCTTCAGCAAGAGACACTCATTCCTTCAGCTGCCATGAATGTTGGATGCTGAGGGCTCACAGCTGAGTCCTCCCTAGGAACTGCTCTTGATAGGAGGAAGCTGCCTTGCCCAAGGTTACCCTCCTCTCTGGGGGCAGCCTGCATCCGATAATGACTTCATGCAGTGGTACAGATCTGTCTTGCCTCAACTGGAACAGTTGTGCGAGTTCAGCTCCAGAGATAACTATAGGATCAGCTGAGGCCTCTGTTGTAACTGCATCAACAGTTGAGCATCTTCCACTTTTCATGTTGCTTCCTTCAACCTCAGCCATCACAGATATTGATCCCATATATACTCCCCAATAAATCTCCTCATGTAAATATCAGAGTCTCAGAATGAGCAAGGGGATAACGGCATCTGGATTTTAATCCAAGTACAGTTGTCAGATAGGTACTTTTTTTTTTTTTTTTTTTTTTTTTTTTTGCTGTACGCGGGCCTCCTCACTGCCGCGGCCTCTCCCGCCGCGGAGCACAGGCTCCGGACGCGCAGGCCCAGCGGCCACGGCCCACGGGCCCAACCGCTCCGCAGCACGCGGGATCCCCCCGGACCGGGGGCACGAACCCGCGTCCCCTGCATCGGCAGGCGGACTCCCAACCACTGCACCACCAGGGAAGCCCCAGATAGGTACTTGATATGTCATTCTGGAGTTCAGGGAAGAAGTGAAGCTGAGGCTATGAATTTGGGAATTGTCAGGGTAGCTAAAAAATAAAAATCACCCGGGGAATAAGTGAAAATAGAGAATAAAAGAGGTAGTAGGATGGATTTTGGAGCCTTCCAATATTTACAGATCAGGAGGGATGGAAAGAAACAGCGAAGAAAATTGAAAAGAAGCAGCCATTGTGATAGCAGGACCATGGAATGGTGTCCTGTTAACCAAGAGGGAAAAATGCTTCAAGGAGGAGGGAATGATCTACTGGGTTAAATGCTACAGACAGATCTAACTGATGAAAACTGAATTGATGATTAGTTTTCGCAGCATAGAGGTCATTGATTGTAGTTTCAGTGGAATGGTGAGAACAAGAGTATAATTTATTGAATGAGTATAATATGTCTTGTAAGTCAAGATTTATTAAATGCCTATTATATTAACAGGATATATCTGTACTTCTGTATTTGAGAAGGTTGGTGCCAGAGCAGTGCCTGGCACATGGTATATGCTGAATGCATATTTTATGAATGATGAATTACATGCTGCCATTTTTGGTGAGTACACACCATCACTGATCTAATGGTATAGAATTTTAAGCATAAAAAGAGATTATAATTTTTCCTCTTAATTCAACTACCCCTTTTTATGATCGTGCAAGCCATGGACTAAGGTGGGACCAGAATTAAAACCTCCAAAGTTAAGTTCTTCATTTTATCTACTACAACATCCTGGCATCTGAAACATTTGCTTTATGTAACTCTGTGAACCTAAAATCAACTTCAGTTCAAAGTTGAGAAAAATCAAAACATTTTTTCAGAATGTTCACTTTTTTTTAACATCTTTATTGGAGTATAATAGCTTTACAATGGTGTGTTAGTTTCTGCTTTATAACAAAGTGAATCAGCTATACATATACATATATCCCCATACCTCCTCCCTCTTCTGTCTCCCTCCCACCCTCCCTATCCCACCCCTCTATGTGGTCACAGAGCATTAAGCTGATCTCCCTGTGCTATGCAGCTGCTTCCCACTAGCGACCCATTTTACATTATATGTCCATGCCACTCTCTCACTTCATCCCAGCTTACCCGTCCCCCTCCCCATGTCCTCAAGTCCATTCTCTGTGACTTCATCTTTATTCCTGTCCTGCCCCTAGGTTCTTCAGAACCTTTTCTTTCTTTTTTTTTTTAGATTCCATATATATGTGTTAGCATATGGTATTTGTTTTTCTCTTTCTGACTTCACTGTATGACGGTCTCTAGGTCCATCCACCTTACTACAAATAACTCAATTTTGTTTCTTTTTATGGCTGAGTAATATTCCATTGTATATATGTGCCACATCTTCTTTATCCATTCATCTGTCATTGGACACTTAGGTTGCTTCCATGTCCTGGCTATTGTAAATAGATCTGCAATGAACATTGTGGTACATGACTCTTTTTGAATTATGGTTTCCTCAGGATATATGCCCAGTAGTGGGATTGCTGGGGCTGCTGGGTCGTGTGGTAGTTCTATTTTTAGTTTTTTGAGGAACCTCCATATTGTTCTCCATAGAGGCTGTATCAATTTTACATTCCCACCAACAGTGCAAGAGGGTTCCCTTTTCTCCACACCCTCTCCAGCATTTACTGTTTGTAGAATGTTCAAATATTTATTCACCCAATCCCTCAAGGAGATCTCTTAATGCTTCTAAATAGATTAAATTGTATGAAACTTTCTAATTAAAAGTTTACTTTTTAGCAACAAGGTCCTACTGCATGGCATAGAGAACTATGTTCAATATCCTATGATAAACCATAATGGAAAAGAATATTTTAAAAAACATATATATATGTATAACTGAATCACTTTGCTCCACAACAGTAATTAACATAACATTGTAAATCAAATGTACTTCAATAAAAAAATAAATTAAAAAAAGTTTACTTTTTAATTCTGTGTTTTCATTGGTAAAATACTAAGGAGTCTACATTGTGCTAAAAGTTTCCATTTTACTTAGAAAAGTAACTCTTTGAAATACAACAGTATGGGATTTAGGGCTTATTCTTCTCATCGTAAGCAAAAAGTTTCCTTGCTTGATTCTTTTCAGTTGTCTTTTTTTTAAATTTATTTTTTATACAGCAAGTTCTTATTAGTTATCTATTTTATACACATCAGTGTGTATATGTCGTTCCCAATCTCCCAATTCATCCCACCCCCACCCCCACCACCCCACCGCTTTCCCCGCTTAGTGTCCATACGTTTGTTCTCTACATCTGTGTCTCTATTTCTGCCCTGCAAACCAGTTCAGTTAAATCTTTAATAGAGCAATAAAGCATAAACCTTATCATTTGAACAAACTTTAAAGCTCTTTTGTGTACATGGTGATTCTCTTGAAAAATGATTTTTGGATGATGCAATTTGAACTGAGATAAATGTATGTTGTACTAGTCACTTGTACTCCAAAGAGTCTAGTTTATTTTCAAATAATCTAAGTATTTAACATCAAAAACCAGACAGTAAAAAATGCAATATTGTGAAATTTTCTAATTTATTTTATATAGAGAGATTTTGAATGTTGTACTCATAAAAATACTAGCTGTGGCTAATATCACTGAACCAGCCTTGGCAGAAACTTCAAAAAGCAACTGTCAAGTGCAGAAAAATAGAGATTAGATTAATAAAATTTTATTCTGGTAAGTTTTACTAATCAATGCTGCTGATGCCGATGCCAAAATCAAAAGTGTAATTTACTTGTCTCATTGGCTAATATGTTATAATCTTTTTTTCTGGAAGTGTCAGATAGTCTAAGAGAAAACAGAAAATGTCAGCTGTATTCAGTTTGGTCATGGAGACAGTGAGCAAGCATGATGTAAGCCTATTTATTTTAGGTCTACCCAGGCCAAGTTAAAGAGAAAGGAAGCCATTATGTAGATCATTCAGCCTTCAAAACTTGCTATGGAACAAAAACAGGGTTTTTATTTTATTTTATTTCTTTTTATTTTTGACTGCGTTGGGTCTTCGTTGCTGTGCACGGACTTTCTCTAGTTGCGGCGAGCGTGAGCTACTCATTGCCGTGGCTTCTCTTGTTGTGGAGCACGGGCTCTAGGCACACAGGCTTCAGTAGTAAAACAGGGTTTCTAAAATGATTCAGTGTACTTCAACAAAGTTTATCTCAAATAATAAAAAAAGATTCATTTGAAACCACTCAATGTAATAATTGAATTAGGCAAAGATGCAAAATCCACTGGCTTAAAGGTAGTTGGAAAACAGGACATTCATTTGGCTTCAAAGATGCATCCTACATGGTTATGTAAGACAACATCCCTGCTCTTAGGAAATAAACACTAAAGGATTTGGAGAAAAAAAAAAAAAAAGATGCATCCTACATATTACTTATTAATTACAATGGAAATGGTACTTTTATAATGGAAAGATGCTGTAGACACACACATACATGTTTATACACAGATATGTATAAATACATAACTTCTTAAAAATTTACATACTTCTCTACAACTTGCTTTTCTTTTTTTTTTTGCAGTACGCGGGCCTCTCACCACCGCGGCCGCTCCCGTCGCGGAGCACAGGCTCCGGACGCACAGGCCCAGCGGCCATGGCCCACGGGCCCAGCCACTCCGCGACACGTGGGATCCTCTGGGACCAGGGCACAAACCCACGTCCCCCGCATCGGCAGGCGGACTCCCAACCACTGCGCCACCAGGGAAGCCCTCTTTGTCTTTTTTTTGAGGTAAAATTGACATATAACGTTGAATTAGTTTTAGGTGTACAACATAATGATGAGATATTTATATATATTGTGCAATGATCACCAAAACAAGTCTAGTTAACATGTCACAGTACATAGTTACAAAATTTTTTTCTTGTGATGAGAACTTTTAAGATCTACTCTTTTAGCAACTTTCAAATATGCAATACAGTATTAACTATAGTGGCCATGCTGTAGATTACATCCCCATGACTTATTTTATAACTGGAAGTTTGACCTTTTGACCCCTTTCACCAATTTTTCCCACCCTTTTCCCCCTCTTCAACTTGCTTCTCTCAAGCAGTAATACCTGGTAGAATTTCCAAATCAACTAGTATTGCTCTTAATTTGCTGTCTCTAACTCTTTCAATGACTGGAAAACATTCCATGGTTGTGGATATATAGTCTGACTTATTGAACCAATTCCTCCTTCGAGGTGCATTTACTTTCTCACCCCCAATTTGCCACCTCTATACTCAATGCTATAAAATAAGCATATTTGTGCATATATCATATGGCTGGTCCTTTTTATCAATGAAATTAATATCTAAGAGAAGATAAAATGTTTTATCTGTATTAACACATATTACCAAATTACTTTTTTTGTTTGTTTGTTTTTGTTTTTTTGCAGTACGCGGGCCTCTCACTGTTGTGGCCTTTCCCGTTGTGGGGCACAGGCTCCGGACGCACAGGCTCAGCAGCCATGGCTCACGGGCCTAGCCGCTCCGTGGCATGTGGGACCTTCCTGGACCGGGGCACGAACCCGTGTCCCCTGCATTGGCAGGCAGACTCTCAACCACTGCACCACCAGGGAAGCCCCCAAATTACTTTTCAAATGAGATAACAGTTCACAGTATTTGCACAAGAAATATATGAGATTATTCTTCCTCAATCTTATTCCCACCACAGTAGGTATTATTGCTCTGTAATTTTCTGACTTTGATGGAGTAGAAAGAGATACTGTATCAGGGCTTTAATTTGCATTCTCTCATCATGCTTCAGTTTATGCATTTAAAATCTATATTTATTGATTATTTGTCTTTGCTCTTCATATTCTTTGCTAATTTTTCTAAAGGATTTTTTTTTGCATTTCATTAATATCTAAGGTTACCTTGTATTACAAGAAATATTCATGGTTTGTCATCTGCTGAAATTTTTCTTTAAATATATTATTTTCTCAGTTGATCTTACTTATGGCATCTTTGGCCATACACGTTTTAAAATTTTATACATAAATATATGTCTCTATATAGAAATACACCTTAAGATTTTCCATCTTAGTTAAGAATGCCTCCCACACCCATAGAGGGAAAAAATTATTTACCAGTTTTCGTTTTATATGTTCTTTGCTTTCCTTATCCAATTTATTTATAATTTTTTATATTTCAGTTTTTAATTTTTTAATAGTTTTATTGAGGTATAACATACATACCATAAAATATCCCAATGTAAATGTACAATTGAATGTTTTCAATGAATTTATATAGTTGTGCACCCATCACCACAAAATTCGATTTTAGAACTTTTCCATCATGCCAAAATGTTTCCTTATGGCTGTTTAGTCAATTCTTTCTCCCATCTCAGTCCCTGGCAACCACTGATCTGATTTCTGCTATAGATTTGCCTTTTCTGAAAAAGTCATATCAATGAAATCATATATGAATGGAATCCTATAATGTGTAGCCTTTGGTTTCTAGCCTTATTTTCTTAGCTTAATGTTTTTGAGGTTGTATGTTTCCTGAGGTAATAACAAATTACCACAAAATGGGTAGCTTAAAACAACAGAAATTTATTGCCTCACAGTTCTGGGAGCCAGAGTTCAAAATCAGGGTGTTGGCAGTGCTACATATTCCCCTAGAAGACTCTAGAGGGGAATCTAGCTTACTTCTTCCAACTTCTGGTGGCTGTCAGCATTCCTTGGCATTCTTGGCTTACGACCACATCACCGCAATCTCTGCTTCCGTATTTACACAGCCTTTTGTGTGTGTCTTTGTCTTTTCCACTTCTGTCTCTCAGATCTCCTTCTACCCTTTCTATAAGGACAGTTGTCATAGAATTTAGGACCCACCTGAATAAATCAGGATGATCTCCTCATCTCAAGATTCTTAACTGAATTACAGGTGTAAAGACCCTTTTTGGCTCCAGAAATAAAGACATGAACAATCTTTTGGGACCACCATTCAATCCACAACAGAGGTTCATCCATGGTGTAGCATGTATCAGTACTTCATTTCTTTTTATTGCCAAATAACATCCCACTGTATGGATATATCACATTTTTTTATCTACTCTTTAGCAGATGGGTATTTGGGTTGTTTCTACTTTTTGGCTATTATGAACAATGCTGCTATGAACATTCACATGCAAGCTTTTTTTGTGTGAATGTATTTTCAGTTCTCTTTGGTGTTTATCTAAGAGTAGAATTGCCATCATTTAGTTACTCTGTGTTTAACCTTTTTTAGTTACTACCAAACTGTTTTCAAAATGACTGTACCATTTTACACACCCATCAGCAATGTATGAAGGTTCCAGTTACTCCATAACCTCTCCAACATTTGTTATCAGCTGTCTTTTTTATTACAGTCATTTTTTAAAAGATTTATTTATTACTTATTTATTTATTTTGTTTATTTTTGGCTGTGTCAGGTCTTAGTTATGGCACGTGGGATCTTCATTGAGGCATGCAGGATCTTTCGTTTTGGCATGTGGGCTTCTCTCTAGTTGTGGTGTGCAGGTTTTCTCTTCTCTAGTTGTGGCATGCAGACTGGGTGGGTGGGCTCTGTAGTTTGTGGCACGCAGGCTCTGTAGTTGGGGTGCGCAAGCTCAGTAGTTACGGCATGCGAGCTTAGTTGCCCCGCAGCATGTGGGATCTTAGTTCCCTGACCATTGATCGAACCTGTGTCCTCTGCATTGCAAGGTGGGCTCTTTACCACTGAACCACCAGGGAAATCCCAATTACAGTCATTTTAGTGGGCCCTAAAGTAGTTTTTGTGGTTTTAATTTGTGTATTAACTAGCTCTATCCACTTAGAGAGCCTGGGAGCAGTGATATCTCAATAGCAATGAGCACACCTAGTACTCAGATCTTGGTTTCTAAATACATTTTCTTTTAAGGTGAATCAAGCCTTCTTCTGGAAATGGCTGATTTCAAGGCCAAGGCAGGGAAAGTAAAAGATAAACCTGGAACATCTTGCTGTGACAGAAAGTAAGGTCATGATCACAGAAGATGGGGATCTACTGAAAGACATAGAAACAAGCTTTAGATACACCCACTGGCAAAAACATGGAAAAATTTGATCATCAAAATAAATAATAATAGGGCTTCCCTGGTGGCGCAGTGGTTGAGAATCCGCCTGCCGATGCAGGAGACACGGGTTCGTGTCCCGGTCCGGGAAGATCCCACATGCCGCGGAGCGACTAAGCCCGTGAGCCATGGCCGCTAGGCCTGCGTGTCCGGAGCCTGTGCTCCGCGACGGGAGAGGCCACAGCAGTGAGAGGCCCACATACCGCAAAAAAAAAAATAATAATAATAATAATAATAATAGTAAAGGATTGCAACCTATTGAATAAAATAGGAATGCTTTAGTCCATACTGATATAAATAAATAAATACATAAATAAATAAATAAAAAGAAAGTTTTTCCTTATGGTAAAATGCCAACCAACAAATGTAGAAGAAATTATGGAATTGGAAAATCTCCATTTAACAACCAGTATAGCAATAAACAAGTTAGGCAAAAGCATTGCAAGAAACTAGGGAGTGAAAGTTGGACAGGGCACAGGATATTTACTAGTGTCAAAGTATCTTCCCACAAAAATACTTATTAATTACAAAGGGAATAAGAGAAACTTTATAGTGGAGACATCTGGGCAATGCCTTACTCTAGTGAGCGAACTACCAGGCATGGGGCAAATCAACTTCAAGTGCCCCTCAAGGGGATGCAACATCACACATCATTCTATGAATGTGTGGTTCCTGCCCAGTACACATCATCTTCATGGTATTGTGAAGACACATCAGACAAGCACAAACTGGGGGAGTCTACAAAATAACTGGCCTGTGATCTTTTGAAATATTAAGGTAATGAGAGTCAAGGGAGGGCTGAGGACCTGTTCCCAGAGACTAGACAAAGCTAGTTGCAACACGTGATCCTGGATGGATCCCTTTCCTAAAGAATGTTACTGGGAGAGTTGGCAAAACTAGAATAATGTCTCTGGGTAAAGGGTAGGGTACATGAGAGTTCTTTGTACTGTTCTTGTACTGTTCTGTGAGTTTGACATGATTCCAAATGAAAAAGTATAAAAATTATGTTGTTAGAGTTCCTGAGAGTGTACTATTGGAATAAACCCTATTCGGTCACATGGATTACTATTTGACATTCTCTTTGTTGGGTTTTGGTATTAAAAATTGTCCTGGTTTCATCAAATGAATTAGGGTGCTTCCTATTTTTTTCTAAGATCTTGCAATTAGTTACTTTAAGTTTTGTTAGAATTCAGATATGAAGACATTTGATCCTGCTGCCTTTGTAAATGCTAGATCTTAAATCACTTTAAAAAAAAAGCTTATATAGCAGTTTATTCAAGTTTTGTGTCTTTACTTGGATTGTTATACATATTGTTTGCTAGGAAATCATGTAGGTTTCAAATTTATTATAGAGTTGCACATGTTTGATTTCTTTTGTTCTCTTTGGTATTTGTCTTTATGTACTTTTTCTCATTCACAATCTTTTTTTTTTTTTTTTTTTTTAGCGGTACGCGGGCGTCTCGCTATTGTGGCCTCTCCTGTTGCAGAGCGCAGGCTCAGCGGCCATGGCTCACAGGCCCAGCCGCTCTGCAGCATTTTGGATCTTCCCGGACCGGGGCACGAACTTGTGTCCCCTGCATCGGCAGGTGGATTCTCAACCACTGTGCCAACAGGGAAGCCCTTTTGTATGTTTTTTACTCTCCCTGTTTTCCTTAATCTCAAATAAAAATGGTTTCTCTTTTTGTGTGTTATTCAAATGAAGTGATTTTTGAGCTTTTTATTTTTTATACTATTTTTGTTTTCTATTTATTTAATTTCAGGTTTTCCCTCTCTTAATTCCCCCTTCTTAGTTTTTTTTGTAGTTGTTCTAATTTTTGTAAGTGATTATAAAGCTTCTATATTTTAATATCTTTATTCCTTAATAATAAAGAATTTAAGGTTATAATTTTTTTCTGTAAATGTGGCTTTTACCAAATGCCATAAACTTTAGTAGGAAATGTTATTTTCATTGCTTTCTAGATAATTTTAATTTTTTCATTGCTTTTTTTGACGGTTTTTAACATTTCTTTAAATTCAGGGAATATATAGATATATACTTCTTGATTGCAATGTAGTTGAAGTTTTTGTATCCTTTTTATTTATTTTTAAGTTTAGTGGGTTATGATCAGGAAATCATAATGAGGACTTCTTTAAGGAAAAACACATAAGTAACTTTTAGAAGTCTTCCATGGAATATATCAAAAAAAGGAATTTCTTTGAGGAACTTAAAGTTCTCTCTAAATCTTAATACAGTTGGTTCTCATTATTCACAGTAGTTATGTCCTATAAAGACACTGAAGACTGAACCTTTGCTCCTGTGGGAGATACAGGGCTAGATTCCTGTGAACCTCTGGTTGCAACATCTTTGTCAACTGGTCAATACATAACCTTCCTTATATGTTTCTGTTTAAAGACTCCTGATTTAATGTGTACTGGTGACTCATTAACATTGATTCCTCAGCCAATATCACAGAAGCTCATGCCTAGAAGAAGTTTATCTACCATATTTATTGCCTCTGCAAGGCACATCACAGCCTTCTTGCATGTAGGACCCCCAGACGGCACTTCGGCACTTGGGGGTCCAATCTAAACAGTGAAGTCACCAACAAAAAGCACCCAAATGCCCGAATTCTGATACAAAATAGACTGGGAAGAGGACACTTCTATAATATGAGAGTTGAAATAAGAAGGCAGAGTGTCACCTTATTTGACCTCAAATTTTTCACCACTCTGCACGTGTCTGTGAGGGATGGAAAAGTTCTGTAAATATTGATCTGGGGGTTACAAACACATTTTCACAAGGGGGCAAATTCACAAATTCCGAATTTACAAATAATGAGGATGACTGTATCCATATAAAACAAGCTTTGTGATTGTATTATTTAATTCCTCTATGTCTTTTTCTGTCTACCTATATCTACTTGTCTGTCTATCAGAATTGGCCAATTCTGATATTCAAGTCCTTTACTATAATATTTTATTTAACAATTGAGTTTCTAATAATTTAAAAATTTTGTTTAGCTTCTATGTTGTTTCATGTATAAAAACTTAGGACTGTTTTATTTTCTTCATAAATTATGCCTTTTATCATTACAAAGTGTCCCTCTTTTTTCTGTTTAGAGATTTGAAACTCAAATTCCATGTTCCATAGTATTAGTAACACCACGCCTGCTTTAAGGTTTTGCTCTTCGCTTACATTTCATTAATTGTTACTTGTCCTTTCCCAGCTGTCATAAAATCAGACAGATATTTCCCTAGTATTTCATGAAAAGAAGACACCAACTTTTCCCCAACTGAGAATTTCCATTACTCCACTATCGCTCTTCACCCATGATAGTCAACTTGACGAAGACTTCAGTTGCAGTTTCCTCCTTACTCTCCTCCCAAGAGATGAAGCCTTTGGAATATTTTTGCTTCCTTCTTTCTCATGCCCCTCCTCACCACAATTCTTTAATTTTCTTGAGGTGGTTTAGTTCTTTAAATTCCAGATTATTATTAGAAGTTTCCTTCTTAGTACACTTCTCTATTTCTAGAATCTTTATTTAGTTACACATTCCCTGTCTATCATAGTTCACTTATTTTTAATTAAATACCACAAGTCTGTTGCTCACTATGGCTTTCTCTCTTCTTCAAGTCTCTGTTTTGTTAGTTAGTTTGTTTTTAATTAATAAAGTATTTTTCTAGTATTTTTCCCAGATGAGTAATGAGATGTGTGACTTCTCTGAATCCTTATGTATCTGTAAACACCTTTCTTGTACCCTAACAGATGAAATACATTTTTTTTTTTTTTTTTTGCGGGCCTCTCACTGTTGTGGCCTCTCCCATTGCGGAGCACAGGCTCCGGATGCGCAGGCTCAGCGGCCATGGCTCACGGGCCCAGCCGCTCAGCGGCATGTGGGATCTTCCCGGACCGGGGCACGAATCCGTGTCCCCTGCATCGGCAGGCGGATTCTCAACCACTGTGCCACCAGGCAAGCCCTGAAATACATTTTTAAGTTGAAAATATATTCCATTGTCTTCTAGCTTCCTAGTGTTGCAAAGGAGAGTTTCATGACAGTCTAATCTTTTTCCTTTATAAGTAACTTACAGGGACTTCCCTGGTGACACAGTGGTTAAGAATCCGCCTGCCAATGCAGAAGACGGGTTCGATCCCTGGTCTGGGAAGATCCCACATGCTACAGAGCAACTAAGACCATGCGCCACAATTACTGAGCCTGCGCTCTGGAGCCCGCAAGCCACACTTCTGAGCCTAGGTGCTGCAACTACTGAAGCCTGTGAGCCTAGAGCCAGCTCCTAGGCTCCACAGCAAGAGAAGCCACTGCAATGAGAAGCCTGCGCACCGCAATGAAGAGTAGTCCCCGCCCACCGCAACTATAGAAGGCCTGCATGTGGCAGTGAAGACCCAACGCAGCCCAAAATAAATAAATAACTTACAAACTTTTACACAGAAAGAATAAGATTTTTCTCTTTATCTTTGGAGCTCACAATTTTTAGCAGGATATGTCTAGTCATATATATGTGTATATACACATTTGAAGAAATATTATATGTGCATAGATATAGATAGGTGTGTGTATAAATCTATAGCTATCTATATATATGATGACAAAGATAGATGTAGATATAGACATAGGCATAGATATAATCTTTTCTCATCATTTCTGCTTGAAACTTGGTATCCTTTCTTCAATTCAGGGAAATATTTTTTGTTTGCATGCTTCATCTTGTTTTATTTACATATGTCCTCTCCTTCACGTGCATCATCTTCTCTTTCTGGAACTCCAAACAGTCTCGTGGCAGTGTCCTTAAACCTCCCTTCCATCTCTGTACTCATGATTTACATTTTTTTCCTCTGAGCTTTGTAATATTCTTGCATCCAGTTTCCAGGCTACTAGTTGAATGTCAACAGTTACTATTTAATTCACTAATGAATTTTAAGTTTAAAAATCATGTTTTTGTTGTTTTTATATCAAGAAAGTCTATTTTGTGTAGCCCTTGTATCTCTTTAGGTAGTTCTATTATCCTTTCTGTCCAAGTTTTAAGTATGTTCTCTGCCCTCCAGCAGCTGTCATTCATAGATGGCCTGTTCTGAATGTTCAGCTTGTTCCTCTCTCTGGCTGCTTGGTCTTGAGTGCTCTGTTCATCAGAGCTCAGCTCCAGCTGCTGCTATATGTCACGCAGTCACAGTTCAGTGAATGGTGCCTGCCCAGAAGTCTCTAACCCTGAGGACCCATATGGTGACATCAGACAGGCTGTCTGTGCCCTATCTTCTCATGCTCTCCCAGGAGAGAGATGACTCAGACTACCTCTCTAGCCACACCTGAGAGCCAGGAAGAACATGCACACTTCCCTGGGTGGAGGGCAATCTCTCAGGCCTAACTTCACCCATTTTATCCTTTTGCTTGTGTGTATTTTCTTTGCTACAACTTTGTTTGTATGTTTTTGAAAAAGTAATTTAATCTGAAATGCCCCTGTCCTTTTCTTTCTGCTTCTAAGCTCTCTTTTTCCGTAAGATAAGAACAGACTATACTAGAACTCCTCTGCTACCAACCCCCCTCCTTAGTGAAATTGAGGGGAAGAAAAGTTCCTGGGGACGAAGGAGGTTCTATTTGACATGAGGGGTTATAATTTAATAATTGAGAAATGTCAAATTTACATGAAGCTTCAGTAATATATTGGTTTAACATGTACATTCAAGAAAGATCAGGGCAGAATTTGAAAGTACATTAAAGAAAGATTGGGGCAGAATGAACCTGTAGTTCATGTAAGGACCTGTCTCTGGAGGAAAACATATGAAAATGATTATTGCCATGTTTACAAGTCTTGTTTTGAATAATGAATTAACATTTTAAATAGGTTTTTGGAAAAAGTGAAGCCCAGATAGATTGTTTTGCTAGTTTGTGGTCCTACCTATAACTCTGTTAGGAACATCAAGTTCTGTAGCCTCCAAGAAGTGCTAGGTCCTTAGAGGAAACACGCGTTATTTCTTTTCCTTTTTTTGGCTTTACTTTTTTTTTTTTTTTTTTTTTTTTGCGGTACTCGGGCCTCTCACCGTTGTGGCCTCTCCCGTTGCAGAGCACAGGCTCCGGACGCGGAGGCTCAGCGGCAATGGCTCACGGGCCCAGCCGCTCCGCGGCATGTGGGATCTTCCCGGACCGGGGCACGAACCCGTGTCCCCTGCATCGGCAGGCGGACTCTGAACCACTGCGCCACCAGGAAAGCCCTACTTTACTTTTTTATTGAGGTAAAATTCACACAACATAAAATTAATCACTTTAAAGTGAACAACTCAGTGGCAATTGCATTAAGTACCTTCCCAATGTTGTGTAACTACCACCTCCATCTAGTTCCAAAATATTTTCATCACCCGAAAATAAAACCCTGTATCCATTAAGCAGTTAGTGTTAATCCTCTTCTTTCCTCAGCCCCTGGCAACCACCAAGCTGCTTTCTGTGTGTATAGATTTATCTATTCTGGATACTTCATATAAATGGAATGATACAATATGTGACTTTTGTGTCTGCTTTCTTTCACTTGCCATGTTTTCAAGATTCATCCATGTTGTAGCATGTATCAGTACTTGATTCCTTCTTATGGCTGAGACTATCCCATTGTATGTGTGTAGCACACTTTGTTTATCCATTTATCCATTGCTGAACATTTGGATTGTTTCTACCTTTGAGCTATTGAAAACAGTGGTGCTATGAAAATTGGTATACAAGTACTTGTCTGAGTACCTGTTTTCAATATTTTCGGGTATCCAGAAGTGGAATTGATGGATCATGTGGTAATTCTATATTTGACTTTTTGAGGAATGCTATTTGGCTTTTATTTGCTTAACTAGCATGTGGCACTTAACCTCTGTTTATTTCTGTTAGATCAATGAATCAACAGTTAGTGGTATGGGATTACTATGAAACTAATGATATATATTCCTCACCACAGTTCGGCTCCTGGAGCATTTTTTCTTTCCCCATTTTCCCTAAAACTACCTAATACAGAAGTAAAGATCCTAAGAAACCCTGCTGTTCCAAAGTATAGATTAGAAGTCAGATCTTCTGATACAGAACTGAGAAATGTGCTAATAACCAGCAAAGGATCGACAAACGCTTGAGCTACAAATTCTGGCATTGTATTAATTACCTAATAATTCCAAGGCTGGCAGGCAGAGAAGCAAATAGAATAAGAAAACATATACAATTTACATGAAATATTAAAATTTAATCCTTGAAGTCCGGGTAGTACCAGTTAATTTTAAATCCACACTCTTTGAAACATAAACAGATGAACGTTTTAGAGCACAGTTTTTAAGGAGAACACCTTTTTAAAATGTTTTTAACCTTTTTGAATGTTTTTGAGAAAGACACACACATACACATTAATATATGCACATTCTCTGGCTGTTTTTCTTTTTAAGAGAGGGCCAGCATTCATAGACAATTTGGTTTATTTTAGAGACATAACTTAGAAATTCTTTCAATTTCCTTTTTCCTCTCCTCTCTCTGTCTCTGTCTCTCTGTCTCTCTCTGTCTCTCTCTCTCTGTCTCTCTCCCTCTCTCTCTGTCTCTCTCTCTCTCTCTCTCTCTGCGCGGGCTGTTTTGAATGACAAGGAAGAAGACAAATCAAGAGTTGTAAAGAGTGCTTCGGGGTAAACTCAGGGGATATAACCACCTAATTATGAATTTCCTGAATGTGCAATTTGACCAGTAGCAACTGGATGTGATTAGTACCGTGGGCGTCACCTCCAGCTGTTCTACAAAAACAAATCAGTGAAGGATTTCCAAGGCACATTTTCCTTTGGACCTGTTTTAAGTTTTTAAGGATGCGAACAGTACAGTGTTGCTCTTTTTTTTTTTAAATAGGTGACAGATTGAAAAGAAGCAAGAGTTTCCTACAACAAAAGAACTAACTACGGAGCATACATTTCTGCTTGAGGCAAATGTGTTTGAATCTGTGTAAGAAAAGAAAACCTGCAAATCTGCCTCCTTGTATGTGGAACCAAAGCTGGAAATGTGTGCTCTAGAGGCAACTGTAAAATCATATTTCACTCTGGCATATGGGCCAGCGATTGTGCTGTGTGAGTAATGCATATATGTAATCCATGTGGTAAGCTTCGTGGACTGAGAAGTCTGTGTTATTCACTGAGGTTTGGCAAGCAGGAACCATTTATTTCGAAAAATTTACATGGGCTGAAACAACGTGAAAAATGTACTGTCCATTTTGTCAGCTTGTGAACACATAGCAAAGACCACAGCACTCCCATCAGCACGAAGACAGGGAAGAAAATCTCTTTTTGCTGTTTTATACTTACAGAAGAACGACTGCTCTTGTACAACAAGGGAATTTATGCTTAATGCATACTATCTTCCACCAAATCAAGTCCAAATGAACCAGAGTTCCCAAAAAACTTTGACAATGCAATACACTAAGGGGAGAGCCAAAAACTTCATATATTGTATTCTCATTGTGTTGTTCAGATCAATTTTTAATTGATTTTAGCTATGGATTCTTGAGTTTTAAAGCAATTATAAAATATCTTCAGGGACTTCCCTGGCGGTCCAGTGGTTAGGACTCCACACTTCCACTGCAGGGGGCACAGGTTCGATCCCTGGTCGGGAAGCTAAGATCCCCATGCTGCACAGCATGGCCAAAAAAAGAAAAAAATCTTCACTAAGTTCATAGCAGCGTAAGCTCTCAATAGAGGGGGAAAAAATGAAGACAAATGAACTTGGAGGACCCCACTAATCTTTGTGAATAGCAAGATATCATTTAGGCATTAATTTTTTTGTTGTTATTCAAAGGCACTTAAAAAAATATATTCTTTAGGCCATAAAGGGGCCTCAGAAGTGCTCTAGAGCAGGCAGGGAAAGAGGTCCTGGGCAATTGGTGGGTAAAATTGGGAGTGGGGGTGGATGGTATTCAAAATGGTGCTATATTTTGACTTCAGTTTCTAAACATCTCACAAACTGATCTCTGGTGTTTCAGTGTCATCTTTCACATTGCTTCCTCTAATGTCTTTTCAGTCTTATCTGCCATGTCAATTTAATTGTTTTAAAATTTTTGAGAGGGGAATTACCATTTCCACCTAGAAAGGATTAACTGCTAACAGTTAATAAACATAAACAACTAGAAACAACAACCCACCATAAACAACTAGAAAATCAGGCAAAATATATGAAATAGCAAGTTTCAGACATTAGACATCTGGTAGCATAGAACTGGATTCCTGAAAGAATCCCTATGATTATCCCAGATTACTGCCTTGAGAAAGGCACAGCAGAGGGAAAAGGAACACAGCAACTTGCTGAGTCGAGGAAACAGAGCAGTTTGGGGAGGCCAGGCAGCTATAATCTTAAGAGCAGAGTTCAAAAGAGAGAGAGAGAGAGAGAGAGAGAGAGAGAGAGAGAGAGAGAGCTCGGACTTCCCTGGTGGCGCACACAGGTTCGAGTCCTGGTCCAGGAAGATCCCACATGCCGCGAAGCAACTAAGCCCGTGTGCCACAACTACTGAGCCTGCGCTCTAGAGCCCCCGAGCCAGGACTACTGAAGCCCATGCGCCTAGAGCCCGTGCTCTGCAACAAGAGAAGCCACCGCAATGAGAAGCCTGCTCACCGCAACGAAGAGTAGCCCCCACTCGCCACAACTAGAGAAAGCCCGCGCACAGCAATGAAGATCCAACACAGCCAACTAAATAAATAAATAAAAATAATTTTTTAAAAAATTGCTTTAAAAAAAAAAAAGAGAGCTAAGCAGAGAAAGAGATACAGAAATCTGCATAGGAGTCCCCTTGAGTTTTTGCTGAATATCAATCTGCATATGCATAAGGTAAAAGCCTTGTTCTTGTCGTGAAAATCTTCTGAGGAAAGACTAATTCCTGAGAAGAGGTAAGGTGAACAATTCCCAGAAATCACATAGGAACATAAATGTTTGAATTCCCTTCATCCAGAGTGGAGAAATCTGGTTGAATATTTAGCTATGTAGTAGAGATCTTAGAAGGGCCCTGCCTTAGAAGTGAGGCTAAATTAACTTTAGAATTAAGGGTATTCTCGAAGCTTCCTAAAAAAGCTTTAAAATAAACCCTAATATGGTAACACCTAACCTGCAAGTAACCTTGCTGCCTACCAGAAGAAGTTTAACATTATTTAAAGGAATACAATAAAATCTAGCACCAAATAATCTAGAATTCATAATCTTTATATAATTAAAATATCACCAGACATACAAGGAAATAGGAAAATGTGACACATAACCAGGTGAAAAAATAGTAAGTTGAAACAAATTCTGAAATAACAGAAAATGGAATTAGTGGACATGTATGCTAAAATAGCTATTATAAATATGCATTCACAAATTATAAATGTGCTCACAAAGATATGACAACATAAATATAGGAAGAAAAGACATATATGAATAAAGTCTCAGCTAGAACTTCCAGAGATGAAAAATATGATATATTTTTTAAAGTCTTTATTGAATGTTAAAATATTGCTTCTGTTTTATGTTTTTTGTTTTTTTGTCTGTGAGGCATGTGGGATCTTAGCTCCCTGACCAGGGATCAAACCCGCACCCCCTGCATTGGAAGGCAAAGTCTCAACTACTGGACCACCACGGAAGTCCCCAAAATATGATATTTTTAAAAATTTTTTTAAACTTATTTATTTCTGGCTGTGTTGGGTCTTCATTGCTGCACATGGGCTTTTCTCTGGTTGCGATGAGCAGGGGCTACTCTTTGTTGTGGTGCACAGTCTTCTAATTGCAGTGGCTTCTATTGTGGAGCACAGGCTCTAGGCGCACAGGCTTCACTAGTTGCAGCATGAGGACTCAGTAGTTGTGGCTCGTGGGCTCTAGAGTGCAGGCTCAGTAGTTGTGGCGCACGGGCTTAATTGCTTCATAGCATGTGGGATCTTCCTGGACCAGGGCTTGAACCCGTGTCCCCTTCATTGGCAGGCAGATTCTTAACCACTGTGCCACCAAGGAAGCCCCTTTTGAATACAATTTTATACTGAAAAAAAGCATACTGAAGAAGTGGGGAAAAAGGAAGAAAGAAAAATGAAACAAATAGAAAACCAATAGGAAAATGGTAGATATAAACCCAACTATATAAATAATTAAAGGTAAATGGTCCAAACATTCCAAATAAAAAGCAGAGAGTGTGGGATAGAATAGAAAAGCAAAATCCAACTGATATTTTAAAATGTAATATATTAGAATTCCCTCATGGTCCAGTGGTTAGGACTCGACACTCTCACTGCAGGGGGCCCAGGTTCTATCCCTGGTCAGGGAACTGAGATCCCACAAGCTGCACCATGCAGACCAAAAAAAAAAAAAAGTTATATATATATATATATATATATATATATATATATATATATATATATATATATGCCATAGAATATTATTTAGTTATAAAAAGTAATGAAATTCTAATGCATGCTATAATGTGGATGAACCATGAAAACATTGTGCTAAGTGAAAGAAGACATAAAAGAACAAATATTCTACTTTTATGAGGTACCTAGAAGAGATGAATTCATAAAGACAAAAAGTAAAATAGGGTCTAGGGGTTGCTGGGAGTGAGAAGTTACTGTTTAATAGGTACTACAGAATTTCTGTTTGGATTTGATTTTAAAATTCTGGAAATGGAAAGTGATGATGATTGCACAACATTATGGATGTAGTTATTGCCACTGAAATGTATACTTTAAAAATGGTTAAAATGGTAGATTTTATGTACATTTTACTACATAATACCATAATATTTTGTTATTTATATGTTACATTAAAAATGAAAAACAGGGGCTTCCCTGGTGGTGCAATGGTTAAGAATCCACCTGCCAATGCCGGGGTCACGGGTTCGAGCCCTGGGCTGGGAGGATCCCACATACCTCGGAGCAGCTAAGCCTGTGCACCACAACTACCGAGCCTGCACTCTAGAGCCCGCGAGCCACAACTACTGGGGCCTGCACGACTAGAGCCCATGCTCCACAATGAGAGAAGCCACCGCAATGAGAGGCCCACATGGCGCAATGAAGAGTGGCCCCCAACTCGCCACAACTGAAAAAAGGAAAGCCCGCGGGCAGCAATGAGGACCCAACACAGCCAAAAATAAAATAAATAAATAAATTTATTATTTTTTTAATGAAAAAAGGCCCAACTATATGCCACTTATAATAAACCCAGTTTAAATATAAAGACACAGATAATTTTAAATAAAATAGTAATAAAACAATATACCATGCAACCATTAATCAAAAGATAGTTGAAATGGTTCTATTTCTATGATAAATTTGAATTCAGAACAAGGGATAAAGAAGACTACTTCATAATTTTAATGGGGTCGATTCATTAGGAAAATATAACAATCTTAAATATTCATGAACCTTAAAACAGATTCAAATTACATGAAGCAAAAATTGATAAAGTGGAAGGGAAAAGCAAACAAATCTATAATTACACAGGTTTACACAGTTATTGTGGGTTTGTTTCCAGACCACCACGATAAAGTAAATACGGCAATAAAGCTAGTCGCACAGAATTTTTGGTTTCCCAGTGCATATAAAAGTTATGTTTATACTATACTTAGTCTATCAAATGTGCAGTAGCATTGTCTAAAAAATGTACATATCTTAATTTAAAAAAATAAAAAATTCTAATCATCATCTGACAACACAGGGTTGCCACAAACCTTCAATTTGTAAAAGACCTGATACGTGTGAAGCTCAATAAAGCAAAGTGAAATAAAACCAGGCACGCCTGTAGTTGAGGAGTTCAACACTCCTCTCCCAGTAATTGATATAACAAGTGGACAGCACTAACAATACTAACAGCTTGAACACTAACATACTATGTAAACACTCCACCAAACAATAATAGAATACATCTTCCTTTCAAATGCCAATGGAACATTCACAAAGATCAACTATAGTTTGGATCTTAGAAGAAATCTCAACAAATTTAAAAGCATTGAAAACTTACAGTGTATATTCTCAATCAATAAAATTAAATTAGAAAATAAGAAAAAAATTTTTTGGGACCCCCCCAAATATTTAGTAATTGAGCAATACAGTTCTAAATTACTCACGGAAGGACTTCCCTTGTGGTCCAGTGTTTAAGACTACACACTTCCCCTGCAGGGGGTGCAGGGTTGATACCTGGTGAGGGAACTAAGATCCCACGTGCCACGTGGTGCAACCAAAAAAAATAAAAAATAAAAATAAATTACTCAAAGAAGTCACAAAGGAAAATTAGAATATATTTTTAACTTAGTGAAAATTAAAACATGATATATCGAAATTTATGGGAAAGAGCTAAAGCAGTGTGCAGAGGGAAATTTATAGTTTTAAATGCTTAAATAAATAAGCTTCTATTTTTTGTTTTTTTTAACATCTTTATTGGAGTATAATTACTTTACAATAAGCTTCTATTTTAAGAAACTAGAAGAAGAAGTAATTAAACCCAAAGTAAGCAGAACACAAGTAATGATAAAGCTAAGAGCAGGAGTCAATGAAATAAAATAAAGGAAATCAATGACACCAAAAAATGTTTCTTTTAAAAGAGTCAATAGAATTGATAAGTCTCTTGCCTGAATGACTAAGAAAGAAAGAAGACATAAAGTATCAATATATGGAATGAAATCAGGAATATCATCTAGATCCTCAGACAACAGAAAATAAGGGAATATTATAAACAACTTCAGGCCAATAAATTTGACAGCTTAAGTAAAATGGGAAAATTCTTAGAAAAACACAAACTGCCAATATTCATTCAAGAAGAAATATCTAGATAATCTGTATCTAAAAAGTAAATTGAATTTGTAGTTTGAAAACCTTCCCACAAAGAAATTCCGGGTTCAGATGGTTTCACAAGTGAATTTTACTAAACATTTAAAAAAGAAATGATTTCAATTCAATACAGTTGTTTTGGTGAAGCCAGTATTATGCTGAGGTTAAAACCAAAGGCACTGCAAAAAAAGACTACATATCAATACACACAAAAACCTTTAACAACATTTTAGTGTATCAAATTAAAAATGATAATACATCATATCCAAGCAATGTTTATTTCAGGAATGTAAAGTTGTATTTTGTTTTATTATTTTTGAATTGAAATATAATTCACATACCATGACATCCACTCATTTAAAGTGTACAGTGCAATGGTGTTTAATAATTTAGTATACACATAAAATTGTGTAACCATCACCACCATCTAATTTCAGAACATTTTTATCACCCTGAAAATGTATATTAATGTGTCCATTAGAATTCACTACCCAATCCTCTCTCCCCTGTCCCTGCAAAGCACTAATCTGCTGTCTCTGTATATTTCGCTACTTGGGGCTTTCTGTATCAATGGATTCTTACAATATATGGCCTTTTATGCCTGGCTTCTTTCAACTGGCAGAATGCTTTCAAGGCTCATTCAGGTTGTAGCATGTATCAGTTCTTAATTCCTTTTTACAGCCTAATATTTTTCCATTGTACAGATATACAACTGACCCTTGAACAATGCAAGGATTAATCTGCATATAATTTATAGTTGGTCCATGATATCCGAGGTTCGTCCATATCCACGATTCAACCAAACACGGACGAAGTAGCACTGTAGTATTTACTCTTGAAAAATATCTGCGTGTAAATGGACCCATGCAGTTCAAACCGTGTTGCTCGAGGGTCAGCTGTACCACATTCTGCTTATTTATTCATCAGTTGATGGACATATGAGTTGTCCAATTTTTGACTAACACTGCTATGATCATTCATATACAAGTTTTCATGTGGACATATGCTTTCATTTGTTTTGAGCAAATACAGAGAACAGAATTGCTGGCTCACAGTGTTTAACTTTTTGAGGAACTGCCAAACTTTTTTCCAAAATGACTGTACCATTGTACATTCCCTTCAGCAATGCAAGAGGGTTCCACCATCTCCACATCTTCGTTACCATTGTCTCCCTTTTTGATTAAATGAGACATGGTAATAAGATTGGTTTACCAACGGAAAATCAATCATATGATAGTATACTTTAAAAGAAAAACCATATGATCATCTCAACAGATGTAGGAAAAGCATTTGACAAAACTCAATACTCATTCTTTATATAAAAATAAAACAAAAGGGGACTTCCTGGTGGTGCAGTGGTTAAGAATCTGCCTGCCAATGCAGGGGACATAGGTTCAATCCATGGACCGGGAAGATTCCACGTGCCCCAGAGCAACTAAGCCCATGCACCACAACTACTGAGCCCACGTGCTGCAACTACTGAAGCCCACACACCTACAGCCTGTGCTCCGCAACAAGAGAAGCCACCGCAATGAGAAGCTGCCACTGCAACAAAGAGTAGCCCCCACTTGCTGCAGCTGGAGAAAGGCTGCGCGCAGCAACAAAGACACAACGCAGCCAAAAATAAATAAAACTGAAAAAAAAAACCCAGAAAAACAAAATGGAACTCTAAGCAAACTACAAGTAGAAACTTCCACAACTTGAAGAGGGCATCCCTATAGCTCACATTTCCTATAGCTGACATCATGCTTAATGGTGAAAGATCGAATGCGTTTCTCTTAAGACTGGGTAAAAAGCAAGAATGCCTATGCCTTCCACTTCTATTCAACATTGTATCGGGAGTCCTAATCAGTAAAGGAAGAAGTAAAGGAAGATTGTAAAGGAAGAAGTAAAACTGATTTACTTATAGAGAACATGATCATTATATGGAAATGGTTATGAAATCTCCAAAAACATTATAAGATCTTGCAAGTAAGCTTAGGAAAATTACAAGTAACAATGTCAGTATACAATTGTTATACTAGCAACAAACAATTAGAAATTGAAAATTTTAAATACCATTTACAACAACATCAAAAACAACATACTTAAGGAAAGTTTAAACAAAAAATGTACTAGACTTAAACACTGAAAACTAAAAACGACTACTAAGAAAATTAAGGAAGAGCTCCATAATTAAAGAGATATACTATGTTCAATATTTTTTATCAATATTAAGACGTCAGTTTTCCCCAAATTTACCTATAGATTCCATGCAACGCCGATCAAAACCCCAGAAGACTTTTTGTTTAGAAACTGACAAGGTGATTATAAATTTTATATGGAAATGCAAAAAAATCTAAGATAGGAAAAACAATTTTGAAAAAGAAAAAGTTGGAGGAGCTACACTACCTGTTTCAAGATTTACTCTAAAGCAACATTAATCAAGATTATGGTGCCAGTATAAGAATCAGATATAGAGCTCTAAGTGTAAGAGGTAAAATAATAAGTCTTCTAGAGGAAAATCTTTGTGACCTTTAGTTAGACAAAGATTCTTTTAGATAGGATGCAAAAAGCATGCACCAAAAGAGAAAGAGCTTAAACTGGACTTCATCAAGATTAAATCTTTTTCTCTTAAAATGACACTGTTAAGAAAATAAAATTCAAGCCATGATTTTTGATAAAATATTTGCAAAACATAATCCTGATAGGGAGGGTGGGAGGGAGACGCAAGAGGGAGGAGATATGGGGATATAGGTATATGTATAGCTGATTCACTTTGTTATAAAGCAGAAACTAACATACCATTGTAAAGCAATTATACTCCAATAAAGATGTTAAAAAATCTTGATATAGGACTTCTATCCAGACAATGTAAGGAATGTTACAACTCATGAAAAATGGGGAAAAGATTTAAACAGACATTTCACCAAAGAAGCTATGGGGGGCTTCCCTGGTGGCACAGTGGTTGAGAGTCCGCTTGCTGATGCAGGGGACACGGGTTCGTGCCCCGGTCCGGGAAGATCCCACATGCCGCGGAGCAGCTGGGCCCATGAGCCATGGCCACTGAGCCTGCGTGTCTGGAGGCTGTGCTCCACAACGGGAGAGGTCACAACAGTGAGAGACCCGCGTACCGCAAAACAAAAAAACAAACAAACAAAAAAAAGAAGCTATGGGAACAACAAATAAACACATGAAATGCTCACCCAAAATCATTAGTCATTAAGGAAGTGCAAGTTAAAACTGCAATGATACACACTAGGCCTATGAGAGGGCTCCAATTTAAAGACTTACAACACTAAATGTTGGCAAGGGTGTGGAGCAACTGGAAATGTCATACATTGCTGGTAGGAATGTAAAATAGCACACCCATTTTGGCACGGAGCTTGGCAATTTCTTAAAAAGTTAAATATGCACTGACCGTGTAACCTAGAAATTTCACTCCTAAGTGATATTTACCCAAGAAAAATGAAAACAGATGTCCACAAAAACACTTGTACATGAATGGTCATAGCAGCTTCAAGATAACAAACATTTGGAAACAAGCCAAATGTCCATCCACAAATGAATGGATGCACAAATTTGGTATATCTGTTCAATAGACTACTACTGAGAGGTATATAGAAATGAACAACAAATACATGCTACAACAGTAATGAATCTCAAAAACATTGTGCTGTGTGAAAGAAGCCAGACATAAAATGTATGATTACATTATATGAAATTCTAGATTTAGTAGCCCAAATCAGATTAGTGGTAAGCTAGGGCTGGGGACAGGAGCGGGTGATTGGAATGGAGCAAAAGGGAACTTTGTGGGGTGATAGAAGTGTGCTGTATCTTGATTAGAGTAGTTACATGTGTGCATTCATTTGTCAAAATTCATGAAAATGTACATTTAAAATATATGCATTTTTATTATATGTAAACGATACCTCGAGAAAGTTGATTTTTTAAAAAATTGTGCAGAAGGCAATCGCTTTGGAGAACGTTTCTGCAGTTGCTGTTCCCAACCACTTGGCTATCTCACTCTTTCTCCCCTGACTTCTCCTCCCCCACCCTCACCCCAGTTTCTGCTCTTAAGCCACAGCCTTCTTTCGTTTGCTGGCTCTCCAAATATTTGGAGAGGTCTCTATCAGTGGTTTCCTTCACCTGCCCACCCACCCCCACCAAAGTCTCCTCTCCCCCAGGTTAAACATTGCCAGTTCTTCAGTCATTCACATTTGATCAAGGTTAGAAACTATTCTAACCTTGATAAAAGTGGAACTGGAAAAGTTGTATGGCTTGAGCAGGGAGGCAAGATCTGGAAGGGTCATGAATTCCCCCAAAGTAAGGAGCGTAGTTGAAGGGCTGGGCAACCAAAACAAAGCAAACAAAAATATAAGTGTTTACAGTGGAGAAGTGTACAGGGGCCCAAATCATGCAAGGCCACATAAGCCATGGTCAAGATTTTGTTTCCTCCTAAGCAGGTTTTAAAAGGAAGGAGAGGGCTTCCCTGGTGGCGCAGTGGTTGAGAATCCGCCTGCCGATGCAGGAGACACGGGTTCGTGCCCTGGTCCGGGAAGATCCCACATGCCGCGGAGCAACTAAGCCCGTGAGCCACGGCCGCTAGGCCTGCGCGTCCGGAGCCTGTGCTCCGCAACGGGAGAGGCCACAACAGTGAGAGGCCCGCGTACCGCAAAAAAAAAAAAAAAAAAAAAAAAAAAAAGGAAGGAGAGGCTATCCACCCCAGAGCAGCCTCCAGGTGTTGGGCCCAGAGAATTTCCTTCAATTAGTTTCCCCTGCTGCACACTCCAGGGTACTAGCAATCTCATTAGCTCCATCATCCTTGATACAATTTCTCTTTCAAATTTCCTGCACTCTAAAGTACAGTGCCTTTAAAGCAGCATTTACAAGTGTTTTGTCTCCTGTGTTCCCTTCTATTTATCAGCTCTCTTGGCTCAACTATGTGCAGGTTATTTAACTCGGACAGCTTATTCAACTTCTCTGTCTTCTCACCTGTAGTATAAGGATAGCCATTGTAATAGTTTCAAAGTGTTACTACAATGAATAAATGTATTAATATATGTGAGATGCTTTGAATATTTCCTGGTGCATAGCAAGCACTCTTTAAGTATTTTCTGTTACTATTTACCCAAGGAGAAAGAGGAACATCTTAAAAGCTTCCAGACAGGATGAATAAGTTATCTGTAAAGGTTGCGGGGGAGGGGAAATAGGCTGGCAGTGAAATTCTCCTTTGCAACACTACAAGGTAGAAGGCAGTGGAATGCATTTTCAAATTAAAAATCCTATAACCAGTTGCTATATATTTCACTTGTCAAAATGAAAGAAAGATATTATTACATGTGTAAAGTGCATACCTTGCCACATAGTAAGTGCTCTGTGAGGCTTATTCTGTTGTTATTATTATTACACAGGGCCACGATCTGAGACTTGAAATTTCCCTTCCTGGGTGATAACTATCTTCCACCTGCATTGCACACAGGCCACCAACTGCCACTCCTCACCTGACCCATCCTTCTCTCTGTTCTTTCCCACTTACATTTCAATTTTTCCAGCGCCAGGAAGCCAGGTAGGACCTCACATTCCATCTAAATTAATAAAGTATCTCTCCCAATTTTGCCGGTTTGTGTTAAATATCAACAGATTTCTATTAGGGGAACAGAAAAAACAAGAATATACTTAATCTACTCAAAATCTTCAGAAATGTAAGAATCCTGGAAAATACCAGAACCAAAAAAGATTTTGCCTGTTTCATGAGGACATCTCCCTTGCTTTTACTAAATTTTAAAGCTCCTAACTGTATTAAAAAGGATTTAATATAATTGGAAAGTTCATTATTTCATGATTTGTATTATTTTTCAGTAGTTACCCTATTCTTTGATGTGACTGGCATTATTTCTTTAAAAACCAAATTGTTTCATTATTGCTAAATTTGAGATTGTTTACGAAAACGGTAATTTGAAATTTTAAAATTCAGACTTTTTTGAAGAGGAGGAAAGGCTTATGAAACCATCTAAACCATATTTGCCAAGACTTTTATGTCTCAATTTTTATTCAGAGCAATGTAAGGGGAAAAGTAATTCTTATGTTTCTGATTCATTTATGCTTGAATCATCAAATTGTTGTTTTTCTAAAAGCTATTTGATGTTCCACTAGCTTTTGAATCCTTTAAGACTTTTTAATGTCTTTTTTCCCCCTCATTATAGACTTTCTGCCCTCTGTGGGTTTTATCAGTCAAGTGTGTGCCTTGTATTTAACCCATACTTATCAAAATTGAACGATTTCATGAACAGGCTCACTCTTACCTTGGGATCCTCGCACAGGTGCTTTTCTCTGCAGGCAACATTCTTTCATGGTTAGCTACTGTATTTCCTTTGTCTAAAAGTCATCTTTTCAGCAAGGCTTACACTGACCTCCCTATTTAAAACTACAAAACTAAAGTTTAATCTGTGGCAACACACACAAGTAAACATGTAAATTAGCACAAAAACAACTTAGCTAAGTGAAACTTAGAATCAAAAAATATTGGCGGGACCTTGAAGTTTTCCTGGTCCAAATGTCTCATTTTACAGATGAAGCCTACAGAAGATAAGTGGCTTCCCTCAGATCAGACAACCCGTTAAATTCAGAAATCTAACAGACGTCTCACACTCACCATGCCCCAGACTGAACTCTTGTTTTCCCCTGAATCCTGTTCCCAGTCTTGGTTGATGGTAACACCATCCTTCCAGTTACTCAGGCCAAAAATCTTGGAATCATTCTTATCACCCTTCCTTTTACACCCCCATATCTAATCTGTCAACAAATCCTGTTTGCTCTGCCTTCAAAATAGATACAGAATCCTCCCCCATCTACATCTACCACACTTGACTGTCATCTCACACCTAGATTACTGCAGTCGTCTCCTAACTGGTCTCCTTGCTTCCACGTGTGCGCCCAGCAGGCTATACTCAACCAGTTATCCAGACTGACCTCTTTAAAGGTCAGTCTGGATAACTGGTTGAGTTTAAATAGCACAGTTCATGCTATTCCTGTGCTATTCCAGATCCTGTAATAGCTCCCCATTTAAGTAGCGCCTCCAGAACCCTGCACCATTTGACCTCCCATAGCTTCCACTCCTCTACCCCTTGCTCCCTGCCCTTTAAACATAGTGATATGGTCTTTCACTGGCTCTCTCCGCTGCCTGGAATGCTTTTCTTCTACATATGTTTAAGGTATCTTCTTTGTTCCAAAACACTTCTTTTCAATGAGTCCATATCAACCTTTTGGTTTCCTTTTCACTGTGGGTCCTCCCCTAACTTTGGACTTTGACATGATTCTTATTCATACTTGAACCTTTCTTGTTGTACCTCTCCTCAAACCAACTCTTGTATCATTTGAAGAGTTCTTTAAACCATAAACCCAAAATCACCCCCTTTGAAGTGGTGGCAGTGGGTGCCGGGAGAGAATGGATACCTACTGTCTGGGTCAGTGGCATTGAAACAGTCATCACCTCAGCTTGCTGTCGTTATATGTCCTTGTCTCATCTCTGGTGACACATATCCCGGTAACACAGGCATATCTGTGAGTATGAAAAGAACTAATTTGTTAAGTGTAAATTTGTAAAATAACCCACAATTTTTGTAACCTGTTTTGCTCTTCCTTAATTTCTGATATACCCAGATCCTCAGCAGATGAAAACACTCCCATAGTTAGCTAGGTTCCACCATCAGATGTTACTAGTCTGAAGACAAGCCTGATCTAAGGACTGGAGCTGCACCATTAGTTGGTGGGGAAACCACTGCACTAAAATGGTCCCCTATCACACCTCCCTTTTTGCCATTTGCCTTATGACCTGAGCAATGTTGTGAACATAATGAACTCACCGGCTCCTCTTTCATCCTACTTCTTCTTTTTTTTTTTTTTTTGGTGGTACGCGGGCCTCTCACTGCCGTGGCCTCTCCCGTTGCGGAGCGCAGGCTCCGGACGCGCAGGCTCAGCGGCCATGGCTCACGGGCCCAGCCGCTCCGCGGCACGTGGGATCTTCCTAGACCAGGGCACGAACCCGCGTCCCCTGCATTGGCAGGCGGACTCCCAACCACTGCGCCACCAGGGAAGCCCGACCCTACTTCTACCAAGAACTTTCATCTAAGGATGCCACTTGGGGAGAATGTTTTTAGCGGATGATCTATTGCTCTTGCTCCCCCTGGTTAAGACTCTGGTGCTTGAACCTCTCTCGACCTCTGGGAGGCCTTGTTTGGGAATCAGAAACCATTTCCATGGAGTGCTGAGAGGAAAGTCTGATTGCAGTAAATTGAGGATGAGGAATGATTGTGATCCCAGAGGCTGTGGCTCTGAAGCATGTTCTTTGTTCTAAGAGCAAAATATGTTATCTTTAGAAGGAGAAAAAATATTCAGAAGAAATTGTTAGCTTGGCTCTCTACATGGAAAATGTTCCTGTGTTATAACAATAAAAGATTTACTGCAGGCCTTTCTTAACATTCTCTCTATCATGCTCACTTCACACTTTTCCTTTCCTTATCTATTACTGGAACACCCTCCCCATCCTCTCTGCTGACCTAATATCTATTGCCACCAAACATCCATTCCTCTGTTTCTGGGAATATTTTACCACATTTCCTTTGGGAAGCCTCCTCCCCTGTTTTTGGTGAGATTGACTCCACTCTGAGCTCTAGAGGTGGGTCCAGATCAGTTTAAAGCAATCACTATATCCCTTTGCCCAGGCCACCATGATTGGCTTAAGAACTGACACATACCCTAATCAGAGCCAACAAGGTGCTAGGATGCATTTACTAGGGATATTGGAAAAGAGACACTTCCTTGCTTTCTCTCAGGGCCTACTGGAAAAGATTCTATCTTCTCCTGGACAATGTGATGCAAAGCTATGAGGTCTAGAACTGCTGTAGGCATTTTGCTGCCTGGAGGGAAACTAGCTAAAGAGTAAAGTCAACACTCTCTCAGTCTCTCTACCACAGACTTGGGTGCTTTAGTACTAAATCATATCATTAGAGAATGGGCATAGTTATTTATAAATACTATAATGATGATACTACTAAATATTGTAAATAAAGCACATGGCTAAAGGACACTAGATTTTTTTTTTTTTTTTGGCTGCATTAGGTCTTCGTTGCTGTGTGTGGGCTTCTCTAGTTGTTGCAAGCGAGCGCTACTCTTCATTGTGGTGCACGGGCTTCTCATTGCGGTGGCTTCTCTCATTGTGGAGCACGGGCTCTAGGTGCACAAGCTTCAGTAGTTGTAGCTCACGGGCTCTAGAGCACAGGCTCAGTAGTTGTGGCGCACAGGCTTACTTGCTCCGTGGCATGTTGGATCTTCCCAGACCAGGGCTACGAACCTGTGTCCCCTGCATTGGCAAGCGGATTCTTAACCACTGTGCCACCAGGGAAGTCCCAGGCCACTAGATGTAAATCCTGGAAAAGCCACTTGCTAGGTGTATGACCTGAGGAAAATTTCCTAAATTCTCCAGGTGTCTGTTTTCTCACCTGTGAAACAGGAATAATACAAGCATATTAGTTGCAGAGATTTTCACTTCCAGAAAATCAGTAGACAAAGCTAGCTAATGGTGAAAATCTACCACAAACACTGAAAAATACTGGATAAAATAAAATAACAACAATAAAAAATAAAGTGGCTTTATTGTTTAGTGGGTTAAATGTTGATGTTAATGTACCTCTTTCAGTAACTGATAGGTCCAATAGAAGAAAATAAATAAGGATATAGAGGTTTCAAACACACTTTAAATGTTTTTGGTCTAATACATATTTGGAACCCTGTACCCAGTAATTAGATATATATATTTTCTTATATTTGCACTGTTAAAAGTTAATTTATCAAATACTAGCTCACAAAAAATTAAAAATCATTAGTAGATAAAATATCGCTATATTTGGAAATTTCAAAATATATTTCTTAATAATTTGTATATTAATTTAAAATAATAATGAAAATTGGAAAAATCATTAGGTCTAAATTTCAGTGAAATTGCTCCATGTCAAAACTTGTTAGATGCAACTAAAGCAATACTCATGGGGAAGTGTATAGGCCTAAATGAATGTTAGATAGTGATTTAATCAGGTCTTTTCTTCTTTCCTTTTCATTACTTCTGCAAAGAATTTAGGATGTACCATAAAGATAAAGACTTTAAAAAACCCTTTTTGTTGAAATACAACACAGAGAAAAGTTCATAAACCATAAGCAAAAATATCTCTATATAGATTTTATGTAGAAAAAGATCAAATGTGAATAAAATTTATAATGTTAAACAGGTTATAATCCACATCATTTTACATTCCAACAACAGTAAAAATAAACTATGTTTTCAACGTGTTATCACCATTGGCATTCTACTTTCTAAGAAGAGATATAAACCTAGCAAGCAAAGATGAGATAGCACACCAACAGAAGATGTAATCTAGTAAATAAACAGAGGAAAAGACTTGTAAAAATAGTCATACCTGCTCTATACCCCACGGAAGACCAGGGAATTATTAGATATCACCTAGAGTTCTAGCAGAAAACAGGTAGGAAACAGAAGAGAGTTTAATGAAAGGAATATTTACAAAGTGTGGGCAAGGTTAAGGAAAAGCAATGGGGTATGATGAAATACTTGAGAATCTGTTACCACTTCAGGCATCCTGACTGGAGTAGTTGCCTTTGATAGAAAAACACAGTTAATGCCAGCCTGTGGCTTGACGTAGAGGGAGCCTGGAAAATAAATACACAGCCACACAATCTTCCTGTCCTCCCATATCCATTTGTATTTCTTATGGTGAAACTCAACCAGAAGCTAAAGGGCAAGAAAGCCTGTTAATGTGAGTCCAGTGAATGAGGTTGGCCTTCAGAGACACAGAGCAGGAGAGAGTAGATTTGGAGGGAAATATCCAACACAAGCATTAGCAAGAAATGAAATACAGTTGCTATCCTCTTCAAAATAACACGTTCAATTGGCTTGATTCTTGTTTTCTTACAGTAAAACCAAAATACCTGGGAGGGCAGCTAGTTTATTTTCAAAGATTCCAGTGACAGGCTAATGAAGTTCTCAATTTTCCATGTTGTGTTAATTTGGGTCCTCTGAGAGGCAGATGTGAACACAGGATTAGACATGCAAGGATTTATTGGGGGAGATTCCTGTGAAAAATAAAGGGAGAAAATGCAGGTAGGTAAGGAAAACCTCAGAGGGCAGTGCAGTTCTGATACCTGTGAAAGGAGGAGAGGAAGGAAGAAGGACTGGGTAAGAGGAGACTCAGACTAGACCTCAATTCTAACAAAGTTTTGGCCAGCCCAGTGAAGAGTCTTTGAGCCAAAGCCATCCATTTTAGGGCCCCATGTCCTGAAGGAATAAGCCTGCCTTCCTACCCCTGCCATATTCAGTCACTCACTGGATCATTCTGAAGGAAATGTGGCCTCATAGAATGTGGTGGTGAATCCAGGGGCATGGCAGCTGGAGTTGTCAGTCAACTCTGCTCCTTACAGAGGGAGATCTGAGAGGCTTATTCTTCATGGTCACCATGCATGTCATTTATCTCTCTGTGAATTTTAATGGTAAGAGGGAAAAGAGTGGAAAGTGCTTATTGCAATTACTGCTGTACAGGGAGGAGTCAAACACTAGGTAGATGGGATAATTTGAGGGGCATGCAAGACCTTTTATTATGTTGATTTCTACCATCCTGAAAATCTCTCTCCCTTGGATCAAGCCTTTGAAGACATATGTTGTAGCTCTTCATGGAAGAAAGATTGCTCTTTAGGGCGTGCCTAGCCATATTGTCTTTTTGCTCAGAGCATAAACTCTAACCTCTGGCCTAACGTGTTCCACTGCATGTGATCCTTAATTTACTTTGCTATCTTTCCCACCAGACTCTTAGACGATAAGAATTATGTCTTATTTGATTTTATAACATTCCTGAACCTCGCACATTGTTGAGTTCTAAAGAAGTGGTGTTTGAAATGACTGAATGTGTGAATTAACGAGGGTTGGTCACTTAAGAGATCCCGAAGAAATGGGCTTTAGAGCAGACAGACTTAGGTTAGGGCTACAACGGATCCATCGTTGTTGGGTAGTGGAAGCTGGTAAATGCCTGGGAAGTGTGCAGAATAAGGAAAGCCTTCATTAATAATGTTAACTTCATAATATTCCTGTGGTTTGACTGTTGTTCAGTCAGCAACTAGTTGTCATGATGATACTTTACCCATTTTTCTCAACTTCCCCATGGCAATTATGTCTGTTAGAGGTCAAAATAACTTGTCAACTCAATAATTCTAGTAAAAATAAGGAAACAATAATACCGTTAGGGGTAACAGAAGAGCAAACAACAGAATAACTGACTTTCAGCACTCACTTGATTGCTTTGGCACTGTGGAGCCAAAGTTAGTGTAGAAGGATAGATTTGTTAAAGAAAAGATCTTGAGACAAACTTTCTTCACCAGAACTCTGAGGTTGGTCTGAGTTGGAGCTCCTGTCCTGTAAGCTCCAGAGAGACTTGTAAAGAGCTTCTGTGCTGTTGGATTATTGCTTTAGAGGAAAAAGAGAAGCCTGTGGAATATAGCATAGATAGTACCATTTAGAGTGATAATGCCCAGATGCAGGTTGATATTCATCCAGGACATACCTACATGGTGTGAAGGCTGATGTTCGTTCTGATCTGTTGGTTTCAAAGTCATACCCAATGTTAAATATTTTGATTATCTTTCTTGCCTGAATTCAAATTAGTTTCCTCATCTATAAAATGGAGGCAATGATGACAACAGTTGCATTACAAGGTAATGTAAATGAAAGCACATAATAAGCCATAAATAACTAGAAATATGAGTGGTTATTATTGCTTATAATAGTAATTACTGGAGTGCTCCTACTGACAATGTGCATTACCTCTGATGTGCTGAGAGGTAAGTACAACAATTATTGACTGAGTAATCATCTTCAAGATGACTTTCTTAAAGCTAGGGCCTTGGGTAGAATGTGACCTGAGAAAGATTTAAAGGCACCAGATTTCCACATAGCTGCCACTTTATTTGCAGTCTTTATGTGGAGAAGGCAACTGTTCACACCTTGGTGTTTTCACATGTATTCAGCATCATTGATCATCAACAGTGCCAGCCTTGTTTAAAATTAAATATAACAATACTTAAAATACTGACAAATGCATACAATGGCTTTTTGTTTGCATGAAGACTTAGAATGCTACCTTGTACTAATAAAAATCATAATCTTTGGGTGGACATTATACTCATTTTATGAATCATGCCATAAAATGAAACATATCTAAATTGTGCTACTTTCAGAAATATTTGGATTGCTAAATTTTTATTTACTTTTCTAAATGTGCAAACTCTGATTTCAAATACCATATATATTTTAAAATAAAGACAGTAAGGTAGGATAAAATCTCATAGTAGAGTTAATATAATTTCCAATATGGTAATTCAATAAATATTTACTGAGCATCTATTATTTTTGAGGCAGTGCTAGACATTTTGGGATAAACTCAGACCCATAATTAAGATATCAATTATACTCTTCATTTAGTTTTACTTTAAAGTACATGTGATGATTAATTTTATTTGCCAACTTGGCTATTCCATGAAACCCAGATATTTGGTCAAACAATAGTCTAGATGTTGTTGTGAAGGTAGTTTTTAGATGAGTTCACATTTATTTATTTATTTATTTATTTTTATGAGTTCACATTTAAATCAGTAGACTTTGAGCAAAACAGATTACTCTTCATAATGTGAGTGGGCCTCATCCAATCAGTTGAAGGCCTTAAGACCATAAGGCCTTAAAATGTCATCTTAAGACCTTGAGACTTCACCTTTAGATGACATCCCCGAAGGAAGGGAGAGTCAGCCTTAAGACTGCTCAGACTCAAGCTGCAATATCAACTCTTCCCTGGATCTCCAGTCTGTACCCCCATAATCATATGAGCCAATTTTTAAAAATCAATCTCTCTCTCTTTCTCAATATATATATCAATATATGTGTGTGTGTTTATATCTCCTATTGGTTCTGATTAATCAAATACAGTTCATGATCAAGCCAAGTATCATATGATATCGCTTATATATGGAATCTAAAACAAACGGTACAAATGAACTTATTTTAAAAACTGAAGTAGAGTCACGGATGTAGAAAACAAACTTATGGTTACCAGGGGATGTGGGGTGGGGATAAATTGGGAGATTGGGACTGACTATATATAAGATAGATAACTAATAAGAACCTGCTGTATAGCACAGAGAACTCTACTCAGTACTCTGTTATGGGGACTTCCCTGGTAGTGCAGTTGTTAAGAATCTACCTGCCAATGCAGGGGACATGGGTTCGAGCCCTGGTCTGGGAAGATCCCACATGCTGCGGAGCAGCTAAGCCCATGTGCCACAACTACTGAGCCTGCACTCTAGAGCCCACGAGCCACAACTACTGAGCCCACGTACCACAACTACTGAAGCCCATGCACCCAAAGCCTGTGCTCCACAAAAAGAGAAGCCACCGCAAGAAGAAGCCCGCACACTGCAACGAAGGGTAGCCCCTGCTTGCCGCAACTAGAGAAAGCCCGTGCGCAGCAACAAAGACCCAACGCAGCCAAAAATAAAATAAATAACTAAATATTTTTTTAAAAAACAGACTAAAAAAAAATACTCTGTTTTGGCCTATATTGGAAAAGAATCTAACAAAGAGTGGATACATGCATATGTATAACTGATTCACTTTGCTGTACACCTGAAACAAACACAACATTGTAAATTTAAAAATTTTTTTAAAAATACAGTTCATGATCAAACTGTACATTTATTTCTCAATGTGTAACAATCTCATTTAGATTACAAACTCTTTAAGGAGAGGGTTGTTTAAATTTATATTACCTTACTTAGAATAATTAATATAAAGCTGAACAGTAAACATTGTTAGTTAATGTATGAAAAGTAAGTGAAAGAATAATCCTAATAAGCATAAACAATGTATTCTTTGATCCATCACATAAAAACTATGGAATTTAAAAAATGATTACAGTTAGTTTCACTTGTATAAATGTTATTACAGTTTAGGAATTTTAAACCAGGTTTAGCATAAGCTGTTTCACTCTAACCCTGAAATTTTTTCCCTCAATTTAGTTTGAATTGGTTTCATGTCACTTGAAACCAAAATAGTCCTAAATTTTATACCTACCTCCCATAAGGCTAAAACAGCATGTAATAAAGCAGAGATAAAATAGGTCCACTAAAATAAAGAAAAAAATGAATATGAGTTATGCAATGAAAAGGGAGGAAGAATGGTCTTACTAGAAATTGTAGGCTAAGGATAATTGCTATAATTTGGAACAAAATTTATCTCTGACTTTCTGAGCAGCCAGGGCAAAAAGAAATCTCAATAAATTACCTTATTCTTATTGTCAAATAAAGAAAGCCTATTCCTTCATCAAGAAGGATAGATTTTTGCTTGAGCCAAACTGCTGGAAAAAGAGAAAGCTGTTAGGGATTTTCACATAAGGGGCACTGAAATAGAAGAAAATGAACGTATAATTATTTATTGAATCTCTATTATAGGCAGAACATCAATTTGTCCATTAAAGATCAGCCTCTCTTTACTTTATAGGTATCAGTGTAATTCATTCATAAACTAATACCTTTTTATTATATTGAATATAATGTTCCAATAATAATATTATTTTGACCTGTCTCTCATGTAAACTTTCATGTCGTGATCCTATGACTAATAACTCAAGGTGCCCTTATTCATAGTTAGACTGAATAGGGATGTTATAAATCAAAAGGAGATCAAATTAACTCCCCTTGACTTGTAATATCCCTAATACATGGCTTTCTCCTCATAGGGCTAACCCTGTTGATGCCATGTATAATTCTGATGTAAGGTGTATGATACCATTTCCTTTGAAAAACCTTCCTAATTTTCATAATGTCATGAAATTTAGAGAGGTCTCCCAGTCTAACTTACTAACTAGTGCAGCAATCCCCTCTACAGCTCTAAACTATTGAATAATTTGCAGCTGGGCAGTGAGAGAAAATTAGCATGAATCACCAGGAGCCACATAAACTCATTCAAACAAAATATATCAGGTTAAACTTATTGATACGATTAACAAACTAGCAGAGCAGGCTAGATACAAATATTGTGATTTGGACAAAGTAAGAATGTGTTTGGCCAATCAAAAATATTATACTAGTTAATTCATCCGATTCATCCATAGAATCACAGAAAGTTAGAAGTAAAATGACTTTAGATGTCATCTTATTCTATAGATATGTCAGCTAAGAAGCCTGAAACCCAAATAGGTAAAACTATTTTCCTAATATTACACAGCATGTCAAAGCAATAGTCCGGAACCTGGACTGTTCACCAGTGCTCTTCCCCATAGATAAGGTTAACAGCACCAGCTTTTACTTAATACTACCTTCAACTGAAGGTGGGTCATAAGTGGTAACTCCTAGGGCAGCTAACTTGTTCATTCCAGGGAGAGTTGTTTGGCATATAGACATGGGTCTAAGGTTGGGCTTGTGTCTGAGCCCCTCTGGTGTTTTGGTGTGCAGGTCCTCAGCGACTCTGGGAAAGATCTCATGCTCAGTGAAGGGATCTGTGCCAAGAGTCAGTTTGATAACACTGCCTCAGTCTGTAGAGGAGACTGAGAGGGGAGTAGAGACTATAAGCATGCCATGGCTGTGACTTGGATTCTTCCTTCTAGTGACTTTTAGGAATTTGTGTCTGTGTTCTAAGGGCACAGAGGAAAAGAAAGCAAAAATTGAAAAAGCTTTTTTTCTTTACTCCAAACTTTCCCTCACCTCTAATAACAGATTAGTGGGGTTTTGTCATCTTTACTGCCACCACTGTAGTTTGGGCCACCATCATGTCTCACTTGTAGTGGTCTGGTCCTCCTTCTTGCACAGTGTCCATAAACCAGGATGAGAAATCATAGAAGTGAACCAGATCTTACAAAAAGAAGAATGAACTAAGCCCAACGTCAGCAGAAGGAAGGAAATAAAGATCAGAGCAGAAATAAATGGAATAGAGACCAGAAAAACAATAGAAAAGATCAAGAAAACTAAGAGCTCGTCTTTTGGAAAAAATAAAAAAAAATTAACAAACCTTTAGCTAAACTAAAAGAAAAAAAAAGAGAGAAGACTCAAATAAATAAAATCAGAAATGAAGGAGGAGACATTACAACTGATACTACAGAAATGACTACTATGAACTGTTATATACTAACAAATTGGATAACATAGAAGAAATGAATAAATTCCTAGAAACATACAACTTACTAAGATGGAATCATGAAGAAATAGAAAATCTGGACAGACCAATAAAGAGTAAAGTGATTGAATCAGTCACCAAAATCTTCCAAGAACAACAACAACAAAAAAGCCCAGGGTCATATGTTTTCCCTAGTGAATTCTACCAAACATTTAAGGAAGAATTAATGTCAATCCTTCTCAAACTCTACAAAAAACCTAAAGAGGAGGGAACATTCCTGAACTCATATTGAGGGGCCAGAATTACCCTGATATGAAAGCCAAGTAAAGACACTATGAGAAAACTATAGACCAATATCCCTGATGAATATAGACACAAAAATTCTCAACAAAATATTAGAAAACTGAATTCAAGAGCACATTAAAAAGATCATACACCATGATCAAGTGGGATTTATCCCTGGAATGCAAGGATGGTTCAACATATGTAAATCAATGAGTGTGATACACCACATTCATAGAATGAAAGATAAAAATCATATGATCATATCAATAGATACAGAAAAAGCACTTGACAAAATTCATCATCTTTCATGATAAAAACCCTCAACAAATTGGGTATAGAAGGAATGTATCTCAACACAGTAAAGACCATGTATGATGAGCCCACAGCTAACATCATACATAATGGTGAAAGGTTGAAAGCTTTTTCTCTAAGATCAGGAACAAAAGAAAGATGCACATTCTCACCACTCTTATTCAACATAGTGCAGGAAGTCCTAGCCAGAACAATTAGGCAAGTAACAGAAGTAAAAGACATCCAAATTAGAAAGGAAGAAGAAAATTGTCTCTGTTAGAAGATGACATGATCTCATATAGAGAAAGTCCTAAAGACCACCAAAAAACTGTTAGAACTAATGAACAAATTCAATAAAGTTGCAGGATACAAAATCAACATACAGAAATCCACTGTGTTTCTATACAATAACAACAAAACATCAGAAAAAGAAATAAAGAAAACAATCCCATTCACCATAGCAACAAAAACAATAAAATACCAAATAATAAATTTAGTGAAAGAGGTGAAAGATCTGTACACTGAAAACTATAAGATTTGGTTTAAAAAATTGAAGAAGAAACAATTAAATGGAAAGATAGCCCCTGTTCATGGATGGGAAGAATTAATATTGTTAAAATGTCCATATTACCCAAAGCAATCTACAGATTCATTAAAATCCCTATCAAAATTCCAGTGACGTTTTTCATAGAAATAGGAAAAACAATCTTAAAATTTGTCTGGAGCCACAAAAGACCCTGAATAGCCAAAGCAATCCTGAGAAAGAAGAACAAAGGTGAAACCATCACAATTCCCAATTTCAAACTATAGTAATCAAACAGTAATGGTACTGGCATAAATATAGATATATAGACCAAGGGAACAGGATTGAGAGCCCAGAAGGTAAACGCTTACTTATATGTTTAACTAATATTTGACAAGGTAGCCAAGAATACTCAGTGGAGAAAGGATAGTCTCTTCAACAAATGGTGTTAAGAAAACTGGATAATCACAGGCAGGAAAATAAAATTGGACCCCTATCTTACACCACTCTCAAAAATTAACTCTAAGAGGACAAAAAAGAAACATAAGACCTGAAACCATAAAACTCCTAGAAGAAAACGTGGGGGAAAACTCCTTGACAGTGGTCTTGGCAATGATTTTTTGGATATGACATCAAAAGCTAAAGCAACAAAAGAAACAAAAAGCTGCACAACATCAAACTAAAAACCTTCTGTACAACAGAAGAAACAATCAACAAAATGAAAAATCAACCTATGGAATGGAAGAAAATACTTGCAAACTGTATATCTGTTAAGGAGTTAATAGTCACAACTCAACAGCAAAAACACCAATTAATTAAAAAGTAGACAAAGGAACTTAATAGACATTTTTCCAAAGAAGACATACAGATGGCCAACAGATACATGAAAAGGTGCTCAACATCATTAATCATCAGGGAAATGCAAATCAAAACCATAACAAGCTATTGTCTCACACCTGTTAGAATGGCTATTAGCAGAAAGCAACAGAAAACAAGTGTTGGAGAGTATGTGGAGAAAAGGGAATCCTCATGCACTGTTGGTGGGAAGGTAAATTGGTGCAGCCACTACGAAACACAGTATGGAGGTTCCTCAAAAAATTAAAGGTAGACTACCATATGATCCAGCAATCCCTCTTTTGGGTATATAGCCTAAAAAAATGAAATCAGAATCTCAAAGAGATATTTGTGCTCCCACATTCATTGCAGCATTATTTACAACAACCAAGATATGGAAACAACCTAATAGTCTGTCTATAGATGAACTGATAAAGAAGATGTTTTATATATATATATATATATATATATATACATACAATGGAATATTATTGTCATGAGAAGGAAGGAAATTCTGCCATTTTTGACGACATGGATGGAACTTGAAGGCATTATGCTAAGTGAAATTAGTCAAACAGTGAAAGATAGATACTGTATGATTTTACTTATATATGAAATCTAAAAAAACCTCAAATGAACAAACATAACAAAACATAAACAGAGTTATAGATACATAGAACCAACAGGAGTTTGCCAGAGGGGAAGGGTGTAGGGGGAGCAAATAAATAGGTGAGGGGGATTACAATGTACAAACTTCCAGTTGGGAAATAAACGAGTCACAGGTATGAAATGTACAGTGTGGGGAATATAGTCAATAACTAAGTAATATCTTTTTGTGGTGACATATAGTAACTAGACTTATCCTGGTGATCAGTTTGAAACAGTATAGAAATATCGAATTACTATGTTGTATAATGAGAACTAACATAGTATTGTAGGTCAATTATATTTTCAAAGCAAACTAACCAACTAACTCATAGAAAAAGAGATCAGATTCATGGTAACCAGAGGCAGGAATGGGGGATGGTGGAAGGGGGAACTGGATGGAGGCAGTCAAAAGGGACAAACTTGCAGCTGTAAGATAAATACTAGGGATGTAATGTACAGCATGATAAATATAATTAACCCTGTTGTATATGAAATATTGTACATGAAAGTTGTTAAGAGAGTAAATCCTGAGTTCTCATCACAAGAAAAAAATTTTGTTTTCTATTTCTTTAATTTTGTATTTATATGAGGTGATATATGGTCACCAAACTTATCCTGATAATCACTTCATGATGTACGTAAGTCAAATAATTATGCTGTATACCTTAAACTTATACAGTGCTGTATGTTAATTATATCTCACAGAGTTTGTCCAGAGACAGAGAGAAGTGAGTCTGTCCGAGGGAGGTGCTGGCCTTATAGGGTAACCAGGGTGGGCTCTCCATGGTTTTACCAACAGTAGGAGGCTCAGTACAGTGGGAGGTGCCATATTAGCTGCTCTGGCTGGGTTAATAAGTTACTGAAGCACTCTGAAAAAACGTGCTTGTAAACTCACAGGGGGCTTCTAGAAAGAACCAGAAAGAGTACAAGGGTAGTGAGATGTCCTGCAATAATGGTGGCTGTCAGAGTCAGAGCAAGGGTATTAATGTATATGTGATTTAACTCCCTGAGTTACACTGAGTTCTGAGACACACAGATTACACGTGAAACACCAGTGAGTATGCTTCCAAGAACTAAAAGAAATACTGTGGTAACTACACAAAAGACGAGAAACAATTTCAAATATGATATCCAACTCTTCACAAACAGAATGGGCCCAGCTGGCTCTGCAATAAGTTTACTTTTTTCCAACTCATTGCTTTCTGGTCAAATCTCAGAATCTTTCCTTGACTAAAATGGTTTGTATCTGAGGCATGTAGCCTGAGCTAAAGACATTTCTCTGCTTCATTTCTCTGTGAAGGACACATATATCTACATGTATGTCTATCCAGGGCAAATTTTGAATTTGTTTGAGGAAGATAATATTTAGCATACCTGGTATTAAGAGACTCATGTATCATACAAAAGTCTTGACATCTTAGGAAGAAAAAATGATCATAGGAGTAAATCAGGTATGAGAGTGGGCAAGAATAATAAAAATGACTATGAAGAAAGTCAGACCCAACTTGTTCCACTATTGTGTGGGGTTCACAGTAAGTCAGTGTGGTGGACAAATTCAGAGCTTTTTAAATGACTTTACCTCAAATTTACCTTCAGTTGGAGAAAAATGACTAGTAGTTCTTGGCCTTGTCTTTTTTTGTGGTTTCTTAGTGACTTGGATGGCAACATGGAAATCATGCTTGTCATACTTATCAATGTCACAAAGCTGGGAAAGGTTGTCCAGAAAGTACTAGGTAGGCTGGAATGTAAGAATGAAACTTAAAAATGAAATTTAATAAAATGAAATATTCAACTATTTAACAGTAATTAAAACGAATTAAAATAAAATCAGTTGTTTTCCTGATGTATGCCCAGCTTGACAACTTTTCACGGAAGAAGAAAGCATGAGTTAACAGGATGAAGAGCGTGCTAAGAAAATTAACACAATATTAAACTGTAACGATACAAGCATTTTGTCCAAATTAAAGCAGGAAAGGGTACCACTCTGGCTGTGTGCTGATCATGCCTGAAATACTATGGACAGAATCTGAATACGCAGCTTTCAGAGCTATTGAACAAGTAGGTACCTAGAGGTGGTGGAAGAAAAGGATGAAGAGAGATCTGGAAGCCATGTGATGAGATGAAGAGGTCAGCAAGTCAGAGAGATGTTTGTCCAGGAAAAGAGAACAGGTATGACTGGTAAGGTCAATTCGCTGGAAGGGAAGTCATGTGGACTGTGACTGTTGTTACTTTATCTGCCTCCAGAGGGCAGAAACAGGACCCATGGGGGAAAGTTGCAAGGAGGCGGTTTTCAGAAGACTTGGTTTGGGTCTAGAGTTGTTGATAAAAGGCTGTCTTAGAAAGAAGCATTTTCCCTTTTCCTGGTGGTGCTCAGGCTGAGGCTGGGTGCTTAGCTGTCATTGACATGGGGCAAAGATTCTGCTTTGGGAGAGAACAGGCCGAAAAACTTTAGCTCTCTATTAGCCCTGTGATTTTATGAGCCCTGACAGCTTATTCAGCTTCTACCTAAATTGTTCTGATAACTGTGGGACAGATATTCTTTTGGAAATGACTTTAAATATATATATATATATATATATATGTGTGTGTGTGTGTGTGTGTGTGTGTGTGTGTGTGTGGCTACAATTTGCCCTTGTCTTGCATTGAACAATAGTAAGGAAGGTGAAACTATAGCTTGACTGGTTGAACTGTTCTGGAGAAAAGTGAAGTTGCAATGTTGCTCTTAGATTTTATTGTTGACTGAGCCGGCTAACCTTTAATCTAGTTCGTACGTACTCTAGTGAATTCTGAACACTCTTCAAAACAGGATTAATTGGTTTTTCATCAATATTCGTATTGAAGCTGGTATCAGATCTGGCTCAGTACATTAGAACAAGAAGTAGATGCAAAGAGTTAATGTCCTCTAAGGTCAAGATTGTGTTTCAAGATTAGAGGCAAGACTGAGCCTGCCTGTGAGAATCTAGCAACCCCAGCTGCAGGCAGAGGTAGGATATGGAGACTGAGAACCTGGCTGGGTCTTCTAGATATTAGGTATTACTAGCTATAGTGATCTTTGAGAAGGTTTGAATTACAAATCTTAGGCTGAGAAGTATTACAGGTTCAATGGTTTGAGACCTTTTCAATGCTAGTTTCAAATATGTTAAATTTGCATTTCTTTTGTTATAAAGTAAGTTATCTAAAGTCAGGAAGTATAACTTTGAACCTTTTATTTATTTAAAATTTTTAACACAACTCAGCTTACACTGCATGGGTGATGGAAGGGTTTGCAAGTCTGTATATTTTGTTATAGGCCTTAACTTCTACGCATCTCATTTGGATGTTAATTTCTGTACTAGAGCAAGTCCTAAGTTGCTTTTGGAACAAAGTTATGACTGTGGTTCTATAACTTAGGACCTAGGGTGGCAGATGACTTGGGTTGTTGTCAACACAAGACAATAATACTCATTGCCTTAAGTTGAATCCCTCCTTCCTGTTTGCAGAACTACCTCTCTGGGCTAAGACTTCATCATCTCCCACATAGGTTCAGGGCATGCCTCTCTGACAAGAACCTTGTTTTATATCCTGCTGCTAGGAGAATCAACTTTGAAACCCACTTAAGTCACTTCATGCCTTTATAATCCTACAGTGACTTCTCATTGTATGAAATTTAAATCTCTCAACACGTAGTTAGGAGCCTTCTCAAAAGTTACTCTCTAGTAAAGGCATCTTCATTCATTCATTCAAGGAGGAACCAACCTTTATTTATTGAGTATCAGGTGCTTGAGGTTTTTATTCCTCACAACCTTAGCAGGAAGGTAATATCACCACTTAATAAATAAATGACCCAGGCTCAGAGAACTTTAAAAACTTGTCCAATGTCACTGGTTTTTGTCTGATTATAATTTCCATGCTTCTTCCACTACACCATACTTCCTCTCATTTTGCAAACACTTATTGGGTTTCTATTCTGTGCCAAAACTGATGTTAGGTGTAGGATAAGAAGACAAATGAAACGCTGAGATTATATACATGAAAATACATTTAAAATTTTAAGGCATTTTGTATCATTGATTCTCTTAAAAAATTTTTTTTTAATGTGGACCATTTTTTTTTAGTCTTTATTGAATTTGTTACAATATTGCTTCTGTTTTATGTTTTGTTTTTTTGGCCTCGAGGCATGTGGGATCTTAGCTCCCTGACCAGGCATCCAACCTGCACGCCCTGCATTGGAAGGCGAAGTCTTAACCACTGGACCACCAGGGAAGTCCCGATTCTTCTTAATTGGAAGAAATTCAGCCTAGTGGAAGAAACTGGAAGAAATAATTCTGTCTTCAGAATTTCTCTTGCCTACTTTTACCTCCTTTGCCAAGCTTGTCTTATTACACTTGAATTCAAACTTCCACCCTCTGAAGTTTGCCCATTTATCTAGTCATTCAGATTCTTAAAACATACGTTAAAATTAATTTATTCAACAAACATTTATAAGGGGGGTATTATAGTCAAAGCACAATGCTAGGTTAATGCTGGGGATACAAAAATGAACAAGACCAGCCAAGTGGAAGAGATATACAGTAACTTCAGAGCAATGTGAGAAACACTGAAATGAATTATGAGATTGTGGGGAAAAGAGCTGTGAGGCTACGGGAAGGGAGGGGGTGATCAAAGATGAGGAAATGATCCTTAGATAGAGTAGAGGAAGAAGTATGCTCCAGACAGAGTGAAAGGATGTGTAGAGGGAGAGAGGTGCTTGGAAGTCATGAGCGTTCAGCTGGGTTGGAGGCCATGGCTCAGGGGCAAGTTAGAGAAGCTGAGGCAGGGGCTGGGAACCTCTGCTTTATCTTTTTTCCCTTCCAATACAGAACTATGGCCTAGGATTGCAACCATGTTCTAGAAAGATGGCTTCAAGAGACTCTTTGGGAACATTTGGGGAAAGAAGCCAGTTAGGAGGGAGGGCCCCATTTTCCTGGATTCACTGTTATTCCCCTCATCTCCAAAAAAGAATTGCAAATTCTACAAGAAAAGGAGCTATTTCTCACTATTCTTTTATGTTCTTCGGGCTTTAATACTGTACTATGTACAATAACTTTATTTGACAAATGGTTGTTATGTATTTTTTAGGTCAATGAAAGTAATACATTGCCTCTGGTTGCTACCTAGTACTGCTTTGTAGCCGAATAATTGAGGCTAATGTAATTATTTAGAATACCTGGGAAGCTAAAAAAAGAAGTGGCCTCTCTGGGATAATTTCTACTTTCTTGTCTCCCTGGATAATTTGAGGGGTGGGATGGGATGCAGTTGGCTAACCATTTTGAGTCTGTGTAACAGGATATATTACATTTGACTTGATTAATATAACTCAGCAATTATCTAATGAGTCCTACTGTGGCCTATGCATTATGCTATGTTTGATACGGAAATACAGATATGAGTAAGGAACACTCTCTGCTCTTGTGAGCTCATATTGGGTACTGTAGGGGGAAATAGACATTTTAACTTCGGTGTAATAAAATCTGTTCACGCTATGTTAACCATATGAACAAACTGCTGTGGGAAATAGAGAAAGGAGGTGACAAAATAGCTTACAAGGTTGTTGTGGGGATTTTTAAAAAAGTTAATATATGTGTAAATGAAAAATAATGTCATAGTCAGCTCTGATTATTACTCAGCAAACCCTGCATTTAAATTGGTGTTGGCGATTGTTTGCAGAATATGCAGCCCTAGCCTTTCAGGAGTTCCTAGTTCCCCTAAGCCTAAGACTTCTTTAGTCCGGCTGAACCAAAAAGAGTTTCCGGATAGTTATACAGGTCTTGGCGGGGAAAGGAGGATCCCACAGCGCCTGCGAATCTGAGCTTGTGAAGGCGGTTATACTCGGCAGATTACGGCAGTGGGCGGGCCCCAAATCCCCATGTGGTCCCGACATCATTGACATGGCGGAATCCCCCATCTAACCCTCCTGGTAGTTATTTGAGCGGCGGCGGCGGCCGGAGGACGAGGAGAGCGGCGGCTGCGGCCGGAGGACAAGGAGAGCGGCGGCTGCGGCGGCAGCTGCGAAGGGGCGGCAGGGATTCTCGAGGCTGGCGGCTGGGAAGGCGTGGGAGACCCGGTGTGTGGCGCGCCCGGAGCCCCGCGTTTCAGCCCGAGGGAAGGTAAGGCATGCAGGAGCGGGAGAATGGAGGGGACCCGGACCCCGAATCTCAGCCGCCGGGTCAGGGCGCGCTGGAAAGCCCCTACCGGACGCCGAGTCCGCCAAAGTGCGTGCCTGTCCCGGAGCGCTCCGGCGCGCCGGGCTTCCCGAGGAAAACTTGGCGCCAGAGTGTTGGGGCGCCCCGCGCTCGTCTGGGCACCCCGGGAACACGGGGCCCGGGAGCGGCGATCGGCCAACGCTTTGGGGCCGCGTCTTACTGTGCTCCGGGCCCCCGCTTGTCCCCCCAGCTGGCCAGGGCTTGGAGGAGGGAAAGAAACGGGTAGATTCTTCTTGATGGAAAAAAAAATCTGGGCAGTGGTTCCCGGGTTCTCCCTGCCCCCCTCGCCCTCCCCCCTCGCCCTCCCAGGCCTTCCCAGCAGATTTTGTCCGAGGAATCCGCTCCTCCTCCCGGAATCTCCGCGGCAGGAACGCTGCCCGGGAGGGGGAGGGCGGGCGGAGGGGCCGAGGAATCTTCGACGTGTCACTTTCTGAGGCTGTAGATTTCCATATGGTGGAGGGAGGAGGGCGGGTGTGCGAAGTGGGGCTGGAAGTTGGGGCCGCCTCTCCGCGCCAGGCGGGGGCGGGCCGGGACCTCCGACCCGGGGATGCTCGCGGGGAGTGTCCCGAGCCCGCGCCGGCCTCCAGCCCAGGCCAGGCCTCTCAGTGACACTCCCCGCCTCACCGCTGGCCACCTCCGTGCGCGCCACGTCCTCCCTCCCCGTCCTGTCCCCCGGGCTCCCCCCGGGCTGGGGGCGGTAACCGGCGGCTGCGGCCGGACTCGGCGAGCAGGCGGCTGGAAGCTCGGGCGGGGGAGTGGGGCGCGGCGGGAAGGAGCGGGCGACCGGGTGTGTGGGCCAGCGTAGCTCCGGTCAGTCGGTCACCCCGAGGGGCGCCCGGGCCGGGTGGGGCCAGCGGGCGGAATCCGCGCCCAGAGACGGCCGGGAGGGGCCGCGCGGACCGTCTGGTGCCCGCGGCGGGGCGGGGGCCGGCCGGCGTGGGAAGGGCCTGTCACTCTGGGCGGAAAGTGGGGCCTCGGGCTGTGCCCGCGAACTTTCCCAAAGTCCCGGTCCCGGCGCCCCGTGGGAGCCCGAGCACCCGGGCCCGGTGTCTCTGGAGACTGGGTTGGGCCGCCCGGCGGCGCCGTTGTCCGGGAGGCTTCCAGGAGTGCGCGGTTGGAGTTGGAGCTTTTCGAACCTCAATTCCCACCCTTCTATCCCTGACGAAGGGAAGCAATGGCATTTTATCCAGACAGTGCCGTTTGCGGACTTACTTAAAAGTTAAAACTTCTTATTTTTTATTTTCTCATCAGTCCAGCATGTTCTTGAAACAAAATTTGGAATTTGGCCGAAGACGGGCCAACGCTGGGGCCCCAGATCCACACGTTTATCTCTCCATGCCTGTTGGTTTCTAGTCTTCCTCCCCATCTTACATCCAGGGTTAATCATATTTTGGGACAAGCGAGGTCGTTTGTTCGGTGGGCACCCCCTGATTGCTTGTCTGTTTATTTTTTAATGTGCAGTTAATTTGATTTGAACTTCCTCCAGTTTCCAGGCCCTGGTGGGGAAAGCTAAAGCTAAGGAAGAGGGAATACGCCACCTTTTTTTTTTTTTTTTTTTTTTTTAATGTGGAGAGAGGTGGGGCATTGGAAAAGGGGAGGCACGGTGGTTGTAGGCAGAGAGTGAGAGGGAGCAGACAGACCCGGAAGAAAAGGAATCTGCTCTGGAATAACACTTTTTTTTTTTTTTTTTTGGAGGCTTCTGGCCTCGAGCAAAAATGCACCGCTCTGTTCTCATTTCTATCGCCTGAATTGCTCTTCACTCTCAAGTTAACGCTGTGACTCTGGGGCCCTGGACAACGCCCGAGGGAAGAGACCCGCAGCCACAGCCAAGAGCAGCCCGTGGCCCTGGTTTTGTGCCTTGCATGGGGGCCCGTGGTTCCCCCTGATTGGAAGCGGCCTCTGTGGAACCAGCGTTCAGTAAATTTCTTGGCTTCCCGGGGAGCAGCTGTTAACGAGGGTAAAGTCTTTGGGCGTGCTTCTGGTCCTGCAAGGGGACCCCCGCCATAAGGGTGTAATTCTCACTTTGTTTAGACGCTAGAGGGTCACCCACAAGCTGGCTAAGAATGAGGCATAGCTGGTAGAAAGAAAAAGTCTCTAAAAAATGGTACTTAGATTCGTATGTGCTTTTAAAGTGTTTTGGTTTAAATGCTCTAAGAGAAAAAAATTCTACGTGAAGATAGCGTTCATTTTAAGAGAGATCTTAAAACTGCAAGATACCATCATGGAATAGGAGGTTGTAGCTTCTAATTACAGTATGTACAATATCAGAAAGATATTCCAGTAACCTTTTAAGACAGACTTTATAAATAGTTCACATGAGACCATGGGCTGGCTGTATTGGAGAGCCAGTCTTCGGGGTTTCTGGAGGAATGCTTGGGATCCGCTAGGAAGCTGGCTGTAGGAGCCTAAGTAGTAGTTTACTCAGTAGGAGTTCGTGCCCCTTTTGCTTAACACTTCATTTTATGTGGTAAAATTGGATAGCGTCCTTAGAACTGAAAACTTGAAGAACTTCCCAGCTTTTCAGTTTTAGGAAAATGAGGCCCAGGCAGGGGAAGTGACTTGTTTGGTGTTGGTGATCAGAGATTAAAATCCAATACAGGATTTTATTAATAGCTACTCTTTTTTGGCTATCTAATGTGTACTTAGTACTGTGTATTGTGTTTTTTAAATATTATCTCATTACAATTCTAATCTTTCAATTTAGGTGATGTTAAGGACATTTCATAGACAAGGCATTGAGGTTCACAGAAATTTAGTAACTTGTGTAAGACTACATAGAATTTTCTTCCGTGATGCAAATGGTTTTATATCTGTGCTATCCAGTATGGCAGCCACCAGGCACGTGTAGCTATTGTACCTTTTAAAATGTGGCTAGTTCGATGGAGGAACTGCATTTTAAATTGTATTTACTTTTAATTATTTTAACCTGCTACTTGTGGCTAGTGGTTAGGTACCATATTGGGGATTGCAACGTAGAACGTTCTGACTCTCAAATCTATCCACGTTTAACTGGGTCCTATTGCTTTTAAAATCTTGTAATTCAGTTTTCTTTCTTCCATACCACCAGAGGAAGATTATATTCAACTCTTAAGTGGAATTTAAATACTGGATTACCTATAGCTCAAAAACAAGCAAAAAATGGTTTTTTAAAAATACTTGGATGTCATGGTAAAAACTGATAGAAAAAACCTTTGTGACATTTTCTGTTTGATTGAAATAACTGCCTATAGGAATTGCTGAGAAGGTAGAGCTTATTGGTTATTTCAATGTAATAAAAGTATAAGTAGGGGGCAGCATGAAAAATCACTGATGGGGAGTTGAAAAAAATTACCCCCGATATCCATGGTTACCTGTTCATTCGGTGATTCTTTTCAAATGTCTTCATTCAGGTAAATAATATAGCCAAACTATCACTCACTTTTCCTTAACTAGCTGCACAATTAATCTGAAGAATTAAAATCATTGCTTTACTACCAGAGAATGAAATTCAAATATAAAGCACTAGATCTGTCTGCGAATTGGGAAGAATATGTTAAAGATTGAAACAAACAGCAAGAAAGATTCTTTAGGTGGCATATGGTTAAATAGTTTTCTGATTAGTGGATTGAATTTAAATCTGTTACATTTTAGAATTTATTTGGTAGAAGGAATTTCAACAACTTTTTGATTTTATATGAAATAGTGAAAATCCCAACTCATGTTAAAGTAAGCATTCATTTATGTGGATTTCATCCATAAATATCCAGTAACCCAATACCTTTTTCTTTCCTTTTTTTTTTGCATACTGCTTTCAGGAAAAGACAGATGATAAAATAATCTCTTTATTAGAATTTTCAGAGCAGTAACTTCCAGGTTCATTATAAATATATCTGAATCTGCTGTATCTTTCATAGTTACTGCACTGCTCAGGGATAATTGCAGCTCATAATTCTGACCCTAGAGCGTTATATGATCCTGAAAGACCTACACAAGTAAATCAGCTTTAAATTGTTCTGTATTATTTTAGTGTTATGTGAATTGCATGGCCTCCAGCTCTGAAAATTGTAAATTCAACTAAAGGTGAGGCATCAGTTAATTAGACTGCCAGATAGCTGAAAAACCCTTTCATACCCATTCCTGACTATTGGGATCATAGTTATTTTCAAGGAACCAACATAAGAACCATGTTATTGGATTATAGTGTTCTTGTGCGTGTGACAAATATTGGAAACATGATTTAACTCAGGATGTATGGTTCCATTTTTAGGACATCAAGCTGCTTAGTACAAATGAGATGTAATTTAAAAGATAACGATATCGAAATGATTGGCAAAGATTAGAAATCCTATACCCCCTGGTGCAGGCCACATCTGAGTATAGGTTTGAAATCAGAGTATCTAATCTGTCAAGGACTTAGTTTACTTCTTGGCTGTGTGTCCCTGTTAGACTACTGAACCTCTCAGTCTGGGTTTCCTCATTTTAGTATAAGGAGAAAACATCTCACCTGTACCGTTTTTCAGGTGGTTGTCACAAGGGGTTAATGAGTCAGTGTATTGAAAAGTGTTTAGCAAAGCCTTATACAAACTCCATAGTTCACTATATTCCAAAGTTTAAAAACTGAGCTGTTCTTACAGTATTACTTTGTATGTTTTCAGAGACCTCCAAATTGTGTTTGGACACTTTGAAAAGTGGTTTATTTTTTCCTTTGTGACGAGTAAATAAAGTTTCAATCTTTAGATTGCAGTTTCATTTTCTCCCTACTCCTAATGTAATAGTTGATTTGTGACCTCTCAAAGGTTGTATTTCCTTACATGTGGTCCGTAGCTGGTTAGCATTGCTGAAGTGGACAAGGCAGCCTGCTTGATTCAGGGTCATTCTCGAGGTGGAGGGGACAAAGTGCAATCTCTTGTTAGAGGAACTTCCAAAACAATGATAGAGGCATAGGCTTTAGTTCCTGTATATTAGTAAGCCTGTTATTTGAGCTTTCAATAATTATAGCTGCGAATGGGGGAAAAGAATCATTTTCTGTGTAGGGGAATCTTTGCACCCTACCTCTGTTTTCACTTTAGAAATCACAATTGCCATTTCTTCACTTTAACAAGGTTAATCCATTCAATGAGAGTTTTTTGTGTTAAGACATTATTTTCAAGTAAACCTTAATTCTCATCCTTACAGCTGTTGGGAATGCACTTAGGTGGTTGAGGAAAAGCTTTATTCTTTAGTTGACACTGAATGCCTTTGAATATAGGAAAATATTCATAAGCCCACACTTTTTCTTTTTGACCTTAAAATACACAGTATGGTACAGTACTAATGTGTTTTTTAAACGGCAGAGAATGCTTCAATCACTGTGGCTAGGCAGGCAGGTTTCTGTAGAAGCCAAATGTAGGCTCACTTGGGAGGATGACTTGATGTTGGAACTTGAACTCTTTGCAAGATACAGCCAATGAGAGGCTGATCTCTAGTCACAAGCTTACCCAGAGGGGAATTGTTTATGGGGCAGGTTTAGTGTCAAGGATCAGTCCTTGGAGACCAGAGGTATGTAGGGTTGGAATCGGGGGTTGGGAGGTTTTTAAACCACCAGGTATAAATCAGGTAAGATAGACTATAATGATCAGCTTTTACAGGTGGGGAGGTTTCTCAGTTTAAAAATGGATCAATCCTTGAATCTCTTTTTGTCCCTAGTTGAGATATGCAAGTTTAGCATTCTGAAACACCTGGATTGTAATTTCATTGGCGGATGAGATGTCTTTGGCAATACTCCCAGTCGGTTCAGTCACTGGCTCCTAATATCTTTTGTTTCTATAATATTACAACTGCTTGTCAGTTTTTAAATAATTGGAGGGAGGAGATTTTAGTGAGATGGTGTTCAGCAAAAGCTAGCATTATTTGAGATTTTGCTAAGTATCTGTTTAAAATGTCCCTTGTGTTAAATGATTATGTTTGATTTTAAAATGTAATTTTATTTCATTCACTTGTTTATTGACTCAGGAGGCACTGACTGAGTTCTAAACTAGTTTCTTAATGGAATATTCTTATGCTGTTCTGACTTTTTGGCAAATGCAAGACATTTTTCTGTTTACTTATAGGGGTGTTTTGCTCATATTTTTGGAATGTAGTATAGAGAGCTGTGTCTACCGCCAAACTCCTAGAGCAGGATGGTGATAACTTCAGTCCTTCGCTCCTTTCTGAAATTTGAGAAATGTTAAAATTGGAGCACCTATAGGCTATGTTTAAAACTAAATTTATGTTAGAATTTTAGGCTTCCAGTACATCCTTGTTTTGACTTTGGAAGATGAAGGTTTTTATAATGGCAACCAGTTAGAAAAATTTGCTTAAACTAAGTTGATATAATACAAACTCTTAGTGTTCAATTATGAAAAGCTTTCCGTTGAAATAATTATCCAGATAATTGTCTTCATACATGAGCAAATGTAGTATGTTTGAGAAATAATGGTAGATTCTAAAATCCCAGGAAATAACATGATTTAATTTATTCTTAAGGAGCTCAGTCAGATTCTTCACAGCTGGTGGAAGAGGGTCTCTGTTAAAAATAACTCCATTGTTCTGGATGTAACTAATTAGGAATTTGCAATTATCCAGGCAAGTCTAGGATAAAGTTTGGCTTCCTACTCTATATGAAAAGGTTTTACCTTAACAGAAGTTTAAATAGATCATAGAGGGAATATTTACCTAATTAGGAGGACAAACCACTTTAAGCACCTTGGAAAAATCAATTTACTTAAAGGCAATGTAAAACTACAGTATGGGTTGAAGCTAGTTCTCCTAGTGCGCTTTTTCGTAGAGGTGCAGGACCGCCATAAAATAAATGTCAGTTTATTCAGTGCTATCACATGAACTAGGAACAGTTTACCGGCAAAAGTTAGAACTATAATTTTGTATGCGAAATAAATCACAACAATAAACAAATATCCACCTCCCCATCTCACCCCATCCCCACCAATAGACTCCCAGATATGCCTGTTGATTTGTTTTGAAGGTTTTCTGTTGCCATTTGTTTTGCTGCTTGCTGTCTCCTGTAAGCACTTGATGGCAGATTGGTGAGAGCAGGTGTTAAAGGTTTAAGAACATCATTATTGCTTTTAGCTGCCCATCTCCTCCTCCATATGAGTTTGGGCAAAGTTGTGGAAACTACTACCAGTGGTATTTAGGTAAGCTCATTACACATCCTCCTCTTCTGCATTTACTAAAGCAAGACCTTCTTGGACAGCTTAGTTCCAGGTACTGTGTGAACTGACCCATAAGAAAGGTAAATTTCTTTTAAAATATCTCAAGTATTTACATCCACTTAGACATGAGGTTTTCAAGTATATGACTTTTTAGGGTTCAGACTGACAGGTTTTTATGGTACAAGTTTTAAGTGTAGGATGCTTAATATATTTTTAGGGTCTTCTCCTTTTTCTCTTATATTTTAAAGTGTTATTTTTAAACACATATTTTCTATTAAGTCATTTAAGAGGAAAATACTAAATGTCTTCAGATATTACTGTTCTTGATTTTTCTGTTGTGGTTTTTCTTATCAGGAAAAAAAATTTAATTTAGGGTAATAAAGGTAAACATTCTGAATTAGTGAATCAGAGAATACTCAAGAGTATATTGAATTGGAACACTAGTGTATTGTTGGGAATGTAAAAAGGTACAGCTGCTGTGGAAAACAGTTTTGCGGTTTCTCAAAAAGTTAAATATACAATCACCTAGCAATTCCATTGCTAAGTATGTACCCAAAATAATTGAAAGCAGGGACTCAAACAGATACTTGTACACCAGTGTTTATAGCAGCATAATTTAGAATATCTAAAAGGTAGAAACAACCCAGGTGTCCATTCACAGATGAATGGATAAACAAAATGCATATATACATACAATGGATTATTATTCAACCATAAAAAGGAATGAAATTCCAATACCTGCTACAAGATGGATGAACCTTGAAAACATGCGGAGCGAAATAAGCCAGACACAAAAGGACAAATATTGCCTGTTTCTACTTATGTGAGGTACCTGGAATAGGCAGATTCATAGAGAAGAAAGCAGAATAGAGATTACCAGGAGCTGGGGAAAGAGGAATAGGTGTTATAGTTTAGTGGGTACCGTGTTTCTGCTTGGGATAATGAAAAAGTTCTGGAAATGAATAGTGGTGATGGTCATATAATAATTGTGAATGTACTTAATGCCACTGAACTGTACAGCTAAAAATGGTTAAAATGGCAAATGTATGGTATTTTATCACAATAAAAAACTGAAAATATTGAAGGAGATTTATTCCACAGGATTTCGGCTTGCCTCTGTTTGCTTCCCCTCCGTCTGCCCCATGCTGGTGTGTAGATGTTTCCCTGCCCTCCCCACCTCCTGTTACAGAGTAAAGGGAGATGCTCCTAGGCCAGTTTTGGAGGTTAGAGTTTCCTTATTTTATTAACTGACTTGAATTTAAGAGGAGACTATTTAAGTAGGAGATCTCTGGAGGGAAAAAAAAGATATTTTAACATTTAGATGAGCCAGGTAGTTTATTAGTATCCACAGACCACATAGGCACACACAGGTAATCTATCCTGAATTTCACTGAGTCATCCAAAAACCAGAGAGTAGGATGTACAATTAGACCTGTCATATTTTCTAACCTTTAAACCTTTTTCTTTCCCTCAATTTTGACATCTTCAGTGCTTTAGGGAAAAGTTTGATTTCCACTTAGAGAAAGGGTCTAAGTCATCTCAATACTAGTGTTGGAAAAGCATTAGGTGCTAACATTCTTCAATTTGTTAGACCAAAACTTACTGGGAGGGGATAGAGCGAAAGCAAGCCAGCATGTAGGATTGTTTTATTCATCTGAACTTGTCTCTAGTACCTAATAATTTCATAGTGGTGACTTTTCTCTGAATATCGGTGTTTCTTTTTTTGCTTCTGAAGTATTGATGCTGAGTTTGTGCAGATCACTTATGAAAAGATGGGGCAGGATTTTTGTTAAGTGATTGGATATAAAGCTTAAACGTCAGATGTAAAGTGCATGTTAGGAATACTGAAAATATCAGGTAAAAATTCAGATAGAAAGATTTAAGGTTACATACAGATAACAAGTTCAAGGAAAAATTATACCGTATACTGTGAAATATTTGCCATCCATAATAGTTCATTAATTCCTGAACTCCCAGAAAACAGTATAAAGTCGCAAGAATATGATGCTAGTGTGTATGCATGCTTTGTCATCTATAAGGGTGTATTTTCTTTTTTTTTTTTTGCGGTACGCGGGCCTCTCTCCGCTGTGGTCTCTCCCGTTGCGGAGCACAGGTTCCGGACGCGCAGGTCCAGCGGCCATGGTTCATGGGCCCAGCCGTTCTGCCGCATGTGGGATCTTCCCGGACCGGGGCACGAACCCGTTTCCCCTGCATCGGCAGGCGGACTCTCAACCACTGCGCCACCAGGGAAGCCCTATAAGGGTATATTTTCTTTGCTGTATGTGTAAATGGCTTTCATACCATAGCAGGTAATTTTTGTGGCCTAGAAATTACTCTAGAGATAGGATCATTACGAACTGATTTCAAAAGGTACAGAGAGTCACAGTCTCTTTATATCTGGTAGAGATATGAGGAATTACACCACCATGTTCACAGAGCGGTCTTCACTGATTTTTGACCTACTCAAAAGAAAAGAGTGTCTCGTTCTGTTTTGCATATCCTCATTTTGTTCCAGAGCCATGATTTCAGGTAATTTATCATTTTCTTTAATTTCTTCTGGCACTGTTTCTATACTTTTCAGAACACTTGTCCTTTTCAGTGTTGTCTGATTGTCTCCTTGTCACTCTTACTTGAGTGTAGGATAATTACTGATTTAACTTATTGTCCTTGATGGTGAGTGCATAGTAAATGCTCATTTGATGGATGGATGGAGAGATAGATGAATTCCTAGGTTGAATGTGCCATTTAAACTTTGTACCTCTTCTCAGGTGCTCAAGTCATTATTTCTTCTGCTGAAGTTGATCTCTTTGAATCATGGGCCATGTTATAGGCATTTTTGTGTTTCCACAGTTTTCCTGAAAATTTTTTTTTCTCATGGTAGGGATCTAATAAATATTAAACAAAACAAAGGCATGAGTCACCTTCAGTGCAAACCTAGCCTTTCATTTACTGCTATTTTAAAGAAACAAAGTTCTCCAGAGAATACGTGGACTTTTTTCAGGTCTGTATCAGATCACTAATTGATTTTGAAAATACAAATAGAATAAATAGCTTATATTTTCTATTCCCTAAAAATGTGGACTTCGATTGTGTATGTTTTGCTTGTCTTTTGGAGTCAGTTTGGGAATTATAAATTAAGAAAATTATTTTTGAAAAAGGTGACTTTTCAGAGATCTGTGGTAGTTTAAAATGATCTTTTATAGGGAAATTCTAGAAGGGAGGCATTAAGGGACAGAAAAATAGCAACAACAATAACAACAACATATGTCTTGCTGAGATGCTGGGGGTCCAGCAGAGAGAGTTGATTATGCTGCACTGGTGGCCAAAGTGTTCAGTGCTAAACTGAACCCTGGAGAAAGGGTCAGAGGGCATGCCATGGAAACCTGAGGAGAATGACCTCAGCCACTTGAAGGTGGACGTAAAGCACGCCTGAGAAGAGAAGAATCTCTGGGAGCATTATAGGGCTATGTGTATGGGGTGGAGGGTGCATGTGCTCTTATTTATTATGTCTGGGGTGGGATCAGAAATCTTCATTAGGTGCTTCAGGTGAGTGATGATCAGACAAGTTTGGAAAACCCAGTCTTGGGGACTCAGCCCTCTTGGTAATCCGTCCTTTTAAGGTTTTTGACCTGATGGCTGGAAAGAACTGAGGTGAGAGGAGTACTTAGGACACCAGAGGACTCTAGTTAGGACCTAGGGCAGAATCGAAGGGCTCCTCAGAAGAATTTAACGTCGTATTCTTTAGGATAAAGTGATAACCAGCTCTTAGCAGTTCAATATAGAAACAAGGACACTTGTCATTTGTGCACTAAACTTCCAAACATTCTAACTACATGTTGGTTGTAAAATATAACAGTGACCAGCAATTGCTGAGCACCTACCATGTGCTAGGCACTTGCATATATATATATATATATATATATATATATATATATATATATATATATATATATATATATTTCATTCATTCTTCCATATCCATTAAACTGTGAACGATAGATACTATTTCTGGTCTTCTGTGTGTTTCCACCATCTACCGCAGAAGCCAGAACATACCTGCTGCCCTGTGAATGGTTGTTGAGTGAACTAAGACTAGAAGACATGCTCAAAAAGGTTAAAACAATCACCTAGATTGACTCCAAAACTTTTTTCCAGCCGTATCACACTGCTGCTTTAATAGTTCACATTAAACGTCTTAATTGTATATCCAGACTTGGAACAGTGTCTGTTTGTGTTCCCAAGTAGCTGAATGCTAAGGCTAAGTATTCGTTGAATGCTTTCCATGTGTTCAACCTGTCTATGGTCCAGAAACCTAAAATTTACTTTCAAAACAATAATAATAATCTGGACATCTCCCAAGAGGGAGATTTTCCTAGATTGTTTTCTGTAAAAGCAACTTAACCTTGGAATGAGAGAAACCAGAGAATAAAAGTATACTTCATAGACAGTAATATATAAGAAACTCAGTATAGTGAATGGGAAAAATCTAGAGCAATTGGCTAAGAAATGGTAATGAAGTTTTACCTGACTGAGACATTTGAAAAATTCTATGAAAGAGAGTTCTTTTCACTCAGTGGCAATAACAGTTTTGTTCATCTCGCATTCCCTCTCCTCAGTGCCTTTCATTTAAGTTCATTTATATAGGGTAAGATCCTGTGCTTATAATTTGCACCTGGAAAAACAAGGCCTCCCATGCCTGATACTAATCCTTTCTGTCCTTTTAAGGCTAATAGTTTGTGGTGTTTGGGTTGCACCGAAGGCAGCCACGGGGACAGGATGAGCCCAGAACTGACTAGAACGTGTCTCATCTCTGCATGTGCAAAGAGCAGCTCCCGTGGTGAATAAAAGGTGACCTCAGGATTCATAGGAGCCCTGTGCTTTCCCAGACGGCCCGGGCTAAACCTGGGGAGCTGGCAGCCCTAAATGCTTCCTTTGTTAGAAATTATTGAGTTCCCTACTCCATCTTTAGAGAGTGAGTTCACTGAAGGTGAGTTAAGGACAAGGCTTTGAAGTGGGACCTGACTTGCTTTCTCTCCCTGTGTTTGTGTGGGGCGGTGTGAATGAAGACACCAATGAAGGTGCAGCGCCCAAGGCGGTGTTACCTAAACACTGTTTCTTACTGCTTCACAAAAATGCTGCTCATGGTCCAGAGGAGCTGTGTGCTTCCCTGGGGATTGTGTTTCCACAGAATGGTGAGGACTGTTAGAACAACCTTCTCTTGTTTCTCAAAACTTCTGCCCAGGAGGGAGGCTATAAATGGTAAAATGTTCACGACTGGTTGCCACCCCAGAGAAGGGCTCCCCAACACTGGGCTGCCCATGGCCCTCCCCTTGTTACAGCTGGGGGCTGGGAAGCCTTTGTCTTTGCCTTATAACCCGGCTTTCAGAGCTTGCTGGCGGTGATCTTCATGACACAGAGTACCATAGGATCTAACTAACTTTAAAAAAAGTGTTAAAATTTTTTTATTGAAGTATAGTTGATTTTCAATGTTGTGTTAGTTTCAGGTATACAGCACAGTGATTCAGTTATACATATGTATATATATCTTCTTTTTCAGATTCTTTTCCCTTATAAGTTACTACAAAATATTGAGTATAGTTCCCTGTGCTATATACAGTAGGTCCTTGTTGGTTATTTTATGTAAAGGAGTGTGTATATGATCGAACTAACTTTTTTTTTTTTTCGAACTAACTTTTAAGAGCACTTAATTTTTAGACATCTATTTTATACCTTAAGATGTAAAGAAACGAGTTTTTTCTTTTTTGTAAGCACTGTAAAAAAAGGAATATGTTTTAATTTTAGGATTTGAGCATTTTAATTTGCTTAAGTTTGGTTTAAATTGCTTGGATTCTCTTCTATCTAACCCTTCATCCATTTTTACCATTATCACCTGAAGGTAGATATTTACTTAACTTTGGATAAGAGATACTAAAATTGCCCATGTGTACACTCATGTTCAAGAAAATTATGAAATCAGTAGTTTTGAGCCTCCTAGAAAGGAAGTAAGTTCAATTTTTAAAATACTGCCCTTTTAAAATTATGTATTTAACTATTTAATGAATATTACTCATTATTTATACTTAGTGCATGAAAATACTGGAAATGGGTAGCCTTGTTGTTGTGCCACAGGTAAAGACTGATAATTTCCAACCCCCTAGCTATAATATCCCTGAGTTCTAGACCTGTATATTCAACTATAGATATCTTTTTTTTTTTAAGGGAACTTTATTTATTTATGGCTGTGTTGGGTCTTTGTTGCTATTCGTGGGCTTCTCATTGCAGTGGCTTCTCCTGTTGCGGAACATGGGCTCTAGGTGCCCAGGCTTCAGTTGTTCTGGCACAAGGGCTCAGTAGTTGTGGCTTGTGGGCTCTAGAGCGCAGGCTCAGTAGTTGTGGTGCACGGGCTTAGTTGCTCAGCAGCATGTGGGATCTTCCCGGACCAGGGCTAAACCCGTGTCCCCTGCATTGGCAGGCCGATTCTTAACCACTGCGCCACCAGGGAAGCCCATCAACTACAGATATCTTTACCTTTCCCACAGGCATTTCAGACTCAATCTGACTGCTGTCTTTTTTTTTTTTAAAGAGAGTTATGGGAGGAGGAAGAAGAAATGGATAATAACTTTTAAGGCTTGTATTTTATTTCAGGCTTTAATTAACAACAGATATCTTTAATTTACCATAAAATTTCTTTATTGATGAAAGAGTTATTTCCAGGTTTATTTGATTTTGACATTCTAATCTTGCTATGTGGTTACTGTGCTGTAGCTTTAACTGTATCTTAATGATACTGGTGACACTGATAATTTTAAAACATAGCCTTTTAGATTTTGCCATTTGCTCGTTTTATTAAATTTAAGCATGGAAACAATGTCACTTCCTATTTATGTTTTAATTTCCAATTCTCTTAGTTCAGTTTTCTCAGGAGTTCAGACCTATTAAGGCATAGCAGTTGGCTAGTAAGAGAAAATTGAGAATACAAATAAATTTTTCACTAGATTACATTAGCTTCATTTTGTTTGGAGTGATTTTAGGCTCCAAGTGTTTGCCATTAACATTCCATTTTTGCAGGTTTTCCTTTCTTGCTTTTGTGAGAAACAGGGATTGTAGGAGAAAGTAGAGGATAGTAGGCCAGGGTTTGGGAAGGATGTAGTACCAACAGAGGTGAGTGAGTTTGTTCCTATTATGTTTTACATGGGATGATAAGTTTTCCAAGTTCTAGTTTCTGCTAAGTTACCTGTGAGTTCAGTAGAGGGGCAGTTCTAGTCTGCTGTCAGATGTTCTGCTTGGCAGATTAATGAGGAACCTCTTTTTTAAAGTTTTTTTTTTTTTTTTTTTTTTAACACAGATTGCTGTATTTGTATATCTTTTATAAGTGTGCATTTTGGCCAAGAGGTAACTCTTTCATACCATTTTTCATGAAAAAGCATAAATAATTTTCTAGAAAGTTTAATTGCAAACTTTGTTAGATTAAAAGGAAACATCTTTTTAGAGAAACCATTCTTCTTGGGAATTCTTTAATCCTTGTCTGTAAATGATAGCAGATTATCACATACGGTTTTCATATTTGGGTGGCATGGGAAACTACTCACTTTACTTGGAACTTATATTTTTGGTAAGAAGGTAAATCTTTAGTCATCATTTATAGTGGGATGATTGAGCCCCTGTGCTCTGGAAACTGAGCCCTGAGTTTGAGAACCCAGATTTGTAACTCTGCAGATTTGAAACTCTAACTTTGGTTAATTACTGAATCTGGGTGGCTTTGTCTGTTAAAAGGAATTGTTAGGAGTATTTAGCTCGGTGTGGTGCTTTGTCAAGTGCTCAGCAAATGAGAGCTGCTGTTTTATTATTTTATTATATTCACTGATGACAGACATTTAATAGCTGGACATACTTCTTAATGGGGTGATAGTTATTTAAAAGCATTCCCCTGTAATTTTAAAAGTGTATATGAATACAAGCCTTGCCACTGACTCCTTGAGTGTTCTTGTTCAAGTGACATCTTTGTAGCTCATCTCCAAAGTCACACTTGAGCTGTTTACCTTAGTAAGGTAATGTGGGCATAAAATGATAATATATGTAAGAGGCACTTTGAGCAGGGTGAGGGTGGGGAAGCATATCTGAATGCCAAGTAATACTTAATTAAACAAGTGCTGCTTCTACCAGTATTTTTCTTCTTCCTGCCGCCTCAAAGAAAGGTGGTCTCTTTTAAAGTAGGTATATGACAGCTCTGCTTCCTCTCCCAAGTCTAGGATCAAAGGAAAGTTGTAATAAAGGAGAGTCACTTGCTCCCATTTCCCTCTCCCTTTTTTGTGGATGTTGTTCTAACTTTTTAAGAGGGAAGATCAGGCCTTGACTTTAGTGGGCGAAACCATGGGGGCTCCAAGACCTGCCTTTCATCTCTGGGTCATCACCTCGGATGATGTTCTTCATCTCTGTAGTAATGGCATAAAGACACCACTGCTGGGGAACAGCGCACTGCAGGCTAAGGCTTTGCTGTCTTTCTGGAAATCTTAGCTACCTTTGCTGCTCACTGTTAAGGATGCTCATTTCTTTAGAATAACATAGACTATTTGGCAGAGATGCCATGACTAGAGTAGTTTTCTCTGCTTTGGCAGTGCGTAAGTCTTACCACTTCTTATAAATTGGAAGGCTAGCTCCAAAAAAGTAAAAGAAAAACAAAACTGGATTTTAGCTGGTTGTTTACTGGCAGGGTTGTTCTAGACATAAAGACAGTTGAATGGAAAGGATAGTAGGGATTGGAGCCAGTCTTGCTCCATGAGAGTGAATGAGCCAGTGTTAAACCTTAACGTTGGAGAAAAAAAACAACATTCACTGTTTTAAAAAACAAAACAAAACAAAAACAAAAATGAGGCAGTCATTGCAGGCTAACCAATGAAAATTAAAGGTCAGTTTCTTCAGTGCCGCACCTCAGTGCATGCCCCAGGCCGTGTTAATAATGACAATCCTATTATTTTCTTGCAGTAGGCAGGAAATGCTGTCTATACCCATTAGATTTGTTTGAGTGGCCCCTGGCTGGAAATGAAGAAAATTTAATTTTCTAACTTGCTAGGAGGAAAAAAAGTCATGCAATGCTGCATAGAGGTTGATTTGGGGGCTGGCATAAGAACAGTGTCATTAAAAAAAAACTTGATGTTATTAATCTTGATGATAGGGATGTTTGGCCCTTATCCACATTGAAATCATGAATGGACTTATATGCAAGTTATGGGTGTAGGAAACCTTTCTGAATATTGTCAGAACTGGCTCAATTCTAGACTTTTTACCACATGTTTGCAAACTGCCTAATTCCTCACATATCTCACTGGCTGCTGGAAACTTGCTTGAAGGAAGGCTTTGTCACAGGGTCTTTGTTTTTGTTTTTTTTTTTTAGAAGATTAATTTGCTTTTCAAAAGCAGCATTCATTTTGGATAAATTTGTGTATTCATTAGGGAAGTCAATTACTTTGTAGTTTCAATAGCAAGAAGAAAAAATTGGTATTAATTAATGTTACAGAGAAAGTATGTGAACCTGTCCTTGCCTTTCAGAGTTACATTGGTTAATCTCGGCTCACTTGGTTTCCACTACTTTGTGTCCATTTATTCAAGAATGAAATCTTTTAAAAAATGGTTTTTTTTAAAGCAGGTTGATACTCCTCTTACATCTTTACTTTTTTTTTTTTTTGCGGTACACGGGTCTCTCACTGCTGTGCCCTCTCCTGTTGCGGAGCACAGGCTCCGGACGCGCAGGCTCAGTGGCCATGGCTCACGGGCCTAGCTGCTCCGCGGCACGTGGGATCTTCCCGGACCGGGGCACGAACCCGTGTCCCCTGCATCGGCAGGCAGACTCTCAACCACTGCGCCACCAGGGAAGCGCTCTTTACCTTTTTTTAATGAGTCAAAAGATTTTTATTGCTATTTTGATGTTTGATTTATTGGGATGTTCTGTTACAGATTCTCAGTTGGTATAAAATTCATTTTTCTAGGACAATATCAGGTTTTCCCATGAAATACATAATCAGAGAAAGATCTTAAGTTGAAGGGACTTACTTAAAATTATAAGAGTAGCCAATGCTAGAAGAAGCAAATGTTTCAGTCTTTGTGTGCAGAGGAGGAAAAAGAAACCTTTCTATTTTAATGGATCTGTAATTCATATCGAATAGGACCTCTTGTGTTACTTTAGGTCATTGTGTTCGTTTTGCATTGACTATACACTTAGATTTTTTTCTTTGTTTCCTGAAATGCTGTACTGGAAAGAAGTTTCTAACATCTTCATAGGAAAGACCACTGAATCAAGGGAGTTTTTAGGAGTATTGTCCTTTCTTTTTGTCTTAATTCTTAAAGCCTTTAGCAGTTTGCTTCTACTAGTGACCATTTTGTTTCTGACATTTTGCTTCTGGTTGTCATCATTGTGAACATTTTTCATAATGTTTATTTTCCTCATTTATTCATCACCATAAGTACAAGAAGAAGCAAAGCATGGGATTCTTGATTTTTGTAGTAACTGTAGTATTATAATTATATGTGTGTTTTGTAAAATACATTTTGGCGATAGCACATGACGTGGTACATACTTGGGGGGACTTTTTAAAAATCCAAATTTATATTTCATTTATAAAAGAAATGGTATTTTCTAGCAGCCTTTACTGTAAAGGGTCCCAGTGGATTTTTTTTGACATGTCTGAGATTAGTCCTCCTTAAGACTTCTGACAGTAATTGCACCCCATGGTGTGGGGAATTGGAAACTTACATATAAAAACAGTTAAAAGGCTTTGGAAAATTTCATGTGATATTGGGAGTCAGATGTTTTGAGCTAAAAAATTGTTTGCTTGATTGGGAATTTAGGCTTGAAATGTTTGTATGGATTGTTAACTGGCTGGCTGGAATCTGTTATAGACTGGCTAACCTATTTGAAATATATCTGGTGTATTTAAGTTTGACAAGAAATCAGGGCAAAGATACAATTTAGGTGTTATTGTTTATTTTTCTAAGTCAGTAACACGATTCATGTTTTGCCATGGAAAAGTAATCATTGAAAACACTACACCTGATAGCCTGTATAAACTTGCTTAACCTTTATTTAGCATAACGATATTTTTTCCAGGATGCTGACCGGATGATTGCGTATAAGGATGTTTATCTATAGTCCAGTGAATTAAAACCTTTAGAGAAATAGAGGGCATGTATCGTTTATTCCTAGCGTTGTTCTTTTGAATGATTTGGTTAGTCAGAGCCTTCATTTTGAAATGTTTCAAACCAATTAGGCATCTTTTGACCTAGATCTTCCCGCCTTCAGCTTTAAGGAATACATACTTGGATTTGCAAGAATGTGAAGATTTAGCCAGGTAGTCAGTTCCTGTTATCTGTGAGAGGGCTTAGGCCTCAACTGACTGGTGTTTATTAAATTCTTGTTCTTTTTGCAGAATGTTCTTCCATCATGAAGAGAAGACTTTCATGATGAATCCTCATAGTGAACCAGTTTCACTAAATTCTCTAATGTTCTCTCACGATTTTCATGACTCAATCTTGTCATGAACCTCTGATTAAGTATAAGTAATGGAAGATGGTAGGTTTTCGTTTGAAATGATAGATTCTTCTTTTAGATGTTGGTTGGTCCCCTTGCCTGGGGGTAAGGGGTGGTATTGCTCTGTTCACAGTTGTAGGTGCCTTCAGATGAGAATTGGTGGTGGTGAAGGACAGGCAGAGGATCAGGCATACTTATGAGTTGGATCCACACCCAGGCTTTCCCCTGAGGCCCCCCCCCCCCCAGGTGATGAGGCTGACTTCCTACGTTGGTGAGAGAAAACCCTAATGGCCCACTCCACACTTTTCATTTCTCCTTTAGAAGTAGAAGGTTATAGGAACCAGTGAGTTGTATGAACCAGTACCTGAAGCTTAGGGAGCCTTCAGTTCAATCAGAACTAGTTTTTGTTTGTGTCTAACTGTAACGGTGTAGCAAGGAATGGAACAGGGCGACTTCTAATTCCTCTTCATCTTCTCCACTATTATAGAAATTCCATGAGGGCAGGGACCATGTCTCTCCTTTTCTCTTTATACGGTGGCAAACAGTAAGTGCTCAGTAAATGTTTATTGAGTACATGACTTAATGACTGAGCAAAGCATAACGTTTTGATACTGAGGTAATGTGTGTTTGAAGCACGAGAAAACTTGTTTGACACCAGTTTTAAAGCTCTGTTCTAATTCTTGGAAGAAATATGGAATTTTCAATTTAAAACAACTGATACCCGAAAATAAGTGAAGACTGAAAAATTTGGGGTGTTCAAAGATAGTGAAGAACTATTTGTCTGGAAAGTAACAGAAACACTCAAACCAGCCTAAGCAAAAAAAGGTTGGAATCATCGGAAATGAGGGCAGTGTCCCTGGACCTTGTGAGGTCTTGGAACCCACTCTGGGAAGTCACTGAGAGTCAAGGCTGCTTTTCTTCCTCTTTCCCTTCTTTTTTTCTTTGATACTTCTTCTTCTGTAGAGTCCATCTTCTATAAATGCTGGATGCTTCTAAACTCATAAAGTTTTTATCAGTTTTTATTTTTCCTTCCCAAATGCCAGTCTACACATTACTTTTTAGTAATGAGTTGAAGGTATGGGTGGTAGAAAATCATAATTTATTTTACTTATCAGAATGGCTGCCTGTTAGGGATACTGAGAAAACTGGGTGCGTGAGGTCATCAGGCTGGTAGTTGAGATTTAGTCTGTGCAGTTTCACTTCCTTTTAACAGTTTCTTATGCATGCAAAAAAAGGAGGTATCCTGAAGCTGGTGACCTGTTGGCATTACCAAGAAGAGCCAGCCTCTGTTCTCTCTCTTCCACATTCTCCCTTGCAGGCTGTTTGTAAATTTGTTCTTTTTCTTTTCTGGGGTTGGCAAGTTGCCTCATTCTCCCACTCCCTTGTCCGTGCCTGTTACCTGTCTCTTAGTACCACAGTCATCTCCTACTTTTCTCCTTCCTGAAAGTGGGATTTTTCTCTTTATCACCATTTGATGATTCTTTAAGCATTATGATTGATAATTTTCAATTTGAGCAGAGCAGATTTTCTATATAGCACGTTCTAAGTACTTTTCTGACTTTGCCTAACTGTTCATTCATTCATTCATCTTCCTCTCATTTTGACTTTCCTGAAGCCTGTATATCACTGAGAGAAAATACAATCTTTTTTTTTTTTTTTTTTTTTTTCCGGTATGCGGGCCTCACACTGTTGTGGCCTCTCCCGTTGCGGAGCGCAGGCTCCGGAAGCACAGGCTCAGTGGCCATGGCTCACGGGCCCAGCCGCTCCGCGGCATGTGGGATCTTCCTGGACCGGGGCACGAACCCGTGTGCCCTGCATTGGCAGGCGGATTCTCAACCACTGCGCCACCAGGGAAGCCCGAGAAAATACAGTCTTAAGGGAGTAACTAATAGAGGTCACATTGGAAGGAGAATGAATGGAGTATTAAGTGAATTTAGGCAGAGTCAGAAAAGAGTTTCCCTCTTTAAAACACGCTGTCTGTGGCTACTCTAAAAGAAGTGCAGTTTTGCTGTAGGAGCTGCTGCTGCGCCATCACGTTTGCTCTCCTAGCTCCTTCAGATTCCTCTTTTGAATGACCCATTGCCATTCCTTGTTTGCTTGTATCTTTTGCTCTCTTCCTTGTTAGTTTCTTTTCTTGTTAAATACTTTGGAAGAAAGCCTTGATTTTTGTGTATTTTCCCCATTTTTCTTCAAAGGTTCCATAGTTCCTTAAAACTTAGTCTTTTCTTGCGGTCTGTTTTTTCACCATTCACCAATCACCTCTGTCACCTCAAAAAGTCTTCACAAAGTCCTGCTTTTCCTTGTACTTTTTCCTCTTGTTCAGAATCTTGCAGTTGATTCCTCTCCTCCGACTTCATTCCCCTCAGCAGTTTCCTTTGATGGTGATACTTGCCTTGGAATTTATACTTGAGCCTCTTAAACCCTTCGGGAAAAGTAATTTTGTCACCATTCACTTTTCTTTCTCTTCTATTCCAAAAGGCTAAGGACAAGGAATCCTTACGCATTCCTGTGCTGAGGAATCTGCTCTAAGGTTTCTACTATCATTTTCTTATCAGGGTCTGGATTCTCTGCGAAGGTGCCCGATAAGACCTCCCATCTCTTCCCTGGTCTCAGGGCAGGACACAAGGGTTGCATTTGGAATTGGCTCCAGACACTCAGATACCATAAATTTAGTAATGATTACATGATCCTTTGAAGGCAAACTAACAAAAGAGCTTCTCTAAGAGGTGAGCTGGGTGAAATCAGAATGGGATGATCTCTAATGACTTTTCTTGCTCTCTTATTACCAATCTGTGAATTTATCCTCAAGGAAGAGTTCATCAGAAGGAGAGAACCATCATTCCCCATTTTATATATTTTTTATTTGTAATCTATCTGCAGTTTAATTTTGTTTAATTTTTATTATTATTTTAAAATTTATTTATTTTTGGCTGTTTTGGGTTTTTGTTGCTGTGTGCAGGCTTTCTCTAGTTGCCGTGAGCAGGGGCTGCTCTTCATTGAGGTGCATGGGCTTCTCTTGTTGTGGAGCACAGGCTCTAGGCGCGCGGACTTCAGTAGTTGTGGCTCACGGGCCTAGTTGCTCCGCGGCATGTGGGTTCTTCCCGGACCAGGGCTCCAACCCTTGTCCCCTGCATTAGCAGGCGGACTGCTAACCACTGAGCCACCGGAAAGTCCTGCAGTTTAATTTTGTAATCAGTACTTAGCTACTGTTTACTCATTTGTAAAATTCCTTTTAACTTATCTTTGTAAGAACCAGTCTGCTACCAGATAAGATTTCAGATTGTTCAGTTTTAAAATGTTTTACTTAAAAGGATAAGATAGTTCTCCATTGGAAAATGTGATTTCAGAGATAACTTTCATGTCTTTGAAATCTAGAAAAAAAATTTATTAAATTAAAATTTAATAAATTAAAAAAAGATTGAATATTTGTAGGAAGTCTATAGCCATTGCTGACAGATACCTTTCTACTTGTTGTGCTCCAGAGGAAGATCACCAAATTTAAGCCTGTGAGCTTTCGAGTTGCTCTTATTATCAGTGTCATATATTACACAAAGTTGGAACTTTTAAGATTCATTATCTTTGGCAGAGATAATGAGAACTTTGATTTTCATTCACTGTCATCGTATGTACCTGGCAGATAGTAGGCACTCCATTTGGTTTATTGGATGAATAAAGAAAGTTATTCGGCTGGTCAGTGGGATATAAGAAGTCTCTACCAAGATCACCGTTGATTGCCCCTGTTGCCCTATGTATTATACGACCCCAAGTTTATTGCAGCCTTATAGACATCTCAGTCACTGCAGGCGACAGACTCTTAAAATTTCTGGTGGAGTCCCATGTCTCATTCTTGGCAAACTGAAGTATAAATCAACATACATAGATTTCACTCTAGTTCAGAAATGGCTCTTTTTAGTGAAACTTGCATAAGGTCCTACTTCCTGCCTGAGAAATAGGGTAATAGGATCACACCCGAAAAAAATGCTGCCTTGTTCAGAAGTGACATGATCTCTGTTCAGTTTGGAATATTGATAAGTGGGCAGATTTATTTGGAAGCACTTTGTTTTTACTACATGTGTAAAACTCCAGGGAACTCTGAATAAGAGATGAGGTGCTCCCTTTTGGCTGTGCATTAGCAACGTGGCAGTTACTGATCTGTCATTTACTTTGAAAAGGAATTACAAAGTTTTGGCCTCCTGCCTGGAGTAGCTCCAGATGGTCAGAAAAGATTTTTGTACTGAAGTCAAAGAGTATATTGCAGTGATAGAATTGAGCTTGCCATGTTTGTATTAGAACAGGGACTTCCCACTTCATCCCTCTGCAGAGTTTTTCCTTTCATTTTTTTTTTTTTTTTTCCTCCTGAGGGAGTAAGGGGGAGAAAATGCTGCTTTAGAGTTATGGAATCTAATATTTGGAATACCTTTGTTCTTGGTGATAGTGATGTAGAGGTATGGTATGTGGCCCATAGAATTGCTTTGTTAATCTCAGTACACCTGGCACTCAGTATTTGCAAAGGACCCATGAAGTATTGGAATGTAGAGATACACCAAGACCATTCTGGCTGATTTGGAAATGGGGGTCAGAAGCTTCATTTGGGTTGCAGGTGCTTGTCTGATAAACCGGCTGTTAGCCCACAACTGTTATTTAGTGGCTTTCCTTTGTCACTTGGCCCATCTCTCATGGGCGCTAAGCATTACTGCATCTTTCCTCATGTTTCCCCATGATTTTGTGGTCGATAGGGTAACGGTGAAGTGTAGGTGTCCAGTATGGGTGGGAGGTGGGGCTCAGGGAGATGGGCAGTGAGGAGGTCATGGTATTCACCAACAATTCCAAGACTTTGCTCTTCTGGGCACTAGTGCTTAAGTTCCACACATGACCTCAGGTCAACCTTGGAAGGGGAATGATGCGATTCCTGTTTTCTAGATAAGAAAGCTGAGATTCAGAGTGATAATAATCTGCCCAAGGTAATAACTAGGTAATGCTCTTTTGCCACCTGCTCACATACAATTTTGGAGAAATTTATTACAAGTTTCCTGCCCCTTCAGGTTAGAGGTGATTGCAGGCTTCAGGAAATAAAGCTCATTTTCCTCTGGGAAACTTGGGCCTTGTTCAAATTGAGACTTTTAGTAAAACTTGGTCACAAGGCTCAGATTAAGACCTAAATCTACAGGCTGCTGCTCCCACACTGCTTTTGGTTACTCTTGTGGTTATTGAGTAACTTGGTGAGTTTGAAGAACATTAACAAAGTTTTATATCTTTGAAGAAAATCCAACACATGGGGAAGTGACATTAAGTTGCATACCACAAAAAACGAATTTTTAATCTGTTTTGACATATTGGTATATAAATTGAAAACAATGAAAAAAATCCAGAATTTTGACTCTTGTACTCTTAGTTGATTGTCTGGGTACTTAACGCAGGTGGCTGTTTTGAAGCACTTTTATTGAAAAGTGTAAAGACTTGTGTTCTTCACAAATTGGTGCTTCCCTCTGCAGACCTAAGACTTGGTCAGCAGTCTCCTCCCCAGACAATCTTACACAAACTACCAGAATCCTCCTCTAGGCTGTTATTCTGCTTCATTATTTTGTCTTCTTTTAAAATCTCCACTGTTTAGATAGTGTTCAGACAGTATTATTTTTCTGTATATATTATATGGCGCTGTAATTACTTCAAGAGTTCTTTGGGGATTGCATGCTAAACTGCAGAACACCTTGTTCTGGTGGATGTGCTTTTTGAAGTCTTGCTACCTTTTGGATGAAAGTGGAGTGGAGGTGGGTTAGTCTGGCCTAATATAAATCTGATCTCTGAGGCTTTTCCATATTCACAAAGGCACCAGAGTAGGTCTGCTCCTGTTACTTTATTACAATTATGAATGAAACTTTAATGCTATGATTTTATAAAAGATCATAAAATAAAGGTACATTTCTTAGTGTTTTCTGTGTTTAAAAAAAAGGACAATCACCATGAGTCATAAAGCTATAATTACATCAAGAGTTTCTTATATGAAAGAGTCTCTAGTGGATTTTTGGTGCAGTCTTTGCCCCTGTATCAGGGGAGTGAAATGTCATCACCCTTGAAAAAAACTTCTTCAGGCTGATTAAGAGCCTGTAGAAATTTGTATCTTCTTAGGGACTTATGGTCCCAGAGTTAGTACTACAGAACAGGCTCTTTCAGTCCTGGGATACCAGTAGTTTTCCCTACTACTTACCCTCATGACTTACTAAATACATTTTAGGGGTTTCCCTCTCCTGTTTGTTTTGAAGGGTCTTCCTCTGAGAATTAATGATAGAAAGATCATTAATTGAAAAGATCATTTATTGAAAGATCTTCCCACAGAGGGTGTGGTATTGCCACTGTTTCAGGTTGTGTGCTTTGTGGTATTTTCCCGAAGGCTCCTGAGAGCAGAGAATGCACAGGGCATCTTCTCCCACTGCCTTTGTGCCCACGTGCTCCAGCAACCCCTGAAAGCATGCTGCTCAGGCTGCGCGCCTACCTGTGTTCCCATTGCCTGGAGTGCCTCCTCTACTCTTCCTCTGCTCCTCAGATATAGGGTGACTGCTTAGGTTTTAGCTCTACCTTTCTTAATATTCGGACCCATCTTGTTGGAACCCATCCCGCAGTCCTGTTGCTCTTTCCAGGTGCCTTTTCTTTGTCATCAGCTCCCGGTCTCTTCCCCCACTGGACTCAGAGTCTGCACCCGTCTGGAGGGATTGTAGATTCACCTTTTATATCTCCAGCGTCAGGGCTGATGCCGTGCTGACTGAGTAAGGAAGCACACGGAAGAAGAAGATGAGAAATTGGTAGTTGACTGGCCTGAGCACAACTCCCATACTTGCAGTACTTATCCCTTCTGTTTCCTCAAATATTTTACTTGAATTAGTACGTGATTCTGTCCTTTTGAACCACTGATCCAGTGTTTGGGCGACAATGTTTTTTGAGGAGTACTCATTTATAGCAAGAGTAAAAATGTTTTGTGAGGAAATTTAATAATAATATTGAATGCCTACCATGTGCACTCTTTTAAGTGCTTTACTGCATTTCTTGATTTAATCCTCACAGCTTCATGAGGTAGATACTTTATTATCATTCCCATTTTGTAAATGAAGAAACTGAGGCACAGAGAGAGCTAGCAACGTGCTTGAGGTTAAAAGGTAGTAAGTTGTGGAGCCAGGATTTGAACCCAGGCAGTTGTGGTAAAGTGTGTAGGATAGGTTTCAGGAGAGTTTCTCCCTGAAACTGCATATTGCTTTGTAAATCTTTTCTGTGTTACATATTACGTTATTCCTCATACAGTTATTTGGGTCAACTTCTTGTGCTTTTGCTGAGAAACATCACTGTTGGCTTCCTTGACTTGGTAACTGCCTGTTACGATTTGCCATTGCGGGAGGGTAATGCTGGCCTTGCTGTTGGCTGCTCTTTACATTTGAAGTTTACAGTTTTGTATATCTTAATGACATTGAATCGCAATTTCCTTGGTATTTATTTGTTCATTTTATTTTACTAAGCAAAATGTTTTTCAAAATGTTTGCTGGGGGCTTCCCTGGTGGCGCAGTGATTGAGAGTCCGCCTGCCGATGCAGGGGACACGGGTTCGTGCCCCGGTCTGGGAAGATCCCGCGTGCCACGGAGCGGCTGGGCCCGTGAGTCATGGCCGCTGAGCCTGCGCGTCTGGAGCCTGTGCTCCGCAGTGGGAGAGGCCACAGCAGTGACAGGCCCGCGTACCACAAAAAAAAAAAAAAAAAGAAAATGTTTGCTGGCTTTTATGTGGCTAGCACAAGCAAATACAAGGTTAACACTATTAGGCAAAGGTTGATACCTTCAAAGAATTAGTGAATTTTAATAAGTCATTGTAATGTACCTTTGATCTATCTGATTGACCTGCCTTAGTTTCTGATCTTCAGACTCCCATTCATAGTACCTTGGCGGCCTCACCCAGTTGTGCCTAGATGCTCTGGCCAGGTGGTTCATGTTTCATCTTTACTGGAAGGAAGTTGTGGAATCTGGCTGACAGTTCCATTTAGTCCTCTTCATTTAATTGGCTGTTTTTTCCTTTCCCATTCTAAGTTCGGGAATAGCCAGAAACCATTTTTAGAGGGGCTGCTAAAGTAGTTCACAAGCTGATGCCTTTTATTTAAATGGCACTTATTTAAAAAGCAGTTTTCTATGTATTATGGAGTCATTCCCACAGGACCCTGTGACGTAAACAAAGTGAGGATTGTCTTGGAGATAAGAAAACCTAATCTGAAAGTGTGCACCTTTCCTAAGGGTGCCTCAGCTTTATAATAAAGGGAAAAATCAGGCAACAATTCTAATTTCTTGATTCCAGATCTCCCTCTCCTTTTTTTTTTCCATTGCATTTTATTGTCTCAAAATTGGCCAACCTCTAACTGAAAATCTGTAGGTACACATCTTCTTCACTTATAATGATATGAACATTAAAATATTTTCATCGTGCTAACATTTTCCCAGGCTCTAATTAGAGTATTTTGACATTCATTTTTATAAATGGAGAACAGAGTTAGAAATAACTCAATTACCATAATTGTGTTATTTTAGATGTTCTAGTACTAAACTGGGATCCATCAACAGAATGCAGCCTCTTGATAGCCTTAAAAAAAAAAAAAAAAAAAAGGCACATCCTGGAGTCAAGAATAGTGATGTTAAAATAAGAACCTTGGCCATTTCTGGAGTGTGTTGGCCAATCAACCTCTTGGTTTTCTTTCCATGGAATTGGTGAAGAAAGAGACAAACAAAACCCCAAAACAAGTCACATGAAAAAATGAATACTCCTCTGGGCATACAGTTGTTTGGGATAATCATAAATTGTGGTGCCTGTAGTGACTGGTGAGGTGGGGGAAGAGCAGAATTGTAGCGCTCTGGCTATGGACTGTGAAATGGGTGCACGTTTGTTATGACTTTTAAGCTTTCCCTTTTACTTTAAGCCAAAAAACATTATACTTAGGTGAGTTTGTTTTTAAAATATGGTAATTATGAAAAATTTCAAGCATATACTACAAAAGGAGAGAATAGTAATGGGTTACCCGTGTTCTTGTCAACCATCCTCAACATCCATCAACTCATGGTCAGACTTATTTAGTCTTTACCCCATTTCCCACTTCCTGCTGTACTGTTTTGAAGCAAACCCCAGACCTCTTATCATTTAATCTCTAAATATTTCAGTATTTTTTTTTCAGGTAGGTTCTTTCAGAAGTATATTTTCTTCTAGTTTAAAGTTTTCCAATTGAAATATTGGAATTTTTGCTATATAAATTGGCAATTGGTATTGTACAGTTTCTAACTAATTAGCACTTTTCAAGTTGACTTTGGTTTGGACTCACAGACTTTTTTTTTTTTTCCTGAAACAGGGAAAAAGTTACTCATAATAACAGACAAATGAGTGTTTTGGTAGTGTTAAATATTAGCTTATTTTTCAGACTTAACTTTTTTTTTAATTCAAAAAAATTTAGTATGTTTCAGAAACTTTCAAACTTTAGTGTGGGACCATAATGTTCTTCAGTTTTATGTGTTTTCAATGCTTATATTTCCCAACTATTTCAAACAGCCTAAATTTTAGTGTACCGTAAGCTTATGCAGTCATTAATTTAGACTCTACTGATTTGGAATTTTCAAAAAGTTGGATATAACTTTAATAGCAGGTTTCTATTCATGGAACATATTTGCTAATTGTAGATGGTTGTCATAGAGAATTCTCAAGATCTTGTAGTTTAAGTGAGTGGATTTATGGGCTCAATTATTTTTAAGTATATATATTTATAGACCATAATGTTACGGATTTAACCTTATTTGGAAAAACCTGGTTTATTTATATATATAATCAATTAATTGATTAATTAAATTTAATGTAAGTAATAAAATCAGAATTAATCTTCTTTCAAGGTGAAGATCCTACTTTATGAAAGGTGGTCAAACATAAAAGGCAAATTTTGGCTAATGAATCTAATATTTTAGCATGGAGACCGGCTGTTACACATACTAAAAGGAGCAAAATACTCCTTAACTGGAAAAGGTTATGAACAAGCTTGCTTTGGGCTTAATAACAGCAAATATTTGCTTAGTGCTTGCTGTTCTGGGCACTTAAGTAACTCATTTAATCCTTACCACAGTCCTATGAGGATATGTGTTGTAATTATCCTTGTTTTATAGCTAGGAAACTGAGGCATGGAGAGGCTAAGTAACTGGTCCCAATCCCAGAGCTAGTAAGTGGTTGAGCCTGGGTTAGAATTCAGTAGTTGGGCTCCAGAGTGTTGGCTCTTAACAACTCTGCTCAAGTGCTTCACTTGGTTTATAAGGGGAAATGTTAGTTCTATGCAAAAAACTTGTTCCTCACCTTTTCATCAATGAGAATATGGCATTTTAGAGAAGTGCTGCCCAATAGAATTTTGTGAAATGATGGAAATATTCTATCTACATTATCCAGTAGGATAACAGCTAATCACATTGCACACTTGAAATGTGGCTAATGTGATTAAGGAACAAAATTTTAAATTCTATTTGTTTAATTAATTTAAATTTAAATAGTCACATGTAGCTTCAGTATTGGACATTGCAGTTTTAGAGTCCAAGAGACCTGGGAGAATTTATAGTTTGAGTTTTCCTGGGGTAATGACAGCATCTTGACACTTGATGACTGTCAGTATCTCCACCTCTTTAGGGTTGTCAGTGGTTTTATCATTAAATAGTAATGATTTTAATGAGAGTGAAAAGATTTTTACAGATGAGATAATTTAATGTTTAAAACCTTAATGCCTAACAACAAAATATTGTTTGATCACCAACATAAGAGATCATCAGCCTACCACATCTGGAGGCATCCCCTTGTTAATTGCTTTGTAGCTGAGCAAAAATTGCTTTGACATTTCCCTTTGCTTCTTAGCTTTGGAGGGGAGTTTTTGCTTCCTAATGAGTCCAGCTCCTTGGTCAAGCTTAGCATCAAGGAGTGATGATACAATGGTAAAATGGCCTTTCTGGGCCAAAAGCAGCCCTTAAGAAACAAACATTCAGCTCATCTTTCTCGGGCCTGCCTCAGTAGAATTGTGTTGACAGAGCTCCCATCTATGAAAATATAGCAAGAAAACCCAGTGGTAATTAAGCCAGGTTTCATTTCAAATGAGACCACATAAACTATGAGTTAGTTGATAAATCATGCCTCCTATAATGTGCTTTCATCTAAGTAAGCCTTTATGAGGCACTTAAACCTAATTGTTTTAATCTTTTCTTTATGTTGATGAAAAGGGCCAGAGTGGTTGTTTCCATCAGCAATGGTGGGGATATGAAATGCAGGCAAGCCGAGTCTCCAGATGGTGGTGGGTTTTGGACCTTAGCCACCAGGCAGACATAATTAAACATGTCTGCAGTCCCCTCATTTAGCAGTTCTAAAACAGACATTTTCTTTGTTTATGGGATTGAACTGTTATCATTAGCATTTAAGTGAAGGACTTGAAGTACTATAACCAGGTGCTAAAAGTTGGCCACTGTTAGACATGTATCTGGAAGTCTGCTTTGAAAGGTTTGTATGGAGAGAAGTTTCCACCAAACAATTGGGAATTAGCATGGCCATGGGGTGTTTTCAACAGATCCTGTTGTCTCAGTTCTTATTTGTAATTCTCAAATGTAGCAGAGTTAGGATGTAGAGAACCCAGACTGGATGTGAAACTGGATTGGGACTTAAGGTAAAAAGTATTGAATGACCGGTGACACATACTGGGTTCCCTGCTTTAGCTTCTAACTGAAGTTGGGAAAATCATTTAGTTGCTGTGGACTTTGACTTCTCCACTTGGTTCACTGCTTTAGGGATGGGAATCCACGTATCACTAGAGAGTGATTGACTTCTTGAAAGGAGAATTACGGTTTAATTGTAGAATGAAAGGTAGCTATGATGAGTGAGTTCCCCTGTTTACCTGCCTCACTGCCAGTAAACTCTCCATTTACACTTTCAATGATGATTTAAGGAACAATTGAACATTACTTAAAGGCATTTGTGATGAGCTTTTCTCATGCAGATGACTGTACAATATGTTCTGTAGTTACCTTTTTCACCGAAGCTTTAGAAACTGAGTCGGCCTTTTCATGGGTCAGTACTTCTATAGCTTAAGTAAGTTTTCTAACTGACTTTGCTTTGTGTCTTCTTCACTGAGAAACTCTTACTAATTTAGCCAGAAAAGTAGAATTACCTTTCCTTTGTGCTTTTTCCCCCTGGCCTCTTTCCTTACCACATGACCCATATGAACTGGAAGCCAGGCCTTCTGTCATGAATTTAGGATGATGCTACATTGCGTCTTCAAGCAAGGGTTGTAGCACAGGATGATGACTCTGGATGAAAACTTTCTCTGCTTAGGACCTTACAAACGTTGTATTGAAATACAGTTGTCTCCAATTTTGACATACGTTGGACCCTGTTTTTCTGGTGACTTAATTGAAAGGATGCCTCTATCCTGAGAGATGCCTCTATATGTTTGATAACGTACTGGTGCTGAACTGTAGCTTGTGACTGTTGTGACTGGCACTGCGGTGGCCCTCCTGCTGTGCAAGAAGTAGCAGCGGTTCCAAAAGTCCACTGGGCCAGTATTCAGGTCTAGTTCTCTATTTACAAATCCTGCGGATCCCATAACTTAGGAACATGTATGTGTGCTCCCATACATCAAATAAGTCTTGTGCACACACAGAGCAACCTGTACCAAGGACTTGGAGTGACAATTGAGTCTTGAACTCTTCTTAAAAAGGACAAATTAGCACAAAGTTAAAACTTTACTAATTTAAAGATGTCATATTAGTTCTGCTTAAGAGCAGCCCTTTATACTTTCGCTTGTGAGTAACTTGTCTTAGAGTCGGTGAGATTTGTTGCTTGTGACTATGGAATCTTGCCTTCTGGCTATAAGGGATGATTTCATGGTGGAGGATGTCGCAGATATCTTAGTTTGCTGCTTTATAGCGTGAGTTATGCTTTAAGGGCTGGGAGAAAAAATTAGGTAATTTAAGTCTGTTTGGAGACACGTGGAAAGGAAGCTGTTTCGTAACTAACTATCGGGCATGTGAAACTTGGCCAGGACTCAAGTCCATTAGTGGCCACAGTCACATGATTGATTACCGGTTGGGGACCTACAGTTAGCTTATTGCAGACCTACATCTGGCATAATTGATGTTGTCATCAGTATTAAACTACTCACCCTGTTTTGCCAACTTTCTTCCAATAACAAAAGTTTCTTGCTTTGCATGTGTGAAAGTTTTTGTGACTCTAGGTATGTGTATAGAATTAGAGAGTTTTAACCATGATCCAGTCACAACTATTTGAACTAATTGATTTTAATAAAACATTAGAAAAACTGATGATTCAATTACTTACCCACTCTCTCTCTTTGGGAAACCTGTGAGTTTCTTCTTACCAAGTTAGTTAAGAGGAAGAGGGAGAGATTGCCCCAAACCATGTTATTCTATATACCTAGTGCCTAAAAGAAATACAGGGACAGATAGGCCTCCAAACTTGGATAGTGATTTAAAAACATGAATTAATATATATTTTAAATGTTCATTGCTGGTTTTTTATGGAAGTTAGTGGGTTGTTTTCTGAGGAGTTTGCTATAATGAGTCATTTTGTTCTCTTATGAAAGGAGGGTGGAGGGTAGTGAAAATATGGGTGGGACTGGACTGGTGGGGAACTGTATGAGCATTTCTCATTAGTGCATCCTTTCTACTTTGCTACTGATACTTAAAGATTAGGAGTTACTTTTTCTTTATGGGGGAAAACGGCAAGGAGCATTCCAATTACAGAGATTTTTATTTTAAGTTTTGTAACATCTCAAGGTGGAATTTCTTCCTTTTAGTTAAGGGTTATCTACTCCTTTTTTGTTAAAATGGTGCTTTTTCTTATCTTTGTGTCTTCTAAGACTTCAAAAGTAGAGGCCTTTGTTTTAATTTTTCCTTAATGGTTTTTGTCATGTTTCAAGTCCTGAGCTCTATAAATAATGACATATATGTAAATAAAGTCCCCGTTATCTCTTTATCCTGAAAATTTGTACATCTGATTGTCAAAAGATAAGTACAGTACTTATAGTTTTATATCAAAGATTTTTCATCTATAGGCACCAAAGAGGCCCTCTAATTCTCCATTCCAGCCAGTGCTGAGACCCCCCCCCATGTGACATCTTGACACATGGTCACCAGCCTATGCTAGAGTCATTGTGATCCACTACAAGGCAATTGAACTAGGGGGCTCTGGAGACTGGCTTCCAGGCTTGGCTCTGCCCCTAACTACCAGTTTGGTTTTGGGTATCTTTACCATTATGATTAATGAAATGAAAGAATTAGACCAGGTGATCACCAAGGTTTCTTTCAGTTCTTGACTTCTTTGAATGTTCACTAACGAAGTGTCTTTAGTGAATGTTCGCTAACAAAGTTTTCTTTAATCAGTTAATTCTTCTTTTTTTGACGTCTCTCACTTTTATATTGAGCCCAAATTGTCATGGTGAAAGATGGTCTTTCTATAGCACTGTTTTTCCACAAATTTTGACTGGCACACACATTGAGACACATATTTTACCTTGTAGTCCAGTAAATACGCATGTACAAAAATTTTAAATATGTATACCTGGATCAAAATAAATGAATACTTGCCTTTATTCTTTGTGATCCAATTCTATGCTATTTTACCTAAAGGAATGCCAGTCAGTGACCCACTAAATTGATTATAGGACCCTTAGTTCAAAAAATACTGTTCCACAGCAACCTAGAACAGTTTGTTTCTTCTTTCATGTGACAACCCCTCAAACTCAACTAGCCAGCTTGTTTGCCTCTCTTCTACAGGCTGCAGGTCCCCAGTGTTCAGAGCTTTTCCTTGTATGATTTGACATTTTGATTCACCACCATCCTGGTCAGTTGTCCCTTAGATACTTGGAGTTTGTGTCACTCTTAAAGTAGTGGTGAGCAGCGGAAGTTCAATCTAAAAATAAAATTTAGCTATAGTCCCAGCCCTTTCTTCTACTTCCTTTCCTACTGATGTCTACTATGTGTTACACATTTTTTCTACAGATATTATTTCACACGTGTTGACTGAGCACTGCTGTGTATTAGTACTGTTCTTGGGGCTTGGGGCTACAGCAGAGAGCAAAACCCCAGTCTCTGCTTTCAGAGTGTGTAGGTTGTGGAGAATTATGCTGGCTGCTAGGAGTGTAAGGATGAGTCACAGCCAGGCCCTTGCCCACAGAGCTCTCCTTCAGCTCCCAGCTGCACGTGGTCTTTTACTGCTCTGTGTTGCCTGCTTGTTAGGTATTTCCCCTCTGAATTGTGAGCTCTTCCTGCCTTTCCACTTGAGTGCACATCTCAGCGAAGTCGAATGTCAACTTCTAGGGAGACAGTATATGTATATGTATGCAGCTTTAAAAGATGTTAATCCTCTAAAAAAATTAGGTGGAAATTAGAGAGTTTAAAAAAGTATCAGGGTACAAAGACATTAAATTATTTTTCATGAGTTTCAGAGTGGTTAAGGGAAGGTTGAAAGTTTCTTTAATGCTGATGAAAGTCTCAATTCCATTCAGGTCACACGGGCATCAAGAGGGGTCTCTAATTTGGGGGGACAACGAAGTATACTTTTTAAATAAAATTATAACTGTTTCTAGAGTGACTTTGGCATGCATAAATTTGGACCAATGTTAATAGTTTTAGTTTATAGTTAAAAAGTTAATTCACTTAACTAAAATGTCTGTTGTATATAAAGTAATATATTGGGGCGTTGGCAGGGGAAAGCTTTGAGCGGATGAAATGAATAAAAAATGTGGCTCCTATCTTCAAAGTTTGTATTCGAATTAGAAAATCTACATACATGAAGTTATATAAACCAGTGATCAAGCTACATATGTAAAACTTGAATATAATTATAGGTAAGTAGAATTAATCAAGAACGATTAACTGGAGACCTAGAATTTGAAGTACATGGGAGTGGATTGGTTAAAATGATCATGTCTGTTCTAAGTTGAATGTAACTTAAGGAATCAGGAGCATTAAAAAAACTGCTTAGGCGAAGATGCAATTTATTTACCTTTTTAAAAAAAGTCAGAATTTCTTCTCTCTATTTGAAAACTTAACAAATTAGGAATTTTCGTAGAAGATGTAAATACATTTCTAACATGAGAAACCAATGTTTAGAGAAAGAGCAGGGATGCAGGCCTTCAATATGACATTATTCAGTCAGAATAAGATTGTATTGATCCAGGGGTGAGAAAATGTTTATGGGGTGGTGTTTTCACAGAGGCCTCTTCCTTTACTTTATTCTGAGCTACATAAATATCAAGTAAAGCTTTCTAGTCCAAGTTAACAGATGGCGATGTATGCTGGATTTATAAACAAAGCCCTAGAACAATACTACGCTTAATTGATGAATGCTCTCTCCCTTCTCTGAACAAAGGTTTTGGCCTCCTGTGTGCTTGTCTGAGAGAGAATTAATGAATTCTTTTCTGTGATCTCATGTAGAAAGACTCTCACTATAGAAATATTTGATTTTTTTTTTTCCCTCAAGAAGAAAACTTGAATACTTTTTAAGTTGCCTAATAGTTTGAGTTCACAAAGGTGGACTGAAAAAGTATTTGGACAACTTGTATTAAAGTCACCTTAAAAAAAGAGTCATATTTTTGTCTTCAGAGTAGAATGATGCCTCAAAACCAAAAATAGTAACCTAAATAAAATACACAGAAAAGAACACGTCCAATTAGATGATTTCAGACGAACATGCAAATTAGATCTATTTTAAACTCTTTTTCGGTGAACTTCCATTTGACATTCTTTAGCATGAAGTGACACTTTATACTTAAATGCACCCTCCCCGTGGTGTATTTAAGATATGTGAAAGTAGCTAATTTGTAATATTGCTATGCAAATGGAATCTTGGGGTTTTGGGAGGACGAGCACAGGTGTCCACGTCTAATGGAATGCAGGTGCCTGTGTATGAGAAGAAGGCTGAGAGGAGCCATTTGACCAGTGTGACAGTGTCTGTAGAAAGTATTCACTGTCATTTGTTTGGAAATGGTAAATTTCAGATTATGAAGAAGTGCACCTCCCCTCTTCATCCTGCCTTCTTTGAAACAAGCAATAGGTTGATGGAAGTAAATATTGAAATATACACGAGCATTTGGATTGTGGCAAATGAAAACACTTGGGCCTTTGGTTGAAGGCGATCTGTACAAAATGCTTTTGACTGTAATGATAGCTTTCTGCTGGCTGCTGCCCAGGTGTCCTTCTTGTGCTCATTGGTTTGAGGAACATTCCCTAAAATGAGGGAGGCAGTTCACATAAAAGTTCTGGAGGTTCCTGCCCAAGGCACCCTTTTATAGGGAGTTCTCCTGGTGGTGAGTGTCATATGATTGCCTTGGGAATGTGTTTACCTGACTGTCTCTTTGACACACTGATACAGGAGATAAAGAACGCACAGACCACCCTTCCCCCCCTTTTTGGTTAAGCTCTGATGTAGGTATTTTTAGCAACCTTTGAGATAACCTATAGAAATTGTGTGTGGTAGGCTCTTGGCTGAGATTGACATTTGCATAAATCAGTATCTTCAGAATTAGGAAGACATGACATCAAAAATATGAATTCATAATTTCTTACGTTAAGTACTATAAATGTCATGCTGTTAAACTACACAGTTAGAATTTGAGATGAGGCCTCAGTATCCTCTGTCCTATGCTGATTGGGGTAAAAGACTAAATGTGTATTGAGTTGTAGGAGTCTGCAAGGCCCTCCCACCTGTCAAGTCCAGAGGTGGTCTCGGCCTTCCTCTAAGGCTTCCGTTGGCCTTTGGTGGGGTTTTGTGGGGGGGCTACAGCTCCAGGTGCTCCCGCTAGTTTTATCGGAGGAGAGACCAGGAAGAACAAACTGGCAAGGGATTTGGGCAGATAGTGATAGAAAAGACTTCAGATAATTGGAAAGAAATTTTGCAGTCAGGACATTTTTACCACCCAAACATAGGCATCTTGGGAGTATTCCTGTGTTGCCATTGTCAAGGTCTTACTTTAGCACCCAGTTATGTAAACACTGAAATTTGTGGAGATGGTAAATAATGCCTAGACAGCCAGAATTGGGGAAATTGTCAGTATCCTTTAAGATGAGGAAATTCAATTTCTAGTAAGGAAAGATACTACCTAGAGCATTTTTGAAAGTGAGGTGTTAGGTGAGGGAAGGGAGCGAGGCTGAGTTCTGATCAATGCTGCCCCTTGTTTTCTGGGTCTCTGCTTGTCATGAGAGAAGTATTGTTCCTGGAAATGAAAAGCATGGAGGCAAAAAATCTATTTCTTTAAAAAAAAAAGATAGCGGGTGGATTTTTGCACTGCTGGACTAGCTGTTGATTTGGCAGCCTTGGTAATCGAAATCCTGTCTGTGTGCCTGTGCAAAATCTCGATGCCTGGCTTTAAATCTGAAATCACAAGCAGATCCTAAAAGGAAAGAATAACATTAAAATGATAGAGGGTAGAGAAAAAGACTGATATTAATAAATAGGTCAGTTATTAATTTTTAAAAACATGTATTAGGAATCTGTTTAAACCCCTAAATCAAGAAAACAGAGCTATGGAAAGATTCAAAACAGAAAAATAAGGTTTATCTTATAAAAAGTTCATACTTCACTCTTAGGCCTAGTTGCTAATGACATTCAGTTACCTGAAAGAATTATTTAAAAAGGGGGAGGGGCTACCCATATTCACTAATTGCCTTGCATCCAGGGCTTTGGAAGATTCGACATTTCCTGAGTTGACCATAGAAGTTGAAGTTGAGTGTGGTTCAGCCTGTTAGGCTGAGAGTTCCCACCCTTCAGGTTGAAGAGGTCTTTTAGAATCTTAGAAGTTTTGGCTGTACCCTTGAAGGGATGGAACCTGCCCATCTGATGTTTCACTTTGCCATAAAGCCAGAAGGCCTGGCTCTCATCTGTAATTTGATGATGGTTCACTGATATGCCCATCACAATTTCAAAGCTGATGTTTATTTAGAGCCGCCTAGGCCCCAAAGAGGCTTTACACTGTGAATCTCCTGTTGATTGTGTTTATTAAGGACACCCCATGGTTACACATAAAATGTATGCATCTGTTAGATTCTCTGCTAGGTGTTTTGAAGTGCTAACTCATTTTTCTTACAGCGACTTCCTTAGGAATTAGAATCAGTTGAGAACTTCAGTTGCTTAAGTTGACTCCCAGTGTTTGGAAATAGTTGATTAACATTCTTCTGAAAATTGATTAAGTGACCATCAGGGTGTCATTTTAATCTAAGGTTTTAGTTTAAAAATTGCTATATAAAGATTGAAATTTGTGATTTACTATATTTTGCCAAAGATTCGTCTGTCTCATCAGTCAACTTTTTTTTTTTTTTTTATCCCTGTACTCCTTTCACAACTGATTCAAAGACACTGGTTGTTACTAGTAGTTTTCAGTTAACATTAGAAAATGTGGAGTAAGAATCAGATTACCTTTTGGATTCTCCCATTTAGGAACCACATAAGTTTGCTTCTGATTTACTTTACCTCTCCAGTCATCACCATTTTCTCCCTTAATCAGAAATGTAACCCCAGTTTCTGTGGTATTCCTTTTGTCTCGTTAGCTTGCTTTCTTTGTTCTCTTTGTTTTTTCTTTATGTGGAGCAAAACTTACCGACTTTAGTCTGGACTTCTGAGGTAATGGTAATTATACTAATGTTGTGGGGTTCTTTATATTTGTATATGGAAAGTGACTTCCTGAGTCTTACATTTTATAGGTTAAAAATCTAAGGATCTAATTCCATATGTACATTTCGACGTAGGGCATTTACTTGATATGAAAGTTATTTTCTATCTTTTAAAACCTATATACTATATCGAGCACATTTTTAAAGACTTTATTTTTATTGGAGCAGTTTTAGGTTCACAGCAAAATTGAGAGGAAGGTAAAGAGACTTTCCTTCTAGTTCTTTGCCGCCACAGTGCACAGCCTCCTCCATTATCAGCTTCCCCCCACAAGCATGGTGCATTTGTCATAACTGATCACCCAAAATCTGAATACATTTTTGAATTCGGAAAATAAAATTATGAACAGTATTATAAATTAGAAGACTGGCTGTGTTGGCAAGGTTAGTAATAGGTGACAGATTTTGTATTCATACCTGTTTGCCATTAGTCATGCCTTTTGTCAGTTGTTCCTCAGAGCAATTAGATTAGCACATTAAGTTTCTGGGTTTAAGAAATGAGCTTCAAAGGGTAAGGTGGTTAATGCTTACCTAATTGGCTAGGAAAAGTGTTTATTTCTTTTTAGGAAAATAATTTCCTCTTGTTTCATATTATCCAGCACATTGGTTGAGTGAAATTAATTGTTAACCTGAAACACATTTGTTTGCTATGGATGTGAATATTCCCATAGTACATTTGACACTTTGATAATACTTAATTGTGGATTAGGTTCCTGGTTCCATGTGATATGTTGACATGCAAGTCGGAGGAGCCTATGACATTTACAGAAGTTCAGTAACAAGAAACTCATCATTAACTAGGACTGCAGGAAATAAGGAAATAGTGTTTTGGCATTTGTGGTCTTTTATGTATGGGAATTCTTTTCTGTACTGGTCTTGTAAATTAATATGAAAGTCTGACCAACATATGTTTTTTCTTTTATAAACATTTCGCCCACCCCAAAATAATTTGAATGAAATCAGCTTTATTCCTGTCTGCCGTAGTCATTTCTTTCTATGGATAAATAGTATTCCTTGTTATTTGCAAGGCTGATGTAACAACACAGCTGTTGTATGCTTGGCATTTCTGCTTCTGGTGAAACGCTATTTGTGCAGATTTATCTGATCCAGATGTGTGACCAGCAGGCTACATTTCTAATTATAAGGATAGCCAAATTCCATTATAAGCACATCATGGGATTATAGAGCCAGGAGGCATCTTGTGAGGACATCTAGTTCATTCTCCAGCTTTTCAGCAGGACCACACTTCATAAACCACTCCAGCACTGAACAAAGCAGCAAAAAATGTTCCACCCATGTATATAGGCTGAAAGTAGAATCATCAGAACTACAGCTGGAAAAAGAGATGAGTCCCTCTAGTACAGCCCTCTTACTTTACGGGTAAACAAACTCAGGCCCAGAGAAGTTTGACATAATCTGGACTTTTAGGACTCTTTGCCTAAAACTTACTTTGCTTTCTCCTGAAGTGGCCTGTGCTGAGGGGGAGAAGGTGGAAGACTTGATTGGAAACGCCAGGTTCACATCCAGATGTAGCTCTCTAGTTCCTTCATTTAGAAGTAAGAAGTAATGAATTAGTGACAGCTGGATTCCATTGGAGTTTATTAACTATTTCTGAAACCTAATATGGGGTGAGATATTCTATTGTAGTATGTGTATATGTTTTGTGTATATCAGTGATTAAAGAACAAAGGAAATTAGACATGCATTTAGGGCCTAAGGATTTGCAAGTTTTGTATATACGCTTACCAAGAATGACATATCTGAATAAATATGGGATTCTTCAACTCCCTTTGACATTGTTGAGTCTGGGATTTGATTTTGCCCTAAGCTAATAGTGACCCTGTTACTGTTTCATCAGTGCTGGCAGAAGACGGGACTCTGGCACCACAGACGGGCATACCAAACTGTGAGCACCGGCACTCGTGTCAGTTCCTCCTTGCCCCCAAGTCCCATGGGGGTGATTTGGAGCATCCAGATGGAACTGTGTACACAGTGGGATTGTGTTTCTGCTGAGAGACACTAAACTCGGGGAATCCACTGCTTTTGTAGCATGCGGTGAGAGAACTTTCTCTTTGTCCAGAGGAGAGTCTTACCCCATCTATCAGGGTAGTTCACTGTAAACAGAACTCTGAGAAATAGCCTGGACACAGAACGGTCAAGGGCTTGCCTTTTTAGCATACCTGGCAGGGTGTGTAAGAGCACAAGAGACCGACGGAGGGTGTCTCACAGCAATAATGTCCTGTAATTTCTGTCCATTTATGTGCCGTAAGAAAGAGATGATCAACTAAAATGCATTACTAGCAACTTCACAAAGAGTAAAAGCACAAGAGACCGACGGAGGGTGTCTCACAGCAATAATGTCCTGTAATTTCTGTCCATTTATGTGCCGTAAGAAAGAGATGATCAACTAAAATGCATTACTAGCAACTTCACAAAGAGTAAAAGATGTTATGTAGCTGTTAGGAAGCAAATTCATAATAAGAGAAAATGGTACGTGCTGGATAATCGGGAGAATGAAAATGGGAGGAAAATATGCAGAACTTTATTTCTTCTGTAAATTGACATTTGATTATGAAACTTAGGGATGTGGTCAATTCATATTAATTATTATCACAACCAAAACATCAGGGATTGTAAATCTTGTTTCTACACTGTTAAATCTGTACAACTTTTGTGAAATGAAAGTGGTAGGTAGCCCTGTGGACCCAGGCCTAGATTTAACTCTGTTTCTTCAGTGCATTGTAGCCTTAAGGGTTTAAAAAAAAATTTATTATTATTAGAAAAGTTATTCATGTTGTTTGTTTAAAAAAACTGTTTTCCCCCCAAACAATAGGGTGGTATAAAAAAGTAAAATCTTTCCCCTTTTCACCACATTGTAGCCCAGTCAAAGTTCATAGAGGTTGCCATAGTTCTGTGGCCTTTGGATCAGTCAACATTAGAAGGGAGAAGAAATGTTAATGATTTTAGTGGCTACTTTTTCCTTTTGAAGGATCAGAATCTAATAAGTGCTTAGGACATTTAAGAGGTATTCTGAATGTCTAGAAATGATCATAATACTGCATCATAAATCTAACACTAAAATATTATAAGTTCACTTTTCTCAAATAGTAACAAAAGATTGTCTTACAATAATGGTCATTAGGTAGGTCAGGTTACATTATCTTTGTTTTATGGATAAGGAAACAGAGGCATGAACATTTGCCCATTGGTTATATGTGAGCTGTGTTGGGCTTCTCACTACTTAGAAAAGATTTTGGCTGCAACTAAAACCTTCATAAGACGTGAGACTAACTCTGTAGTACTCTTAATTCTACTTATCCTGTTCTTTTCTTCATGTTGTTTTTTTTTTTAACATTGAGTATCACTTTCTTACGTACTACATAACTTCTTATGTTCACGGCTTGTTTCCCCTTACTAGAATTTTGTACCACCACCAGAACAAGGGTTTTTTGTTGTTGTTGTTTCTCTTGTACACCGGTGAATTACCAATCTCTGGAAGAGTATCTAACCCCTAGTAGGTCCTTCGTAAATTTGGTGATTAAGTGAATCAACATGTGGTATATTATATACCTGGTACTATAAATTGATGAGACTCAGATTTTAGATATCTCCAGCTTCGGGCAAGTGATTGGACATCTCCAGATAACACTGATTGCCTCATCTGATAGGATGAGATTGAATTTGTAAACTGGGCTGGGGGATGTGGCCTGTAGATTTTGTTTTTGGCTTTGCACAGTGTTTTTTAAAATTTGGAAGCAACTTTTGAAAATTAAGGGATTTCACATAAAACAAGATTTCTGGTTTCTCTTGAAAACCTGGCAGTATAGACTGACGTTCTGCAAGGTAGTGAAGGTCATAAGCTGCGTGTCAGCTCCCTGTTTAGAAGGAGTGTCTGCTCTGTCTGCAGCGGTCTCCACCGCTCCCTGTTGACTCCTAGATGCTGAGGCTGCCTGTCAGTTGTTTTTTGCCATCATCTGTGTACTTTAATTTTTAAAATATGAAAAAAATTTAAATATGAACTATTTCTCTGTAGCCGTGTTTCTAAAACAGGAAACAAGGAAGTAGACTACTTTACTCATTGACATTCCCTTGGCTCTTGTAGGCATTTAGACATCACAGCCCCTTGATGTGATGATGATTTAAAACCTCTACCTCTTTCGGGTCTAGAGTTTTTATGATTTTAGTTATGAGTGCTGACAGTATGCAACAGGGAAGAGATAGCGGCTCAGACTTAGAGGAATGAACTTCAGTCCTTTGAGCATGGAATGTGAGTCTGGGGGAAAAATGCTTTCTTTGTTGAACTGTTAATGCCTAATTGGTTCAGATGTTGAAAGTGCATGGCCACATTGCTGAGTGCTCAGGTACAGCATTAGAAGGGCCCTAAAGGTGTGTGTTCGCTATTTGTAATGTTTCCTGTCTACTAAGGAGATTGTATTTTTCTTTCTACTTGTAGTAGTGGCAGGAAATGCGAAAGATTAGAAAACATTTTGTAGTTTGGAAAAAGTGATCTTTCATCCAGGAAAAGTGAATGTTTTAGATTTGTTGTTGCCTTAAAGACTTGAAAACAATTGAACTTTGGATTCCTTTTAATAGGAAGGAGAAATGGCATAGCCTTCCTAGGGGAAATTTGAACAACTAGACAATTTACCTAAAGATTGGGCTAAGCTCTCATGTGAAGAAACTAGGTGAAGTGCTACTAACATATCATTAGATAATCTCTATAAAATAGAATTTCACATGATTTCATTAGGAGAGTTGAAAATAATTGACTAGCTAGAGCAGTGTTATCAAGAGCATTATCTGATGAACACCAGCCCTTGGGAAAAGTTTGTGTTCAGAAAAGTTTGACCCTGGAGAGGATCTCGGTACATAGTAGTTCTGTGAAGTCCAGCATTAAAGAACCTCTAGCTATTCAGTGCAGAGTTTTCAGGTTTACTTCATATTAGAATTCTTTTTTCATAAAGACATATTAGCATGAAGCAGAATATTTGTTCTATGGCATATACTTTGGAAATTATCACCTGGATGGATTTAGAAAAAACAAAGATACCACATATAGTTGGTTCCTGTTTCTGTATGGGTTTTTCTGTTTCCCCTCACTTTTACCTGAGTTTGCAATTACATTTCTTCCAGGCCACTCCCAGGGATGTCAGGCAGTGACATGGTTGAAACTTAGTGTAGAACCCACATGGAATGTAGAGGATAGTTTTGAGTGGTCTTTCTTTTGTTTAGAAAACAAATAAATCTATATTGATTTCCGATTTTTTAGGTCATATGCTTCTAATTAAGACCCATAACTCACCATGGCTGTATTGTAAATGACCATATTAGGTGTGGACGTCTTTTCCTTGTGCTGCTGTGCTTTTGGCGACTTAGTGTTACTAATGTAGATAACACTTGTGTCCTCTGAGAGCCTCAGTAGTTGCCTGGTTTGGGGCTTTGCAGAGAACCTGATAGACTAGGGGAAAAGCAGTAGGATAATTAACATTTTGGAATTTGATAAGTAAGAGTGGGTGTATATGTGTGTGGGTGTTGTAAAGAGCATACAACCTGATTAGTTTTCCTTTATAAACTTAGGTAGAAAATATGCTTAGAAATCTGAAGTGATTTGAGAGGCAAGAGGCCTCACTCTTCCATTCATTAGTGGTGTGACCTCTAAAAAATAAGGGATGGATTAGATAATCTTGAAAGTGCTGCTGATTTTTAAAAAAACTTTAAAAATTTCACTGCAAATTTTAAATGCTGAGGTTGTGTTTTTGAAATTAGTATAGGTTGTAACATGCTGGAAGGGAAATGAAACCCTCATGGTGGAAAAGTTTATGCTGATGTAAAAATATGATTTGGAATCTTTGGTATTTGCCAGGGGCTACAGGAATTAAATGGCTCTCCATTTGCTATCTTCTTGTACCACATGAAGGCTGCAGGAGAATTTGAGAGCCCTGGGCTGACCTCTTTGAGAGCTCTGCAGGACACAGTCCACGATAGCAGGAAGAGTAGCGTAGTATATATGTACTACTTCTGCCTTTGGATCTTGAACGTTTTACCATGCATCATCTCTGCCATTCACATTTTCAGAGTAAGTAATGAGAAGCTTAGAACCAGGGAAGTGCTTGCCACGTCTTGTTCCTGAGAAGCCTGCAACCTAAAAATGCTTATCCTTCAACGTGTGACATGAATGAGTGTTATATGGCTATTGTAATTTTTCTCTAAAGATATGTGGCTAAACACAGTGCTTTCTAGGGAAAATACCTTTTAAGTAGAACTGTGTTTATGGCTCTGATCCCAAATTAGTGAAATTGCTGTATTAAGGATCACAGAATTTAGAATTGGAAGGAAATTTGCAGGTAATCTAGTCCAACCACATCATGTTGCAGATAACTGGAGACTTGGAGAAACCTAAGTCATACAGCTGGTATTTGTAATAAAACAAATTAAACCAAGTCTCTGGGTTGCCACCGAGGTCCTCTTTCCTCACATCATGTAGATTTCAGGCGATGTGTGCAGTGCTAGAATTCCTTGTGAAATGTTTTAAAACTTGAAATATAGTTTACATACAGCAAATTTAACAAATCTGAATCTTCACAAGTATATTTTGAAGTGTAATTGATCATTTAGAAATCATTTTAAAAATAAATCTACAAAGTAGAAGTACAAGTACAATCTCATTAGTTGTGTTGACAACATTTTCCTAAAAAATATGTGTTGCTTAAAATTGATTAGCTTGTATGGAAGTTATAAAAAAGAGTTGTATTTTTATTCACTTATCCAGCAGTAAGACTTTTAAGATACATAGACAATGGCCAAATAATATTCAGTCTTCTGGTTTAAGTGATAGGGAAATAAGCTTTCTTATGGACAGAAAAGGCATTGAGAGAGAACTGACTTGTCATGGTGTTGAATTTCACAGAATTAGCTTTGAATAAATAGGATTTTCAGTGTGCTGTGAGCTTTTTAAAACTCACAGTGAGTAACTAATACCCGTAGAACTTTGCAAAGTAAAAATTAGTTCAGAACAGATTATTTCTTTTACTGATTCTTGTTTCTGAATTAAACCTATGAATCAAGAATGTACGAAAACATCTTTTAGAATGTATGTTACAGGAGTACAATATAAGATTGGGGCAAGATGTTTTACTACAGGATTTTCTTAGACCCTGGAAGAAAACAGTACGAATTCATTAGTGAATGTTGGAAACAGGAAGCGATGGGGCACAGCTGACTGCAGAGGTTTGGAGAATTTCCCTGTGACAGTCAGTACTGAATCATCAGTTGATTGAAGGTAGGGGGTAGGTGGCAACGCACACCACACACAAGTTGAATGTCGGATTTACTAAGCCCTCAGCAGTATGATGATTTTAGATTATAATTTCAGTCATAGCAATATCTTAATACCTTTGACAGAAGGATCTTGGAACATGAAAAAAAAAAGATTCCCATAAGACTGCCTTGTAAAGATCAAGGACATGGAGATTTGAAAAATCTCACTCTCTGTTCATTACTTGAAGGTCTTTTGAAATCTTAGCTCAATTGCAAAGTTAGCCCAATGTGCATAACTGGATTTCCAGTGTCTGCACAGTGCTAGGCACGTAAGATACCCAATAAATGTTTGAAAAACCGAGGGAATAAATTTCCAGATCTGTCTACTCAACTTTATCTGACTTCAATCACACATATGATTTCAAAATGTATTATTCATTTGTAGTAGTGCTCTGGTTGTGGTGATCTGTCAGATGTGGTTGTCTGTTAAATGATTTGAGTAGGTGTGCTTAATTCTAATAGCTTAATTATTAGGTGTTGATTAAATTTTTTAGCAATTAGTCAATTTTAAATTCTCAGACATTAATATTGTCTCTGAAATGCCGAGCAAATTAGAGGTGGAGACCAGAGGTTTTGTCTCTACAACTTGTCCAGCATCAGATGTATCTCCTCTTTTCTGCTACTTGCAGTTCTTGATTGACTGAGAATGATTGAGTAGAGGGGTCCTTGGTGCTTTTTCTAACCAATGGATGGCAAATAGGTGACATGGATCTCCTCAATCCTTAATCTCACTACCTTGGCAGCCCTCTCTATCACTGAACCAGGGCAGTGAATCTTTCTCGACGCAGGTACCAAATCAGTTTGAGTAGGCATGTGAGAAAAAAACTAGGACCCTCACCAAACAGCACACGTTAAGGAGCTGGAGAGGGATTTGTGCTTAGAACACAGAAAGAGTTCTTGGTGCAGTCAGAATAACCCAGTTTTCCTGATTCTCCAGTGTAGTATTCCTTATCACTTTGCTTTCTCATGTAACAGGATAGGATTGTGAAAATAAACTGAAATGATATCCTTACTTAGGGTCCAGCTCACAAAACCAAAACTACATCATTATTTACCTTGTTTTATCTGGGTACTGAAGATAATATAGCTAATTTAAGTTTTCATCCTAGTAATCCCTTCAGTGGCTATGAAGAAGTTGGGAAATAATTAACTAAAATAAGACTGGGGTGGAGGACTTAGGGAGAGGGAATAGAATAAAACTCCTCTGAAGTACTTGGGAAAATATATATTTAAAAAATTTTTATTAGAGTATAGTTGTACAATGTTTTGTTAGTTTCAGGTGTACAGCAAAGTGAATCAGTTATACATATGCATGTATCCACTCTTTGTTAGATTCTTTTCCCATATAGGCCATAACAGAGTATTGAGTAGAGTTCCCCGTGCTATACAGTAGGTCCTTGTTAGTTACCTATTTTATATAGAGTAGTGTGTATATGTCAATCCCAATCTTCCAATTTATCTCCTCCCCCAACCCCTTGGTAACCATAAGTTTGTTTTCTACATCTGTAACTCCATTTCTGTTTTGTAGATAAGTTCATTTGTACCCTTTTTTTAGATTCCATGTATAAGCGATGTCATATGATGTTTGTCTTTGTCTGATTTACTTCACTCACTATGACAATCTCTGGGTCCATCCATGGGACAATACTTTTTTGATGTAGCAATTGTTAGAGGTATAAGTATGTCTTATCTGTTAAGTAGAGCAGGTCGGAGTTACACTTGGCTATGCTACTGACAGCTTTAGCTGCATTTATATTTGTTGTTGCAGTTGCTTCTTTTCATATATATAGATGGGATTTTCCTCAATAATTTTGAATTACCAAGGTTTTTATCTATATAATATTAACATGTGAAAAGAACAGTACAGTTTGAAGATGAGGTGCACATTTTCCCTTAATTTGCAAACATCTGAAAAAAACTATTAGAAATTACAGGACTCGGATATTTTATAGATTTATATATGGGCATTATAGTATCAAGGGCTGTGAAATTTCCTAGTGTGTTTTCTAAGGCGTGTATATCTATGCATACATATGTGTATGTGTGTTTATGTATATGTGTTTTGGAGCATCTTAATTTCAGCTTTATGAAGCTTTGTCCTTACAAGTTGCTGGAAATATAAGAATGCATTTTGTACCTATAAATTGTGATGCAAAAGTTATTAGCGTCTTCAAAAAATTGGCTTTTATTTTAACACATGTGGAATTTTTGTTAATTCATTTTGACATGAGTAGTCATCGAAGAGCAATTTTGAAAACTGTTGCTTCCAGGAACATCATCTGGAGTGCTGTGGCGTTTCACTGACCTTGCGTTGTGTACGTGGTGGGGGGCCAGTGATGAATGGCTTTAGACTGCTTCAGAAATGGAGATTGCAGATTGATCACGAGATGGGCCCGTTATTTTGTTCATCTCATGACCATGGAATGCACCTCTAACCTTAACAACTCCTCTTTCAAATGCTTTCTTAAAGCCATCATCACTGGCAGAAAAACCAACATATATTATAGGTCTCTTTGATAGGGATTGGTAGTGTCTTCTTGGAAAAGAAAAACAGCAACCTTCATATGTCAAACAGAAGCAGTACAGAAGTGACAGGTCTCCCCCATGCAAAAGATCTCTGTAGATAACCTCAGCAAACCTAGAAGTCTGAATAGACTGTAGCTAAAGGAGTGACTTCTTAAGTATCAAGGAATTCATCAAATAGCTGAGCTACTACCACACACCAGGTCCCTATAGCAGTATCCTGAGGACCTTTTTAACAGGTGCATATTCTCCAGCCTTACAAAAAAAATTCTTCCTCAAGTTATTTAACTTCCCCATACGTCAAGTAGGGGAGAAAGTTGCCCAAGAGGCATTATTTGGATGTAATAAGTGAATTGAATGGAGGAAAGTTTGCTTGCCTAGAGTGTCTCTAGAGTCTTCAGAGAGGCTCAGACTATCAGATATGGAAGAAAGTCCAGCAGTCCATCACCCTCCTTTCACACTTGAGGACAGGAGGCCCCAAAGGGCTCTTAGTGGAGGTCATTGTAAACTGGAGTAATCTTGAGGTAGCTTTAAGCAACAGATAAGGCTTAGACAGAAGGTGGATGTCCTAGGAAAAAGGAGGGGAGTACCAGGAGCAGAGTTTCAGCGGTCACATGCTTCTGGAGAGTCGTGACACTGGTAGGAGGGAGAGTCGTGACACTGGTAGGAGGGAGAGTCGTGACACTGGTAGGAGGGAGAGTCATGACACTGGTGTGACACTGGTAGGAGGGAGAGTTGTGACACTGGTAGGAGGGAGAGTAGTGTGGGCAGAGTAGGAAATACATTTATATAGGCAGGGGACTGTGGAGGATCTGTTTGGCCTGAGAAATGTTTTTGAGCTACAGAATATACTGTCTTGCCTACATACGTCATATTAGGAAAGATCTAAGACAGTGTTTAGTATATTTTACAGCTTTTCTGAAAATTCCCATCACCTGCCCTTGTTCAGAGGAAAGATATCCAGGCCTCCCTCCAGAGATTCTGATTTGGTAGTTCTGAGGTGGAATTGAGGGATCCGTATTTTTAAACAGTTTTATTGAGAAATAATTCATGTCATACAGTTTACTCATTTAAGATGTAAAATGCAGTGTATATATTTTTAGCATATTGGCAAGGTTGTACAACCACCGCCAATATCAAATTCTAGAACATTTTGTACCTTCTAAAAGAAAGCTTGTAGTACTTATCAGCAGTTACTCTGTCCTGCCATCCCTCTATCTCTCCACCTCCTCCCCAAGCTCCAGGCAAACACCTTTCTGTCTCTAAAAATACACCTGTTCTGGACATTTCATAAAAAGGAAGTCATACAATATGTGGCCTTCTGTGGCTGGCTTTTTCCACTTAGCATAATATTTTCGAGGTTTATCCATGTTCTGTCATGTGTCAGTAAGTACTTCATTCCTTTTTATTGCCAAGTTCTTTTCCATTGTGTGGCTATACCATATCTTATTTATTTATTCTAAAGTTGATAGATGTTTGGGTCGTTTCTCCTTTTTTGGCATTTATGAAAATGCTTCTGTGAACATTTGTGAGGAATCTGTGTTTCTAAACAAGCACCCCACCTGATTCTGTTGCAGTAGTTCCTGCGTCGCACCTGAAGAAACACTAGCCGGAGCAGTTAGCTCAGTGGAACTCCCACTTGCATGTGCGAAGTCCCTCATTCCGCATCTCATGAAAGCTGCTCTGGCCTCTGCTTGAAGAGTCCCTGGTTTGTGAGAGTGAGTGGTGGCCTAGTGGAAGTGACGTTTCACAATGAATTACATGGTCTCTATTTGCAGGGTAGAGTGGACAGAAGAGGGAGACGAGAGAGATGGTAGGCAGGATAAGTTGGTTCCAGATGGTTCCAGAATCTAGAAGTGATTTGATTTAATTCCTGAACTAGGGCACTGCTCCTCCTGCTGCTGGAAATGGAAAGGAAGAGTCAGAGGAACAGACTTTTATTAAAGGAAGAATCCTTTCACTAGTGGTGATTTTAAAATATTCAGCAGTTTATATTTTTAACTGACTCAGACATGGTTATGTCTAATTCTGACCTTATCTGTTCCTATCATCCTGTTGTTCCAAATACATGTGTTTTTTACCAACTGTTGGAGAGAGGAAATCCGGGAAAACTAACTGAAGGATATAGTATAATAAAAAAAAGTGCTGGGTTATGAGAAGCCTCTGGTCAATGAGGGGTGTTTAGATATTGTCCAAGCCTGTGTCAGACTGAACTTTTCAAGGTTCCTTTTTAGATTCAGGATTCTATGATATATCTTGAAACTGAAAATAGTTTCTAGGAGCGGAGTCCTCACCATCACTGGGGGTCAGCCCACTGTGCCTAAGGTGAAGCGGAAACCACACCTGTGAGCTGCTGCACCGATTTAGAAGGTGGGGCTGCCACCATCAGTGACCCTTTTCAGAAAGTCATAGAGGTGTGTTTTGTATCATAGAATTCTCATTGATCAGATATCCATTATCTGTTTCTCATTTTTCCGTTGGATGATTTGACAGATATGATGAGATTGCCCTTAAGATGCTCTGTGTTCTATATATTCAATATATATATTTTTTCCCCTAGCAAAAGCACCACTAAAAAAAAGTCAGAACGTGTTGATGAAAAATTCTTCATCCTACCTACTTAACCATAATCACTGTGAACACTTCGGTGTATATTCTTTTATTTCTGTTCTCTTGTGAAAAATAAACATATTCCTAGTTTTGCAGAAATAAGACCACAGCATAGACCTTCTGTTTGTTAACCTATTATCCTCTATGTTGTTATTTCCCTATAAACAGTGTGTTGTGTGCGTCTCTCTTCACTTAACAGCGTTTGAAATTGGCAACATAGCCTTCCATCGGGTGGATGAGATAGCTTCCAACTTTTCACTATTTTATGCTGAGATATACTTTATACTAAGATATTTTAGGTCACATCATACACTTTGCCTGTCTGGTTTTCTGTTAATAACTTTACTGGCAGCAATACACCTAGATGCTCAGGGTTAAGTGTTTTGGGTCAAAGTGCCATCAACCTTGATTCCTGATACGTCTGTTCTGCTGAGAAGGTAGGGTAGGTTTATAGTTGTGAAGAAAGTGTTAAGAACAGTTAACAGAAAACATCCTATAGCTCTTAGGAAACAGAAAGTAAACCTTTACTTTTTAGGAACTTATATATATGGAAACATAGAAACAAAAAATTGAATTTACAATAATTTGTGGGGACCATTCACTTCATAATTCTATTTAAATATTTGCACACAATCTAAGTGTATTATGTCATTATAACCTGATATCATATAGGAATAGATTATGCCTTTGGGTACACATTGGTCATCTCAGTTGAATACCATGTATTCCCTAGCTTTGTGCCAAGGTCAAGGACCTGAAGAAGATTTTGCTACCTTCTCTGAAAATGTCACTTAGGAACCAGTTCCTTATTTTTTTAAAGTTGTCAGTGTTATAGTCATGAAGTATCAAAAATAAAAAATAGGTCTATGCTGTGTCAACTGTAGCCCTCTAACTTTATAGATTTTATATGGCTAGAAAAAAACTGAAATGAAACACATCACTGTTTTAACAGGGGATGCTTCTGGATGATGTGATTATGAATAATCGAAACTTTCTTCCTACTTTTCTGTATTTCCAGATTCCTAGAGTGAACGTGTATTATATGTTCTAATATATGGGGATGTGGGAATTAAAATATGGGACACATATTTTTTAGGCTTCAGATGAGGGAAGGTGGGGTGGAGAGAAACCATAAAGATAAGAGTGGGTAGTTACTTTTCCACTGAGAATGAGGCCTGCCAACCCTAAGGGAACTCTCTGGTCCCACCCTGTACTTTTCATAGCTTTTGAAGTCCTTTGTGGTAGTTAGGGACTAGCATAGTTAGCACAGCTAAGTAAGTATGTAACAGATTTCTATTATTAGTTTATCTTTGCTGAGCCTCATTTGATTGACAGAGAGTTCTCCACCCAGAAATTTCGATTTATTTTGGCAGTTCAAAGAGGATATTTTGGAATGCTTGTTATCTAAAAAAAGTAAGGCTGAGGAACCTGCTTTCCCCTCCTCCCTTAAAAAAAACTGTTTGGGTTGGTCCTAGTGAGCATATGCCTAATCTAGGGATTACTCAGCAAGTATGACAGAGGGCTGGTTTTGTAAATGTTACCAAATCTATTTCTTAACCACAGATGTGCTTCCATTGTTGTGTTCCACATAGTCCCCGGCTGAATGGTGAAAGTTCGTTCTGGGAGACTTGGCTAAATCTGTATCTTTTGGGTCTTCACCTTATGTTGTACAGTGGTTTGGAAATATTTCATCGTGAAAATTTGAACAGTCACATGGTACAACGTAGATGGAATTATATGGGTTTTTAAAAGTTAACTTTTATGATTATAAAAATTATAGATGCTCAAAAATAGTTAAGTACAAAGGAAAAAATATAACATTTCATTATCCATAGGTTAACCATTGTTAACATTTTGGTTTTATTTCATTTCAGTCTCGTAAACAATTACATGTACATATATACTCAGTGTACCTTTCACTAAATATTGTGTTATGAGCATTTCCATGTGATTTCTGGTTTACTTTTTCTATATTGCAGTAGTGACTTCCTGAAACTAGTGAGTGCTGTTATTTATGGTTGGCATGGGTGCAGATGCCTTTTATTTTATTGTGGCTGCCTTAAGTATTAGACTTCCAATAAACCCTTGAGATGTATGTATTAAGTGTGATGTTCTTTGTTGCTGTCCCCAAATCGATAGATGATTACATCTGGCAGGGAGGGACCTTGATCATGGAGTTTAGTCCTCTAATTAGAGAAATGAGAAAAATAAGCCAGAGGAGTTGCCCCTTGCCCAATGTCATTAAGTTATTGAATGGCCTAAGAATATTCCTCTCTCTTGCAGGTTGAGAAACTTGGGTATTGAGAATGTAATCAACATTTTTGAAAGAACCTGGTTATGTCTTTTTAAAACTCAGGTAGGAAGGAGAAAGTCAAACTGGTAGTTTTGTAGTGTAGTAGTAAATTGGTAAAACCTATTTGTTAATTGCATTTTCCCTCAGCAGTTGGTTAATTTGATGGCATGTGTCACCATTATCTTTATTTCCTCACATATTTGTGCAAAAGTCATTGATATGATGCCGACAATGCCCACTTCCCTATTTGAGGAGTTAAAATAATTATTTTTTTTGCTTTGCCGTTAAGCAAAATGGTCAGTATTTAAGGAACCCTAATTTTCAGTAGAGATAATGAAGTGAGTGTTGATTTTTTAAAAATTGTGTATTCAATACTAACACCTTTCATTAGTTTTAAAAAGTAATAAGTTCCTGGGAATATTTTCCAGTTTATTTGAGAGAAAAATGTCATGGCCTTGTGATTTTTTTTTTTTCTTTTTTAACAAAGTGATACCCTGAGAGATTAGCTAGAAAAATAAAATGCAGTTGTTGACTGTGTCCCTTTTACCTCTGGAAGAACTCGGGGGAATGATTAATTTGGACAACACCAGCTTTGTTGACCCTGAAGTGTAGGCAAGTGGGGGCCTGTGAACATGGCATTTACAGTGGTTCACCGTCCCCTGCCTTGGAAAGTTCTCTCTGGAACAGTTGGAGGTGCTGTTAGCGAGGCCTGCTTCCTGTGTGAGTACCTATTGTGGAGGCCTCCCTTGAATGGGAGGTTTGTGAGAAGTGCTTTCCCACCAGTACACAATGCACCCTCTCGGCAATGTAAATACACATTCCACTCAGGGTCAGCCTCACAGCGACTGGCCAGAACTCCCTTGCAAAGAATGATATTTTGTAGTTCCATTTATGTATAATGGCCGGTGGAAAATTAATATGCTTGTTAAATCTGTGTTTAAAAATAAAAGGGAAGCCTCTAAGAGTGTTTGCTGAATGTAAATCAATTAGCTGTGGCAGATTTTGATCTTGCTAAGTCTCCTGCTCTAGGAAATGAATGTCACCTTCTTACTAACTGTTCTGTCTATATTTGAAACTTGAGGTTCTTGTTTTTAAGAGTTATCCTTATGCCTCAGAAAACTCCTTTTGGGTTCTCCGATGAAAGACATAATAGACTGTGGCTTAAGAAAATAAAGTAGTGACCCTAGAAAATACTAGATCAAGTCATCTTGGGATTTCGAATGGGCTTTATTGAGCAGTAAATGAAGGTCTAGAGATCAGAGCAGATAAGATTCTTACTTGGGAAAGGCAACACAAAATTATTTGTCTTTATTTCCTTGGAGTTGATCGTTTGCTTTGAATCCAGGGCATGGATACGATTACTTGAGAGATTGAACGGGGTCCCCGTCTAATGGGCCTGGATTTATTGGAGTCAGGTCCCACCCGGTCCCTGAATGTTTGCTGACATTCCCAGCAGGGGAGTACCTGGTCCCCAACATCCATTTCCTATCCCCCCAGCCTGTTGCTCTTTTCTCAAGATTTTACCAAATGAATTTGTTTCACCAAGGTACTTTAAATTAGAGTGTAACATAAAGTCCTGTAGAGAAAAATCTATGGTGGAATTTGGATACCTTTTCATTTGGATGAATTATTCTTTGTTCAGACCCTGCCTGGTGAATTGTGGATGTATAGAGTATAAAATACGGACAACAATCTTTGTCTACTAGAAAGTGAGTTTAAATTTTTCTTATATTTTTACATCTAAGGTGCTTGGCATTGAGCAGTGGTTGTCAAAGTGTGGTATGGGGGACCCTTGGGTGTTCCTGAGATTATTTTAATGGGGTTCATGAGGTCATTTTAATAATCCTAAAATGTTATTTATCTTTTTCAATCTTATGCTTCTGAGTTCTTCAATAATGTTAACTGAAAAGTATCTTGTGTCTTTCATGCTTTCACATGAGGAGAAATATGAAAATTGAATTGGAGAACATGCATTTTGTAGCAGAGTTGAAATTTAAAATTATTTTTCTGGAAAGATTTTAAAGCCTATTAGTGGACTCCTTAAATTTAGAATTTGAATGATTTTGGGACAAAAGAGTATCTTACACAGAGCAGAACGTAAGTGAGTATTTATTAAATAAATGAATGCAGCCCCCTTACATTTTCTTAACAAATTATATTAGTGTAATTAATGATGTCATCATTATTCACAGGGAGTGTTTAGAATATAGACAAGCATCATGCTTTCAAACATTTTAGATTCATCTGTTTGCATATAAGTATGTATACACCAATTGCCATTTCATTTACTAAATCTCTTTGATGCTCCATGGTACGGGACTGTTTTGTGTACCCCCCCGCCCCCACCCCGTAAAAGAAAGAAAATGTTTTTTCTGAAGAATTCCACATTTTTGTGTTTTCAAACATGTTAGTCTTAATTAGGAAAGTGGTTGCTCATGTTAAAATTTTCTTGTAATGGGCTAAAATCTGATATAGTAAATAGATGTTCCCTTACACAGTGTGTCTTTGCACCTGCTAATTTGTTTCTTTATAAGTGTCATTTCATGTGAGTTTTCTGTTTCAGTACCTTGTAAGTTCTAAGGAACACCTGGTATTTGCTTTGTGTTTAGTCACATTAGGTGAAATACAGGGCTGCTTATGAGAATGTCATCAGTTGTAATGATTCTTTAAGAAATAGTTTGTTTTAAAAACATGTTTGTAAACTGATTTTCAGTGTATCCTATACTATTCTCATTAATTTCTCTACTCTCCCCCACATAGGGGAGGAAGAAATATTTGAACCAACATCTAAAATTAGTAATAAAATGTGAGAAATCTTGAAATACATATTTAAATATAAATTGGATAAAACATCAATGATGCTTCTACCAGGCTGGAGTAACAGCTTCAGAGCTCTTCCTTGTAATGAGTGTTTTATAACGTCTATTCAGTTCAACAAAACTGAGTTTGTTAAATAAACATGATTGAATTCTATATGAGCTGATTAAAGAAACAATTTTAGTATCCTCCTGGCTAATCAGAAATGAAGGTTGAGGCAGGGGGTATGTTTTGTTTGTTTGTTTGTTTTTTGTTTTCTGTACATGGGCCTCTCACTGTTGTGGCCTCTCCCGTTGCTGAGCACAGTCTCCGGACGCGCAGGCTCAGCGGCCATGGCTCACGGGCCCAGCCGCTCCGCGGCATGTGGGATCTTCCCGGACCGGGGCACGAACCCGTGTCCCCTGCATCGGCAGGCGGACTCTCAACCACTGCACCACCAGGGAAGCCCAGGGGGCATGTTTTGAAGACAAATTCATTTTCTGGCACACTCTTAAGAGTAGGAAAGATGCCACAGCTGGGAAACCAAACTTAGACATTGAAGCTTATCTCAGATGAAAGGTTTCATAGAGCCAGGGAGGTCTGTTGACTTCAGTTTTGTCAGAAGTATCCAATGTGGATTTGGGTTAATCGAATATAACATTTCAGTGTAATGCTATTTAACATCATGCCTTTATTTCTAGAATTCTAGTCCAGTCCAGTCCCTGGTACATAGTGGATGCTCAATAAACATTTGTTACAAGAATGGATAGTTATCCCTGTTCATGTCCTTTTGTTTGATGCTATTTTAGAAGATTCCTTTCAGCTTAGTCCTTTTGAGATATTGAAAATAATAGAATCTTGAAACCCTTTGTACCAAATACCTTGTTCTAACACTCTCCTCATCGGTGACTTGCTAAGCTGCCCTCCTTTGTGAAGTAATTTTACTTTTGTGTTTAATCATGGCATATCTCTTTGAAAATCAACACAGAGGGTATAACTTTAGTAGTTTATAGTTTGGTTTCTTTTTCTCCCTAATTTTTAACCATCTGGAATACATGATAGTACAGTGGGTTTGTTTAACCTTCCTTAAGCTACTTTTAAAAGTGTTTTAAAAAATCATTAAATCTGCATCTTGGTGAGGATACACCCAAAACTCACAGTTGTTGCCTTTGTGTATGGGGAACTGGGGACTGGATGGGAGAGAAATGTACTTTGATTGAATGTCCTCGAAAGTTATCTTTTGAATTTTGTACTATGTGCTTGTTTTATCTAATTTTTAAAATTCACTAACCTATGAATTTTTCGTCAGTCCTTCCACTTCCATGTTTTGTTGCCAGATTCTTAGATGTTATAATCAGCTCACTCAGAGAGCGTTGACATCACTTTCTGAGTCTCTTTGGGCACCTTACTTAACCTCTCTCAACCTTAGCAGCAATACCTGTTACGAGGGGAATACTGCCTCCTTCACACGAAGGTTGAGAGGCTAGGTAAGAATTAGTGTGCAGGGGCTGCAAGCCATGCCTTTCTTGGCTTTGGGGCCCTATCTCTCTCATCCTTTCCCAGAAACAGTCAGTTGTTGGGTATCTGCAACACATCCCACCCACACACCAATAAAGGGTGTTACAGGTGGCTGTTAGGTACCCAAGTGGTTGTAGAAATGTGTATTTCATTCATAATACATCTCTAAAAGAGAGTAATAAAATACATTTTGGATTTCATTAGAGGGGACTCTAGAAGTTGTGTTAAAGGACCCACATTACAGATGAAGAAACTAAGACCCAGAGGGCCTGTGCAGGTCCACCTTGAGTCACAGCCCTGACTTGCAGGGGGACCTGTCACAGTGCTGTGGGGCTTCCAGGCAGGTGATAGTAAGTAGCCCAGGGGCTGGGTGAGGGATGAGCTTCTGGTGCTGGGATGGAGAGGAGAGCGTGTCTTCTGATTTCCCATCTCATCTCTTTCTATATCTGCCCCGCCCTTGCAGCTTGCTTGCGGGTTGACTGGTGGGGAGGTGGTGAGACCTGGAGCTGGAGAGGGTTTTAGGAGTGACCTCTTTTGTTCTTGGACTGTAGTTTTCTAGACTTGTTTTCAACATCCTATAGCAAAAGATACAAACAACCACACAATTCCGAATCTCACTGAAAAGAAATATTTTCAGTTCTTCTCATCTTTGGGTAAAGTTTGTGACAAAGTTAGCTTGGATATGTGTGAAAATAAGGGCTCATAGCTTTGGAATGTTTCTTGTTAGATGCTAGACTGTCATCCTTGGGATGTGAGAGAGGGGTGTGAAATTTATTGTGCTGAGTGTGCCTGGAGTCTAGGTGTTCTAATAAAAATGTCTAATTACATCTGCAAACTTCTTTAAACACCGTTTAAAAAAACAATGAACAAAACAAATGGGCCTTTGGTTGGTAAACTTTTTTTGTAGTTGGGCCCCCTTTCCCTTTTAATTAATATTTGCAGAACTGAGCTGTTTATGTGTGGATGTGGATCAGAGGTCCAGAGATTGTGTATATGTAGTGATAGAATTTTTTTAAAAGTTTTTGTGTTTCCTTAAAGATTCGGAGTATATTGAGGGGCTATGGAAGCAACCAGCCTCTGCATATTCATGGAGAATTACATTGATAAAAGTAGCCTCAGGATGCGTATAATGCTTACATATGATCCTTAGATATGTAGGTTTGTTTTTTTTTTCCTTCTCAGAAAATAGTGCCTTTCCTATATGGTAGTTTTGAGTTCAGACATGACTATGCTTTGCCAAGTTAAAAAGAAAGCATCTATGTATTCTCAAAGGCAGGGCCTATACAGGACTATTTGGCATCCCTCCTTGGTCTCTGGAGCACAGTAGACAATTCTTTTTTTTATTTGTTGCTTGAATCATTTATTGTTATTTAATCTGTGGCAGTGGTGGCAGCGGTGCTTTTAATCTAACTCAGTGGCTTGCCTTTCCACAGCCTATGAGGACACCTCTCCCACCTCTTCATGCAAGAATTGTTTGTGTTTCTTTAATAGAGACTTATTCAAATGCTACGTACAACACAGCGGAGAGGCTGGCGTGGGCAACTCAGCCTGGGGTTTAAATCTGAAGTCCATTCACTCTGGCTTGTAGACCTATCACACCCATTATGTATGTGTGCTCTTATAAGGGGCTCAAGGAAATAGTGTCAAGAGACCCACTTCATAAGTATGTTTATTATTATCTCTGCTGTTCAAGCCACACAAAATAAATGTCTGGCATTTCCAGAAATTGCTATCAATTCAGCAGCAGATTTTACAAGGCCAGTCAATAACAGTTTCCTGTTATTTCTCTGTGAATTTAAACTTTGCCACCTAATTCTGCTGTGTTTATAATTGGATGCAAAAAGCGAGAGTGTCTTTAAGGTTAGGAACTTTTTCAGACAACTGTGATTTAACTTCACTAATGAACCCGTGTCAGACAAGAAGACAAATTCCAGACTATTTGTGCCTCAACCAACCAGCTGGGTGCATACCTCCAGGTACTGCTCATGTCTCAAGAGGTTTTTCTGCATGAACAGTTATCACCACTCCTTTCATTCAAGTGGCAAGCCATGGCAAGAGTCTTTCTTTCACAGCTGTGTAGCGCTCAGCTGTAAAATTAGATTTCATTGGCATAAAAACACAGCGATTACTATCGCTATTTACTCAATACGTTCTTTTTCAACATTTTACTTAGATTCTTCCTCTCTTATGCAGAAGGCTCAGATTATACTCATACAAGTAAGAGAAACTACCAGATTCTTAGAGTTTGAGTAAACCTCTCTTTTTAGCTTTTGTTTAATCTGTATGAAGTGAGCACAGTAGGCCATGGTGTTTTGAAACATAGTCTATTAAGAGCAAAAGGAAACCTTGAAGGCAAATCTATAATCTTGTCATTTTGTGAAAGAAGAAATTAATTGCCCACATTTAAAGCTAATTATTGGCAAACCTCAAATTAGAACTCATATTTTCCAGTACTCAGTCTTGGGGTCTCTTTGCTCTAGTGCTTTTTTGCCATAACATACCGGTCCTTTGAACAGTTTTTAGTGGAAGGGCTGTGAAAAATTCTAATAAATATCTTTAGTTTCTCTCCATATCCTTTTTTTGGGCAGAATTTAATTTGATTTTCAGAAAAGTGAAGGAGAGTGTTTGCCTGTACAAGTACCTTTCCTCATGGTTGCCCACAGTGTACGGGAGAGACGGTACAAAGAGAAGCACTGAAACCACCTGCAGCCTTTTCCTGTCCAATGGCAGTGCCCCCATCAGGTTCTTAAATGGCCACACGGTAATTCCACACGGTCAGAGCCAGTGCCACGGCCACTGCTTTAGTGTTACCAGAAGGGAAAGAAAAGTCTTGCTTTTACAGTAGCAGGTACATAGTAAAAACAGTCCGATGTGTGTTGATGGATGAGCAGGTTTTTCTCACTTTCAGAGGTAAAGGAGGTTGCACAGTGTTTCTATTTTGTTTTCATCTTTTTTTTTCTTTCTGTTGATGCTGTTGGTGTTTCCACAGTTATCATCAGAAAGCTGTTTGTAATTTTGCTCCGAAGGCTAGAACCATTTTGAGAATTTCTAGGTCTTGAATTATCATCAGGGGTTTACCTTTCAAAACCAGAATGGAGCAGGAAGGTAAAGAGGTTTTTCTGATGAAGAAAATAAAATAGCAAATGATACTTTGATATCTCGTTAGTTGTAAGAATGTGTACAACTTTTTAAAAACTTTTTTTATTCTCTCTCTTCCAAAACTTAGAGTGGAAGACTACACACTAGGAAGCTGTCGGTCCTTGTGACTGAGGGCATATGTACCTAACGGCCACCTGTATGAGAAGGAAGTTCATGAAAGCAGTTTTTCTTAATTTTTTCTGTGCTACATGATTCTCTGTCAAATTTTGACTTTTTAAGATTTTTCTTTTTTACTACAGTCATGGCATAAACAAGTGTAAATCAGCTGCACAAATGTTTGTCATAAGAAATTAGGTTTTATTAGGCTTAGGTTTTACACTGGAAGCCATTCAGAAACTTGTAATCACTCATAAAACATTAGCTATCTGATAATTATATTCTTTGAAAAGAGATACAGTAATTTCTTAGTAACCTCTCAAACCCATCTGCCTCAAACACAACACAGCAAAACAAAGCCCCCATTTTTTTTGTGATGCAGTAAGTTTATCCTATTGTCATTTTGACTACTAATGGGTTTTTTTCTTGCCATGTTGAATCAGGAAACAAAGTTCTTTTCCTTATTACTATTTAAGAAAATGGCTAGAACATTTCTCTGATATGTTTGTGACGATTTTCTGACAACTGGTCCACAATAGATTCTTACTATTGGAAGTCATTTAGTATTTTTAGTAGAGAAGGAACTTTTGTTGAAGTATGAATCAAGCTATGATTTTACTAATGTGCCCCTGAGAATATTTTTCCCAGGCTGCAGAACAAGCATGTAGCAAGCAAAATGTTTACATGCTGTTTAGAGGATGTGAAGGTGATTGGTTAATGTATATTTTATTGGAAAAGATACAAGCTTTATGGAATCACAATTAACTTTAGTGATATGAATTCTGAAAATTATTTTATTATTATTTATTAGATTATTTATTTACCTAATTGCTTCATAGGTCTTAATTGGTGGGTTTCCATCCATTTCCCATTCATCAAGGAACCCATTTCACTTCTGAGAGTGCATTTGAATTGCAGAATGGAAGCAAAAAGTCAAAACTGATGATGTGCATTATTTTTTTTTCATTGAGGTGTAATTGGCACACATACATTCCTCTTATTGGTTCTCATACTGCTTTTATTTTTTACACACTTCCCCGGGATAGTTTAGAATAGGTCAGAAGCCACATCAGGGTGTAGGTGAAGTGAGCCTGGGAGCCTGCACCTTGGTGCTGGCCTGAGACTTGACTCAGGGAGCCCGTCTCCTTTCACACAGTAGGACCACCCCGTTTGGCACTGCTGGTTATGCTTTGCTCCTTTTGGTGCTGTTAGGTTTCTTTTCCTCTTGTCATCTGAAACCCATTTGTGTACTGTACTGCTAACTCACATCTTGAATTAATGTAAGGAAATTCGGGTCATCAGCCTGTGGAGTGAGGACCGGGACATTCTGTTACTACTATGAAGGCCAGGTCCACAGACTTAAACCTCCTTCCAGCGGTGATAAGGGCTTTGGTTTTTTTCAAGTTAGAAATTCTTCCTAGTATATAATTGCTTTCTCTGGCCTTTGGAAATGGATCTGTGGTTCTCTCCTGAGAATCAAGTTTTTTATGAAATTGGCTGTGTGTTTCTTAGTATAGGCTGGGGCCAAAATACCATGGAAAACCTTTTTGGACCTGGAGTGAGGGAAGCAAAATAAAGGGAAAAAGTAATAACCCAGTTGCCTAGAGTAATGTAAAAACTGAAGACCCTTTGCAATATTATTTTAAAATAAGGTGTTCTGTAAAAGCTTTGGGGACATATTTGGACAGAATTAAATGTCTTATCAGCAGTAAGGATCTCTTTTTCAGAGTATGCAGCCCCCCCCCCCACCCCCCCATTAGCCTAGAAGTTCTTTGGTTCTGGGCCTTGCTAACAGCTAAGGACCGTAACAAACGACTTGCTTTCAGGAGAGGGAAATTAACCACAAGTGCTCACGTGGCATCCCTTCCCTGTCAATCAAAAGAATAGAACTGGCCAGGCGTGAAGCACTTGTGGTTTTAGTGTTAGGATGTGTGGTTAGGGGGAGAGGTTGTGAGGGCCTGTGGTTGTCACCGAATTCTTTGAAGTACAAGTATGGGTAAGAATAAAAAGAAGAGGAGTGAAACCTTGGAGCGCTATGTGAAAAAAAAAAAAAAAGTTCAGAGAATTAGAAAAAAGCATTGTAGTAGAGGTCATCTATTTTCTATTGGTTTAGTTGGATTAGTTCTGCAGCACATTTATTTATTCTTTATTTGTAAACAGTAGTGGTCTAAAGAATGGATTTATTGCAAGAGCTCAGTTGTGTGTGAGGAGGACACTGTGGATGTGGTAGAGCCTTGAATGCAGTGCATGAGTTCTGTGAAAGCTTTGGCCAGCTCAGATACACATCTGTCCAAGGGAGAAGGAACCCAGACCAGGATAAGGAGGGTTTTGTCAGGGTGATTTCTCATGAGACTTTCTGACTGACACGAAAAACAGTTACATCTCAGTTATCCAGAGATCACGCATCTGGCTCACTCAGCTTCCCTCAGAGCTGATAATCAGCACGTGGTCCAGGAGGATGGTGCAAGGCCCAGAGGGGAGCTTCTGAGACCGAGAGACCACTCCTCTGTGTGTGTATAACTAACAACCTGGCTTCCCAGCTCAAGATAGATATAAGACAGCAAATTTAGGATATGTTTCTCAGATTTGAGGAGGTGTGGTTTGTGGTACAACCTAATGAGGAAGAGAGAGAGAAAAAAAAAACACCTAGAGTTTAAACATAAGAACTCAAAGTAGGGGTGAATTTCTCTGAGTATGTAAGGTCAGAATGCTTAGTAACTCCCTAGTACATCACCTTGTGACTGAACACAATATTGTAAACAATGACCCAACATCGCTAAGAAAAAGTAAAGTTATGGCCAGACTGCCCTATAATGAAGTAAGAAAATGTATAATTTCCATCCACAATTATTGCAAATAAAGTTTTTGGTCCTTAAAGTTAACTGTTTGAATAGTAAGCCTTCCACATTCATGGCTTCATTTTAAAAATTCCATTTGAAAAGTTCAAGTTCGGTCAGCTTTCTTAGGCATGTCACGTTCTCCAGGTCTCCTCAAGACAGTGGTGCTGAGGCTTAAGCACCTCTTAACGTGTTTAAGTTGAGTACATGTGTAGTTTTGTCTGGGTTATTGGCCAAAATAGAGGAGACTTACTTTTGGGGGAGCTGTCACCATTCAATGATTGATGCATGGCAAGCCTTCCCAAGTCTCTTGGCCTGACTTAACCTTCTTCAACTGTCAGTGGTTAGGGCTGAGTGGTTTTTCGCAATTTACAACTTGAACATTTGACTTTCCATTTGTATTTGGAAAAGTCATTACCTCCGGCTACCCAACACCCATCCCCAGCACCAGGGAATAACCAAAAATATGGTAATAGCCATAGTAAATACTACTTTGTACCCTGTTTTATGTTTTGCATCTATGGTTTTCATTCTTTTATAATTCTTCCTCCTCCCTTTTCTCTTGTCCCAGTCCAGGATACTAAATTGTTGGTGTTCTATGATAATTTAAGGACCGGGTTGGCAGGCAATTGCCTTGTTAAAGTAGCTGGGCATTATCCTGCCTAGAGGTAATTTATTGCTTTTTCTACATGTCCCTTGAATTCCAGGCAAATGAACATATCCTGTGTATGTGCATGGAGTGTAGAAAGGGGGTTTGAAACATTGTTGGCTGCATGAACCATCCCTTCTAGATCAGTCTCTTACCTTGTATTGCAGGCAGGATAAAGTCTGGTTTACCTTTGGTGAAACTCTTGGGCATTAGAAAGTAGGCCTTGGATTTTAGCAGGCTCGTGGCCTAGGGTAAAGAGGGTTAACAACTTCGCTTATGAGCAGTGTGGTTCTGTGGCTTCGTTTTATTCTTCCATTTTTCTCCATGATTAAAGGTACGGTTGTTGCATGGTTGAGTTGAGGCACTAGGAGTGTACAACGTTTATATGTTCCTACTGTATGCTGAGTTGATTGTACAAGTAGTTGATTTTTTATGCACAGTTCCCCGTCTTCCCCTCCCTTGTTCCCCTCTCAGTAATCTGCAACAACCACTGCACATCTGTGAGGCGAATAACCCATCATCCAGTAGAAAAGAAATACAGGATTCAGGCATCTTTCTCTGTATTGAATAGCTGCATTGCCCAAAGTTGCCTGTACGATTTTCAAAAGCAAATACAATTATCTCTTTGTGCCAGTGGACTTGGTTTCTTTGGGGGTTTTTGCAGCTCTCTGTTGGCTCCCACCCTCCCTCATTGTAGATTTATAAGACTTTCATGGAACTGGGGAGGGGCTCTGTCCTTTTATCCCACACTTGCAGAACCTGGAGTTTAACTGCCCAGTTTGGACTTGACACCTGTGCTTAAAGAGTGCCAGCTAGTGGGGCTGGATTGCTGTGTTTTGAAGATAGCCAAGTCCCATTGTTTGTTACGACGCCAACCAGAAGGTTTCTTAAATTGGAATTGTCAGTGTTAGACATAATGTTGGGAGTTGAGACATTCTTTGGTATTAGGGATGGGTGGCCAGGAATGCCTAAATTTTATACTAGATCACAGTTATGTCCTCCTACCAGTACCTGCGTGCACCGGATGAAAAAAGAGCTGGTTCTATTGTTATGCTTGTCTGTGAGATGCCCAGGACTGTCCCCCAGCGGGAGAGTGCTTTGGTGCTCACTACTTTAGCAGAGGAGAGGGAAGAGGACGGAGCCACAATCTCCATAACCTCACCAGCAAGTGCCTTGGGGCTCTTCCCTGCGGAGGGGTGAGGAAAAGGTGGAAGTGAGTGTGAAGTGCTTCTTTCCCCCAGATGCTTTATCCTCAGACCCTTAATGTAAATTAGTGCCCTGGTTATCCAACCTGCACGTTGAAGAAACATTAAATAAAACATTACGCTTAAGAAATAGGCCTGTGGGGCTTCCCTGGTGGCACAGTGGTTGAGAGTCGGCCTGCTGATGCAGGGGACATGGGTTCGTGCCCCGGTCCGGGAAGATCCCACAAAATAGGCCTATGTAATATCAATCTGAGGAAAACTAGCCATTCTTCTTCATGCACTAGTAAGGTTAAGTATATTTGAAATAAAATTGAAATGGACATTGTACTCCATTAGTAGTACTACTCAAAATCAGACAGTTGATGTCATGATAGTGTCAGTGGAAGTTATCTTGGTTAATTCTATTGTGGAAGAATCTGTTTCCTACATTAGGATAAACTACTGGGCTTTGAGTTTTGTACTTTTATTTGCTTAGGAACTGAGTAATTGCCTCATAAAACAGCATGATGGTACTGTTAACACTGCATTATAAGACATGTTATTATAAGTTGGAACAAGACTTTGTTGTTTGGTGCTTAAAATAATTAGTTTCTCCAAATGGGGTTATAATGAATAGTGTAATATTTTACCGATTTAAAATAAAGTTTATAATCTCTTGGGTGGCTTTTATGCATCATTTGATACCTCCAGGGAAGGAGTATCTTTTGGGTGGGATTTGGGGGAGGGAGATACATTTAATTAACATTCAGAATGGAGGTTTTAAGAATGAGAAGAAATATTTTATTTGTCACACCTGAGACAAATTAGAGATAATCATTAAAGGATTTGCCCCACTGTTTTGCCTGGTTTGGATATTGAGTATTAAAGGATTCATTTACCAAATCCTCTTGAATTTGAAATTTTGGGGGACTTTATTACGAATGAGAAAAAATTTAAAATGAACCACATGGCAGTTTCTTTCTGAACTGACTTAAAATAGTGTGCATGTGTGTTTGTTTATTCTTCTTTGTCCATGCTGTTAAACTTTTTGTGACAAAAAGTTTTAGGCATAATTGAAGGATACGTAAATACTTCTTAAAGAACATTATAATTCTGAATAGGAATTCATTGTTTTCCTGCTGTTGAAAAGCTAGATGTTGGTGGCAAGTACCATTATGGAATGAAAGTGGGCTTGGCGTTGTTTTGAATACCTGTATGAAAATCATTTATTCTGTGGAAACAATGGAATGTGCCATTAAGCCTTATTCCGGGGCTTCCCTGGTGGCGCAGTGGTTGAGAGTCCGCCTGCCGATGCAGGGGACGCGGGTTCGTGCCCTGGTCCGGGAAGATCCCACGTGCTGCGGAGCGGCTGGGCCCGTGAGCCATGGCCGCTGAGCCTGTGCGTCCGGAGCCTGTGCTCCGCAACGGGAGAGGCCACAACAGTGAGAGGCCCGCGTACCGTAAAAAAAAAAAAAAAAAAAAAAAAAAGCCTTATTCCGTACAAGGTGCCCTGGGTACTGTTAGGTACAGGAAAACTCAAGACATTCAGAAGTGATAAAGCTGTAAATATGCAACAGGTTAAATCCAATTTAAGGAGGTGAAGGGAGAGAAATAATTAGAACATGATTAATTACCAATTTAATGGCAAGGTCAGAAATCGCAACAACTGCAGTGTAGGCAGTTAACCTTTGTTTACTTGCTTTGTTAACTGCTTATTTTTTTTTTTTTGAGGGAAACTTCTTATAGCTCGTTCTCTTTGGCCTTATTTTCTGTAATGACCTTAAAGATAATGATATGATCAGTGTTCATTTGACACTTTTAGCCTCTCAGATTGTTATCTCATTTTCTGAGGAAGATCCCTGGGGTTAGGAGACTTACTATTATTCATAACTTTTTAAAATTTATAACTAAATAATGAAACTGAGGAACTAGAGGTTGTGTTCACTTGGCTGCTTAAGAGGCTCAGGTTTGTGGTCTCCTGATTCAGGCTATTTCCTGGGTTTTGCTTCACCCCTTTTAATACGATACTGTGATTAGAAGAATTTGAGTTTCGACTGACCTCATGACGGTGCACTTAAATTGCTGACTTGGTACAGGTGAATTTTTGTGGTCTTGAGTCCTTTTCAAAAAAATGGTGATTTTCTTGCAGGAAGCCAGTTGAGGGAAATTCTCCATGAATGTATGTCACAATGATGATGACGGACCAGATCCCTCTGGAACTGCCACCATTGCTGAACGGAGAGGTAGCCATGATGCCTCACTTGGTGAATGGAGATGCAGCTCAGCAGGTAAGTGCAGTAAGAAGGAAATTTAAGTCAACTTGTCTAAGTGGGAAACATTAACCCAGAAATTGTTTTTTATTTTTTTAAGATTTTTTTTTTTGATGTGGACCATTTTTAAAGTCTTTATTGAATTTGTTACAATACTGCTTCTGTTTTCTGTTTTGGTTTTTTGGCTAAAAGGCACGTGGGGGGGTGTCATAGCTCCCCAACCAGGGATTGAACCCGCGCCCCCTGCCTTGGAAGGCGAAGTCTTAACCACAGGACCGCCAGGGAAGTCTGCTAACCCAGAAATTGTTTTATTTTGAGATCCAAGATCTGTGATTTTGAACCTTTGTAGTTATCTAAGGTCAAGTGTTTTTGTTATAGAATTACTATATGGTTTAAAATATCAGAAGTTTTTTGAGAACAGCACACTTTACCTAATCCAGTTAGTATTCTTGAAGCATCAAAAACAAATATCTGATTTTTGAAATGAATCATTTTGGAAATATGTACAAGTCTTTGGAATAAAATACTATTTGCTTATGTCATATATTGTGCTTGACTGGTTTGCCTGATTGGTCAGAGCAGGATGGCCTGAGCAGGACGCCCAGAGGGTGGATCAGGTTTTTATCCCACACAGGGGGTGACTGACCTCGACAAGAGGCACAGGTCTGTGTGAACCCACCCTGGCTCCTGGAGCAGTCCTTCCAAATGTAGAGCCTGCTGCCCAGAAAATGATGGTACTTGTTTTCTGTAAAAACTCCTTTGCCACTAGTTACTTAACATTACAGAGTTGAAAAGTTATTCCTGAGCTCATTCCTGTAGCACTTGGGAAAAAATTTAAATGGTAAGTAAAACTTTAAAAATTATTAGAGACAAGTACTGTCTCTGATAACATTATTTAAATTTTTAATTGACTACTAAAACTGGGTTCCCTCAGTCTTGTGCTAAATAAATGCCATTTTTTATACTTGTGTAGCTCTTTAGAAGCACAAAAGCACAAAAAATTCTACTTTTTATCAAAAGTAGAATTGGGAACAATTGTTTGAAAAATATTTACGCAAAATATATTAATAACTCAGAGAAGTTAATTGGCCATTTATTTGATGTCAGTATGTTGCTCTTCCCCACCCCCATCTGTCATAGTACATTAATACTTTGTATATACCTCTGTTGGATATTGCTTTGCTGCTTAATAGTTTATATATATTACGTTCTCCTGCATTAGACTGTGAACCTCTTCAGAACAAAGAATATCTAATAGGTGCTCAATAAATGTTTGTCAGTTGAATAAATTTCCCGCCTTCTTGCCACTGATGCAAGTATCTCTCTTCCTGACTCCCGATTCTCTCTCGGCTCATTTCTACCCATCTACTGTAGTATCTTTTATCTTAAACGCACAAATAGCTGTACCTCTCGTCCACCCAGCAGAAACAAGCTCCCTCCCTTGACTCCACATTCTCCATTACCATCTTGTATCTCTGCTCCCTTTTACAGCAGTGCTTCTCTAAATAGAGCCTCTTCTTCCTTGCCTCTATTACTCTTCATCTCCAGAGAAATTCTCCACTTGTTTCTTCAGTCTGTCAGCAAGTCCTGTTGGCCTTATCTCAGGAACATTGCCGAAACCATACTTTGCCATGTCCACTTCTTTTCCACAACCACTCCTGGACTCTAAGCCAACACCTCTCACCAGGGTAGGACAGTTCTTCTCACTGGTCTCGCTGCTTTTACTTTTGCTCTACCAGAAAGCATTTGCCACACAGCAGTCCGCTAAAAACATAAACGTACCATGTCACTGCCCTGCTCAGAGCTGTCCTGTTCACCTGAGATAAAATCTGAGCGCAGTACCATGGCCAGTCCACCTTCTGTGGTCAGCGCTTTGCCTCTCTCCATCATTCTACCACTGCTCTGCTCCGGCCATTCATGGAAGGTCTCTAAGTGCCATGAATAGTTTCAGGATGCGGTGTTTGGTCTCCTTTATTTTCACTAATTAAAACAATTTAAAAAAGGGCAAGTTGGGACTTCCCTGGAGGTCCAGTGGTTAAGACTCAGCGTTTCCACTGCAGGGGGTACGATCACTGGTTGGGGAACTAAGATCCCACATGCCTCATGGTGAGCCCCCCCCCAAAAAAAAAACCCCCAAAAAAACCAAAACAGGGACAAGGTATTCAAATATGACTAAACTTTGAAAACAATGCAGGTCTCTCAGATGTTGTCACCTGGTTCCATTTGGCATATGTACCTGGGAGACCTGAGACCACCCATCCATGTAGCTGTGCACCATTTTTGTGTTTTGGTTTCTCCCTCATTTCTATAATTCGTTTTTGCATAGAGTAGCCTTTTGTAGTTTTATAAGCCAGCATACAGAGCCCTTAGAATTTTCTAGTTTTTTCTTCAGAAGTAAACTCCTTTTTTTTTTTTTTTTTTTTTTTTTTGCGGTACGCGGGCCTCTCACTATTGTGGCCTCTCCCGCTGCGGAGCGCAGGCTCAGCGGCCGTGGCTCACAGGCCCAGCTGCTCCGCGCCATGTGGGATCCTCCCAGACCGGGGCACGAACCCGTGTCCCCTGCATCGGCAGGCGGATTCTCAACCACTGCGCCACCAGGGAAGCCCCGTTTCAGTCTTTCTAATTCGCAAATATGTTTGATTGTGCTAGAAGCATTGACATTTAGGCATTTAGGTTATGTGGGCCAAGCTGTTGACTGGCATTAACCCTAAGCTTCCCTTAATGGGGCACAATTGTTAACTGGGCAGAGTGCATTTGAAATATTCCTCTCAGCAGGAACGGCCCAAGATTTATCATGCCTTGATGTTGTCACTGTGGCTCAGCTGAGGCAGTGGCCTATGTGCCTGACACTTCTTTTTGCCTCTTTCTGCCGCCAGAGTCCCCATTCTGTGTCTCCCTCATTCACTCAAGCCTTCACTTTTTCCTTTGGGTCCCAACATTTAGTTTTGGCAGAGTTAAGTGCGGTAGAGTCCCCAGGGCCTGTGTGTGGAGCCTGGGCTAAGGGGCAAGCAAAACCAAAATAATGAAGAAATACCAGAGAGGAGGTGGGGGAAGGGGAGGGATAGGGGGTCACCAAAAAGAACAAGGACCAGGAGTGATGATCCAAGAGTCAGGGACTGCAAGAGTTTTGAGTGCTTCTCCGGGGGCCCTGCTGTTGTTTGCTGCTTGCTCTTAAGAGCACGTGTGGTGTGATGCTCAGGTGGGTTTGTGTGAAAGGATCAGGAGGCTTTGACTACGCTGTGCCTTGAGGCAATACTTTTTCTTTTTAACAAGGACCATTTGGAGGCACAGGGCTGGCTTCAGTGATGGACATTGCAGGCACTGTCCCGGCAGACCCCCGGGCTGATGTTTTAAGGGAGAGGCACTTGAGCCACTTCCCAAATTATACCATACCGTTGAAGAGAGGGGCCCCCGGCCTATAGGCTCTGCCCCTACATTTCTGTTAGGAGAGTGTAGGTGAAGCTTACCTTGTATGTGTTTACAACTCTTAATACATTGCAGCTGTGCTGAGGACATTCTGATTATTTCTATATATGCAAAAGAACCAGCACTTAGGAGAAAGCTCTTCAGTCCTCACAGCCTTCATCCTCCTGATTTCTGTCCTGTTGGTTTCTGGATTTAATTAGGACAGGTTCTTGGCAAGATTCTCTGCTCTGTTCTGGCTCTCTAAATACGAAACACTGTTAATTTTCATTATCCGAAGTCATGTTAAGTTTGAAACCTTGTTTTGTCATTTTATGTAGGTAGCAGGAAAAGGATGATTCTTTTCTTAAAATGAAAAGCTGTCCTCATTATGAATGAATGAAGATTTAAAGTATATTGTCAACTAAGAAATGAACAAGAGTAGCAAATACACAAGGTGGATAGAAGGAACTTACTTTAACAGCTTTATTGAGATATAATCCACATGCCATGTAATTCACTTATTTAAAGTATACAATTCGATGAAATTGATTATATTCACAGAATTGTGCAACCAAGACTACTATTAATCTTAGAACATTTTTATCACCCTGAAAAGAAACCCCTTAGCAGTCACTCTCCATTCCCTTCTCTCCCCTATTCCTAGGCAACCACTCATCTGCTTTCTGTCTCTGTAGATAATTTGCCCATTATGGACATTTATATAAATGAAATCATACAATATGTGGTCTTTTATGTCTGCCTTCTCTCACTTAGCATAATGTTTTTAAGGTTCATCCATGTTGTAGCATGTATCAGTATAGGCATACCTCGGAGATATTGTGGGTTCAGTTCCAAGCCACCACAGTAAAGTGAATATTGCAATACAGTGAGTAATGTGAATTTTTTGATTTCTCAGTGCATGTAAAAGTTCTGTGTACACTATACTGTAGTCTCTTAAGTGTGCAATAGCGTGTCTAAAAAATTGTATATACCTTAATTTAAAAATATTGTATTGCTAAAAAATGCTAACCATCTGAACCTACAGTGAGTCGTAATCTTTTTGTAATAATAACATCAAAGATCAGTGATTGCAGATCACCATAACAAATATAATAATAATGAAAAAGTTAGAAATTTTGCAAGAACTACCAAAATGTGACACAGAGATAGGAAGTGAGCAAATACTATTGGAAAAATGGTGCTGATAGGCTTACTCCACACAGAGTTGCCATGTTAAATGAACTTGTAAAACACACAATTATCTGCAAAGCACAATAAAGCAAAAAAGCTCAATAAAACGAGGTATGCTTGTACTTCATATCTTTTTTATTGCCAAATAATATTCTAGTGTATGAATAATACTACATTTTATTTATCCATTCATCAGCTGATGGACATGTGGATTGTTTCTACTCTTTTCGGCTATTAGGAACAATGCTACCGTGGATGTTTGTGTGCAGATTTTTGTGTTGATATGTGTTTTCGTTTCTCTCATATATACCTAGGAGTGAATTGAACAGCTTTATTTTTAACTATTGTTTTCTAAATAAAGTACTTCTTCTCTCACTGTAATTTCTTCTACCTTTAAATAGATCAACATCGCTAAATAAAGTTTGCTTCCCTTAATATGCCTAACCACATACTATTCTTGAGTTATAAAAGTCATGTTTCCGCCTGAGCTTTTGTGTGTGACTGTATAAATTACAGTGAATGCCCTTCAGTAATCAAAATATTGGCATTTCATATGTTACGTTTCAGAACCTAATGTTCTGAAACATTTTAGAACCTAATGGTGTATTAATCTAACTATGTTTGTTAAGTACTTTTAGCACATCTTAGAGATTTTTAAGAAGTAGCAGCTAGTTTGAGCATGAAAGAGTAAGCATCAGCCCAATTTCCAACTTGTTCTATTGGTTTAATATTTCAGTAATCTCCGAAGAGGAATTAGAGCAGCCACCAGTTAAAGAAACTATTAGGTTAAGAGCAGAGTGTTCACCTAGAATTTACTGATTTGCTAATTTAATCTGTGACACTTATAACCTATGTGACGGCGGTATGCCACTTTATATTCTTAGTGACACTTCTCACGTATGTATTCATTAGGTCAGTGGGGTGGGGAGAGAGGCGCCTCTTTGTTCTGACTAGCATTTAGCACACAGAGAGCACCTAGCAAATGTTTTGTCATTTTTTATTTCTTATGTCTTGCTTTTCTTTTTTCTTTTAAGCTTCCTGAATATTAATTGCTAATGAGTATTCTTAATGCCTCTTCTTCAGGAGGTAAATCTCCTTAAATGTAAACAGAAAACTGTTTCTGGGATAGCCTGGAAGACAGGAGGTTAAAGTTAACCTCAGTTGTGTCCAATTGTCTTAACTTTAGCCTGTTTCGGTTGATCAGCATTTAGCACATCATTTTATTGGGAGTGAGGGTTTTTTTTTCCCTTTTGTTTCTTCTTTCTGAAAGCCTTTGTTTCCCTAGACAGAATACACAGCCAGAGTTTTCCTGGACCATTCTTTTGAGTACACGTTTCCAGACAGCACATTAAACACATTAAAACTTTCCACGTTCAGATGGTGCTCCTCATCAGCACGTCTTTTACAGCAAATGTACTTCTCCTCCTAATCCAGTGACCTTTTCTGTTCTGGTTGATATCTTCTTAATAACTTTTCCCCCGACGGCTCCCTTCTTGCATTCAGTAGTTCAAATCCTCTCACCACACAGGTTTGCTCTTCAAACATACTGATGGCCACTGTGTCAGGGGGACCCAGAAAGAGGTATACAGTCAGTATAGTGTAGAAAAATGAATAAATGGCTCTTTAGGAGCCTTGCCCAGGAAAAAGAAGGATATTCAGATGAGAATGGGACTGGCTGTTAAAATATTATTGCTGAGTAATATTAGATAACAACTTCTTTTATGATAGAATCCTATTTAGAAGCTGGGGCTTGAGCTAGAAAGTAGAAAAAGTTAGGCTGGTCACATGTTGGGTTTGGGAAACCAAGTATGGGGAAGCTCAGTTTCGGTCAGACTCTTCAGCATCACAATATATGAGAAATGTGTAACTTGTGCAGATATTTAAAGAAAATTATTATTGCAAACTGCTGTCCGTGTTCTCTCGACTACTCAAACTTGTAAGGCCTGTTGTGTCAAGATTGTCAGCTCTCTTCTTTGAGATTGGGGTGGAAAGAAGGAGTGAGAGGATAAGATTTATGACCGAATTAAGGAGTGACTGAATAATAGATTTGTTCATTTTAATAAGCATTTGTCATATGTCTTCTGTGCAGGACTGTATTAGGTGTTGGTGACACAGACCTGAATAAGACACTGTTTTTGCCCTAAAGGAATGAGCAGTGTAGTTAGGGAGCAAAATGTGGTTTACCAAAAAATAAAGAAAGAAAGAAAGAAAGAAAAAGCTATATTTACACGTGTAGAACCACAGGAGAAGTGCTTGGATTGCAGAATGTATCAGTGCCTTGGGAGCGCAGAGGAGGGGTGGATCAGGGAACGGGATAGGCGGGCAGGAAAACAGACCAGTCAGGGAAAGGTGTCTGTGGGGAGGCTGAGCCTGAACTGAGACCTTGCTGGAAGTTATTCAAGCTTTGCATATCATGTAATCAGTTTCTGTTTTATGAAATGTAAATACTGTGTGGGGATAGTATAGTCAATGAGGAGCTAATATTAGTGGCACCCCAAGCAGACCGTATCTAAATCTCTTTTCTGGAAACTTTGCTCTTTAGTATTCTTTTAAGAGAATCTGTCTGTCCTGTGATGCATCCAGCCTGGCGACCCACCCGTGGCCTCTTTTTTATAAATGTATTTATTTTTACTTCTGGCTGCGTTGGGTCTTTGTTGCTGCACGCAGGCTTTCTCTAGTTGCGCTGAGCGGGGGCTACTCTTTGTTGCGGTGCGCGGGCTTCTCATAGCAGTGGCTTTTCTTGTTGCAGAGCACGGGCTCTAGGTGCGCGGACTCAGTAGTTGTGGCATGCGGGCTCAGTAGTGTGGCTCGCGGCCTCTAGAGCTCAGGCTCAGTAGTTGTGGCGCACGGGCTTAGTTGCTCCATGGCATGTGGGATCCTCCCAGACCAGGACTCGAACCCGTGTCTCCTGCGTTGGCAGGCGGATTCTTAACCGCTGCGCCACCAGGAAAGCCCCTCCCGTGGCCTCTTGATGTCTATTCCTCACAATTACCGATTCTGCAGAAGTGCAGATCCTGAGTACCCTTTCACCAAAGCTGCTTTCCAGCAGCACAGGCAGCCAGCCCCATTTCTGAGGGCTTCCTTTTAACTGTAAAAAAGTGGAGTGAGTTTATCCAGGTCTGTGGTTTGATTTTACAATCCTCTCTGCCTTAGGTTTGCCAATTCTACTCCCTACAAAGGCTTCCGAAAAGGCATAGCCTATGCATAATCTCTGTTTCATAAAGGAAAGTGTTGATGCCATGCAGAGGGTGGTGTTATATGTGGTACCCACAATAATTATGACTCATGACATATAATTATGACAGCTCAGAGCTGTCTGGGTTGAGAGACACTTCAGAATTTAATTAGCCAAAGGCAGTAATAATAAGATACAAGATGCAGTCAGTATCCTTCAAATTGGAGCTGCCTTCAAAAAGGAGAGGATTAAGGAAAAACACAGGCATGGCAAGGTTGCACTGCAAAATAACAGCAATTTAAAACGCTGTGGTGGTTTCCACATTATGATTGTTTTCAACTTATTGCAATGTTTGACTGTCTGGTTGCCCTCTAAACTCCAGGGGAGCAGGGGCTATGTGTCTCTTGTTCACGCTGTGCCTGGTGTCTGAGGGTAGCATTCAGTAAATCCTTCAGAGTGGATGAAGGATAAATGAAATGAACAAATCTAATTCATCTAAACATGAAAACTGGCTAACCTATTGCATTTGTCATACAGGCATTTAAAAACTTTATAGTTAACAAAAAATAATTAGGTGCCAACCTTTAAAAATGGGAAGATTGACACAGAATTCTGGATCTTTCTGTTTATGTTGAAAACCCAGATGACCTGATAACTGGGTTGGCAGCAGTTGACGGGCACAAAGTGGCAGCTGCACGCTTTGGATGGGGAGTGTCGTCCTCAGGCCCCAGCCTGTCCACTTCACTCAATTTCCAGACCTACCTGGGCTCTGTGGTCATCTGAACTTGCAACCTGGGAATTGTTAACTTTTTTTACCTTTGAAATTTCTTCTTGTGCTTACACATACTGGGTTTTAAATATAGCAAGAATATTTAAGGTTTTTCAGGCACATTCATTGTGTATCATACTGATGAAGTGATTTTAAGTCTCTTAACTTTTCTACTTATGACTTGTAAAATGAACTAGTGTGGGCTATGGTTCGTATAGCTTTGTAGAAGGGTTTCAATTATATGTCTTACAACTTAGGACCCAGGTATTGGTTGTTTTGGCCTCTGCTTTTCAGTGAACGGTATTTGAATCCTCGATCAGTGCCACCGAGCACTCCTCAAAGCGCAAGAAGGGCAGAAGAACCGACCAGGCGCCTTGGTTTTACTGTTTACACACTAGTTAGGGGACATTAAACAGAAATGCAAGGTATCAGCGTTCCAGGGGATAGAGATGCAAATACTTGTGTTTACAATCATTTTTACAGTCTCCAAGAATTGAGTTTTCGTTAGGTACTTATTGAAACAGAATTTTAAAATTCTATTTCAGTAAAATTTCCCTGGTACTACCTAGACGAGACATTTTTATTTAAGTCATTTCTATATTGACTTTCTCTTTGAATAAGATTAAATTTGATAGTAGATTTCCAATCTTGAATTCTTAATTTTTTTTTTTTTTTGGTACGCGGGCCTCTCACTGTTGTGGCCTCTCCCGTTGCGGAGCACAGGCTCCGGACGCGCAGGCCCAGTGACCATAGCTCACGGGCCCAGCCGCTCGGTGGCACGTGGGATCTTCCCGGACTGGGGCACGAACCCACGTCCCCTGCATCGGCAGGCGGGCTCTCAATCACTGCGCCACCACGGAAGCCCTTGAATTCTTAATTATTTTGGAAAATGTATATTTGTCATCTTGAATATGATATGATAGCTATTGATATGTCTTATAGTGTAGTAAAAATAATATATATGCACACACACACACACACACACAGGAAGAAAAGATGGGACTGTTCTCCATCCAGAATGTGTTAAGACATATGTTTTGCTTATACATAATTGTTTTCATGTTGGCAGACTTTTTTTTTTTTGGTCCAAATGATTGACTTAAAAATATGACTATATAGCAATTAGATACGTTACATCCCAAACAGGATAGTAGTGAGCAAGCTGCATAAAATTAGTAACATTAATCTCTAAGTTCCAAATGCAGATGCAAAAAATAAACAGGCTGCTGAGGAGCCTGCTGCTGAAGCGGCCTAGTAATTTTCCAGCCATCTCTGCTGTTACACTAAATTGAAGCTGAACTGTGGTGGACCTCCAGAAGAAACAGTTCAGTGCCACTTTAGTGTTCATGCCTACATTGGTATTGCTTCTCAGCCCTGGGCCTTTTTCTTTAGCAGGTGACCATCAGATAGATCATTGCTGAGAGGAAATCTGTTTTATGTGCAGCATGTGTTTAGTACAACCATTAACTAGAATAATTTGACCTGGATCCATTCTTTATTGCCCATTCCCTGCCCCTTGTGGGATAGTAGATGTGCATTTGGATAAAATGGACAGTCTGCACTTAGAAAATTACTTTGCCAAGTGTTTCTGCTTTGCAAATAACTAGGCAACTAGTTAAGTGGAGGTAGCAGAAAGTTGGGGGGCAGGTTGACTAGAGAGTATTTATATCAGCAAAGGGTTCCATTCCTATTACAGTTGACCCTTGAACAACATGGATTTGACTGCACAGGTCCACTTACACACTTATATTTTTCAATAGTAAGTATTATAGAACTACACCATCCACCATTGGTTGAGTCCACAGACGTGCAGCTGAGGATACCAAGGACCTGCTAATGCAGAGGGCCGACTATACGTTACAGACAGATTTTGGACTGCGTGGAGGGTTGGTGCCCTTTAGCCCTGCATTTTTCAAGGGTCATTTGTGTTTTTAAAAAGTGGAAATCAATTCTTCTGAGCTAAACCTTAGCTGTGTAGAGAAATGGACTTGTGTTGTTATCTAGCTGTGTTTCATGACTTCTAATTTTTAGGAGTTGTTAAAATATTCCTGTGTTTTTCTAAGTAGTTAGAAAAATTCCACACTGAGGCATGTTACTTGGATAGAAGTTTCTTTGGTCTTTACGTATATTGGAATATTGAGTTGTCCTAGTTCATGAGGGAAACCGTGACACATTGAAGCATGTGCTTTAGTTAGTGATGTTGTTTGGTAGCTAAATTGGCCAGAGTTCTGCAGCTCATTTTTCTTTTCTGACTTGTTTTGCATTGGCATCATGCATCTATTTATAACTCATCTTAATTCTCATCACCTTGGCAAAAGGCTATATAAAAAGCATCCTTATAGAATGGCTGTTTCTTTATAATTTATTTGGTGACTTTAGTCATGACTGAAAATAAGTGTAATTTAAATACAAATATATATTATATGAATTACAGAGGAATGGCATCTGTATTTTTCTTACAAGGTTTGCATTGAGAAATCAGACCTTAGGCTTACATATACCCTGTCTGTGAATAATATCTGTTTTAAAGACCCAGGGAATCAATTGAGGATGGAGTTGGGTGATAGAGCACATAATCCTTTAATAGACGGGTGTTCACATCCCATTTACTTCTCAGACTTTCTCTTTTCTTGTTTTCTTATTTTTCAAGTGGCTACTCCAGGTAAGGCCCTGAGCATCTTCCCACTTTTTATTGACTGCCCCTCCACACCATGCTGCTTCAGGTTGCCTTGGAACTTTAAAGAGCCTCCATTAGAGAGACTTGAAGATAGACATCACAACTGGTGTATGCTTTTTCTTTGGAGGGAGGCAGTGGCTCGTTTTCTAAGTTATTCTAAAATCATGGGGGAAGTGTAGGCTAAAATGTTTTGTAATATTTCAGAGATTCTAGTGTTGTAACAATGTAAATGATATGTTAAAGGTCAGATTTTTGGGCATTGAAAGAATGCCAAGTGTCTAACCTAATTTTTGGTATTTGCCTCAAACTTAAATGTTACTTTTGGACTTCCCTGGTGGCGCAGTGGTTAAGAATCCGCCTGCCAATGCAGGGGGCACGGGTTTGATCCCTGGTCTGGGAAGTTCCCACATGCCAAGGAGCAACTGGGCCCGTGCACTGCAACTACTGAGCCTGCGCTCTAGAGCCCGCGAGCCACAACTACTGAAGCCCGCGTGCCTAGAGCCCGTGTTCTACAACGAAGAGTAGCCCCTGCTCGCCACAACTAGAGAAGACCCGCGTGCAGCAATGAAGACCCAACACAACCAACATTAAAAAAAAGTTACTTTTTAAGCTTGCTGATCACCAGAAGGCTTTTAGTCTCAATATTATGCTCAACTTTTAGTTGAGTGGTTATTTGTTAAATTATTGGAAATAATGGCTTTTTTTTTTTCTTTTTTTCCCACTCTCTCTCTTTTTGGCTGCACCTCACGGCTTGCAGATCTTAGTTCCTTGACCAGGGATGGAACCTAGGCTATGGCACCGAGTCCCAACCACTGGACTGCCAGGGAAGTCCCCAAGAATGGCTTTTATTTGATATTTTCATTTCTTTGTTCCCTGTGTGGTGGCAGGAATGAATAATAACTATTTGAGGGCTTATGATGTGCTAAGAATGGTACTAAGCACTTCTATACATCATTTCTTCCAGTGAACATACACCTTGTAAGGTGGTGATCATTTTTACAGACAGAACCACAGGTGAGAAAGGTTAAGTACTTTACAGCTGGCAATCACAGGACTGGGATTTGAATCCACTTATGTCCTACCTTCCAGGAAGGGTGGAGTTGCTTGGATTAGGCATATATCCATTGTTTTGTTCAGGTAAACAGTCAGGAGAGACATGGGGCTGGGTTTTGCACTGTAGTAAATTGTAAAGTTTACAAAGAAGAGTATTCCTGCTGTTACCTTATATGATCTTCATATCAACTCTGGAAGATGGCAGCGATTCTGGCTCTGCAGCTTTTCAGAATTGTGGACCAAGCTGTAGTGACCATGTCTGAAACCTTGAGGCACTGACTGAGTTTGGAGGAGAGGTTGGGTTTCAGGCCCAGGCCATCAGAGTAGCTCCCTTTCTTTCCCTAGGGAATGGTTCTACGGCTAACCTCAGGGGAGCAGTTCCTTTGGGGCCAGCAGCTGCTGAGAGATGGTGGTGACTAGAGAAGGGCATCAGGGGTTCCTTGTCCTTGGGAGTCTGGGGGTAAGGAGAGGGCCTTTTGTCTGCCTTCTTTTCCTCCCAAACCCCACCTTTCATTTCCATTCAAAAATTATATCACCCCAGAGGCACAGTTTTAAGAAATCTTACAGAAATCTTTATTGTAACACTTGAACCTATTAGATTTTTTTCCTTTCTGAATTTATAATTATTTCTCTTAAGTAATTGCCCCCCCCCCCCCAGCCAAATTTAAGTTTATCCATCGAAGAGAAATAATTCCATGAGCGTTTCCGAAGTGTCTCATCTCTGCTCATTCCTGTTCTAGGGGGAATACAAAATTAGGTGTCATGCGGTATTTGTGCCATGAGGACACACCCCTTTGCTAGTGAGTTCCTCATTTTCTTTGTTTTAGATTGATGAAGGGCTGCTTGGACTTTGACTCTCCTCAAGATGCTAATTATATGTTTCAAAATCATGTGTTCTGTTAAAGATCACTTACGAGTAGCCTTGGAAAGAGAACTGGAAGCAGGAAGGTGCTTCAGGGGTGCAGAATATTGTTTGGAGGCCTTGGGAAATAAATCTTAAGTTCATTTACCACCAAGACATATTTAGTCAGTGTATATAAACAAAAGAAGTCACAGTGTGCCTGGACATTATTTGTCCCAGATGGAGTTTAAACTTGGCTCATTGTACTGCACTGATGTCATGGTGCATAAACTGGCCCGAGCTAGAGACGTGCATAGAATCTGCTGTGTGCTTGTGTGTGCTGAGGGCGTGCGAGGAGGAGGGAGGGGCTGGCTGGAAAATTGTTGTCACATTTTTCCTTTGCTGCTTGCAGAGCCTAGTGTCAGTACTGAATTTGGACTTGGTGCAGGATGAGGGAAGAATCGGAATAATCTGTTCATTTGTGCAAGTTGGTATGTGATGCACTCAGGGATGTCCTTCTTCCAAGACTGAGTGTAAGTGCATCAGGCTTTCCAACAGCTGCTTACGATGCTCTGGTACTAAAATCTAGAAAGGAAAATCTTAAAGTACTACATTTGTGAAGAGCGTTTTCAGTCTGTTTGGCTTGAAATCTTCGATCTGGATAGTTTCTTTAAATTTTTTAATGGTCTTAAGTATCCAGCTGTATAATTATGTTTTCCTGGATTGAATGGTGGATAACTTTTCAAACTAGTTGCTTAAGTGTTTAAAAAGGCAGTTGCCTGATACTTCTTAAAGAATCTGGCCAGGTTTAATTCTTCCTGTGTGCTTTGAGAAGGCAGCTTTTACAGGTCAGAAAAGGATCCTCTTCTGGAGTTCTGGGCACTTAATAGGAAATCTCCACATACCATGGTGTTACTTTGTTACATTTTATTGCTGACTTTCATTATGATAATCTTAATTGGAAGCAGTTCCAAGTAATTAAAACCATTTTGTGGATATAAAGGGCTTACATTTCAGAACTTCTGTGAATGGATTCCAAAGTCACTATTGTTGCTGGGATCCATGGAAGCTGAACAGACACCCGGAATGTGAATGAGTTGGGAGGTGATCCTTTAAGGAAAGCCAGAATGTTTCTCAAACAGAAAATCTGGTCAGAGGTGAGAATTGGCTGGTTTTAGATTTTATTGAGAACATGAAACGTGGTACTTTTGGTAAAATATTTTCTTTAGACTTTCTTATTAGAGGCCATATTTTTCCTTAACTGAGAGACTTGTCACTGGTAGAAATTTGAAGAAAAAGAAATATTAATAACAATTATTTACTGAGCACGTACTATGTATAAGGCCTTCTACCAGAGCTGCACTGGGGTTGCTCTTTTCCTCAGAGCACACACATAAGGTAGGTGTTTATCTCTCTTTTCAGAGGAGGCAGTGCAGGGTTAGAAAGGTTAAGTGCCCTGTCTGGCAGAGCCGGGACTTAACTGTGATGTGTCTGATTAGCTCTTCTCACTGTGTATCTTTGATATCTTAGTTGATTTTTAAACTGTTAGTTAAAACAGAATTGCAAGTAAAATGAGATTAGCACAAAGTGACTTAATTACTCAGTATTTACATACTGTATATGATGTTACTTAGAAGACATCGCTGGCCTGAACGCCATCTAATTGTACCGCAACATATAGTGTGGCAGGAAGACAAACATGTAGAAGAAATATGTGCTATTATGCACTTATTTTTTGAAATCTTAAAAAGTAGTTAAGATTCATCTTAGGGCTTCCCTGGTGGCGCAGTGGTTGAGAGTCCGCCTGCTGATGCAGGGGGCACGGGTTCGTGCCCCGGTCCGGGAGGATCCCACATGCCGCGGAGCGGCTGGGCCCGTGGGCCATGGCCGCTGAGCCTGAGTGTCCGGAGCCTGTGCTCCACAACGGGAGAGGCCACAACAAGGAGAGGCCCGCGTACCGCAAAAAGAAAAAAAAAAAAAAAAAAAAAAAAAAAAGATTCATCTTAAATTTAATGATTAAGTTGTAGGTTGTTCTGTTTTCTTATCTGCGATTCTGAGTCCTTAAATTATTTTTTTCAAACTTTTTTTGTATATGTATGATATGCTAAAAGGCAAACTATAACTTAAAGATCTAAAAAATGAATTGACTAGTCTGAAATAGGATTACCTTGGAATCAGAAAGTAGATGTTTTGGGGATATGATTAACTTGGGACGCTTGAAAATAAAGATTCTCTTTTGACTCATAAGTATATTTGTTTCCTAATAATCGTACTGTTAGTCCTGCTTTCCTTTTGATCAGCAAACCAACCCACAGCATAGTAGGTGGACAACATAGTCCCCTGTTGGACCGATGAGTTGACTAGAAGTAAAGGAAAAGACTGCTAGGTTGGCTGCTGAGTGCTGTGGGGGTTAGCTTTTTAGAGCAAGAAACCAAAGAGAAGAAATAAGGGACAGAAAAGGTCTAGGAAAAGGTGGAGACTCAAGAGAGGGACAGATTGTGAAGGCCTATCAGTTGTCAGTGATAGGAGGGGTGGAAACGGAAATGACAGAATCACAGTTGGGTAACAGAATTAGAGAGAATAACAGGAAGTAGGAAAAATTAAGTAATTATGTCTGGGAGAGCCATACACTTACTGCACCTCTGCAATCCGAGATGCCCCAGTGTTCATAGAGAGGGAGGGCAGAACTCTTCAGCAGCAAACCCTGTGATCTGGATGGTCATATTTAAAGGTTAAACCATTGGTTATTTTTGAAAACTCTTAGAACAGTGTAACCCCTGAATTATGTCACAGGTGGATGTTTCACTAATATCTTTACTGGTGTCTGTGTGTTCAGTATCTCCCATCTCAGTTTGAGTTTCTCACTACTATCAGAGTTATCTTAATAATGTTGCTTTCATACTGGAAAACTCTGCTCACAGGATAAAGTCCAGACTTCCAAGTGGGGCAAACAACGGCTTTTCTGAGGTGGGCACGGCCTGCCTCTGCAGTCTCACCTTTACCCCTCTGTTGCATGCTTATGCCATTACGGCCACACTGGAATTCTGTAGCACATTGGAATTCTAAACGTACCATACCCATCAGGCCTTCATGCATGTGCTGTATGATTGTTTTTTTGCTTATCCTTTCATTCCCCCTTTAATTGTCACCCCTAACTATAACTTTTCCTGATTTCTTGATAATTTCTTCAGTTTCCATAGCACTTGATAGCAAATAATCATTTTTTTTATATAGTTCATTGTATTTTCTACTAGTGTATCAGTAAACAGGTAGGATTTCAAAATCTTTCTCATCTTAGAATCATCAGTGCTTAATAAAGTGCCTGGCCAATAGTGACTACTCAGCAAATGTTTGCATTAGGTATTGACTTAAATAAGTTTAATATAATCAATGCAAAGGCAAGGCCTGATTAAGTGATGATAATATACTGTGAAGTGGTGGGGAAGGGCTGGGGTCTCTTCCACTAAATCCTTCCAAAACCGTAGAACATTTCATATTTGTATTCATTTCTGATTTTATGTTAGTGAGAATAAAATATAAGGCAATAGTGTTAATTTTAAGCAATTAAGAAAGTATAGTAGTAAGAAAAGTTAACTCTAGAATGTTTAATGACAAAATATTGGGAACTGAATTTCTGTCGGTTATAGGGATGAGAACTTTCTTCATGGACACATTGTTTCTTTTTTTTCTTTTTTCTTTTTTTTCTCAAAAGGATTTTTATGGACTTTGACAGGGTGTTCTAAAATAATCTAACAGAGAAAATGCATATGAATAATCAAAACTTAAAGAAGAACAATAAATATATCTAAGCCTTTCCAGATGCCAAAGCATATCATAATCCATAATAATTATTTTTGAATGGTACTAGTAGAGAAGTAGATCAACACAGAAATGGAATAAGAAGGTCAGCAACGGACTCATGAATATTTTAAAAAAATGTATCCCTGAATATGTGTTAATATAAACACAATCAGAAGAGCAAAGAAAAGCTGGAAAACCATAAGTGGCCTTTTACGTTGATCAAAATGGTTAATACGTTTATAGGAAATGCTTACATTTCTCGAGGAATAAAGAGTGAATTAAAACAAACACAGGGAGCTCAGCTCGGTGCTCTGTGATGACCTAGATGGGTGGGGTGTATACATATAGCTGATTCACTTCATTGTACAGCATACACTAACACAACATTGTAAAGCAATTATACTCCAATAAACAAAAAAGGAATACAATTTTTGCCTAACACGTGAACATTATTTCTTGATTATGTCTTAGGTGGGGAAGAACTGTTCAATGAATGACGTGGCCAACGTTGAAATGGGTTTTAAAAATAGTAGAATATTGGGAATGTAGGCAGTTACTGTAGGCAGTCACTGGCCTTTGAGATTCCCACAGTAGAGTTGTATATTTAGGTTTTTATTGCACAGCTTACCAGAGATGTGTGACATTAATTAGCACATCAGTGTGGATCATCTCCCAGCCAGTCAAAACCAGACATGAGATAGCTGGATCTAAATGAAGGAAGACATGCAAGATTCAGTGTGCAAAACACATTCAAGGTAGGGCTGATTAGGTGAAAAGTGGCCCAAGTTGCTGACTCCCCATCAGTGTGGCCAGAGCCCAGCTTAGAGGTATGGGGTGTGTGGATGGAATTGAGGGGTAGAAAGGGGTTTTAACCTCAAATGGTGGACGTTTTTAATAAGGATTGATCCTGAAACAGTGATGATAGGAACGAAAATTAGTTCTCAGTGAATATAATTTTCAGCTAAAGGAGGAAGTATCTTTTTGATACTCAACAACTCTGTGAAAATATATTTAATAAAATGAAAAAAAAATCATTTAAATGAACGTAATGCTGCTCCAAATGCACAAGGATATTGGGTAGCCGTTACTCTTAGCCAGGGAAAAACTACACTTACGCTTGTATGGAATTTTGGTCTTTAATGTTTTTGGTTTTTATCTTGAAAGTACGTAGTTGAAACTTTAGACTTGGCCATTTGTGGCTCTCTTAAAACAGGTTTTTAACCTAGTTTGGGCCATCTATATTACATTTTGCATTTTTTCCATTTAAGTTAATGCTATATTTTTATTCTTAGCAAACAGCTCTTTTTGTAATAGAATCTCTTTATTCAGGGCAGAATACAATTAGAGGGAGTAGAAATATATAACTTCTTACAAGCTGCCATTGTATTTTCTTTATAGCCCTTACCACTATCTGTAAATGTTTTATTTTTATTTAAGTGTTTCCCCACTCGCATCCCATGCAAGTTCCATTTGTCAGCCTGTGGTAGGGAGAACTTTGTGGTGTTTAAGACTATTTTGTGACCTGGAGGAATGCCTCACCCTTTCTGGGCAAGCATTAATATTTGCTGCATTATAACTGAGTAGAGTAGTAATTCTTCTAAGGAGACTTATTTGAAATGCAGTTATTGAACTCATTTGAATGTACAGTTTACCCTTGAACAGCACAGGTTTGAACTGCGTAGGTCCACTTATATGCAGATTTTTTTCACTAAATATGTATCACAGTACTACACCATCTGCAGTTGGTTGAATCGGAGGATGTGGAGGGCCAACTGTAAATTTATATGCAGATTTCCAACTGTGCAGAGGGTTCAAGGTCAAATGTATATATTTTCAGCAGATACTGGTGTGATTTCAGTGCCTAAAAATGTTCTGTTTGGTTCATCTTATTTCTCTTTCCTTGGTTACCTGTTAATCCATTCCTGTCGTTTTTGTTGATGACAGGTGACTTTTGGGAAGCATAGATGCCTAAGACCCAGTCTTTTCAGGAGTAGTCTTATTTTTCTTATGCCTGTTAATAGGCCATGAGAAATGGCATCTAATGATTGTGATAATCAAGTAGTTAGCTTATTGGTTTGTCTGAGGTTTCTAGGGGAATTCAAGGACTTGACAACGAATTTATGAGAATAAATCCTGCCCAATATAAAAACAACTGTTTGTTGTTAGTTAAGGGATGGATTCCTTACCACCCAACTGCTATATTGGGAGTAAGGGACTCTGCCTCAGGAAGTGAGCACAGATTTCCTAGAAGTGAACTTGTCCTCAGTTTTGGGGACATGACTTTGACCCAGTTAAATGCATTCTCTCCTTGTAACCATTCATTGAAGTTTCTCCATAGAGAACTGACTCTGTGAAACCCATACTTACTGGGGAGGTGGGGCAGAGGCGATGTGCAGTAGAAGAGGAAAGCATGCGTTTTTGGTCAGGCAGGGCTGGATTCTAGTGCTGGCTCTGTCATTTTGTAGTTTTATGACTTTAGACGAGTTACTGATCCTCTTTAAGCCTCAGTTTTTCCCCATCTCTAAAATCTGGATGTCCTTTTGCCTTGACCTACTGTATAAGTACCCTTGGAGGCTCCCAGGTCCTTATGTGTTCTTTTCCTGCCAGCTTTGGATTCAGGCTTCAGGTTGGACATGTGAACTGGTGAGTCAGTCAATGCTTTCCCATTATCTTCTAGGACCTTCCTGTTTAACTGCTCATATATATATATTTTAATTTCTAAGCTGCTTTTTTAAAAGAAAATTATTTATTTTATTTATTTTTGGCTGTGTTGGGTCTTTGCTGCTGCATGCGGACTTTCTCTAGTTGCAGCGAGAGGGGGCTACTCTTCATTGCGGTACGTTGGCTTCTCTTGTGGAGCACAGGCTCTAGGTGTGTGGGCTTCAGTAGTTGTGGCTCTTGCAGGCTCTAGAGTGCAGGCTCAGTATTTGTGGCGCACAGCCTTAGTTGCTCCACAGCATGTGGCATCTTCCTGGACCAGAGCTTGAACCCGTGTCCCCTGAATTGGCAGGTGGATTCTTAACCACTGTGCCACCAGGGAAGCCCTAACTGCTTACATTTTAAATCTTGGGACATTTTCTTTGCGTATGTTACTACCACAAAGGTAATTATCGTTCATTTTCAGCTCATCGTCTCCCTTTTCCTGATTTGGAGAAAAGAGACAGAGCTTAAAAAACAAATGATGCTACTTTTCAGTTTTGCTTGAGGCCAGCTGTGGTCTTGGCACAGAGACCAGGGTCTCGAAGGTGTGTCTTGTTGGATGGTTTAGGCCCTTCAGGGCCTGGGCAAATCTTGCCAGGATTTTTCTGGACTTTGGGAATCTGGAGTGAGAGTGTGTGTATGTGTGTGTGTGTGTGTGTGTGTGTGTGTGTGTCCAGAAGGAAGGTGTTACTGTTCCTTTCATGGAGTCAAAGGTCACTTTTTAACTTATTAGATCTTCCTGGATAGAATCTGTCCTTACGTGGAACTCTTATGCGGCTTTTAGGTTATATTATTTTTTTCCCCTGAAGATATCTGTTCGATATTCATAAATGCTGGCTCTAAGTGAGAATCTTCATTCATACATGAAACAGCTAAGAGTAAGACAAGCCTCACAGAATGTGGCAAGTGCGAAAAGCTCTGAAAGTGAAATGGGATCTCCTCTCCTAGCACAGCTTATATATCTCGATTGTCTGGGTATGGGATTTAACTTTTAAGAATACTGCAAATGTAACATTTCATCTTTGGTCAGTCAGTACTGCTCTCCTAGCAGAAGCTTTTGTGATGGACTCATACATGGCAGTGGCAGTGATTATTTAGTCGGGTGGCTGGTAGTATTTTATTTGAGGCATAAATTAGGAATTTGCCTCTAGAGGTCTTAGATGCTAACCATCTTCTGGTTAATCAGCCACCCAAAATTTACATTGCAAATGTAGCTTTCCTTTTGCTCTTCTAATGAGTTAGAAACAGTTAGATTTAGATTTATACCTTTAAGGAAAGATGTGTTATACTGTTTCAGTTGTCTTGTTGGGTAAAGCTTTCCCAGGATGCTGTGTTTAGCCTTTTTCTCAATTATGTTAATTCTACCTCTTGTTTTATTGTTTCTTTAGACTTGGGAAGAATGGTCACTTATTTTTCTTTAAGCCTTAATGAACTACCTTTGGTTATTTTGGGCTGCTTGGTTCCTATAGCACTAATAGATGTGAAAGAAATCTGATGAAGCAATAGTAGACTGAAGTATGCTCTTACGATTTGATTAACATGGTTCTATTTTAACATCTCGGGGCAAAAAAATCAATCAGTGGTTAAAAATCTTTGTTCTCTTTTTTCCTTCTCCTCTGACAAGACACAGATTACAGCATGACTTGTTTTAATGCTGACTTCAGAAAAGCAGGAAATGCTTACTGAGTGGACAAAAAATGGGGTTTGGACAGTGATGTTATATTTTACATTCTGTATTTAAGAGAAATTGTAACCTTAGTGTCTGCTTTGTGGCTAAAGAGAGAAAGAAGGAGGGAGGGAAGAGGGTTGGGGGAGGGTGGGAGGGGGGGAGAGGAGGGAGAGACAGATTGAGAGAGAGATATTCAGAGAAAGACAGACATACAGACTGATTGACCTGTATGATACAAAAGGCTAAGTGCCAGGGAGCCTTTGGGTGTCACTTATGCTCCTCAAGTCTGTGTGATGCATGGCTTGCTGCCGCCATCTCATTCATGACTCTGGTCAGGGACAGATCATTGGGCTGGTATGTGTGTCAAAACTTTATTTTTATCTCTCCTTTATTGACAGTGAAAACAGCAAGGTAGTCAGTCTGCTTCAGTATAATAAAATGCTTCCTTTTAAAACATCTTGGTGCCAAGTTGAATACGGTTTGCTCAAATAATGACTTTTGCTCTTACTAAGAAAAATTGATATTGGGACACAGGAGATTTGCCTGGTTTCTGAGGTAACTTGGTAGATTATAATCTGGTTGCCAAGGCAACACAGCAGCAGGGAAAATTACAGGAACTAAACATTTGAAGAGAGGTATTTTAATAGGATGTGTACAAGCCCTTTACCTATCATCTTTCTCCCTGAAGAAATGGGGTGGGGGTCAGGAATGGGCCTCCTGTGAGCAGAGAGGGGAAGGCATAAATGGTTTTCGGAGGCTGGATGCCTCCAGGCCTGGCATTCTTTGAATTGTGACCTAGTGTCAGTGACCGCTGAGGAACTGCTACAGACACTTTTCATGCAATATGATAAGCAGATGATGTGACAGAACCTGGAACATACTCCAATTCAGAAATCCCTTTTCTTGCTTGGGATTTTTCCCAATACTGGTGAATTGCACTTTTAGAACCAGAATTTAGGACACATTGTCTGACAATTATGAGTGAAGTGGAAGAGAGTATATAAACTAGGGATTGTCAAGGAATATCTGGGTCATAGTCTTAGTGTCCACTGATTTTTTTTTTCTGACTTAGTAATTCTACAGGTATATATTATAGGCTCATCCCTACAGGCTTAACAAAGTAGGTGGTTTCTGCGCTCCTACAGTGATGTTAGAATTGGTTTAAGGACTTTTAAAAAAACATGGATAATTTTCTTTATTGGAGTGTTTAATTCCATTGTAGTCGAGTTGTGTTCTATGTGTACATAAAAATAAAGTAAAATCAAAAATATTTTCATGTTAGGAATGACTTTAAAAACTCAGTTTCAAGAAAGCAATTGAAATGTCTTAATCACTCCATAGAGATCTGAAAGGATTTCCTTTTGAGTTCTTAAAATGACAAAGTGTGTTTACATTGGGGAGAATTTGAATACTTAAGACTGAAAGATTATTGACACAGTTGCTGTACAGGAAAAATAAATTGTCTTGAAATAACCGTTATATTTCAAGATAACAAGAAGCACTAGGGATGAAGCTTGTACTGCTTTGCCCTGAATGATCCTGTTTTCTCTAGTTAATGTATTTCCAGATTAAAAAAATTTTAATATCCCAGCAGTGTTTTTCCTGTGGTGAATTATTAATAGAAGCAAAATATATGGAAAGTAAAGGTTTAGTTTTTAAAGATGAAATGGTTTTGATCTTAATAAATAGTTTTAAAACGCAGATAAATTATGGTCCATACAGTAAATGAAGTTGACTTTTAAAGTTGCATATTATGAAAGCTTAATATCCAAGTTAAAATAATTGTTGCACTGGTTTTTCCCTATGTTTTATGACTTCATTCATTCAGTAAATATATTTCTTTCTTTCTTTTTTTTTTTTTTTTTTTTTGCGGTACGCGGGCCTCTTGCTGCTGTGGCCCCTCCCTCCGCGGAGCACAGGCTCCGGATGCGCAGGCTCAGCGGCCATGGCTCACGGGCCCAGCCGCTCTGCGGCATGGGGGATCCCCCCGGACCAGGGCACGAACCCGTGTCCCCTGCATTGGCAGGCGGCCTCTCAACCACTGTGCCACCAGGGAAGCCTCTCTTTTTTTAACATCTTTATTGGAGTATAATTGCTTTACAATGGTGTGCTAGTTTCTGCTTTATAACAAAGTGAATCAGCTATACATATACATATATCCCCATATCTCTTCCCTTCTGCATCTCCCACCCTCCCATACCTCTAGGTGGTCGCAAAGCATGGAGCTGTTCTCCCTGTGCTATGCGGCTGCTTCCCACTAGCTATCGGTTTTACATTTGGTAGTGTATATATTGTACGTGCCACTCTCTCACTTTGTCCCAGCATACCTTGTCCTCAAGTCCATTCTCTAGTAGGTCCGCGTCTTTATTCCCGTCCTGCCCCTAGGTTCTTCATGACTTTTTTTTTTTTTTTTTTAGATTCCATATATATGTGTTAGCATACGATATTTGTTTTTCTTTTTCTGACTTACTTCACTCTTTGACGGTCTCTAGGTCCATCCACCTCACGGCAGATAACTCAATTTTGTTTCCTTTTATGGCTGAGTAATATTCCATTGTACATATGTGCCACATCTTCTTTATCCATTCATCTGTTGATGGACACTTAGGTTGCTTCCATGTCCTGGCTATTGTAAATAGAGCTGCAATGAACATTTTGGTACATGACTCTTTTTAAATTACGGTTTTCTGAGGGTATATGCCCAGTAGTGGGATTGCTGGGTTCTATGGTAGTTCTATTTTTAGTTTTCTTAGGGAACCTCCATAGTGTTCTCCATAGTGGCTGTATCAATTTACTTTCCCACCAACAGTGCAAGAGGGTTCCCTTTTCTCCACACCCTCTCCAGCATTTATTGTTTGTAGACTTTTTTTTTTTTTTTTTGTGGTATGCGGGCCTCACTGTTGTGGCCTCTCCCGTTGTGGAGCACAGGCTCCGGACGCTCAGGCTCAGCGGCCATGGCTCACGGGCCCAGCCGCTCCGCGGCATGTGGGATCTTCCCAGACCGGGGCACGAACCCGTGTCCCCTGCATCGGCAGGCGGATTCTCAACCACTGCGCCACCAGGGAAGCCCCTGTTTGTAGACTTTTTGATGAAGGCTGTTGTGACCGGTATGAGATGATACCTCATTGTAGTTTTGATTTGCATTTCTCTAATTATTAGTGATGTTGAGCATTATTTCATGTGTCTGTTGGAAATCTGTATATCTTCTTTGGGGAAATGTCTATTTAGGTCTTCTGCCCATTTTTAGATTTGGTTATTTGTTTTTTTTGATATTGAGCTGCATGAGCTGCTTGTAAATTTTGGAGATTAATCCTATGTCAGTTGCTCCATTTGCAAATATTTTCTCCCATTCTGAGGGTTGTCTTTTCATCTTGTTTATGTTTTTCCTTTGCTGTGGAAAAGTTTTAAGTTTCATTAGGTCCCATTTGTTTATTTTTGTTTTTATTTCCATTTCTCTAGGAGGTGGGTCAAAAAGGATCTTGCTGTGATTTATGTCATAGAGTGTTCTGCCTATGTTTTCCTCTAAGAGTTTGATAGTGTCTGGCCTTAAATTTAGGTGTTTAATCCATTTTGATTCATTTTTGTGAATGGTGTTAGGGAGTGTTCTAATTTCATTCTTTTACGTGTAGCTGTCCACTTTTCCCAGCAGCAATTATTGAAGAGGCTGTCTTTTCTCCACTGTATATTCTTGCCTCCTTTCTCAAAGATAAGGTGACCATCTGTGCATGAGTTATCTCTGGGCTTTCTATCCTGTTCCATTGATCTATATTTCTGTTTCTGTGCCAGTACCATACTGTCTTGATTACTGTAGCTTTGTAATATACTCTGAAGTCAGGGAGCCTGATTCCTCCAGCTCTGTTTTTCTTTCTCAAGATTACTTTGGATATTCAGGGTCTTTTGTGTTTCCATACAAATTGTGAAATTTTTTGATCTACTTCTGTGAAAAATGCCAGTGGTAGTTTCATAGGGATTGCATTGAATCTGTAGATTGCTTTGGGTAGTAGAGTCATTTTCACAGTGTTGATTCTTCCAATGCAAGAACATGGTATATCTGCCCATCTATTTGAATCATCTTTCATTTCTTTCATCAGTGTCTTATAATTTTCTTCATACAGGTCTTTTGTCTCCTTAGGTAGGTTTATTCCTAGATATTTAATTCTTTTTGTTGCAGTGGTAAATGGGAGTGTTTTCTTAATTTCACTTTCAGATTTTTCATCATTAGTGTAGAGGAATGCAAGAGATTTCTGTGCATTAGTTTTGTATCCTGCTACTTTACCAAATTCATTGATTAGCTCTAGTAGTTGTCTCGTGGCATCTTTAGGATTATCTATGTATAGTATCATGTCATCTGCAAACAGTGACAGTTTTACTTCTTCTTTTCCAATTTAGATTCCTTTTATTTATTTCTCTTCTCTGATTGCTGTGGCTAAAACTTCCAAAACTACGTTGAATAAGAGTGGTGAGAGTGGGCAACCTTGTCTTGTTCCTGATCTTAGTGGAAATGGTATCAGTTTTTCACCATTGAGGACGATGTTGGCTGTGGGTTTGTCACATATGGACTTTATCATGTTGAGGAAAGTTCCCTCTGTGCCTACCTTCTGGAGGGCTTTTATCATAAATGGGTGTTGAATTTTGTCAAAAGCTTTCTCTGCATCTATTGAGATGATCATATGGTTTTTCTCCTTCAGTTTGTTAATGTGGTGGGTCAGATTGATTGATTTGTGTATGTTGAAGAATCCTTGCATTCCTGGGATAAATCCCACTTGACCATAGTGTATGATCCTTTTATTGTGCTGTTGGATTCTGTTTGCTAGTGTTTTGTTGAGGATTTTTGCATCTATGTTCATCAGTGATATTGGCCTGTAGTTTTCTTTCTTTGTGACATCTTTGTATGGTTTTGGTATCAGGGTGATGTGGCCTCGCAGAATGAGTTTGGGAGTGTTCCTCCCTCTTCTATATTTTGGAAGAGTTAGAGAAGAATAGGTATTAGCTCTTCTATAAATGTTTGATAGTGTTTGCCTGTGAAGCCATCTGGTCCTGGGCTTTTGTTTGTTGCAAGATTTTTAATCACAGTTTTATTTTCAGTGCTTGTGATTGGTCTGTTCATATTTTCTATATTTTCCTGGTTCAGTCTTGGAAGGTTGTGCATTTCTAAAAACTTGTCTGTTTCTTCCAGGTTGTCCATTTTATTGGCATATAGTTGCTTGTAGTAATCTCTCATGATCCTTTGTATTTCTGCAGTGTCACTTGTTACTTCTCCTTTTTCGTTTCTAATTCTATTGATTTGAGTCTTCTCCCTTTTTTGCTTGATGAGTCTGGCTATGGTTTATCAATTTTGTTTATCTTCCCAAAGAAGCAGCTTTTAGTTTTATTGATCTTTGCTATCGTTTCCTTCATTTCTTTCTGATCTGATCTTTTTTTTTTTTTTGATCTGATCTTTATGATTTCTTTCCTTCTGCTAACTTTGGGGTTTTTTTGTTCTTCTTTCTCTAATTGCATTAAGTGTAAGGTGAGGTTGTTTATTCGAGATGTTTCTTGTTTCCTAAGTTAGGGATTGTATTGCTATAAACTTCCCTCTTAGGACTGCTTTTGCTGCATCCCATAGGTTTTGGGTCATCGTGTTTTCATTGTCATTTGTTTCTAGGTATTTTTTCATTTCCTCTTTGATTTTTTCAGTGATCTCTTGGTTATTAAGTAATGTGTTGTTTAGCCTCCATGTGTGTGTATTTCTTACAGATCTTTTCCTGTAATTGATATCTAGCCTCATAGTGTTGTGGTCAGAAAAGATACTTGATAGGACTTCAGTTTTCTTAAATTTACCATGGCTTGATTTGTGACCCAAGAGATGATCTATCCTGGAGAATGTTCCATGAGCACATGACAAAAATGTGTATTCTGTTGTTTTAGGATGGAATGTCCTATAAATATCAATTAAGTCCATCTTGTTTAATGTATCATTTAAAGCTTGTGTTTCCTTATTTATTATCATTTTGGATGATCTGTCCATTGGTGAAAGTGGGGTGTTAAAGTCCCCTACTATGATTGTGTTACTGTCGATTTCCCCTTTTATGGCTGTTAGCATTTGCCTTATGTACTGAGGTGCTCCTACGTTGGGTGCATAAATATTTACAATTGTTATATCTTCTTGGATTGATCCCTTGATCATTATGTAGTGTCCTTTTTTGTCTCTTGTAATAGTCTTTGTTTTAAAGTCTATTTTGTCTGATATGAGAATTGCTACTCCAGCTTTCTTTTGATTTCCATTTGCATGGAATATATTTTTCCATCCCCTCACTTTCTGTATGTCTCCCTAGGTCTGAAGTGGGTCTCTTGTAGACAGTATATATACAGGTCTTGTTTTTGTATCCATTCAGCCAATCTATGTCTTTTGGTTGGAGCATTTAATCCATTTACATTTAAGGTAATTATCAGTATGTATGTTCCTATTATCATTTTCTTAATTCTTTTGGGTTTATTATTGTAGGTCTTTTCCTTCTCTTCTGTTTACTGCCTAGAGAAGTTCCTTTAGCATTTGCTGTAAAGCTGGTTTGATGGTGCTCAATTCTCTTAGCTTTTGCTCCTCTGTAAAGGTTTTATTTTCTCCATCATATCTGAATGAGATCCTTGCTGGGTAGAGTAATCTTGGTTGTAGGTTTTTCTCCTTCATCACTTTAAATATGTCCTGCCACTCCCTTCTGGCTTGTAGAATTTCTGCTGAAAGATCAGATGTTAACCTTATGGGGATTCCCTTGTGTGTTATTTGTTGTTTTTCCCTTGCTGCTTTTAATATTTGTTCTTTGTATTTAATTTTTGGTAGTTTGATTAGTATGTGTCTTGGCATGTTTCTCCTTGGATTTAATCTTGTATGGAACTCTCTGTGCTTCCTGGACTTGATTAACTATTTCCTTTCCCATATTAGGGAAGTTTGCAGCTGTAATCTCTTCAAATATTTTCTCAGTCCCTTTCTTTTTCTCCTCCTCCTCTGGGACCCCTATAATTCGAATGGTGGTACATTTAATGTTGTCCCAGAGTTCTCTGACACTGTCCTCAATTCTTTTCCTTCTTTTTTCTTTATTCTGCTCTGCAGTAGTTATTTCCACTATTTTATCTTCCAGGTCACTTATCTGTTCTTCTGCCTAAGTTATTATGCTATTGATCCCTTCTAGAGAATTTTAAATTTCATTTATTGTGTTGTTCATCACCGTTTGTTTGCTCTTTAGTTCTTCTAGGTCCTTGTTGAACGTTTCTTGTATTTTCTCCATTCTATTTCCAAGATATTTGATCATCTTTACTATCATTATTCTGAATTCTTTTTCAGGTAGACTGCCTGTTTTCCCTTCATTTGTTAGGTCTGTTGGGTGTTTGCCTTTCTCCTTCATCTGCTGTGTGTTCTTCTGTCTTCTCATTTTGCTTACCTTACTGTGTTTGGGGTCTCCTTTTTGCAGACTGCAGGTTCGTAGTTTCCGTTGTTTTTGGTGTTTGTCCCCAGTGGGTAAGGTTTATTCAGTGGGTTATGTAGGCTTCCTGGTGGAGGGGACTGGTGCCTGTGTTCTGGTGGATGAGGCTGGATCTTGTCTTTCTCGTGGTCAGGTCCACGTCTGGTGGTGTGTTTTGGCCTTTCTGTGGCCTTAGTATTATCTTAGGCAGCCTCTGTGCTACTAGATGGGGTTGTGTTCCTGTCTTGCTAGTTGTTTGGCATAGGGTTTCCAGCACTGTAGCTTGCTGGTCGTTGAGTGGAGCTGGATCTTGATATTGAGATGGAGATCTCTGGGAGATTTTTGCCATTTGATATTACATGGAGCTGGGAGATCTCTTGTGGACCAATGTTCTGAACTTGGCTCTCCCACCATAGTGGCACAGCCCTGACGCCTGGTTTGAGCACCAAGAGCGTTTCATCTACACGGCTCAGAATAAAAGGGAGAAAAGAAAGAAAGAAAGAAGTTAAAATGAAATAAAATAAAATAAAATAGTAAAGTAAAATTTAAAAAGTTGTTAAAATAGGGGCTTCCCTGGTGGCGCAGTGGTTGAGAGTCCGCCTGCCGATGCAGGGGACGCGGGTTCGTGCCCCAGTCCAGGAGGATCCCACGTGCCGTGGAGCGGCTGGGCCCATGAGCCATGGCCGCTGAGCCTGTTCGTCCGGAGCCTGTGCTCCGCAACGGGAGAGGCCACGTACCGCAAAAAAAAAAAAAAAAAAAAAAAAGTTATTAAAATAAAAAATATTAAGAAAAAAATTTTTTAAGTAAAAAAATAAAATAACAGACAGACAGAACCCTAGGAGAAATGGGAAAAGCAAAGCTATACCGACAAAATCCCACACAGAAGCATACACATACACAGTCACAAAAAGAGAAAAAGGGAAAAAATATATATATATCGTTGTTCCCAAAGTCCACATCCTCAATTTGGGATGATTTGTTGTCTATTCAGGTATTCCACAGATGCAGAGTATATCAATTTGATCGTGGAGATTTCATCTGCTGCTCCTGAGGCTGCTGGAAGAGATTTCCCTTTCTCTTTATTGTTCACACAGCTCCCGGGGTTCAGCTTTGGATTTGGCCCTGCCTCTGCGTGTAGGTCGCCTGAGGGCATCTGTTCTTTGCTCAGACAGGATGGGATTTAAGGAGCCGCTGATTCGGGGGCTCTGGCTCACTCAGGCCAGGGAGAGGGAGGGGTACGGATGCAGGGTGAGTCTGTGGCGGCAGAGGCCGGTGTGACGTTGCACCAGCTTGAGGCACCGTGCGTTCCCCCGGGGAAGTTGTCCCTGGATCACGGGACCCTGGCAGTGGCAGGCTGCACAGGCTCCCAGGAGGGGAGGTGTGGATAGTGACCAATGCTTGCACACAGGCTTCTTGGTGGCTGCAGCAGCAGCCTTAGCATCTCATGCCCATCTCTGTGGTTTGTGCTGATAGCCGCAGCTTGCGCCAGTCTCTGGATCTCCTTTAAGCGGCACTCTTAAACTCATCTCCTCGTGCACCAGGAAACAAAGAGGCAAGAAAAAGTCTCTTGCCTCTTCGGCAGCTCGAGACCTTTTACCGGACTCCCTCTTGGCTAGCTGTGATGCACTAGTCCCTTCAGGCTGTATTCATGCAGCCAAACCCAGTCCTCTCCCTGGGATCCGACTGAAGCCCCAGTCCCTGCCCAACCCGGCGGGTGAGCAGACAAGCCTCTCAGGCTGCTGAGTGCTGGTTGGCACTGATCCTCAGTGTGGGAATCTCTCCGCTTTGCCCTCCGTACTCCTGTTGCTGCGCTCTCCTTAGTGGCTCTGAAGCTTCCTCCTTCAGCTACCCGTAGTCTCCGCCCGTGAAAGGGCTTCCTAGTGTGTGGAAACCTTTCCTCCTTCACAGCTCCCTCCCACTGGTGCAGGTCCCATCCCTATTTTTTTGTCTCTATTTTTTCTTTTTTCTTTTGCTCTACCCAGGTACGTCGGCAGTTTCTTGCCTTTTGGGAGGTCTGAGGTCTTGTGCCAGCATTCAGTAGGTGTTCTGTAGGAGTTGTTCCACATGCAGATGTATTTCTGATGTATTTGTAGGGAGGAAGGTGATCTCTGCATCTGACTCTTCTGCCATCTTGAAGCTCCTCCCCTGCTTGTAGATTTTCTGATGATGCCCATTCTAACTGGTGTGAGGTGATACCTCATTGTAGTTTTGATTTGCATTTCTCTAATAATTAGTGATGTTGAGTAGCTTTTCATGTGCTTCTTGGCCATCTGTATGTCTTCTTTGGAGAAATGTCTATTTAGGTCTTCTGTGCATTTTGGATTGGGTTGTTTCTTTAATATTGAGCTGCAAGAGCTGTTTATATATTTTGGAGATTAATCCTTTGTCCATTGATTCATTTGCAAATATCTTCTCCCATTCTGCGGGTTGTCTTTTCGTCTTGTTTATGGTTTCCTTTGCTGTGCAAAAGTTTTGAAGTTTCATTAAGTCCCATTTGTTTATTTTTATTTTTATTTCCGTTACTCTAGGAGGTGGATCAAAAAATATCTTGCTGTGATTTATGTCAAAGAGTGTTCTTCTTATGTTTTCCTCTAAGAGTTTTATAGTGTCTGGTCTTACATTTAGGTCTCTAATCAATTTAGAATTTATTTTTGTGTATGGTGTTAGAGAGTGTTCTAATTTCATTCTTTCACATGTAGCTGTCCAGTATTCCCAGCACCACTTATTGAAGAGACCTTCTCTTCTCAATTGTATATCCTTGCCTCCTTTGTCATAGATTAGTTGACCATAGGTACATGGGTGTATCTCTGGGCTTTCTATATTGTTCCATTTATCTGTGTTTCTGTTTTTGTGCCCATAACATACTGTCTTGATTACTGTAGCTTTGTAATATAGTCTGAAGTCAGGGAGTCTGATTCCTCCAGCTCTGTTTTTTTTCCCCTTAAGACTACTTTGGCTATTTGGGTTCTTTTATGTCTCCATAGAAATTTTAAGATTTTTTGTTCTAGTTCCGTAAAAACTGCCATTGGTAATTCGACACAGATTGAATTGAATCTGTAGATTGCTTTGGGTAGTATAGACATTTTCACAGTATTGATTCTTCCAATCCAGGAACATGGTCTATCTCTCCATCTGTTGGTATCACATTTAATTCCTTTCATCAGAGTCTTATAGTTTTCTGCATACAGGCCTTTTGTCTCCCTAGGTAGGTTTATTCCTAGGTATTTTATTCTTTTCGTTGCAATGGTAAATGGGAGTGTTTCCTTAATTTGTCTTTCAGATTGTTCATCATTAGTGTATAGGAGTGCAAGAGATTTCTGTGTATTAATTTTGTATCCTGCAACTTTACCAAATGCATTGATTAGCTCTAGTAGTTGTCTCGTGGCATCTTTAGGATTATCTATGTATAGTGTCATGTTATCTGCAAACAGTGATAGTTTTACTTCTTGTTTTCCAATTTGTATTCCTTTTATTTCTTTTTCTTCTCTGATATCCGTGGCTAGGACTTACAAAACTATGTTGAATAAGAGTGGTGAGAGTGGACATCCCTGTCTTGTTCCTGATCTTAGAGGAAATGCTTTCAGTTTTTCACCATTGAGAATGATGTTGGCTGTGAGTTTCTTGTATATGGCCTTTATTATGTTGAGGTACGTTCCCTCTATGCCCACTTTCTGGAGAGTTTTTATCACAAATTGGTGTTGAATTTTGTCAAAAGCTTTTTCTGCATCTATTGAGATGATCATACGGTTTTTATTCTTCATTTTGTTAATATGTTGTGTCACATTGATTGATTTGTGTGTATTGAAGAATCCTTGCATCGCTGTGATAAATCCCACTTGATCATGGTGTATGATCCTTTTAATGTGTTGTTGGATTCTGTTTGCTAGTATTTTGTTGAGGATTTTTGCATCTATATTCATCAGTGATGTTAGTCTGTAATTTTTTTTTGTTAAGTAAATTTATTTATTTATTTATTTATTTATGGCTGCGTTGGGTCTTCGTTGCTGTGCGCGGGCTTTCTCTAGTTGTGGAGAGCGGGAGCTCCTCTTCATTGCAGTGTACGGCCTTCTCATTGCAGTGGCTTCTCTTGTTGCAGAGCATGGGCTCTAGGTATGCAGGCCTCAGTAGTTGTGGCACACGGGTTTAGTAGTTGTGGCTCGCAGTCTCTAGAGTGCAGGCTCAGTAGTTGTGGCGTATGGGCTTAGTTGCTCTGTGGCATGTGGGACCTTCCCGGACCAGGGCTTGAACCCGTGTCCCCTGCATTGACAGGCGGACTCTTAACCACTGTGCCACCAGGTAAACCCCAGTAATTTTCTTTTTTTTAGTATCTTTGTCTGTTTTTGGTATCAGGTGATGGTGGCCTCATAGGATGAGTTTGGGAGTGTTCCTTCCTCTGCAGTTTTTTAGAAGAGTTTGAGAAGGATGTGTGTTAGCTCTTCTCTAAATGTTTGATAGAATTCGCCTGTGAAGCCATCTGGTCCTGGGCTTTTCTTTGTTGTAAGATTTTTAATCACAGTTTCAATTTCAGTGCTTGTGACTGGTCTGTTCATATTTTCTATTTCTTCCTGATTCAGTCTTGGCAGCTTGTGCATTTCTAAGAATTTGTCCATTTGTTCCAGGTTGTCCATTTTATTGGCATAGAGTTGCTTGTGGTAGTCTCTCAGCATGCTTTGTATTTCTGTGGTGTCTGTCGTAACTTCTCCTTTTTCATTTCTAGTTTTATTGATTTGAGTGCTCTTCCTCTTTGTCTTGATGAGCCTGGCTAATGATTTATCAATCTTGTTTATCTTCTCAAAGAACCAGCTTTTATTTTATTAATTTTTGCTATTGTTTTCTTTGTTTCTCTTTCATTTGTTTCTGTTTTGATCTTTATGATTTCTTTCCTTCTGCTAACCTTTGGTTTTGTTTGTTCTTCTTTTTGTAGTTCCTTTAGTTGTAAGGTTAGATTGTTTATTTGAGATTTTTCTTGTTTCTTGAGGTAGGCCTGTATAGCTATAAACTTCCCTCTAAAAACGCTTTTGCTGCATCCCATACGTTTTGGATTGTCTCGTTTTTATTGCTGTTTGTCTCTAAGTATTTTTTGATTTCCTCTTTGATTTTTTCAGTGATTGCTTGGTTATTTAGTAACATATTGTTTAGCTTCCATGTGTTTGTGTTTTTTCCGTTGTTTTCCCTGTAATTGATTTCTAATCTCATAGCATTGTGGTCAGAAAAGATGCTTGATATGATTTCAGTTTTCTTAACTTTACTGAGGCTTGATTTGTGACCCAAGATGTGATCTATCCTGGAGAATGTTCTGTGTGCACTTGAGAAGAAGGTGTAATATGCTGGTTTTGGATGGAATGTCCTATAAATATCAATTAAATCTATCTGGTCTACTGTGTCATTTAAAGCTTTTGTTTCCTTATTAATTTTCTGTCTGGATGATCTGTCCATTGCTGTAAGTGAGGTGTTAAAATCCCCCACTATTGTTGTATTACTGTCGATTTCCTCTTTTATAGCTGTTAGCAGTTGCATTATGTATTGAGGTGCTCCTATGTTGGGTGCATATATTTATAATTGTTATATCTTTTTCTTGCGTTGATCTATCGATCATTATGTAGTGTTGTTCCTTCTCTTTTGTAACATTCTTTATTTTAAAGTCTGTTCTGGGCTTCCCTGGTGGCGCAGTGGTTGAGAATCCGCCTGCCGATGCAGGGGATACGGGTTCATGCCCCGGTCCGGGAAGATCCCACATGCCGCGGAGCGGCTGGGCCCGTGAGCCATGGCCGCTGAGCCTGCACGTCCGGAGCCTGTGCCCCGCAACAGGAGAGGCCACAACAGTGAGAGGCCCGCGTACCACAAAAAAAAAAAAATAAATAAAGTCTGTTCTATCTGATACGATTATTGCTACTCCAGCTTTCTTTTGATTTCCATTTGCATGGAATATATTTTTCCATCCCCTCACTTTCAGTCTGTATGTGTCCCTAGGTCTGAAGTGGATCTCTTTTAGACAGCATATATATGGGTCTTGTGTTTGTATCCATTCAGCAAGCCTGTGTCTTTTGGTTGGAGCATTTAATCCATTCATGTTTAAGGTAATTATTGATATGTATGTTCCTATTACCATTTTCTTAATCGTTTTGGGTTTTTTTTTTTTGTGGTATGCAGGCCTCTTACTGTTGTGGCCTCTTCTGTTGTGGAGCACAGGCTCCGGACGCACAGGCTCAGTGGCCATGGCTCACGGGCTCAGCCGCTCCATGGCATGTGGGATCTTCCCGGACCGTGGCATGAACCCGTGTCCCCTGCATTGGCAGGCGGATTCTCAACCACTGTGCCACCAGGGAAGCCCTTGGGTTTGTTTTTGTAGGTCCTTTTCTTCTCTTGTGTTTCCCACTTAGAGTAGTTCCTTTAGCATTTGTTATAGATCTGGTTTGGTGGTGTGAATTTTCTTAGCTTTTGCTTTTCTGTAAAGCTTTTGATTTCTTCATCAAATCTGAATGAGATCCTTGCCGAGTAGAGTAATCTTGGTTGTAGGTTTTTCCCTTTCATCACTTTAAGTATACCATGCCACTCCCTTCTGGCCTGTAGAGTTTCTACTGAGAAATCAGCTGTTAACCTTATGGGAGTTCCCTTGTATGTTTTTTGTCATTTTTCTCTTGCTGCTTTCAGTAATTTTTCGTTTCATCTATCATTTTTGCCAATTTGATTACTATGTGCCTCGCCGTGTTTCTCTTTGGGTTTATCCTGTATGGGACTCTCTGTGCTTCCTGGACTTGGATGGCTCTTTCCTTTCCCATGTTAGGGTAGTTTTCAACTTTAATCTCTTCAAATATTTTCTCAAGTTCTTTCTCTCTCTCTTCTCCCTCTGGGACCTGTATAATGCAAATGTTCTTGCGTTTAATGTTGTCCCCGTGGTCTCTTAGGCTGTCTTCATTTCTTTTCATTCTTTTTTTTTTTTTTTTTTTTCCCCTTTTGTAGCAGTGAATTCCACCATTCTGTCTTCCAGGTCACTTATCCGTTCTTCTGCCTTAGTTATTCTGCTTTTGATTTCTTCTAGTGTATTTTTCATTTTAACTTTTGTATTCATCTCTGTTTGTTCTTTAATTCTTGTAGGTCTTTGTTAAACATTTCTTGCATCTTCTCGATCTTTGCCTCCATTCGTTTTCTGAGGTCCTGGATCATCTTCACTGTCATTATTTTGAATTCTTTTACTGGAAGGTTGCCTATCTCCACTTAATGTAGTTGTTTTTCTGGGGTTTTATCTTGTTCCTTCATCTGGTACATAGCCTTCTGCGCTTTCATCTTGTCTGTCTTTCTATGAATGTGGTTTTTGTTCCGCAGGCTGCAGTATTGTAGTTCCTGCTTCTGTTGTCTGCCCTCTGGTGGATGAGGCTATCTAAGAGGCTTGTGCAAGTTTCCTGATGGGAGGGACTGGTAGTGGGTAGAGCTGCGTGTTGCTCTGGTGGGCAGAGTTCAGTAAAACTTTAATCTGCTTTTCTGCTGATGGGTGGGGCTGTGTCCCCTCCCTGTTGGTTGTTTGGTCTGAGGCGGCCCAACACTGGAGCCTACCGCGGCTCTTTGGTGGGGCTAATGGCAGACTCTGTGAGGGGTCACGCCAAGGAGTACTTCCCAGAACTTCTGCTGCCAGTGTCCTTGTCCTCACGGTGAGACAGAGCCACTCCCTGCCTCTGCAGGAGACCCCCCAACACTAGCAGTTAGGTCTGGTTCAGTCTCCTCTGTGGTCACTGCTCCTTCCCCTGGTCCCGATGCACACACTGCTTTGTGTGTGCCCTCCAAGAGTGGAGTCTCTGTTTCCCCCAGTCCTGTTGAAGTCTAGCAGTCAAATCCCCCTAGCCTTTAAAGTCTGATTGTCTAGGAATTCTTCTTCCTGTTGTCGGACCCCCAGGTTGGGAAGCCTGATGTGGGGCTCAGAACTTTCACTCCAGTGGGTGGACTTTTGTGGTATAAGTGTTCTCCAGTTTGTGAGTCACCCACCCAGCAGTTATGGGATTTGATTTTATTGTGAATGCGCCCCTCCTACCATCTCATTGTGGCTTCTCCTTTGTCTTTGGATGTGGGGTATCTCTTTTGGTGAGTTCCAGTGTCTTCCTGTCGATGATTGTTCAGCAGTTAGTTGTGATTCCAGTGTTCTCACAAGAGGGAGTGAGAGCATGTCCTTCTACTCTGCCATCTTGAACCAATCTGCCCAGTAATTATATTTCTTGAGCACTTATTCTATATCAGATCTTGCCCTTACAGAGCCTAGATTAAAGGAAAGACAGACACAAAAACAATTTCTTAGTTAATTAATTGCAATTTAAATTGTAGGAAGGAGTAGAGTTTTGTTTGTTTGTTTTTTGAGTTCACATAGTGCAAGACCTGGCCTGTCGTGAGAGTCAAATACCACTTCTTAATCTGGCAAGGATGAATGGCGTTAGCTGGTTGAGGAAGGAATAAGGTGGGCAGAGATGAAGGAGTGCAGAGAGAGCATTGCAGACAGAGGGAACAGTATGCTTGATGGTTTAGAGGCAGGGAGGACCAAGGCTTGCTCTAAGAAGTGTAAGATGAATGTGACACTGACATCCTTCCAGTTTCTAGAAATATATAGTCATTATTTTAATAGTGTTAATCTCACACATGGTAATTTTTAACTACAGTTTTTTAAGCTTTGTTATGTCCTTTAATTTATATTTAGATATAAATTAGTGATTTTTTAAAACTTTTGTTATCTAAAGGAACTAAATGAGATTAGAACTTAAAACTGAGGTTCTTAAAAGAACATACTTTGCCATGGCATCTGTGGTTTAGTCTTTCAGAAGTTGTCTTCTGATAACTAAGTATCTGTTATATGACTAAAACACTGGCATTTAGGTAATAGATTCAAAATTTGAGTGTTTGATGGGTCTTATTTGTAATATTTTATACTGTTCATTGTTATTTCCAGGTTCTATACATGCTTTTTTTTTTCCCCAAAACACATTTTTCTTATAAATTGCTTTCTATTGTTACACAGTAGACTCAGGTCAGTAATAGATACTTGGGAATGGTATGCAACAGTGTTAGGTCAGAAACTCATTTCTCTGTTCAATTTTCCTTTGTAAGTTATAGTTTCTGGTCCTTTTTCTTATTTAATTGTTGTTTCTGTTTTAGTGAAAGAAAAAAAGGAATTGTCTGAAAGAAAAAGTATCTTAACATTGGGATTTTTTTTTTAGTTATATAGCATAAGCAACACAGGAGAATTCACTTAGCTAAATTCAAATGCATGAACTTACCCCCCTCAAATTTGAACCAGATCTAAGACATATCCTAAGTTTTGTGTTTATACAAGATTCTGTGCCACATACTTCTTGTCTAGTACAAAAATTTAGGTAATGAAACCATTGAAGAGAAATCCCCAGATGTTCTAGTATTAAATTGAAATTACTGTGTTATTTTGGCAGGTTATTCTCGTTCAAGTTAATCCAGGTGAGACTTTTACAATAAGAGCGGAGGATGGAACACTTCAGTGCATTCAAGGTAAGGAAGTTTTTTGTAAGCTTTCTAATCAAAGAAGTTTTCCTTTATTTATTATTTTATGGAAGTAGAGTTTATCTCTGAGTCTGCAAGTGATTTTCTAGAAGTAAAATTTATCTTGGTTTTTTTTTTTTTTTTTTTTTTTTGCTTTAATTAGGGGCTCCTTAATGCTGCTCTGGGCCTGTGATATATAAATGACAAAGTTAAATATCCTGAGTATTCTATTGACTTTTAAGTGAATTAAATAAACTTGGGAAAGCTTGCATTGTTTTCATATATTATGGAACTTGGTAGTCCTGAAAAATGCAGAGATTTTAAAGAGAGCTTAAAATTCCAGATGAGAACAGCAAGTACTTTTTCAAATTAGGTAAAAGTTTCAAATACATATTGTGATGCTATCCAAATGATGCTTTTAGAGGTAAAAATATGTATTAAATATCTGTTATTTATTACTGAGTACCAAATCACTCAAATTTAGTAGCTTAAAACAGTTCTTGTTTACCGTTTCTGTGGGTCAGGAATTTAGGCACAGCTTAGCTTTGTCCTATGGCTCTGGGCCTCTCAAAATGCTGAAATCCAGGTGTGGGCTAGTTAGAGCTGCATTCACTGTAAGGCATGTCTGAGTGTTAGTCTGTTTCCAGGCTCACCTAAATGATTGTTGGCAGGATTTAGTTTTTTTTGTGGGCTAGTGGCAGGCAGCTTCCCTCTGTTCCTTGCTAAGTGGCCTCTCCATGGGGGTGCTTACATTATGGCAGTTTCATTGGAGCAGCAACTAAAGGGCAAGAGGGAGTGGTATGTCCAGCCCACTCCAGAAAGGGGATTACACAGAGTATGAATACCAACAGCCAACTTTTAGAAAGCTGCCCACCACCGTCCACCCTTGGCCCTCAGTAATTCATGTCTCTCCCATATGCAAGATACCCCCTCCTAAGATCTCCAGAAGTCTTATTCCAGTACAGCATCAGCTCAGAGTCCAGAATCTTGTTATCTAAATAAGCTCCAGGAGGGAGTAGGTGAGGCTCCTTGGGTGTAGTTCTTTAAGTATTGCTCCTAGGGCATTTCAGTTAATTTCTAGTTTGTGTAATACTGGTGCCTCTTCTCTATAGTTCACTAAGGAAAGAAAGACACCTAAGTACTCTGATCCATATGGGGTTCTGTGTAGGAAGATCAATCCAGATATGGAGTTAGTCTATAAATACTGCTGTGTTGGAGGGCACTGTGTGGCAGCTCTTTTTGGCAGTGATTGGGATTATGGGGCAAATGGTAAATTGGCCTGTAATTGAGTTCAATACTAGGTTATTGATTAGACTGGAATCTGACCAGAGGTCTTATTTTAATACTTGGGCTTGCTCACCAATATATAAAGAAAATGAAGGGAAATGCCCTTTAGTTTTAGTTTTCCATAATAAGCTGCATGGAAAAAGTTGATCTTCCTATTGTTTTGCATAATAGCAGAGTGTGCTGCTGTGTCGTTTCATTACTTGTTTTTGTAAGTATAAGAACAAAAATTTAGGGAAAAAAAAAACCTCATTAGGCTAGAATCCTAGTGAGTTTTAATTGCAGTTACTCTGAAATGATTTAACCATTTCATTAATGATTTTTTCTGTTTGCATTCATTGTGTCCCTGAAATTGATCTTGGTGTTCTAAACCATTTAAAAACCAAACCTAGTCTTCAGTGATAGATCACACGAAGGAACTTCAGGTAAAAGAAGAGAGAAAAATATTTTAAAATAGTATGGGTTACAGAATCTTCTACCTACTTGCAGAACTGTAACAGATATTATCAACAAATAAAACCTCAAAATTCACTCTGTATCTTTAAAAAAAAAATCACACTAGTAAAACTAGATGAAAAGTTATTTTACCTACATAGAATGAAGCTGATGTTTCCAGTTCAGTAAGAGAATAGTTGAGCTTCTGGTCATGGTAACATTAGAACCCTGTGCATTGGCTAGAAGACTGTGTCCCTCTACAACTTAGTATGTGTAATAGAGTCTATAAAAGCAAATTGCTGAATGGATCAACATATAAAATCCACTTTTTCATGCCACCTGCTTTTACTTTTGGTGTCTGAAGAGTGTGTGTGTGTGTGTGTTCATCTAGTCAGCCTCTTCCTCACTTTTTGTGGGTCCAATTCGTAACTGGTATACTCTGCAGGGAATTTAGCAAGTATATTGCTCTGTCCACAATGGAAGCTTTGTATTTATTCATGATGGTACTTGGAGATAAGTGACACTAACACCCCTTTCAGTGATTTAAAGAAATGCCATTGACTAAAGAAGAATTGTAGAGCCATTTATCTTTGGCTTACTGAGCCTTCCTATTCTTTGTTCTCTTCTGAACACCCAGGTACTGTGGTTATCTTTATTTGGACATGTTGGTACCTGGCCCAACTAATTGAAATGACATAGGACAGGATGAGGGTGACCTGGAACCCCAAGTGGTTTGCTAGGGCTTGGGACAACAGGATCAACTGCAGGAACTGGAAGGAACCCCAGTCCAGACCCATTGTTGGCCACTCATGCATAACAGGCAGCCACTCAGCCCAGGTGCTCTCATCCCCCCCTTCATCTGAGTTCCAGTGTGAGTTAGTGAATGCGTCACTCCAGGTAGGTAGAGCATATCAACATAGAATGTGGAAATAGGCAATATGTTTATAAATTCCAACACAAGTTGTTATTATCCTTTCACTGTAATTAACATCCCTATCATTGCTAGTATTTATTCATCTCTTAGCCTTATGTATTCTCTCATTGAATGGGTATGAGAGATACACATGAGGAAACTGAGACCTGTAGAGGCTAGTTCACACATCTGAAGTCATATAGTGCAGCTACATGTAAAAAAATGAAATTAGAACACTCCCTAACACCATACACAAAAATAAACGCAAAATGGATTAAAGACCTAAATGTAAGGCCAGACACTATAAAACTCTTAGAGGAAAACATAGGCAGACCACTATGACATACATCACAGCAAGATCCTTTTTGACCCACCTCCTAGAGTAATGGGAATAAAAACAAAAATAAACAAATGGGACCTAATGAAACTTAAAAGCTTTCGCACAGCAAAGGAAACCATAAACAAGACGAAAAGACACCCTCAGAATGGGAGAAAATATTTGCAAATGAATTAAGGGACAAAGGATTAATCTCCAAAATTTACAAGCAGCTCATGAAGCTCAATATCAAAAAAACAACCCAATGCAAAAATGGGCAGAAGACCTAAATAGACATTTCTCCAAAGAAGATATACAGATTGCCAACAAACACATGAAAGGATGCTAATCACTAGAGAAATGCAAATCAAGACTACAATGAGGTAGCACCTCACACTGGTCAGAATGGCCATCACCAAAAAATCTATAAACAGTAAGTGCTGGAGAAGGTGTGGAGAAAAGGGAACCAACCCTCCTGCACTGTTAGTAGAATGTAAATTGATATAGCCACTATGTAGAACAGTATGGAGGTTCCTTAAAAAACTAAAAATAGAATTACCATATGACCCAGCAATCCCACTGTTGGGCATATACCTGGAGAAAAGCATAATTCAAAAAGAGTCATGTACCACAATGTTCATTGCAGCTCTATTTACAACAGCCAGGACATGGAAGCAACCTAAGTGTCCATCAACAGATGAATGGAAAAAGAAGATGTGGCACATATATACAATGGAATATTACTCAGCCATAAAAAGAAATGAAATTGAGTTATTTGTAGTGAGGTGGATGGATGTAGAGTCTGTCATACAGAGTAAAGTAAGTCAGAAAGAGAAAAACAAATACCGTATGCTAACACATATATATGGAATCTAAAAAAATAAATAGTTATGAAAAACCTGGGGGCAGGACAGGAATAAAGATGCAGACATACAGAATGGACTCGAGGACATGGGGAGGGGGAAGGGTAAGCTGGGACGAAGTGAGAGAGTGTCACAGACTTATATCTACTACCAAATGTAAAATAGATAGCTAGTGGGAAGCAGCTGCATAGCACAGGGAGATCAGCTCGGTGCTCTGTGACGACCTAGAGGGTTGGGATAGGGAGGGTGGGAGGGAGACACAAGAGGGAGGAGATATGGGGATATATGTAAATGTATAGCTGATTCACTATATTATAAAGCAGAAACTAACACACCATTGTAAATCCATTATACACCAATAAAGATGTTAAAAAAAAAAAAGTCATCTAGTGAGAAACAGCAGAACTCTTTATTGCCTTGCTCCGTGGCTTTACATCAGGGAATCATGAAATCAAATCGACTCCATTTTCTTGGGCATGTGACAAGAGCAAGATGGATCCTATTCCTGGAGTAACAGGATTCTGGGAAGGATGCTAGGTGAGTACTCAGGTGACCAGAATGAGACAGAGATGGTTTGCAGAACAAAAGTGAATGGTGGAGACTGGGTCTTTGGAATAAGACAGGTACCCTGTTAACAGAAGTGAGAGCAGGATAGTTTGATACAGGGAGTGTTGATTTAGAAGTCCTTAAATTATCTCTGTCCAGAGTCAGGATTGTGCCCAGAGTTGGGGTGGGCCTAGCTTCTAGGTGGGGCTTCCAGCTTCAGTTGCTGGAAGAGGAGGGGGAGGAGGGGTACAGTGGTAGAGGACTGGTTAGGAAAGGATCTGAAATTGAGTCATATGGTAATGAAAACTTCTAAAAGAAGCATTTGTATTTTACTAAAGATTAAAGTTAAGAGAATGAAGCTCTAGTTGTGCTTTTTCAACACCGGCCGGCAGACGGGGAGGTATTTTTTTTGGCAGGGAAGGGGAGTGCGGCGATTGGTGGTGGTGGCCTTCCGGGAAAGTTTGAAGTCATCCCCGTTGCTTACTTGCCCCGTGGTTGAAACTGTCAGCTTGATAGCTTTGCTGTTTCAGCACTAGCCAGCACGGTTAAGAATTGCTGGGGGCTGGGGGTGGGGTTAGGGGGAGGGAGTGGAGCTGGTTGCAGGCCTTCCTGGAAATTTGAAATTACACCATATGAGGTAAACCCCCTCTGCTTGTATCAGCCTAATAATTTTCTCTATAGGACATTTATGATGTCACTAGAAAGAACCCAGAAGCTCATTGTGATGCAATGAAAAGGCAGTCTGGAAATTCAGAGCACATCAATATAAAGCATATGGTTACTCTGGGGAAAAAACAAGATTTTGTTTTCATGGGAATGTCCTTGGTGATAATGAAGGAAGAAAAACACAGGAAACATACAATATGCTTTGAAAGCAGATTCATTTCTAATGGAATATTTCTCAATATTTCCATGAAACATGAATCATGTTTGAAGGGGCCACAGAAGGTCATAGTTTATTCTTACTTGGAGGCAGCACTATACCTGTGGCATCCTAGACAAAAGATTTTTCTTTCCTAGGCCAGGTGAAAGTGTATAAAGAGCTAATTGTAAGGGAAGAAGGAATCTTAGCAATCAATATGAATTTTTTCCTTTGGTGAAATTCAGGAATTAATAGAGGACAGCTGCAGGTCTCTCCCATTATTTTCATATCCTTGTCTGGGCTGAGGTGCTGGCAGTGCAGCCTTCCTTCCTGTCCACGCATGCCATCTTTTTATCTGGGCCATTTCTCTGCTCCCTGTAAAACGCCTCAGCCAAAACAAATACCACACTTCCTTTAAGCTCTAGGGCTCTCTCCTTCAGCAGGGGTCCCCCCCCCCCCAGACCATTTCAGTCCATTCTGACCTTTCTCTGCATTCCTGGAGAAGCAGGTGGAGGTGGCGCTGCGTGTAACTATCTGGTTATAAGTGTAAACCTTTCCGTAGCCCTTGAATTAGACTGTGAGTTCAGTTGTGACAGGAAACAGTGGATCCTTCACCTTACCTACCTCCAGCCACACAGCCTGACAATAATTACTGACTACTAGGCCCTTGACTAGCTCTGGCATTACATCAGATGTGATGATTTTTCTTTTAACTTTTACTGTTGTGCCGGGAACTTAAAGATATTTAGTTAAGTGCTTTTAGGGGCCTTTAAAATCTCTATAGAAGAACTTTCAAATTTCAAATTGCATTATAATTAAAGCTAATCAGTTTCCTTTAAAAAAATGTGTAAGTCTAAAGAACTTTCATATTGACCAGTATTAATGCCGCAATTTTTGTCTTTCAAGACTTATATTTCAAATCATGAGCCTGAAGAAAACAGGTGAATGTCCTGGTGATAACAGCAAAAAACAGGTTAAAGTGAAATGCTTGGGAATCACCATTATTCTAATAAAGAATAATATTTAAAGATATTTGATTACTAATGTTGTTTGTCCAGAATAACCTAGACATCTTTAAAAAGATTATTTACTTAGCTAATTTGTGGTAAGTGAGTAGAGACCTTGAAATGACAGCAGAATGTATGGCAGGGGGGAAACTTGAGGAGAGCCTTACTCTGAGATGGCTGTAGTTTGGGTTCTGTTAGAGAGTGAAACTTTCTCCCACTCCTGCTTACTCTCCTTAAGCCTTCTTTAGCTCTGTGTCTAAGTCCCCCTGCTCCACTGAGTGTGGGAACCGTATCTTTGATGAACATCATGCTCAGCTCACAGGCCCCTGTGAATGACACCATTGAGGACCGTTCCACATTTTTGAATCTCTTCGTTGTCTCCCACCCCGCTCCCCACCATATTCAGAATCCAGACTGTCACTGGGACCTTAAAGTTACTTTTTTTTCTCATTTGGTACTTTAAGTGCATTTATTAGACTTGTTTGGCACATTAAAACACCGACCTGTCATTCTTTCTAAGAATTTTATGACAGGTCCTAGTGGACTCTTGTTGTCTCTTGATTTGTTGATTGAGAAATGACTTGAGTGATATCATAGGTGGGGCTTGCAAGCTGAGGTAGACTATCATTTCACAAGCAAAGCTTCTATATGGTCTATGCCTTTAAAGTAAACTCTGCATATAAGTGAGAAATTCCTATTTTACTGGCTTACAACCAAGGAAGAGGACCTGTTGCAAATGAAGTCTGTCTCCTAAGAGTGATTGAACCCTTACCCTGGCTTAAATTTGCAAACAAGTCTTTTATCCAAACTATTTGGGTGATTTGAAAGTGAACTTACTGTCCTATGACTGCCTTTAAGTCGTTTAGAATCTTGCAAACTTTCATTACATTGAATACGTAATTGATTGTTATTTGACTGTATGTAATTACTTATGGAAAGTCTGTATTATAAGGCAAAAGATTTTTTCTGTTATAATTTTCTTATTTTGAGAGCTTCTTTTTCTACACAAGAAACTGCTTTGAATGTCAGTTCGTTTTGCATTTGGGGGTTTGTGAGGGATCGCTAATCTGAAATGTTACTGTGAACAGTTAAGGTCTCACTTGAGAAAATCTTTTAGAATTGAAAATACCAAGTCTTTTGCCCAGGCTAGCCCCAGTGTCCTGCCCATCTTTCTGACTGATCCAAAGCTATATTTGGTAAGACTTAGTACATAAGTTTCCAGTGAGGCTCTAGGCTGAGAGAATCTGAGTTTCTAGGAATATCTGAATTATTCCACCAACTTGCCAGCTCATTTTATAACTTAAATATTAGATTTGGGACAAATCAATCTCTTACCTGTGTGTGTGTAATATTGATGAAATGTTGATGAAAATTCACTTAGCATTTTGGAGAATACCTGATCTCTGAAATGTTTGAGAGCCTTATTTTGGGCATGATGATTTGCCCTTTTTTCTCATGCATGGAGATGCATAGCTGTTTGTGCAAACAGGAGTTCTGTATGCTGACCTGATAGGCCCCCTTTCAGACAATAGCTTGCTGCCGAGTAACTGGAAGTTTACCACCAGAGTAGTCTCCATAAGGGTCGGTGAGTACTGATGGGCCCAGAGCAGAAAGTCCAGTTTATGGAGGGAGTGGGAGGAAAGTCTGATGATAAGTGTGGCTGTCATCATGCTGGGACTGAGTAATGTCATGAGACTGGGTTACATCAGTATCAAACCATGCTGCTTCCCGGGAGGTGTTAAGTCCATCTCAAGGGAAAATATCCAGTGAGTCTGCTGCTTTCTACCCTTCCCATTTATCTTGATTGTTTTTTAGCTATTGTTACATATCCATAATTAGGACAAAAACTTTACACAAAATTATATTGTCAGACTCTCTTTGGCCTTTTTCTTCAAGTAAAGCTTGAGTGATTTAATTGTTAGAAGTTATAAAGGTTATGTTCTAAGAGTAAAGGCTCTGTAGTGAGAATCCCTGGTTGTTTCCTAGATAATGGTTAAACGCTTAGCCTCAGTTTCTTTCCTCTCTTAAAATGGGGATAGTGGGAATACCTATCCAATAAGGTTTTGAGACATTCTATTGTAAGTACCAGCATCGTCTAGTAATGTACACAGCTTTGCTGATTATTTTTGTTCTAAAGAGGTGCCATAACCAATTGTGGGCAATGACTTGGTTATCAGTCAAAGTTCGAGCCTCCATTTCATTGCCTATTTAACACTAGGCTTGCTTTCCTGGGTTGATGGTGATGGCAACATTTCAGACATTTCAGGTGAAGGTTTACGGGGATGTATGTATTGTTCAGATGGAGGATAGTGGATAAAACAGTGGTTGCATTGTTTCATGCATTTAAAGTAAGTTTTGTTGTAGTTGAAGCTTCAGTTGTTGCTTTTATTTTGGATGATAAGCTGTTAACTCTCACACTATGCCTGAGAGGCCATATTCAGACAGGCCTATAAAGTTGTTCCCATGGGTATGCCATCCCTCCTTTAGGCCTTGTCGTTCACATTTCAATTAAATTCCATACTTCTTTTAATCTTTATTTAATGTGTCCTGCTCTTAGGCAGTACTGAAGAGGCAGTAAGGCATATTGGTAAGATCATTATGGGTTTTTGAGTAAGATTGGCTGGCTTAGAAGTCCCCTGCATGTTAGATGTGTATAGTAAAAGCAGTTACTTTTTTAAACCTATACCTAACCTGTAGAATTGGAATAATAATATCGGTCTTAAAGAATTGCTATGGGGATTAAATGACATATTGGGTAGAAAGCACTTAGAACAGTTTCTAAGGCAATGTAAGGGTCCAATAAATAGGAACCATTATTAGGCTCCCAGTCTCCATTACGGCTAGACATTGAACCACCCTTTGTTTTTGTTACTTGTCAGTTTAAAGCATTTCAGGGAAGACTCGGTGCTTGAGGTATTGGTTACGAGTTTTCAGATGTCTTCACATGTTAGTTGTACTGCTTCATATTATGTTTAAAAATTATGCAGTGGGAGTTTAGCTTCTGTGCCCTTTTTGTCTTGCAGGCTTGTTCAGCAGTGGTTAAAATGTCATTTCTGAGGGTAATTTTTTGTTTTTGTACTTAAGAAATTAAGTTTGGTTATTTTTACTCTCCGTTCCTTCAATTAAGATAATGAATGCAGGTGTGAGTTTGTTTCCAAAAACACACAGTAATTCTGAAGAAGTCCAATATATTGGTTAGCTCCCTTACTTGTAAAAAGCATGAGGGAGTGATCATTATAGCCATTCTTTTGATAATTTTTTTCTTTTGTGAGGAGTCGGCTGGGAACACCTTGGAAAATATTTTTAAGGCTATTTAATAGTGAAAGATAGACCAGCTTTATCTTTTATGTTATTAGAAAGTAATTTAGATTGTTCATTAGTATTGTTTTCGTGTAGTTAAAAATTATAGCATTTATCTGTAGCAGTAAACTCTCGGTAAACTCCATGTCAGACCCAGGAATAGACAGAGTACACTTTAAATTGTAAATGAGTCTGGTTACTGAAATAAATGGAGGTGGCAGGCAGGAGGCGAAGAGAGCCTGGGTGAGGGCATTGGTGGTGGGTGTGGAAGCAGGAACAGAAATTTGAGATGTTTAGGAGATAGTCATGACTTGCTGACCAGTGGGACACACACTGAAGAGAGGGAGTGAGCTATGCACTAGATAGGTGGAATCCGGTCCTTTAGAAAAATGTTTGTCCTACAGTGTAAACAATAGTTTACAAACTAAACATTTTGTATTCACTCTGTCCTAATTGGACAAGCATTAGGATTAACAAAAAAGGATTAAAAAAGCAAACTTTTTTTTTTTTTTTTCCTTTAAGTAAGTGCGTTTTTTCTGCTCATCAACTTGGGTATTGCTTCTTGGAGGAGAGTTTTCAGTGACTTGGAAGGTATTTTGCACACTTTTTTGAGGATATGAAGACAGTTGGGTAAAAGGGGAGTGTGTTTTAATACTTCTTTCGGGACTCATGTAAATATGGAGAAAACTGGCCTCAAAACTGCCCACAGGGACTTCCCTGGTGGCGCAGTGGTTAAGAATCCACCTGCCAACGCAGGGGACACGGGTTCGAGTCCTGGTCCGGCAAGATCCCACATGCAGCGGAGCAACTAAGACCGTGTGCCACAGCTACTGAGCCTGTGCTCTAGAGCCCGTGAACCACAACTCCTGAAGCCTGCTCACTTAGAGTGGGTGCTCCGCAACAAAGAGAAGCCACCGCAATGAGAAGCCCACGCACCGCAACAAAGAATAGCACCCACTCGCCACAACTAGAGAAAGCCCGCGCTCAGCAACAAAGACGCAATGCAGCCAAAAATAAATAAATTTATTTAAAACAAAGCAAAAAAACTGCCCACATCAGCGACTTTCCTTTATGACTCCTGGTTCGGGGTTCTTTGCGTATACCCACATTTCTTGTGTGGCTGGATATAACTCCCCAACCCCCTTTAGCAATTGGAGAGAAGAGTTGACGTGTTGAAAACTCTTCAGGTCTTTTTGTGTCTGAGTTAAAATGGAAGTGTTCCATAATTCAAATATAACATCTTTATGGACACTTTATATATGGCAGTGCAGCAGAGCCAGAATTAACAGGCTTTGTGGTGTCTTTCTGGCTATAGGAGTTTCCACATTTTCACTTAATTTAAAAAGCTTCCAGTTATTGGCAAATTAAAATTTCTGTTCTAAACTGATAAGAAGAGGAGGCAAAACATCAGGGGAAGAAAAGTCTTTGGGAACAGAAGTGGAAACTTAAAAAGATAAATATAAGCATTATTCTCAGTGTGTTTTTGAGTGGAAGTGTTACTCTGTTAGAGGACCGACTAGATGAATTTTATGTTTCGTTCTGCAGTTCTCAGTAAAGTGGATATATACACTCACACAGTTATCTCGTGTAGATGTCAAACTAAACTCTGCCTGTTCGTTGGTTGCTTGAAATGCCAAGTCTTTAACTGTTGTCTGGGGTTGAATTGTTTTGGTTATCTGGGATTGGATCTTTTAACATCAGTCAGTGTGTCTTATGCTAGATCCAGCAGTGTCAATTTTTTGTGCCTGCTGTAACAGGATACAAGTAGTGCAGACAACATGAGTACTTTGGCACAGCTAGAACTTGTCTCCTCCGACTGAGGAAGAACAGTCTTTGCAGGCAGTATAATCAAACCTTTATACTTAAATTGCCTGAGTGTAAGCATAAAATAGTCACAAAATGTTAAAGTACAGCAGAAGTGTGGCTTGTTATTCCATAAATTAAAAACCAAGATCTGAGATTAATTGGTTAATTTATTCTCAATGATCAAGACATTTCTTATTCTGTGGGTCAAGCATTCACATTTTGAGTGACATAGTTCTTGCATCATATGCTTAAGGTAAAGAACATCTCTAACATCTCAGGATTTCAAGGCTGGTTGTATTAACATTTGTGGTTTGTAACTTTTGCACATCAGAATTACCTGGGGAACTTTAAAAAAAAAAAAATGCACAAGTTGACCTCCAGGCTAATTGTAGGGAACTGTCAGATTATCTAAGCCAAGGGGAAGTGTCAGATTGTTTTGGGGGCAAGACCTTGGCATTAGTTTTGAAAAGCTTCATAGGTAATTTAATACGCAGTGGAGACTGAGAATTCCTGGTTAACCTAACCCTCAGGATAGTTTAAGAAATTCTCATGGTGTGTTTTCCCAAGTACATCACACTGTGCATGCTGTGTACCTGTCTGTTCATCCAGGTTAGTCTTCTTTAAGAAGGTTTGCAAAGTGCTTAAAGATCATTTATCTTATAATCGTATACTTAATAAGTAAACTGTATGTGGTGGTTGTCTTTATTGAACCTATTAATTGAAATTGCTCTTTTTGTTATAAACTTCTGTAAGTAGTAAATAAGGATCATCAAACAGAAATTTGAATCTATTCCTTTCAGCAGAGAATAGATCTATTTCACCTTTACTTAGATGTAAACACAACAGCTCACCTATTATGAACTATTAAAATTCAAAGTTGATTAGAATAGGTAAAGATTGTACAGGGTGGATGAAGCTGAAAAAGTGAGATGAGAACATAACCATCTTAGAACTTGCTGCTTGCAGAAGCTGCTTTTAGCGCTCTTTCCACTTGACTCTGTGGACGAATTGGGCTGAAACTATTGCTTCCCTCTTTGTTCCCTTCATAGATCTTGCCTCATACTTTGAATGATATAGGTGCCCAGGAAACAGGTTGGTATTTGGCTCAAGCTGTCCCCCCAGCATACCTGAATCCAGGGTATTACATCCTGTTTCAGATGCTGACAGTTACCAGTAACTTTAGCATGGATTAGAATCACCTGGAGGGCTTGTTAAAACACAGATTGCTGGTACCACCCCCAGGGTTTCTGATTGAGGTTTGGGGTAGGTGAGATGGGTCCTGAGAATTTGTATTTATAAGGAGTTCCCAGGTGATACTGATGTTTGTGGTTCTGGGTCCAGGCTTTGAGAACAGCTGAGGTAGGAGGCTTTCTGGAAGAGGGGCACTTGTAAGAGGGGACTTTTAGAGAAGTGCCCTTAAACAAAAGGGAAAACTCTTAGGATTAAGTTTGGTCACAAAGTGCACAAAAGGGAGAAAGTCCATGTAAATGAAGAAAAATAAAAAAGAATGATTGGCTTAAATTCTTCAGTTGTAAGCTCAAAGATAGAATTTTTTCTTGGTCTGAAATTTTTTCCCCGTCCTCCACTATAGGTTTAATGAACAGAGGTTTGAATCAGGGACTCTTTTCAAAGGATTTGTTCGTATAATCTTTCCATTTACACCTCCTAATTCAATTGCCATTTTATCAGGAATTCCTTTTTCTTCTCTATGCCTCAGTTCCCACATAGTGAGAAAAAATATGATTGCCAAAGATATTCCAGGAATATTTTAGAGTTTAATGAATAGTATTATGTAGTATATGGGGATCACTGAGTTAGGAAACTTATGCAAATATGAAAAATATTCTAAACAGATAACACAATATCTGATATGTATTCAAGTAATAAGCTAGTACATCCCTCCCCCTAGACAGCTGGGTGGTAGTAAAAGAAAAAACCAAAAGGGGAGGATAAAAAGTCAGGCAACCGATATGGAAGTTGGCTTCACTCTATGAAGTATTCTAAAGAAACAGTATGATTTTTAAAGTATAAAACTAGGGGAAAAGGAAGTGACTCAGAATTCAAAATAGATGGGACTACAACGGTAAAGATCTGGAATGGGAGGAACGTGAGGAGAAGCAATCCATGAGAAGCGTTGGGGTTAGTGAACGACTCCATAGTAACATGAAAAACAGGATTATACATATTCCCTTTTTTTCCCCTGTGGACAGGGCACCATTGTAGAAATTAGAACGTTGTGCTGTGTTTAAAAAATCTGTTTCAAGGGTCAAATTGAATTCCAGACCAATTGTTAGTAATTAAAGTTACAGCTCTTGAGGAGTTTTCTCATGGTCTCTAGATGAGTTCTGCCACTGTTCTGTGAGTTGAGTTCATTGATCATTTTTCTACTCATTGCACCTGTCATGCTGGTATCAGCAATTAACATTCCTCAGAGGTGAATAGAATGCCAGCCTCCATCTCAGATGGAACTCGAGAACAACAGGTGCATTCTACCTATTTCTTGGCTATACCCAGGGTAGTGAGAAGGCACGTAATTAACCATAGAACAGACTTTGGAGAAAATGAGATTCTTTAGAAATTGAGCCAGAGTGCTGAAAAGTAGCTCTGGGTAATGTATTTAGGGGACATAGGAAATGGCTCAACAGGAAGGGTGAAATAGCCTTGCTAATCTGGCCTCTTTAAACTTATTTCAAGCCTATTCCCCTTCCTTGATACAAATCTTCTTTACTGTGCACCTTCCATAGACCCAGTGTTTTGTGTAGCTTAAAAAAAAAAAATTGTTTAAGTTCACATCAAAGGTCATTGGACTCGAACTCATTCAGTAAAAATCAGTTGATTATATTGTTAATTTTTCTCTTCCTCTTTAAATGAAGAAACTGATAAAACCTTCTGCCCGTGATTAAAGGCAGAGAATGAATGCCCCGATACAGTTTAACAACCTTTCCATTCAGTATGGTTTCTTTGATCAAGACTTCACTTTCCTTACCTCAGAATAAGAGGAATGGACCAGATCGTTTCTAAAATTCTTCTTACCTCCCAATTTCTCTTTCCTCTGTCACTTTTATTCCCCTAGAGTTTTCTGCCATTTAGATCTTCCTAATTTCATGAGAAGACTATAACTTTACCTAAATAGGTTCAAGTGTGGGTAGATCTCAAGAGCTTAATTATCTAGAATTTTCTTTCTTTCTTTTTTTTTTTTTTTTTTAATTAATTAATTTTTTTGTGTGTGGTACGCGGGCCTCTCACTGTTGTGACCTCTCCCGTTGCGGAGCACAAGCTCCGGACGCGCAGGCTCAGCTGCCATGGCTCACGGACCCAGCCGCTCCGCGGTATGTGGGATCTTCCCGGACCGGGGCACGAACCCGTTTTCCGAACCCGTGTCACCTGCATCGGCAGGCGGACTCCCAACCACTGCGCCACCAGGGAAGCCCTAGAATTTTCTTTTTGAAAGTGAGATGTTAAAATATCATTTAGGACTCTTACTTTAGGTACTACATTAATTTCTCTAAAATCTTATTAGCATAAATTAATCTTGACTAGTAACCAAAAAAAGGAAAGAAACTTACCCAGGGTGTATTTTTTTCCTTGTTTTAATAATTGCCACATTAAAAAATGTGCTCACCTATTGTATGCCAGGTACTTTCCATCACTTGTCAACCCTGGCTGCACAGTTGAATCACCTAGGATTTTTAAAAAAATGCTTGAGTTCCCACCTCCAGAGGTTTGGATATAGTTAGTATCCAGTTTTATTTTTTAAATTTTTGTTTGTTTTGTTTTTGGCTGTGCTGCACGACTTGCCAATCTTAGTTCCCCGACCAGGGATTGAACCCAGGCCCTGGCAGTAAAATCGCTAAGTCCTAACCACTAGACCACCAGGGAAAACCCCCCAGTATATTTTTAAAAATAGAGTTGTCGTAAGTATTTAGTTAACATTGTTTTCAGCAAAACAATCGGTGGATTTTATTTTTATGTCATCTGATATTTAGGGCGTTAAATTATTTGTGAAAGGAAAAAATCCTAAAAACATAAAAAGTGATACTTTCTCCTTCTAGGTGTACTGCCTCAGCTGAAGGATCTGTATGTGCCTTTGCTCCCCTCCTTGTGCCACTGCTTATACATGAACTGGCTAAGATCACCTTGCTGCCTGTCCCTTATCTCTGAAATGGCACACATGGTTGTCCTTTTTGCATTGGTTTCATAGGTTACTTCCTATGAAGTACTTCCTTTTCTTCTTACTTCCTTTTTATTGAATCTGTGATGTGATTGATTTTGAGATACAACAGCATTTGACATATCTTTACATGAGAAAATACCATCAATTAAACTGACTTGCCATTAACTGTAAGATGCTTTCCTTTTCTCGAGATGTTAAAATGAGAAAAAAAATTACTTGGAATCAATGAAATACATGTATTTAGTATTCAGTTTCTCTTCCAGATTTAGTTAGGTCTTTAAAAACCACAAATTGATATGGGTTTGTCCTAATTTTGTGTTTGCATAATCATTTTGTGTGTGCATGTATGTAAAAATTGAAATAGCTTACTATTCTATGCACTTCTCAGTTGTAGAAATATGACTCATTTGTTTAAACATCATATCCTCTAAGTACACCCTGGAGGATTTTCATACACAAGTCATAATCTTGTGATGCTCTTTGTTAGTTTTAGCTTCTCACCAAATGTCTCTGTTTCACTGGCCAAAAGGGTTATTTTTTCGAATGTGTGTATATGTATGCATACATATGCGCACACATGCAATGTATATGAACATATGTGTTTGCCAGTGTTACCACTTGTGTCTTCTCTGTTTTGTCTAACCTTTTGGTAAAAGCTACACTTTGGGTTTTAAAAAATTTCAAGGCTCTTCTGTCCTTCATCTCTGTGCTGGTTGTTGTAGCATTACCTTATTTAAAACAGTATAGCCAAGTTCGGCAATCTTATCATGTACTTCTAATATTTATATGAAAAATACTTCATTTTCTCTACCAATTCCCCCCCCACTCTTTTTCCTTTTCCTTTTCTTTTCCTCCCTCCCTCCTTTTAGGTGCCCTCCTCCCCTCCCCTCCCCTCCCCTCCCCTCCCCTCTCCTCCCCTCCCCTCCCCTCCCCTCCCCCCTCCCTTCCTCCCTCCCTCCCTTCCTCCCTCCCTTCCTCCCTTCCTTCCTTCCTTCCCTACAGTGTTACCCAAGACATATTATTACTTTTGGATCTAGACCATCTACCTCTAAAAACTTCCCTGGTATAATAACGAATTTAAATTTATTCCAGATGTATAAGCAGCATATATGATTTGATAGTTTTTATTTTTTAGATGATTTTAAAGCTTTATTGTAGTTTATCAGGGCACTATGGTATTTCCTTTGGTCAAAATGCTATGGATTTATTTGAAGCCTGTGGTAACCAGTTAAATTTGGAATATTTGTTTGGTTTTCAATAAATTAGTAGGTAGCCAAATCTAATATTTTCCTTTTTCTCCCATAATGAGGTGCTGCTGATACTTAGTCCCTGTCTGAAGACCAGGCTTTATGAAGTGGCCCCTTAGATTAGATGTGCTGTTGGTGTTCATTTTCACAAATGGTAGAAATAAAAAGAGTACCTTTTATATCACTAAATCTCTAAGTACCTATAATATTTGATTTTGTTTTGTCCTCTAGTTCCTTTTCATTAGAACGTTAGTTTTGCAGCCATGTGTGGTCTCCTGGCTTTGTGTGTTCTTCCTCTTCTGGTTTGCTCCTAAGGCCTCTCTTGCTATAGACTCCTTTCAGAAGCTACACGGTCTCTTTTGCACTTGGGTTTGTGTGTGCACACATGTGCTTGGGGTAGTTAACGCCTTCTTTCTACATAGTAGCTCAGTCACCTTCCGGAACTGTTAGGGTCAGACTGCCTTTGCTGTGTATGCAGTGTTTGTGTGTTACTCTGTCTGCTCTCCATCCTGTGCCTCTTCTCTCATAACACCCTTTTCCATGTCGTGAACTACTTGTTCTGTCTTCACCTCCTTTCTTTCCTGTTTCTTTTACTAATACTCTCCATGGGACGGGATATTTTCTTTAGCAAACCTGGTGTTTTTGGAGAGAAAGATTCGACCTTTGGGCTGTCCACCTAAGAAGACCTTTCTCCAAGAGTGGAGGGGAAAGCCCTGAACTCAGGAGATTTCTGAGAAAAATCACTTTTTTTTGTTTTTCTTTTTACAGTATTTCTGGTCTAAATTTGCAACAAGTTAAGAAGCTCCTAGGTATCCTGGGTGCATAGGAGCCCTGCTATTTTAGCATGTAACCTTAATCATGTTGGTTTACATGGGCAGGATTGGTTTTGGACCTTACTGAACCAGCTGAGCGTATCTCTTTGTATAGGGTGAATTGTTTTCTTCTTGTCGGGAATCCATTCTGTGAGATACCATGATAACATTTGGCAGAACTTATTTGTTTACTGTTTTTAGTGTGTGTGTTTAGAAGGAAAAAAGGCCCATAGCGATCACTTTTGTGTGTCAGCCCTTTAGGTCAGGTTTTCCATCCTGACTCAACGTGTGTCAGGGCTGCAGAGATTGGTGGGTTGGATGTGCAGAATTTCCTCTGTTGGACCCAGGAGCCAGAAAGCCACGAGAAGTTTGATTTGGCTTGTGGCAGCCTTTTCCAAATATGAATTTGGATGCAGTACAGTACGTCCTCTAAGAAAAGGAGGAGAAACCAATAACTCTAAAACTGGAAATATTTGGGGCACATTTCAAAACGGAGAAACTCTAACCCATAGTATTTGGAGTCTCCCCTAAGCTTGTGTCGCTGTGGTGCACAGAGGCTCGTCTTTCTGACCAGGCTGAGTGCTCCCTTCACTGGGGGAAACCATAGAGCAGCCTCTGTCCTGCGGGTGCTGCATGCTGCCTTGCCCCAGACAGTCTTGAATGTGACCTGGCAGCCAGCGCTGTTTCCTGCTGACGTGGCCTCCCACAGCTGAGCCGAACAGAGCGCCTCAGTGTGCTGAGGAAGGAGCGGCCCAGGGCGTGAATCACCAGCGGGATAAGGAACAAATTAAGAGGGGAAAGCGCCTAGCTGTTCAGGTTTCCTTCTAGATATACTTGAAAGACACCTTTTTTATAGGAAGGGAGGAGGAGGAAGAAAAACAGGAGTGAAGAATGCTACAAGAATCAAACAGTGATTTGTTTGGCCATAGGAAGGGTTCCTTATCAGCAGGAGTTAACTTCTGGGGTGAGACCCAGTCTGCAGCAGACATCTGAGAGGAGGCTTTAGAAGGCCAGACGAGGCTGCATCGTGCAGCCTGCTCGGGCCACACTCCTGCAGAGGTCGGTGGGAGTACGAGCTCCCAGTCATATCCTGCAGACAGACATTCCAGAAAACAAAACAAAGCTGTAGTTTGTATCTTGGTGGAAAAAGCTCTCGCAGCTTGGTAGGAACTGAAGAATGGGACTCTTTGGAGAAACTGTTTTAGGAGCAAGTCCTGTTGAATGGTTTTCCCATCAGTGGTGTCAGCATCCCATTGGATGCTCAGTATTGGCTTGTGTTTCAACTACTGCTTGGTACTTTAAATTCGCTTATTTGAAAAGGTCCAAGTATAGCTCCCTGTTACCTTCTAATGGGGCCAGAAAAGTCAAGCTGTCATGGAATTTTAGAGTGAGATGGGTCTTCAGTTCTGATCTAGGCCTTCAGTGGGTTCGTCTCTTTTGGAAGGTTGTTGTAGAACCTTTTATTCAGTTAATCTTACATGGACCCCCCCTATACAAAACAAATGGAGCTGATTGAGGGTGGAGAGGCCTGAGGCACACCTGCTCCTCTTTCTTCTTATAAAGGCTCTTAAAACTTTTCTCTTGACCACCCTGCCCTCCTAGCATTCGTAGGTTGAAAAACCACTGATGTAATCCACGGTTTCCATTTTATAGGTGAGGAAATTTTGCCTCAGGTAGGTCAGTTTGTTAGGTAATATTGTAATGATTTTCAAAGTACCTTAGAATAAAAGTTCTTTGATCTGTCTCTTGCTTTTGAGCCTTCACAATCTCTTAGTTAGCTATTGTAGCCTTCCACACCTCCCTACCTCTAGCACAGCTTTAGGGCAGGTGGTGTAGTAGTGCACTGTGTATGTCTGCAGGCTGTGAGCTAGAAGTCATTGAGTATGACCCAGATGGTATGACTACGACCCAGATGGTGGCACTGGTCTAGGTGTGAGACGAATTGGGGGTGGCAGTAAGACTGAAGATGAAGGGAGCCATTTGAAAGGAAGAGCCATCAGCACTTTTTAAGCATGGTTAAGTTTTAAAGTATGGTTTAAATTACAGAAATTGGATGTGGAAAATTAACCAAGAGAACTTAGTCAAAATGATTCTCAAATACCCAGCCAAGGCAATAGGAAGAACGTGGAGCCTGTCTGCCATAGATATTAGGAAAACATACTTTTCAGTTCTCTGGGCCATTTAAACTTTAAGATCCAGCAAGCCCTTCTCGTCCAGGACTGATTCTCTGGAGGTGGCCGACAGTTTGAGCCCTGATTTTCTTTACTGTTTCAGCATCCCTACATGATTGCTGGGTGGCTTTTTTTTGGGGGGGGGGGTGGCTTTTGACATATGGTGTAACCCTTAATTCCTGGTGTATCATTTATTTATATAATTCACTTGACTTTGTTTCGTGGGTTGTTTGCTCTAGATTATGGGACAAAGCTGAGGCAGATTCAGGTCTCAGTATGGATCTCATTCCTGGTTCAGCACCGGCTTTCCTACATAGCGCCCAAGTCCAGTAGGTGGGTGGACTTGGACTTAAACATTTTGTAAATTATTTACATTGGCCATATAATCCAGTGTTTCCTCTTTCCTGCAAGCCACTTTTTTCCGTTGCTCCCCAAATTACTACCCTCAGCCCATCAGGGTAAACAGAAGCCTCTGCCCATAGCAAATGAATTTTCAGTAAAACAAGCAACATAGGAATGGAATGGAGAGGATGGGATAGTAAAAGTATAATAGATCTACTTACATTTTCAGTAAAGTCTTCTGACTTGCTTTAAAGAGGCTTTGATTTTCATAGGCCATGCATGGGTGGAACTAGGAAGTTATTCAAATCGTTTGTGGTGTTCTGCTGTTGCTGCTGTAGGCTGGGTTTATACTTCATGAAGACCAGAAGGGG